>NC_045599.1:88802185-89427185 GCF_009762305.2 Zalophus californianus | reverse complement strand
AAATTACAGCAAATGGTAATTGGACCTCAACTTCCATATGAGAGATGGAGGTTGACACAAAATTGACACAAAATTAAGCCCTTGAGTAATCCCCAAAGGTCAACTACCAGATAAAAGGGAAAATTAAAAATTCAATCCAGTTGATAAGTGCAGTTTGTAATCAATCAGCCACTATATATTATTAAGCGAGAAGACCTAAGAAGGTAACCCCATCAATCAGTCAGCAAGAATAATTTAGGAGGCAATGCAAGTACAACAATTTAAGGGAAAAATAAGATATAATCAGATTAAAAGCGGCATAAGACAGGGAGTGAGGGTGACCCATGTTCTTTGTGACCTGAATAATATGAATAATAAAAAATACAAGTCTTAAGAGTAGACTTAAAAGATGTATACAATTTGGACATGCATATAAAATAAGCATAAGCAGTGGGAATAAAAGGAGACAGGAGAACTAGAAGGACTGTAAAGAAACTAGTCCAGAGCCTTTAGCTTGGCACAGGAAGCTAGGTTAAGAGAGTAGCAGGATCTAAACACTTTCAGGAATGGTATCAATGGGATATGTGCCAAGACGGCTGTACTATACCAACACCACCACCACCACCTTCTACAATTTCTTCCACTCTAATATTCCAGGCTTCTATGAGATACATATTTGAGAACTGGAAGATAATGATTTTTCTTAGTCTGTGCTTATAAAGGAGCTAAAAGATCCCTGGCAAGCTGTCCCTGTAGTCTCACTCATGTGTTTCATCTCTCTTACTCTGGCACCGTCAGGGAATTCAGACCCCTAACAATTTATAATCTTACCTTTGTGAGGCAGGTACAGAGTTTCCTTCTTCAGAAGTTTCTTCGACAAATAGCCCTTGGGAAGACTGTAAAGAAATATAACATCCTAAGTATACAGGCACAGATGAACTGGTTTCTCCTCTTTAAAAAAAAAGTTAATTGCTCAGCATTATCACTCAGCAATTAGCAATAAGAATAAAACATTTTACATAAGTAAGTTTCAGTAAAAAAAAGCATATCCTGTGGAGTCTAGAAGAGTGAGATTTACATCACAGCTGGATCACCCATTAACTCTGTAATCTAGGGTGTCACATCTCAATCTGTTTCCTCATCTTAAAATGGTTATTAATGACTGCCTCACAGACTGTTATTGTGAGAATTTAAAAAGATAATATATGTGATGTACTTTGTAAAATGCAAGACACATAAATATTAACTGGTGAGTCAAATGAATTATGATTTCAAAAAAGCAACTATAAAGTTTTGTTGTGGAAGGAGGAAATACAGAGAAAAGCCCAGTTTTCAATGGAAATATTCGAGGGGGAAAAACACTGCAATCTGTGAAAGAAGTCTCTCTGAACACAAACCAAGCCATAACACAGAACATCCCAAAGGGAAGGTTTTAAGACTCCCTTTGCTACAAAATCTGCCACTGTGATTTTAGTATCTGGCTACAGGGATATCTTTTAAGAAATGTAACAAATAGGGACTAGATTTAAAAAAAAGATTTTCTACAATTAACAGTAAAGTTGGTGCAAATGTCAGCTCATTAAATGTAGGTGCACAGAAAAAGCAGCTACTGCTGCCTTAGGGAAACTTATAAGAAGTGCCTGAGCTGTGAGGCTTCTTCCAATAGGAAGAAAGCTACTAGCTGAAGTTTTCAGGGTCTCCTAACAGGATATAAATAACCTAAATGAGTTAGGCATCTCTGTACCACTCAGGCAAATGATAAAATATACTAAAATCAGAAATAGCTGAGATGAGCCTTCATTCAGAGGGAAGATAAAGCTGTGCAATGATCAGGAATGCAGTCATTATGAAAAATGAGGGTTGAACAAAACTGTCAAAAGGACTAAAATACAACACCAATAAATACGTCACCCATTTGTGTGAACTCTGCAGTGACAAAAGTTTCATTACTGAGCTATCAAAAAAGTAGATACTGACACCTAGTGCCCATTTAATAGATTTTACCATCTTGGAATAACTACAGTTGACTAAACTTGGGCTTCAGAAGCAATCAATGCAATGGTGAGTTATAAGATACTCCATCTCTACCTTTGGCTAAAGCACACCTTTACCTTTCTTGGTGTTATTTTTTTTTTAATTACTGTACACCTATTAAGTGCCAAGCCTTTATGCAAATCACTTGACAATGCATTTTCTCCTTTATTCCTCACAAGAACCTTTTGAGGCAGAAACTATTAAGGTTTTTTGGACGTGAGGAAAGTGAAACTTTGACGGGTTAAATAATTTGCCCAAAATTACAGAGTTGGTCAAAAGTGGAGCTGGGATCTGACTCCAAAATCCATGTTCTAACCACTACTGTTGTTGTTTACTCAAATAATCTTCTTACAACCATTTCAACATAGAATCCCAAGAATGTCTTCATCTCAGTAAATCATTTCTAATTTTTAAACTTACACCTCAATGACTGCAATCTAAACATAGGAGTAAAGTGAGGTTCTTCCAGAATATGAAAATAACATAACAAAGTAAGCAAACAAAATTTTATTAGAATATCCAAATCTAATCAAGTTGAACAGGGACGCATGATAGGAATATAACTTAAACTAAGGAAGCTGTGGCCTAAATCAAGACATTGCATTCTGCCTAAAGAAATAACATGTTAATGAAAAAGGGATGATAGTCTGCAATGAATCTAAAAAAGAAAAATCCAAAGATTCAGAAGCAAGCAGTATCTTCAACACCGTAGCCTGGGAAGTAAAAATAAACAGACACATTATCTGGTCACCAGACAAAAGTCCTCTATTATCAGGTACTAGGTAGCTTATCAGTCTTTCCACAGACTAGATGAATCATCCCTTAAATATTACCATTCCCTAATTACCGTTTTCAGCCCTCTAGGTACCTTCATCCTACAAGGAGGTACAGTAGATGGTGGACCTGAATATTCTGGTCACCAAAAATGTCTATATCCCATAATAAATTAACAAACTGTCATTTGGTGTACATATCAGCTTTAAGTTTGACTAGTCAAAGTCAGTTCTCACCCCCGCCCCTGAATCTGGCCATTTGAGAAAAACAAATTCCAGTATCTGGGCTGAAAAATTAAAGATTAGACCCTGAAAAGTAGTGACCACGTCAATATGCTACTCCTCCACTTCCCTGCTGTATAGCCATCAAGATGACCTCTCCATCTTCATTAACATAACCTCTACATTGTTTGTGTGATGCCAGAAATTAGTTATATGATTCTAAGGCTTTTATAACCTTCATATATACTTAAAGTGATTTGCCCCAAGGTGAATGTTTGTCTGAGTCCCTAGTTCTGGGAACCTTTCGCTCTCTCTCTCAACCAAGGAGTCTCACATATATATATGGGCAGCTCCAGCAAAGTCATAATCAATAGAAAATGTTTAATAAACACAGAAATTCTTTCTACCACAATTCCTGAAAGCAAAAGACCAATATAAGTGGTGAAATTACAATTGTAGACTTTCATTATTTGACTGTAATATTAGTTAAGTTTATTTGTTTTGTTTTTTGTAAAGACACTATTCTGTGTTGCCAAGACTGCAGTGAACTAGGCATTCTCATACATTGCTAAAAGGAAGGAGTACACATCTGAACAACCTTTCTGAAATGCAATTTGGCAATAAATAGCAAGTCTTTTTTTTATGTTCATAGCTCTTTAATCCAGAATTTTTCTTGCTCCCTATCTCTAAAAATACTATTAATTTTTTTTAAGATTTTAAGTAATCTCCACACCCAACATGGGGCTTGAACTCACAACAACCCTGAGATCAAGAGTCGCACATTCCATCAACTGAGCCAGCCAGGCTCCCCTAAGGACCTAATTTTAAATAAAACAACGTTTTATTTAAAAAAGATGTTTATCACAACCAAAATATCTAACAATAGGAAAAGGGTTAAAATATTATGGATAAGTTCATAAGCCAGAATATTAGTCATTAAAAGTGAAATCTATAAATAATTTTATAAGAAAATGTTTACATAATGTTAACTTAAAAATACAAAAATATGATAGAAACCATACCAAATTGGTATAGAAGATAAGATGAAGGAATATATATCACTGGATAACAGGATTGTGAATGCTTTCAACTTTATTCTTTAAACTTTTCAGCATTTTTCAACAGTTCTAACTGATTTCTAAAATTAATGTTAATGAGAATGACTATACTGGATACTTACTAGGTTGTCTGCCTGGTCTCCTTTTACTGAGGCCAGTATGTCACCCCTCCCACTGTATTATAGCAGTGGACTCAGACATTTGTACAATTTGACACAGACCCCACTTTAGGCCACAGTCAACTGGGCTGGTGAAGGCTACTAACCCCAAAAGGGCCGTTAAGTCCTTTCCTAGAAATCTGAAATTGGTATTGAGAAAGAATAAATCTCCTTTAACCTGTAGTTAAGTTTGGGAGCTGTAAGATCAGTGTCTTCTACCTACCACTGTGAAAGAGAAGCAAATGAAGCCAATACACAGGGGAGAAAAATGAAGCAGATACAATATAGCAATGAGATGTAGAAAAATTACAGATGATATTCTAGACCCTGTACCTTGTCCAGGCTTGGTTACCATCCTGTTTTAGAATTTATGAGGCACCCTGTTTCCTTATGATAAAGTTCTCTTTTTAATTAAACTAGCTTGATTTGATGGGTTGTGGCCAAATAGTACCAATCAATAATACTATCTATAGTATTTGATGACCAGTTCAGGGAAGTTAGAGAACTTCAATTTTTATAGGGCCAGCCATTAGGTTCTGAACACTTCCAGGCTATTCCAAAGGCACTGCTTTTAAACATCAGAACTTGATACAAGTCTATGGTCTACAACTCTGTTCCCTGGGATTTTCAAGCTAACAAACTGAATTATAATAAATCGGTCAACAAATACAATAAATAAATGTTCATTCTTTAGAGTTAATTTATTCTCTTAAGTGGAAGTATCCCTGAGTTGCAAAAAACTAACAAACAAAACATGTTATCATAAGCACAACCTAACTTTCCTTTGGAAAAAAGTCACTAGAAGAATTAAGGAAAATGCTTTTTCTTCCCATACAGCAATCTTTCCAGAATGTGGATGAATATGGCTGCTGAGGAAGAATGATTCCCATAGGTACCCTCAATGGATGGCCTTCTGATCCCTTAGAGAGAACTATCATTTATCGAGTGCCTATAATCTCCTAAGCACCACACTAGACATTTTACATAATTCACTTTAATCATTAAAACTACCGTAAGCCATGAATTGCTATTCCCACTTTACAGATGTAAAAACTGAGACTCAGAGAGGTTAAATGGCTTGCTCAAAGACATATACAAAAGTCAAAATTCAAACTCCAAACCTATGCTCCCTACACTATGCTGTGGCATTTCTCACAGCTACCATTTGTTGAACCCTTATCATAATAGAAAGAATAAAATAACAGCAAAACAAAACCAAAAACTCAGCCCAAAAACAGAAATAGCAACAAAGAACAGTATGGTCATAAAACAGAATACTCTTTATAGTTTACACAGTTTGTAATTATATGATTTTGCTTTTATAATACCCAGAGAAAAAAACAAAACATAAGCTTTGATATAGTACAAATCTAGGTATGTCAGAAAAGGGGTGCCTGGGTGGCTCGGTTGGGCGACTGCCTTCAGCTCAGGTCACGATCCTGGAGTCCCAGGATCGAGTCCCACATCGGCCTCCATGCTTGGCGGGGAATCTGCTTCTCCCTCTGACCCCCCCACCCCTCGTGCTCTCACTCTCATTCTCTCTCTCTCAAATAAATAAATAAAATCTTAAAAAAAAAAAGATACATCAGAAAAAAACTGAAAAGACAATCTAAATGTTCCCAAACAGGGGACTGTTTTTTGGTAAATTACAGAAAACCATCACAAGCAAAATCAGAAATATACCATCATGTGGGGGAAAAAATACACTGGAAAACTATCTACTCTTTGTATCAAAAAGGACCACTTCCCCTAATATATAAAGGGTACCTAGAAACCACTTAGAAAAAGATTGTTGAAAAAGAAAAATGCCCATAAGACCTAAACAGACAGAAAAGGAAATATAAATGGGTTTCAACTGCACACACAATAAGAGAAATGCAAATTAAGACTGTATTGAGATAGTATTTTTCATTCCTCAGATTGGCAAAGATGAGAAAGTTCTGATGGTACTGATTTGGAATGGGTAGGGGGAAGCTGGTACTCATACACTGTTATGAGTGTAAATTTATACAACCTCTATAGAAGGCAATTTGGCAACAGTAACAAAATTGTAAATGCATATATCCTTTGATCCACCAATTACATCTACAAGAAATTATGCAAATATCTCTCATGTGGATGAAACATCTTCATACAAGAGTAATCAGTACAGTAGTGCTTGTAATAGTAAAATATTAGAAACCACCGAAAAGTCCACCATTAGGGGTACTGGATAAAATAAACTCATTCATACACCGTATATTACACATCCAAAAAAAGGAAGAAATTCTTTATGTAATGTATGTTATGGAATGATCTCAGAAGTATTCCAATGAAAAAAAAACAAGGTACCGAATAATGTATAGATTATGCGATCATTTGTGTAAAAAAAGGTAAGGAAAAGAGTATGTATACACATTTGCTTGTACCACATAAAATATATCTTATAAGGATACACTAGAAACCAGTGATATAGGTTGACTTCAGGGAAGGGACTAGTTGGCTTGGGAGGGGATAGGAGACAGACTTTTCATTAACATCTTTCTGATTTATGGGGCACATGAATATTACTACCTATTCAAAAACTTTTTAGAAATAATAAAAATTTTAAAACATAAAAAATAAATTATGATACATCCATGTGATAGAATAATGTTTTCAAGTATACTTAATAAACAGGAAAAGATCTAACATAAACTATTAAGTGGGAAAAAGAAACAGCTTATACAGAAGAGTCTTCGTTTCGTTGAAAAATTTAAAAGAAAAAATATTTTTAAATGCATAGAAATAATGATGATTGCCCTTGGTGCTGAGATTATGGGTAATTTTTTTCTTCTTTACACTCTTCTGTACTTTCCTAATTTTCCATAGTGAGCACGTGTTACTTTAAAAATCAGAAAAAAAGACCACAAAAAAGAACAAATAGCTATAATAATCCTTGTTTAAACTGTGAATAAATCATCCTTAATCACAGCATCACTGACCCTTACCTGACCATGACTGGTTGTTGGTTCTTCCTCCAACAAAAGTTTCTCTTTCAAGCTTTTAATTGGGCTTTCTTGGAAATCCTTGGTTTTTGAGTGCCAGACAGATGCCCTAGATTCCTGCCTCTCCTCTTTGTCTTCATCTCCCATATCTTCTGAGATGCCTTCATTTTTTTCACTAGCCTGATCTCCTTGGCCACATTCATTCTGGATCAGAGAAGGAGGTCTAGGTAACACTGGTTCCCCAAAACCTTTTTTTTTAAAGAGCTGCCTCTGAGCCATTTTTAGGCTCTTTTGATAAACCTCCAACTGGCAGAGAATGACCTTGGTATATTGGTTAGGATCTACTCCAGCAGGGCAGAATGGAATACCCCAGAAGTAGTGCACAGTGCCCCCAACATCCTGGAGACCTGTGGCATCTGCTGGGGTAGGCAGAGAGTGCCTAGATGTGTCCCCCCTACCCTGGGCAGCTTTGTGAAAAACACAACCCCTCCCAGTACTTTCCTGTGGCTTCCCACACTGTGTGTGCTCAGCCAAGTGGCCAGTACATCTGTCAAAACATTTAACGTTCTCATTCTCAAACACTGGCTGGCTTGACTGATCCCAGCTTCCTGAGCTGCCAAAGACCGGCTCCTCTTCAGTGTTTTCAGTGTGGTCCCAAGGCTCCTCTCTTTCCTCAGCCTCGTTTCCCTGACTGATATGTGAGCCTTTAAACAGTGATGGAGGTACCAGCTGCCATATGCCTGTAGGTATTTGAGAAAAAGTAGGGCTAAGGACAAACTGTTCTTTATTAAGAGGGCTTGGTAAGTTATCACTTACCAAGAATTACATAATGTGGGTAAAAGGCTCTTCTTTGTGTTTAACCAAATGTTGACTTTTCCTTGGAGATAAAAATATGCTGGATATTAGTGAGATCTCAACTATTTTCGGATTTAACCTCTTTAATACCACCAAAGGGATTTGGGGCATTTCTGTATATCTACTCTCAGCATGAGATCCCTGTGATATAGTTATACTTGATGAGTGGAAGGAGTCAGAACAGGGAGACATGCCTTCTGTGGTCCCAGAGTCTGTGGTTTTCTCTTGGTGGGACTGTGAAGATGGTCCAGTGGCCAGAGGTCGAGATCTGGTAGCAGAAGCATCAGAAGGCCGGCAACTCTGAAACAAGTGATCCCACACCAGACCAGGTTTATTATTAAAACAGCTATACATGAAGGGTCACAGGAAGGACAAAACAGGGAGGCCACTGTCCCCTAAGAGATTCTTTCCAAAACGTAGATGCTCAAATCAAATAACTTCCACAATGTGTACCAAATGCCTACTATGTGCAAAATGCTATGGTAGATCACTATACTAAGACCTTTTCTAATATAGAGACATGAATGACATAAAGGATGGCTCAGGACCTGACACTGGCAAATATCCTTCACATTTAAAATAATTTCAACAAAACATATTCATATTACAATTTAAATTATTTGAAAAATGTTTAACTGCTCATTCTTTTTTCCATAACCCACCTCTAGTTTCTCATTGCCTTTGTTCTCCCCCAAAACAGGGGAGGTAAGCGCCTTATCTTGCTCCCTTTTGGTTTTTTGGGACTTGGTAACTCTTTTCAGAAGCTGCCAACTACTTAGCTCTCTTAAACCATGTATTGAAAATCTATGGGGTGGAAGAAAATTCTTTCATATAAAATTAACACTTCAAATTGCGTTCAACAATTCGACAAGCACTTTAAAAATTATTATGGGAAATATTTGTTAGTTTAAAACCCTATGAACTACTACAGCTAGTTCTTAATGCAAATGTAACACTGCAGAAGCAATAAAAATATATATCATGCTAATCAATCCTCACAAACTTTTTCAACATAGCATATTTACATTCAGGCTTTCTGCAATGGCTTTCCTCAAGAGCTCCTCTTCTTCCTCCTCCTGGCTGTTCATCTCCCTAGCTTCCTGCTCACTCATTTTGAGAGCCAGAGCAAACTGCTCCTCTTCTGTCATTTCTGTAAGAGGATAAGAAAAAGAGAGGAGAGGAACACCACATTGAATAAGCATGGAAGCAAGAAACAGAAATTTTTAAACCTTTCAAATGAAAACACTACAGACCATTTAGTACAATTTTATAATCTTATAAATGAGGAAAGACCCAAAGGTAAGATGTTGGCCAAGATAAGTAACAGTTGTTTCAATAAGTATCCTGAGTTAGCTAGACTGTAAACTCCCATAAAGGCAGAGTTTTTGCCTATTTTGTTCACTGTTGTCATCTCCTATGTATAAAAGAGTGTCTGGCACCTGATACTCAATAAATACTTGATAAATGAATAAAGAGAGGAATTGGCTCCCATTCCAGGGCTTTTTGCTACATATCACATTGGCTTTGTGCTCAACACTTAACCAGAAGAATTTTATTCTTCAGAATCCTCTGATTCACCCAGCAGAAAAGAACATCCCTAATGACAAGAATGTAATCTTCAAACACTATTTCCCATTAAAGACAACTGGGGTACCTTGGAGAAAAGTACTATGACTGATATAAAAGTACAGTGGCTGATTCCCAGTCTGGAGCATGAAATGTAGAAGATGAGCTAGAATATCTGTTGTGAGCAAAGTATCCATCAGACACTACTAGGGTTATATCAAAAGAACCTAGTAGCCAACTTTAAAAGGTTCTCACTGGCCAAAAATGGAACAACTGGAGTATCAGTAAGAAAATGACTGCACTGATGGGGCCCCTGGGTGGCTCAGTCGTTAAGCATCTGCCTTCAGCTCAGGTCACAATCCCAGGGTCCTGGGATGGAGCCCCACGTTGGGCTCCCTGCTCCGTGAGAAGCCTGCTTTCCCACTCCCCCGGCTTGTGTTCTCTCTCTCGCTGTGTCTCTCTGTCAAATAAATAAAATCTTAAAAAAAAAAAAATGACTGCAATGAATTAAGACATCAAATATGTTTAAATTTATGAGTTCATAAGGACACTTTAAAAAAAAAGAAAAATACAACTGGGGTGCCTGGCTGGCTCAGTCAATGGAGCATGTGACTCTTGATCTTGGGTCATTGGGCCTGAGTTCAAGCCCCATACTTTGTGTAGAGATTACTTAAAAATAAAATCTTCAAAAAAAAAAAAAAAACACAACTAACTGGTCACTGCTGAAGAATGTTAGTGTATCAACTATTTTGTTTTTTGTTTTTTTCAAGTGTTTTTCTTAAATTTAAATTTCAGGTAGTTAACAGTGCAATATTAGTTTCTGGAGTAGAATTCAGCAATTCATCACTTACATATAACACTCACTGCTCATCATAACAAGTGCCCTCCTTAATAACCATCACCCATCTAGCCCATCCCCTACCCACTTCCCTCCATCAACCCTCAGTTTGTTCTCAATCGTTAAGAGTCTCTTATGGCTTGTCGCCCTCTCTCTTTTTTTCTTTTCCCCCTTCCCATATGTTCATGTTTTCTTTTTTTTTTAATGTTTTATTTATTTATTCATGAGAGTCAGAGAGAGAGAGAGAGAGAGGCAGAGGCAGAGGGAGAAGCACGCTCCCCGCCCAGCAGAGAGCCCAACGCGGGACTCAATCCCAGAACCCCGGGATCACGACCCGAGCCAAAGGCAGATGCCCAACCATCTGAGCCACCCAGGCGCCCCTTCTTAAATTCCACATATGAGTGAGATCATATGGTATTTGGTGGATCAACTGGTAAATAAAAAAGAGTCAAGCTTGTGTCCTACTCTTCCAATACAAGCTACATTACGGAGTAACCAAATAGATGAAGAGAAGTTTCTCTTTAAAGAATTATTCCATCTAATAAATGTAAAACAAATGACAATTAGAACATCACCATTTTGTATAATGCCTGTGGAGAGGATTCTGATACCTAACAAACTACATATGTGATCCAGCAATTCCAATTCTATCAATTCACTCTAGCGATATACTTCCAAAAAAAAAAAAGCAAATATGCACTACATTTTTCATTGCAGCCCTGTTTAAATATGCAAAACACTGGAATCTACTTAATGACTAACATAGGACACTGCTTGAATAAACTCTGATATGCATACATATAATTGTAAAAAAAGAATAAGGAAAATATCTATGGACCAGGAATAGAACAATTTCAGGGACATAATATTAATTAGAAAAAAGCATATACTATATATAATTAAAAGAGTTATATACAGTATGCTACTTTTTGTGTAATAAAGGAGAAGTAAGAAAATATATGATATACCTGTTTATGTTTGCAGAGCGACACAGGAAGTATAAATTAGAAACTAATCCAAGTGGTTACCTACAGGTGGTTGGGAACAAGGCAGAAGGGATAAGGGAGAGAGTGACACTTCTGTGACTATATCTTTTTATATCTCTTTGACTTATAAAGTTGAGTAAACATTAAACTTTTTTAAAGTAAAATAAAATCATAAGAATGAGGGATCCTTAAAACTGAATCCAAACATAAAAATTGCACCCTACTGAATATGAAATGACCTTAATGAGAATGAAAACATATCAAGATTTGTGGGATGCACCTAACACAATATTTATAGAAACATGTATAGCTTTTCATGGTCATATTATTTTTTTAAAATTTGACAGAGGGCGCCTGGGTGGCTCAGTTGGTTACGCGAGTGCCTTCGGCTCAGGTCATGATCCTCGAGTCCTGGGATCGAGTCCCACATCGGGCTCCCTGCTTAGCGGGGAGTCTGCTTCTCCCTCTGACCCTCACCCCTCTCATTCTCTCTGTCATTCTCTCTCTCTCAAAAATAAATAAAATTTAAAAAAAAATTTAAAATTTGACAGAGACGGAACACAAGCAGGGAGAGAGGGAGAAGTAGGCTCCCCACTGAAAGCCTGACGTGGGGCTTGATTCCAGGACCCTGCGACCATGACCTGTGCCAAAGGCAGACACTTAACGACTGAGCCACCCAGGCATCCCTCATTATCATATCAGAAAAGAAAAAAGTTTAGGGGCACCTGGGTGGCTCAGTCAGTTCAGCGGCTGACTTGATTTCAGCTCAGGTCATGATCTTGGGGCCTGGGATCAAGCCCCACATCGGGCTTGTGCTCAGCATGCAGTCTACTTGAGTTTCTCTCTCTCTTCCTCTGCCCCTCCCCCTGCTCTCTCTCTAAAATAAATAAATCTTTAAAAAAGACAAGAAAAAAAGTTTAAAATCAATGATACAAGCTTCACACTTTAAGAAACTAGAAAATGAACAGTGAAATTAACCCAAAGTAAATAGAAATATAAAGAACAGAAATCAACAAAATAGAAGATGCCATACAAAAGAAAAAAAATTAAAGCAGCAAAAAATTGGTTCTATGAAAAAATCAAAATTTATAAAAATGTAACTAGATCAAGGAAAAAAGGAAGAGAAAACACAAATTAACAATATAATGAATAACACAAGAAATATATACTACAGATTCTACAATCATGAAAAGAAAACAAGGAATACTGTGGACAATTATATATCAACAAATCTGACAACTTGGATCATGCATTCTCAAAAGGGGTGATATCATCTCCAAATGGACAAAACTTGGTTCTTGGAGGTCAAAAATATCTTATTCTCTTATTTTTTTTAAAGATTTTATTTATTTATTTGAGAGAGAGAGAGAATGAGAGATAGAGGGCACGAGAGGGAAGAGGGTCAGAGGGAGAAGCAGACTCCCTGCTGAGCAGGGAGCCCGATGCAGGACTCGATCCCGGGACTCCAGGATCATGACCTGAGCCGAAGGCAGTCGCTCAACCAACTGAGCCACCCAGGCGCCCTTATTTATAAAACACAGAATCTACAAGGGCGCCTGGGTGGCTCAGCTGGTTTAGTGTCTGATTCTTGATTTTAACTCAGGTCTCAATCTCAGGGTCTTGAGTTCAAGCTCTGCACTGGGCTCCACAATGGGCATGGAACCTACTTTAAAAAAACAACAACAAAACAAAACACACACAGATATACAATCAGTACATAAATGGGATCTATAGCATTATCTGTGGTATTAAAATTTCATGGGGACAGATGGTTAGGAAAAAAAAAAGTATCTAAAAAGGATCCTTTGGGGAAAAACAAAGAAAAGAGGACTGAAACACTGATTACGTTGAAACAAAACAAAGTTAATGAAACAACACAAATTATGAAAAATGACATAAGAAACAGAAAAACTGAATAGTCTTATATCTAGTAAAGAAATTAAATTTGTGATTAAAAAAACTTTTCCTTGGGGCACCTGGGTGGCTCAGTCGTTAAGCGTCTGCCTTCGGCTCAGGTCATGATCCCAGGGTCCAGGGATCGAGCCCCACATCGGGCTCCCTGCTTTGTGGGAAGCCTGCTTCTCCCTCTCCCACTCACCCTGTTTGTGTTCCCTCTCTCACTATCTCTCTCTGTCAAATAAATACATAAAATCTTAAAAAAAAAAAAAAAAAAACTTTTCCTTAAAGAAAATCCCAAAACTATCTGACATTCATCACTGGTGAATTCTATCAAAAAATTAAGAAAAAATTAATGCTGAACTAATTCAGAAAATAAGGCATCAATCTACCCAAACTGATTTATAGAATCAACACAGTCCCAATCAAAATCCCAACAAGCTTGTTTAATGGAACATAATAGAAAATTCAGAAATAGATCCACACATTGATTTTCAACAAGGACAGGCTTGTACAGTTGTTGTAACTGTACATCCATGAGAAAAATTATCCTCAACCCTTATCTCACACTATATATAAAAATTAACTCAAAATGGATTACACATCTAAATACAAAAGATAGGGGTGCCTGAGTGGCTCAGTCGTTAAGCATCTGCCTTCGGCTCAGGTCATGATCCCAGGGTCCTGGGATCAAGCCCTGCATCAGGCTCCCTGCTCCGCAGGAAGCCTGCTTCTCCCTCTCCCACTACCCCTGCTTGTGTTCCCTCTCTTGCTTGTCTCTCTCTCTCTCTCTCTGTCAAATAAATAAATAAATAAATCTTTAAAGTAAATACATACATACATACAAAAGATAAAACTATAAAAATTCTAGGGCGCCTGGGTGGCTCAGTTGGTTAAGTGACTGCCTTCGGCTCAGGTCATGATCCTGGAGTCCCAGGATCGAGTCCCACATCAGGCTCCCTGCTCAGCAGGGAGTCTGCTTCTCCCTCTGACCCTCTGACCCTCTTCCCTCTCGTGCTCTCTATCTCTCATTCTCTCTCAAATAAATAAATAAAATCTTTAAAAAAAAAACTATAAAAATTCTAGAACATAAGTGAAAATCTTTGTAATCTTGGGGTACTCAAAGATTTCTTAGACAAGACTCAAAAAGATAAAAGCGTAAAAGAAAAAAAAAATGGACCTCATCAAAATTTAAATCTTCTTAATAAAAAGCTAAGCCACAAAATGGGAGCACATATTCACAACATACATACATACATATATATATGTAATCTGAGAAAGGACTTATAGCCAAAATAAAGAATTCCTACAATTTAATAAGAAAAGCAATCTAATTTTTAAAATAATGAGAAAGGGATCTAAACAGATACTTCACAAAAGAAAATACCAGAATGACAAATAAGCACATGAAAAGATTAGTCATCAGGAAAATGCAAATTAAAATGAGATAGTAGGGGCACCTGGGTGGCTCAGTCAGTTAAGCATCTGACTTTGGCTGGGGTCATGATCTCGGGGGTCCTGGGATTTGAGACTGGTGATGGACTATGCGCTTAGTGGGGCGTCTGCTTCTCCTTCTCCCTCTGCCCCTCCCCCTGCTCATGTTCTCTCACTCTCTCTAATAAATAAAATTTTATTAAAAATTTGAGATGGTACTACATGCCACTAAAATAAAGTGAAAATAAGACTAACATTCCTATCAAAGTCATTAAATCATAAAAAAAATTGATTACATCTTAATGTTCAATTTAAGAGAACCAAGAACCATATAATGCAAAAGAGATAAATTTGAGTTCTTTGTAATACTCTGCTTTTCAAAACACCCTATTTCCCTAAAGGTTCTGGAGAGATGAAGCTTTGCTACATTAACTGATATATTCTTCAGATTCTGCCCTCTTGCTCCACCATGAGAACAAAAACTTTATATAGTAACACAGTGTACTTCTGTCTTCTAGTACACAGGGAGGAAGCTCCAGAAGCAGTCTTCCTGCGTTTAAATCTTGATTTTTGCTTCTTGTCTAGACTTCAGCAGGTTACTTACCCTGTATGCCTGGACACTGGTGCTGGTCTTTGATAATCTCCCTCTCCCTTTTTACTTTGCTTCTTTTAATCTAACTGTGGACATGCACGTAAAATAATTATACTCTTGACTTTAGGGATTCTCATGTAAATGCCATGATTCTGTAATACTTGTTTTAGGTCACACATATATAAACCTGAGGTAATAATATTTAAGGCTGTTATGAGGATTAATTTAATACATGTAAAAATGCTTAGATAGTGCTTGGCACATAACAAGTATCCAATACAGATCATACGCCTTTAAGGAAAATATGAGCAAGTGTCAACCTTAGCATCTCCAACTGAACTGACTTGCTCAGCTTATCAAATGATTCTGCTGAGCTAAACACACAGTGGTACACAATTTGTGTGAGGCTGATTATGCTGATTATAATTTATGATGATTAACGACTCCCAACATTCAGGGTAGCTTCCCACTGAGATGTGCAAACAGGCTGTTAACAAACCAGATCACAAAATTAGATAGTACCTATCAAGAGAACCTGTATAATTTTGGGGTATTTGAAATGGCTGAAAGGGAACATTTCATATATATTTTATATAACATTTATATAACATAAATATATAACATATTTTATATAACATTTTATATAACAAAAAAACAAGATAAATTATTTTCCCGCCCAAATCTTTTCCTAAGAACTTTCTTTTCCAAAACAGAGCTCTGCAACTGTGGTAAAGCTAATATACCTATAAATTAACAGTTATAATGTAAATCGTAAAACACGTTTGAAAGGCACCATCTCATAACCTTTATAGATGTGCATTCTCAAACAAAGTGATACCATTTTGCGGAATTGACCATAGGCAGTAACGGAAGAGAAGTGCTATACACAAAAAGATGTCCACTATACTATCATCTGTAAGAGCACGGACTTAAATGCCTTAAAAAAAGGCAATGGTTAAGTAAATTATAGCATGTTAACTCAAGAGACTGAGATGCTGTTATCAAAATGCTAATCACAAAGACATATAAAAATGATAAACTGTATAAAGGCCAAACGAAAATATAATGGGGGTGACACAACCAATTTCTGGTTCCACATGTAAGGAACTTGAAAGTTGCCATTCTGTCATAACAAGAAGTAAAAAGCTGAAAAGACTAAAAAATCAACAACTCTTCTTGAATTCATGAGAGGGGAGGGCACAGGGCAAACTACTGCCCTAAAACGAAAAGATCTGTTCAACAGGGGAATACAGGGAGTCAGGGTTTATCAGAGCAGAGATTCAATAGCGGAATCTGCCACAGAAACCAGTGCCAGGGTAGAGAAACATAAACTGTAACTGACATATTACTGGAGGCTCAGTGCATACAAGTCTGAGCGTTAAAAACTCCACAGGGGGCGCCTGGGTGGCTCAGTCATTAAGTGTCTGCCTTAGGCTCAGGTCATGATCCCAGGGTCCTGGGATCGGGCCCCGCATCAGGCTCCCTGCTTCTCCCTCTCCCACTCCCCCTGCTTGTGTTCCCTCTCTCGCTATGTCTCTGTCAGATGAATAAAATCTTTAAAAAAAAAAAAAAAATTATGCCAGAATTAAGCTCAGTGATCGACTGTCTCTATAGGGTGTGTGGTTTAATAAAAAATATATTTGTGCCCAGTTTCTGGCAGAAAAAAAAAACACAGGAACTCAGTCATAGCAAACCCCCCACACTTTTGTCGGGTTTTACCTCCAAGAGTGCAACTAGGTTCTCACAATAAATATAGCAAAAATTTCCTCTTGAGCATCCCATAGAGGAGGGAAAAGGAACTATTTTGAAATATGCCAGAGTACTCTGTTCTTTTTAAGAAAGTGTGTCCTAGGTCAAACTAGTTAATCAGAGCCTACACTGATGGGGTATTATCAGTGTCAAACTGACCTGCAAAAAAGGGAAATAGAAAATTCCAACCTTCTCTAGGAATCCGGTCCCACATAAAGGAAGAGGGGGTGAAAAAACTGAGAAACACATGTGAAGTTCACAGACCAGAGGCACAACTGAAAGACTGACTCCTAACCATAAAACTGCAGAATACTTTCCCTACCCCCATACTTTAGCAACATACCACCAAAGACCCATTTATAATAGTTTCTTTCTACCTGGTACATCATGTCCAGTTATCAAGAAAAAATTACAAGGCAAACAAAAAGGCAAAAACACAGTTTGAGGAGACAGAGTAAGCATCAGAACCAGACATGGCAGAGATATTAGAATTATCAGACTAGAAACTTAAAACTATGATTAGGAGCACCTGGATCGCTCAGATGGTTAAGCATCCAACTCTTGATTTCAGCTCAAGTACTGGTCTCAGCACTGTGAGATCAAGCCCTGCATCAAGGCTCTACACTGGGCTTGTTCTGCTTGGGATTCTCTCTCTCCCTTCCCCTCTGCCCCTCCTGCCCTCCCTCTAAAAAGAAAAAATTTTCTAAATAAATAAATAAAACAACAATGATTAATATGCTAAGGGCTCTCATGGATAAAACAGAGAACATGCAAGGACAGATGGAGAATATAAATAAAGACATGGGAATCCTAAGAAAGAACCAAAAAGAAATGCTAGAGATCAAAAACACTATAATAGAAAAGAAGAATGCCTTTGGTGGGCTTATTAGTAGACTAGACACAACTGAGTATATATGAAAGAAACCTCCAAAACTAAAAAGTAAAGAGAACAAAGACTGAAAAGAATAAAACAGAATATCCAAGAACTGTGCGACAATTACAAAAAGAGTAACACATAATGGAATTACCATAAGGAAAAGAGAGAAAGAAAGGAGCAAAAGAAACATGTGAAACAGTAATGACTCAGAATTTCCCCAAATTAATGTCAGATACCAAAATATAGATCCAGGAAGCTCAAAACAAACAAACAAGCAAACAAAACAAAAAACAAACAAAAAAAACCCACCCTACACTTAGACATAACATTTTCAAACTACAAAAAATCTAAGATAAAGAAAAAATCCTAAAAGAAGCCACAGGAAAAAAAAACACCTACCTATACAGAAATAAAGATAAGAATTAGGGGAGGAAGGTGAGGGGGATGGTATAACTAGGTGCTGGACATTAAGGAGGGCACATGATGTAATGAGCACTGGGTGTTATATAAGACTGATGAATCACTGACCTCTACCTCTGAAACCAGTAATACATTATATGTTAATTAACTGAATTTAAATTTTAAAAAATTAATTTAAAAATATAAAATTTTTTAAAAAGATAAGAATTACATCTGACTTCTCAGAAGCCATGCGAGCAAAAAGAGAGTGCAGTGAAATGTTTAGTGTTGAAAGAAAAAAACCCACCAATACAGAATTCTAATACCCTGTGAATTATTCTTCAAATGCAAAGGAGAAATAAAGACTTACTCAAACAAAAACTGAGGGCATTTGTTGCCAGTAGACCTCCCTTGTAAGATGTGCTGAAAGAAGTTCCTTAGACACAGGCCAAAAACTCAGATATACATAAACAAAGAGTATCAAAGAAGGAATAAATGAAGGTAAAATAAAAACTTACTTTTCTTATTCTTAATCTAACAGAAAAGTTTGTACAAAAAGCTAATACTAATAAAGTATTTGATTGTATATTCTTATGTATCTTATTTTTATATATGTGTCTATACTTGTGAAATAAAATGACAACGATATAAGGAATGAGAGGAATTAGCATTATTTTGTTATTATGAAGCACACATAAAACTTATGAACCATTATAGTGTTATTTGAAAATGGACTTGGATTAGTTGTAAATGTGTATTGCAAACTCTAGGGCAACCACTAAAAATTGTAAAGAAAAATTCTACCTGAAATATTTAAAAAAGAGAGAAAGTAGAATCATGTAAGATGTTCAATTAAAACCACAAAATGCAGAAAAAGAGAAGACAAAAATGGGAATGAAGAAGAGGGGCGAAAACAGAAAACAGTAACAAGGTAGATGTTAATCCAACTATATTAATAATCACCTTGAATGCCAATGGACTAAATGCACAAATTAAAAAGAGAATCTCAGAGTGGATCAAAAAACAACACCGGGGCACCTGCGTCACTCAGTCATTAAGCGTCTGCCTTTGGCTCAGGTCATGATCCCAGGGTCCTGGGATAGAGCCCCACATCGGGCTCCCTGCTCAACAGGAAGCCTGCTTCTGTCTCTCCCACTCTCCCTGCTTGTGTTTCCTCTCTTGCTGTCTCTCTGTCAAATAAATAAATAAAATCTTAAAAAAAAAAAAAAAGCCAGAAGCTCCACTGAGCCAGCCAGGTGCCCCAGAAACCCACTTTAAATATAAAGACAACTACAGGGGCGCCTGGGTGGCCCAGTCGGTTAAGTACCTGCCTTCAGCTCAGGTCATGATCTTGGGGTCCTGGGATCGAGCCCGTATCGGGCTCCCTACTCAGTGGGGAGAGTCTGCTCCTCTGGCTCCCTCTGCTCTTCCCTCATGCCCCGCTCATGCTCGCTCGCACTCTCTCTCAAATAAATAAATAAATAAAAAGACAACTATAGATTTAAAGTAAATAGGTGGTATAGCATAGGGAATATAATCAATAATATTATAATAATGTTGTATAGTAACAGATGGTGACCGCACTTACTGTGCTAAGCACAATGTAAAGAATTGTTGAATCAAAAAAAAAATTGTTGAGGGGCGCCTGGGTGGCTCAGTCAGTTAAGCGACTGCCTTTAGCTCAGGTCATGATCCCAGGGTCCTGGGATCAAGCCCCACATCTCCGCTGCTCAGCTGAGAGCCTGCTTCTCCCTCTCCCACTCCCCCTGCTTGTGTTCCTGCTCTCTCTCTTTTAAATAAATAAATAAAAATCTTAAAAAAAAAATTTGTTGAATCAATATGTTGTATACCTAAAACTAACAGAACATTGTATGTTAATTATATTTCAATAAACAAACAACAAAATTAAGGATAAAAATCGTTATCTCAAAAGATGCAGAAAAAGCACTTGACAAAACTCAGCATCTGTTCATGATAAAAACTCACAACAAAGTGGGTTTAAAGGGAAAATACCTCAACATAATAAAGACCACCGGGCACCTGGGTGGCTCAGTCAGTTAAGCATCCAACTCTTGACTTCAGCTCATGATCTCGGGGGGCCTGGCATCCAGCCCCACATCAGGCTCTGCACTCAGCAGGGACTCTGAGATTCTCTCCCTCTCCTGCCCCTCCCCCCACTTGCACTCTCTCTCTAAAATAAATCCCCTCAAAAAAATCATAATAAAGACCACAAATGAAAAAAAAAAGTAAGTGGACAAATATACCACAATAACACTAATCAAAAGAAATTAGGAGAGGGGCGCCTGGGTGGCTCAGTCAGTTAAGCACCCAACCCTTGATTTCAGCTCAGGTCATCATCTCAGGGTTATGAGATGGAGCCCCAAGTTGGGCTCCATGCTCAGCAGGGAGTCTGCTTGAGATTCTCTCTCCCTCTCCATCTGCTCCTTCTGCACTCATATGCACTCATGAGCGGGCATATGTTTCTCTCTCTTAGATAAAAACAAATATTCAAAAGAAAAATAGAAAGGAGTAATTTCACACAGAGCAGACTTCAGAGTAAGTAAAGTTATGAGGTATAAAGAAGGGCATTACATAACGATAAAGAGGTCAATTCTCCAAGAAGACATAGCAATCCTTAACATGTAAATGCCTAACAACAGTGTCATTATGTGAGGCAAAAACTGATAGAACTGCAAGGAGAAATACATGAATTCACTATCATATTTAAAAACTTTGGGGCACCCGGGTGGCTCAGTCGTTGGGCGGCTGCCTTCGGCTCAGGTCATGATCTCGGGGTCCTGGGATCGAGCCCCGCATCACACTCCCTGCTCAGTGGGGAAGCCTGCTTCTCCCTCTCCCACTCCCCCTGCTTGTGTTCCTTCTCTCGCTGTGTCTATCTCTGTCAAATAAATAAAATCTTAAAAAAAAAAAAAAAAACTTCAACATCCCTCTATCAGAAAGGGACTGACCCAGCAGGAAGAAAAGCAGTAAGGTATAATTGAACTTAACACCATCAATCAAATGGATGTAATTGGTATCTTTGGTTACTCCAACCAATAACAAGCTCACATAAAACATTCACCAGGATAAAAAAAAAAAAAACATTCACCAGGATAGATGGCCACATTCTGGGCCATAAAACACACCTTAACAAATTTAAATAAAAATCAATCAATGTCTGCTCTCAGACCACAATGAAAGTAAACTAGAAATCAATAACAAAAAGATAAAACTAGAAAACCCAAAAGCTCATGGAGATTAAACAACACAGTTGTAATAACACATGGGTCAAAGAAATCGCAAGAGAAAAAATAAAAACACAACTTATCAAAATTTGTGGGATACAGCAAAAGCAGTGCTGAGAGGGAAATTTTTAGCACTGAGTGCACATTAGGTAGAAGACAGACCTAAAATCAATCATCTACATTTCCACCTTAGGGAACTAGAAAAAAATTATATCCAAGTAAGTAGAAAAAAAGAAATAACAATTACAACAGACATCAATGAAATGAAAACAAGAAATCAACAGACAACGGATGCCTGGGTGGCTCAGTTGGTTAAGTGGCTCCCTTTGGCTCAGGTTATGATCTCAAGGTCCTGGGACTGAGCCCCACGTTGGGTTCCCTGCTCAGCAGGGAGTCTGCTTCTCCCTCTCCCTCTACCCCCCTCCTCCAGCTCATTCTCTCTCTCTCTCTCTCTTAAAAAAAAAAGAAAAGAAAAAAAATCAACAGACAAGATGAAACAAACCAATAGCTGGTTCTTTGGAAAGATTAATAAAATTGATAAGCTTCTAGTCAGGCTAAGAGAGAGGACACAAATTACTAATATTGAAAATCAAAGGGGACATCACCATACATCTTGTGGACATTTTAAAAAACAGGTAAGGAATACTACAAACTACAAACAACTCTATACTCACAAATCTGATAACCTAGATGAAATGGACCAATTCCTTGAAAGACAAAATCTGCCCAAACTGACGTTAAGAATAGACAATCTGAATAGCTTTATACCTACTTAAAAAAAATAGAACCCATAATTAATAACCTTCCAAAAATAGAAAGCATCAGGCCCATATGGGTTCACTGGTGAATTCTACTTAACATTTAAGTAAGAAATAATACAAATTCTCTATAATCTGTTTCAGAGGATAGAAACAGAGGCCATACTTCCTAACTCAATCTATAAGACCATCATTAACCCTAACACCAAAGTTAGACTAAATTATTACAAGGAAACTACAGACCAATATCTCTCAGGAGCACAGATGTAAAAATTCTTTTTTTAAAAAAAAAAGATTTTACTTATTTACTTGTCAGAGACAGAGAGAGCATAAGCAGGGGAAACGGCAGGCAGAAGGAGAAGCAGGCTCCCTGATGAACAAGGAGCCCAATGTCGGACTCGATCCCAGGATCCTGGGGTCATGACCTGAGCTGAAGGCAGACACTTAACCGACTAAGCCACCCAGGCGTCCCAGATACAAAAATTCTTAACAAAATGTTAGTAAAGCAAATCCATCGATGCATAAAAAGAATTATATACCATGACCAAGTTGGATTTATCCCAGATAGGCATTGCTGGTTTAACATTCAAAAGTGAATGTTATCCAACATACCAGCAGGGTAAAAAAGAAAAATCACAGGATCATAGCAATAGGTGCAGAAAAAGCAGTGGGCAAAATCAAACACCATTCATGATAAAAACTCTCAATAAACTAGGAATAGAGGGAAACTTCCTCAACCTGATAAAAAAAAAATCTACAAAAAACAACTAAAATTAGGCTTAATGGTAAGAACTCAAAGCTCTTCCACTAAGAACAAGAAAAAGGCAAGGATGTCAACTCTCACCATTCCTTATCAACATCATAATGGACATACCAACTAATGCAATAACAAGGAAATATACACAGATGGGAAAAAATAAAACTGTCTTTGTTCACAGATAACATGATCATCTATGTAGAATATCCAAAAGAACTGATAAAAAAAAACTCCTGGAACTAATAAGGAATTATAGAAAGGTTACAGGATACAAGGTTAATATACCAAAGTTAATCACATTCCCATATACCAGCAATGAACAAATGTAATTTGAAATTTACAACAAAATACCATTTACATGATCATCCCTAAAATGAAATACTTATAACTTAGGTATACATCTAACAAAATAATGTATAAGATCTGTATGAGGAAAACTACAAGTCTCTGATGAATAAAATGAAAGAAGAAATAAATGAAGGCATGGTCCACATTCATGGACAGAAAAACTCAACACTGTCAGGATGTCAGTTCTTCCCAACTTCATCTGCAGATTCAGTGTAATCACAATCAAAATCCCAGCAAGTTATATTGCAGATATCAACAAACTCATTCTAAAATTTATATGAAGAAGGTAAAAGATGCAGAATAGCCAACATAACATTTAAAGAGAATAAAGTTGGAGGACTGATGCCACCCAACTTCAAAACTTACTATATAAAAGCTACAGTAATCAAAAACAATGTGGTATTAGCAAAAACCCAAAGAGACCAATGAAACAGAATAGAGACTGGAGAAACAGACCCATACAGTCACCTGATCTTTGACAAAGGAACAAAGACAATATAATGAAGCAAACAGAGTATTTTCAGCAAATGTTGCTGGAAAAACTGTATATCCATATCCAAAAAAATGAATCTAGACAATGACCTAACACCTTCCCCATTAACTCAAAATGGGATCATAGACCAAAATATTAAACACAAATCTATAAAACTCCTAGAAGATAACATAAGAGAAAATCTAGATGAACTTCAGTATGGCAATGACTTTTCAGATACAACACCAAAGGCATAATCCATGGAAGAAGTAATTGATAAACTAGACTTCATTAAAATTAAAAATTCTGGCTCTGCAAAAGACAGTACCAGGAGAATTAGAAGACAAGCCACAGACTGGGAGAAAGTATTTGCAAAAGATACACCTGATAGGGGCAATTGGGTGGCTCAGTCGTTAAGTGTCTGCCTTCGACTCAGGTCATGATCCCAGGGTCCTGGGATAGGGCCCCAGATGGGGCTCCCTGCTCAGCAGGAACCCTGCTTCTCCCACTCCCACTCCCACTGCTTGTGTTCCTTTTCTCGCTTTGTCTCTCTCTGTCAAATAAATAAATAAAATCTTAAAAAAAAAAGATACACCCGATAAAGGAATGCTATCCAAAATATACAAAAAACTCTTAAAACGCAACAATAAGAAACAAACCAAACAAAAACTGAGCCAAAGACCTTACCAGATACTTCACTGAAAAGATATACAGATAGCAAATAAGCGTATGAAAAGATATTCCACATGATATGTTATCAGGGAAATGCAACTTAAAACAACAATGAGATATTAACTATACACCTATTAGAATAACCAAATACTGGAACACTGAAAACACCAAATGCTGGTGAGGATATGGAGCAATAGGAACTCTCATTCATTGCTAATGGGAATGCAAAATGACACAGACACTTTGGAAGACAGTTTGGCGATTTCTTACAAAACTAAACATACTCTTATCATACAATTCAGCAATCATGCTCTTTGGTTATTTACCTAAGAGATGCACACAAATGCACACAGATGTTCACAGAAGCTTTATTCTTAATTGCTAAAACTTGGAAGCAATCAAAATGGCCTTCAGTAGGTGAGTGAATAAACAATGTTATTCAGACAATGAAATATTATTCACTGGTAAAAAGAAATTATCTACCAAAACATGAAAAGACCCAGAAGAACCTTAAACACATATTATTAACTGAAAGAATCCAACGTGAAAAGGCTTCATACTGTAGGATTCCAATTTATATGACATTCTGGAAAAGGCAACACTATGGAGATAGCAAAAAGACCAGTGGTTATAAGAGATTAGCAGGGGGTGGGATGAATAGGGAGGGCACAAAGGATTTTTAGGACAGTGAAAATGTATGATACCATAGATGGATTCACGTCATTATATATTTGTCAAAAGCTACAGAATGGATAACACCACAAGTGAACCCCAATGTAAACTATGGACTTAGGGTGACTATAACATGTCAATCCATGTTCATCAATTGTAACAAATGTTCCACTCTGATGGAGGCAGCTATACATGTATGAAGGGAGTAAATGGAAAATCACTGTATCTTCCCCTCAATTTTGCTGTGAACCTAAAACTAAAAAAAAAGTCTTAACAAAACAAAATTGAGAATTTTCAAAAGTTAATAAGACTACAAATCACAGATCCAAAAAGGTTATTAAAATATATATATTCCATTCTCCCCACCCAAAAATAATTCACACCTAAACATCATATCAAAACTGGTAATTAAAAAATACAATATATTGAAGGCAGTCACCAATAAAGACAAGTTATGTACAAAAGAATAAAGGTAAGATTTCTCATCATCTTCTCATCAAAAACTCTGCAGCCATAAGACAATGGAGTTAACAGCCTGAAAACGCTGAAAGAAAAAAATCATCAAACCAGAATTCTATAAACAAGGGAAATATTTTTTCAAAAATGAAGGTGATTCAATATATCACTTTCAGTAACAGGGAGAACTAGGCAGAACATCAACAAGGAAATAGACAACTTAAACAATATAACCTAACTAGATTAAACACATATATAACACTCCAATCAACTAGGCCAAACAGATTATCTACAGAACACTCCCCTTGTTGGGAAAATACACATTTTCTTCAAGTGTATATGAAATATTCTCCAGAACAGATATGATAGCAATAAAACAAGCCTCAATAAACAAAAAAGGATTAAAAACATACAAAATATGTTTTCCAACCATAATGAGTGAAATTAGTAATAACAGAAGAAATATAGAGAACTGACAAATACGTGGAATTAAACAAAACACCCTAAATTAACCAACGGTCAAAGAAGAAATCAAAAGGGAAAGTAGAAAATACTTTGGGGCGCCTGGCTGGCTCAGTCAGTAGAGTATGCAACTCTTGATCTCAGAGTTGTGGATTTGAGCCCTACATTGGGTATAGAAGTCACTCAAAAATAAAATCAAAAAAAAAAAAAAAAAGGAAAGAGGAAAGAGGAAACAACAGATGCTGGTAAGGATGCAGAGAAAGGGGAACCCTCTTACACTGTTAGTGGGAATGCAAACTGGTGCAGCCACTTTGGAAAACAGTATGGAGGTTCCTCAAAAAGTTAAAAATAGAACTATCCTACAACCCAACAACTGCACTACTAGAGGATACTAGTAGGATAGAAGGATAGAAACATAGTGATTCGAAGGGGCACATGCATCCCAATGTTTATAGTAGCAATGTCCACAATAACCAGAACATGGAAAGAGCCCAGATGTCCATCAACTGATGAATGGATAAAGAAGATGTAATGTATATATATACAATGGAATATTACAACAGCCAACAACAAAATGAAATCTTGCCATTTGCAACGACGTGGATGGAACTGGAGAGTATTATACTAAGCAAAATAAGTCAATCAAAGAAAGACAAATACCATATGATTTCACTCACATGTGGAATTTAAGAAACAAAACAGATGAACACAGGGGAAGGGAAGGGAAAATAAAATAAGATGGAAACAGAGAGGGAGGAATACCACAGAGACTCTTAACTATAGGAAACAAACTGAGGCTTGCTGGAGGGGAGGTGGGGGATGGGGTAATTAGGTGATGGGCATTAAGGAGAGCACTTGATGTAATGAGCACTGGGTGTTATATACAACTGATAAATCACTAAATTCTACCTCTGAAATTAATAATACAGTATATGTTAACTAAATTGAATTTGAATTTTAAAAAAAGAAAGAAAAAAGAAATACTTTGAGATGAATGAAAATAAAATTTGTCTTCAAAACTTACAAGATGCAGCTAAAGCAGTACTTAAAAGGAAATTTACAGCTGTCTAATGCCTATATTAAAAAAGAGAGATCTTGGGTGCCTGGGTGGCTCAGCTGGTTAAGCGACTGCCTTCGGCTCAGGCCATGATCCTGGAGTCCCGGGATCAAGTCCCACATCGGGCTCCCTGCTCAGTGGGGAGTCTGCTTCTCCCTCTGACCCTCTTCCCTCTCGTGCTCTCTCTCATTCTCTCTCTCTCTCAAATAAATAAAATCTTTAAAAAAAAAAAAGAGAGAGAGATCTTGGGGCACCTGGGTGGCTCAGATGGTTGGGCGTCTGCCTTCAGCTCAGGTCATGATACCAGGGTCCTGGGATCGAGCCTCACATCGGGCTCCCTGCTCAATGCAGAGCCTGCTTCTCCCTCTCCCTCTGCCATTCCCTCCACTTGTACTCTCTGGCTCTGTCTACCTCTCTGTCAAATAAAAAAATAAATAAATAAATCTTAAAAAAAAAAAAGAAAGAAAAAAGAGAGAGCGAGAGATCTTGGGGCACCTGGGTGGCTCAGTTGGTTAAACATCTGCCTTCGGCTCAGGTCATGATCCCAGTGTCCTAGAATAGGAGTCCTACATCAGGCTCTCTGCTCAATGGAGAGCCTGCTTCTCCCTCTGCCTGCCACTTCCCCTGCTTGTGCTCTCTCTCATTCTGTGACAAATAAATCTTTAAAAAAAAAAGAGATTTTGAATCAATAACCTTAACTTCCACCTTAAGACACATGAAAAAAAGAGCAAACTAAACCTAAAGGAAGCAGAAGGAAGGAAGGAATGAGTAACAGAGAAGAAATCAATAGAAAATAGAAAAACAGGAAAATTGGTAACAAGAAAAATTAGGTTTTTAAAAACAACAAAACTGACAAACTATGAGTTAGACTGAGCAGGGGGGAGAAAAAAAAAGAAGACTCAAACAACTAAAAGTAGGAATGGCAGTGGAAACATAACTCACAATCTTACAAAAATAAAAAGGACTATAATGGAATCAAGAACTATATGCCACTTGATTCGTTAACTTAGATGAAACACACAAATTCCTAAAATGACACAAACTACCAAAACTGACTCAAGAAGAAACAGAAACCTGAATAAAACTACAACAGATAAGAGACTGAACCAGTAATCAAAACCTAGCCACAAAGAAAGGCTCAGGCCCAGAAGGCTTCACTGGTGAATTCTGTCAGTTAAAGAAAAATACCAACTCTTCCAAAAATTAAAGGAGGGAGCAATATGCAACTCATTCCCTGAGGCCAATTTTAGCCTAACACACCAAATCCAGACAAAGACATGACCAGAAAACTACAGACCAGTATCTCTTATGAATGTAGATGCAAAAATCCTCAACATAATACCAGCAAAACAAATCTAGCAACATACAAAAAGTATTCTACACTATGACAAAGTAGTTTATCCCAGGAATGCAAGGTTAGTTTAAAATAAGAAAAGCAATTAACATACCAAATCAACAAAGTAAAACACAAAACCCAAATGATTATTTCAATAGACACAGAAAAAACATATTACAAAATTCAATACCCCTTTCATGATAAAAACATTTTTAAATGGCTAAAATAGTATGTCTTATGTGTTTTATAATTAAAATTATTTTAATGGCAAAGGATATGAATAAACTTTTCCCCAAAGAAAATACACAAATGGCCAATAAGCACACAAAAAGATGATCAGCACCATTAGTCATTAGAGAAATGTAGATCAAAACCACAATCAGACATCATTTCATACACAGTGGAATGCCTATAATTAAAAAAAAAAAAAAGGAAAATAAGTATTGGCAAGGATGTGAAGGAATTGGAACCCTCACACAATGGTGGTGGAAATGTAAAACAGGTAGCCACTTTAGAAAACAGTCTGGAAGTTTCTCAAATAATTAAATACTGAGTTGCCATATGGCCCAGGAATTCCACTCCTAGGCATATACCCAAGAGAAATGAAAACATATGTCCACACAAAAACTTGTACATAAATGTTCACAGCAACTTCAGTTGTAATAGCCAGAGTAGAAACAATTTAAATGTCCAT
The DNA here is from genome assembly GCF_009762305.2 of Zalophus californianus. Lineage (NCBI taxonomy): Eukaryota > Metazoa > Chordata > Mammalia > Carnivora > Otariidae > Zalophus > Zalophus californianus. The sequence goes on along the minus strand of NC_045599.1, from coordinate 89,397,874 downwards.
CAAATGATAAATGAATAAACAAAATGTGGCACAGAATATAATGGAATATTACTTAACGATAAAGGAATGAAGTACTCATGATGCCAAAACATGGAATGTGAAAACATTAAACTAAGTGAAAGAAGCCAGTCACAAAAGATACATGTTGTATGATTTCATTTACATGGAATGTCCAGAATAGGCAAATCTACGGAGACAGAAAGTAAATTAGTAGTTGCTGAGGGCTGAGTGGGATGAAGGTAAGTATATGGGGTTTCTTTTGAGGGTGATGAAAATGTTCTAGAATTAGACTGTGGCAATAGCTGCACAACACTTAATATACTAAAAACCACTGTATACTTTAAATAATGAAAGTATTGTATGATGAATGAATTTTATGGTACATGAGTTATATCTCAATAAAGTAGTTCCATAAAAATGAGAGAAATAAAGATTTTCTCAAAAACAGAGAATTGGCAACTGATCTACATTACAAAAGTGATAAAGGAAGCTTTCCAAGAGAAACTGGGATCTACACAAAGAAATAAACAGCCCTTGAGATGGTAAAAATAAAGTATGGAATTCTTTATTTTTTATTTCCATTGCTCTAAAAGATAATTATCTAAAGCAAAATAGCATCAATGTATTGTATACTATAACAAGGGCAAAACTAAAATGTATGGCAAAAATAACAAAGTAGGGTAGACAAAAATTGGGAGCATACCATTACACAGCGCATACTACACATGAAACAATATAACATTATTTGAAGGTGACTGTGATTAAATGAATGTGTGTACTAAAGACTAGGACAACCACTAAATATGTTTTAAAAGAGATATAAATAATAGAAATAAAATGGAATCAAAATAGTCAACAAATACAAAAAAAAAGGACAGAATAAAAGACAAAGAACAGTTGGAACAAACGAACAGCTTTCAAATGGTGTATTTTAATTCAGTAACATCAATAGTTACATTAAATGTAATTATAAAAGACAAAAGACAAAAGTTGTCAGAATACATGAAAAAGATAAAAAGAATTGTCAGACCAAATAAAAAAGCATAACACAACTAAATAAAAAAGTAAAACCCATGGGGCACCTAGGTGGCTCAGTCCTTGGGAGTCTGCCTTCAACTCAGGTCATGATCCCAGGGTGCTGGGATCGAGCCCCACATCGGGCTCCCTGATCAGCGGAGAACCCTGCTTCTCCCTCTCCCACTCCCCCGCTTGTGTTCCCTTTCTCACTGTGTCTCTCTGTCAAATAAGTAAATAAAATCTTTTAAAAAATAAAAATAATAAAACCCAATTTGATTGTAAAGACTCAGAATAACCAACTATCAATAGTCCACCAATGATGACATAAACTTAACTATCAATTGATAAAGATTATTGCATCTCAAAAAATACTATTATCAACAATTTTCAATACTGAAAGTAACTTGAGCACATTTGACAGATCCAACCTAGTGACAGCGACCTCTAGACATAATGCAATGATCTCACAACAAAGAACTGTTTTGATTAATTTTACAAAGCTAAGAATTCTACCTTAAATCACTGAAATTCAAATTAACTGTGAAATAAAGCCTTACTTATCTCCAATCAACTTTTGTAATAATTTCAACTAGTTATCATATTTTTTGAAAAGTTCACTGAAATACTTGAACACTTCACTTCACATTAAAATGCCAAAAATAGGGGCGCCTGGGTGGCTCAGTTGGTTAAGCGACTGCCTTCGGCTCAGGTCATGATCCTGGAGTCCCAGGATCGAGTCCCACATCGGGCTCCCTGCTCAGCAGGGAGTCTGCTTCTCCCTCTGGCCCTCTTCCCTCTCGTGCTCTCTGTCTCTCATTCTCTCTCTCTCAAATAAATAAATTAAATCTTTAAAAAAAAAATAAAATGCCAAAAATAATTAAATAACTTCGCAACTGAGTAAAAATCAAAGAAAGCAAAACCTACAACAAAAAATTTTTGGCCTATTGTGACTTATACTAATAAATACATATTTGATCTTTGTTTCCTGGCACAGAGCTCCTAAATCCCTCAGAATTTCCTAAAAGAAAAGAATAAAGGTATCTTTTCCTATTTATAACAAACCCCTTTCAACCGTACCTGAGTTATGTTAATGCACTTACTTTTGGAAAGCCCCTAAGGATGAGGGAAACAACCGTGGGTTTAGGTTGGAACTTCCATCCCTGTCCCCTAACCTTGAGGGAACAGAGAGAGGCTAGTTGGACGTTGAATCAACCACTAATGGCCAGTGATTTAATCACTCGTGCCTGCATAATGAGGTTTCCATAAAAATCTGTAAATTACAAGGTTTGGAGAGTTTCCTGGTTGGTGGAGATACTGAAAAAGTGACACATCTGGAGAGGGCATACAAGCTCTGCAGCCCTTCCCCCATATCTTGCCCTATACAATCTCTTCCATCTGCTTGTTCCTGAGTTATATCCTTTATAATAAACCAATCATCTAGTAAATAAATGGTTTCCCTGTGTTCTGGGAGCCATTCTAACAAATTAATCAACTCCAAGGAGGGGGTCATGTAAACCTCTGTATAGCCAGTCAGTCAGATGCACAGGTAACGACCTGGACTTACAGTTGCCTTCAAAAAGTGAAGATAGACCTGTGGGATCTGATACTATCTCTGGGCAGTGTCAGAATTGAGATACCAGACAGTGTCTGACTAAAAACTGGAGAACTGCTTGGTATAGGGGAAAAACCCCCAACACATGTGATGACCAGAGTGAAGTGTTAAGAGTAGAAAAGACACACAGAAGACCTTTTCCCTTATAATTTTAATGAACGTGAAAAGGAAAACCACAGGTCCACATAGCATCACTTGGACCAGGCCTAGTCACCAAACCGGGGCTTAATACCTAAAGTTTCAAATTCCCCCAGAAATATGTCTTAACCTGTCAACCAGGAAGTTTCTGATTAAGCACCAATGAGATAATCACATAACTCTCCATCCCCAAGGAAGATGACGTAATCCACCTAATAAGACCCCTATTCTTCCCAGCAAGGGAAGATGATCTTGCCTAAAACAATTCTCTTTTTTTTTTGCTAATAATTTTCTTGTCCCGCCCTCCTTTCTATAAAAACCTTCCATTTTGGACAACTCCTCAGGAGCACCCCTCTATTTACTAGATGGAATGTTGCCCAATTCATGAATCATTTAATAAAGCCAATTAAATCTTCAAATTTACTCAGTTGAATATTGTTTTTTTAACATGACGAAAATAGTACCATTATAATAGGTACCATTATTTCAGCCACTAAGTATTATATCTGTATTTTATTGGTAAGAAAACAGAGGTAGGCTGAAAGCACTAACTTGCCTAAAGTCCATATAGTAAGGGCTGAAGGAAGGATTCAAAATCCAAGTGTGCCTAACTCTGAAGTTCACATTTTAATTTCAACCCTCTGCCCATAATAAGTCAACTGTATAAGTTGCAGGTAACAGTGAATCTTAAAAATTTTAATGGAATCCAAAGCAAATAGGAAGCACATACATCCTTATTCAGAGATCTCTCTTAATGAAGAAATTAGTCTCAATTCTATGCTGTACTTTTCAAAGCATTCTCAACACAAAAATAAAAACATACGTGCAATTTTTCTTTTAGCCAAACACTTTGTTCTATTCGACTGTTTTGTCTTCATTTTCTGCAATCCATTCTCTTCCTTTGGTTCCTGTTGCAAAACAAGAAATACCATCAGGGTGGCTACTATTTAAAGTAGTACTCTTTCTACCTCTTCTATAACTAAGAGATCACTGAGCCTCTGCAGAATCAGTGGCTATTTAAATGTTCACAGAAAACATCAGAAAAGACCCTTTACAGTATAAAAAAGAAAACATTTGGATCTGGAACAAATAAAAATCATAAAAATTAAAATTTATAATATATTGCCATTATTATCTGTCACATGGACACTCATGTAAAAATTGGCCATCTGCATAATACCAGTAAGCATGCGCTCAAGGTCAGAGAAAGCTTGATTCAAGAATTAAAAAATGAGTTAACTATGGGAGCGCCTGGATGGCACAGTCAGCTAAGCATCTGACTCTTGGTTTCAGCTCAGGTCATCCTCTCAGGGTTGTGAGATCAAGCCCCATGTCAGGCTCTGCACTCAGCGTGGAGTCTGCTTAAGACTGTCTCTCCCTCTCTCTATGCCCCTGCCCCCACCACTCTCTGTTTCTTTCTCTCTCAAATAAATAAATAAATCTTTTTAAAAAATGAGTAGGTTTAAAGTCAGTGTGTATTCATCTATTTTAAATCAGTACTTAAAAAGAAACAGAACTAGGGAAAACTATGTAACATAATTATCAGGGAAAGGGCTAATTTTCTTTATATATAAAGAGCTCTTACAAATCAATAAAAAAGACCAATATTAACCTCCTCCCATAAGCAAAGGGCATGATAAGATACCCCATAGGGAAAAATACACAAGGGGCTCATAAGTATATGGAAAGATGCTCAATGTAAATCAAAATAGTTATATACTTTTTTAAACCTGTATTAATAGTAAAAATAATATGTTTTACAAAACATTTTATGTGGAGAAACACTCATACCACTGACAGGATAAAATGGATACAAGATGTTTAGAGGGCAAATTGGCAATAACCTCTGAAATCATTAATGTACATAATCTTTGTCCAGCAATACACTTCTAGGAATTAATTCTACAGATACACACAAGCACAAAGATGTGTGCACAATAATGCTCAGAGTAGAATGTTTTGTCATTATAAAACCTGAATCAATGCTACTGAAAATATGATCTACAGATGAGTGGAAATTAGCACACCGCTTGTTACTGCTCTAACAAAATAAACATAGAGGGGTGCCTGGGTGGCTCAATCAGCTAAGTGTCTGCCTTAGGCTCAGGTCATGATGCCGGGGTCCTGGGATTCAGCCCCGCATCAGGCTCCCTGCTCCGTGGGGAGCCAGCTTCTTCCTCTCCCTTTGCCACTCCCCCCAGCTGCACTCTCTCTTTTTCTCTCAAATAAAAATCTTAAAAAAAAAAAATAAAATAAACATAGAAACTGAGAACAAGCATTTAGAAACTTTTACAGCAATTTGACATTACCACAACATCCAAGCACATAGATGTGCTTTTACCACTTCCATGGTAAAAACCGCAGACTAGTCACCTGCAGAAGGATCAGCCATTACAAGTTGAAAATATTATAAATCAAAGATGCATTTAATACACCTAATATACCAAACATCATAGTTTAGCCTAACTTACCTTAAACAAGTTCAGAACACTTACAATGGTCTACAGTTGGGCAAAATCATCTAATGCAAGCCCTTTTTTTATAATAAAGTATTGACTATCCCATGTACTTTACTGAATACTGTACTGAAAGTGAAAAACAGAATGTGTGTATGGGTAAAGAATGGTTATAAATGGACCGGTTGTTTACCATCGTGCTTGTGTGGCTGACTGGAAACTATGGCTCACTGTCACTGCCCAGTATCACAAAAGAGCATCATACCATGTACTGCTATCCCATAAAAAGATCAAAATTCAAAATTCAAAGTTCAGTTTCTACTGAATGTGTATCACTTCACACCATCATCAACTCAAAAAATCGTAAGTCTAGCCATCAAAACTCAGGGACTGTCTTACATAAAACTGTCGAGAAATTAGGAGAATACTGCAAAGCTGTTTGGAAATGCTGGGTGAGTATGAGGCAAAGAAGGTAGGTCGAGTACCATATTCAATGACAACATAGCTCAACATATTCAAGAAACAGATCATGATGTGGAAGAACAATAGTAAAACAAAGCCAACAACATTCTTTTTATTGCAGCTTCATAAATGCACAGATATTGGCAACACGGAAATTATTTTAAGAAACGTGTGATTAACTGGATGATACAAATATTTTTTGTTAATGTTAATTAACTAAATGTTAACTAAATTTTTAACTGTACAAAAACATGAAGGATTAAACTTTAAGTTTCATGTAGCCAGAAGTAACTATGGGAAAAGCATCCTAGATTTAAGAAGCTTGTGCCACAGTTTTAATCAGTGCACAGTTTCTATTACTGAAAAAAATGTCAGCCAAACTAAATACCATGCATAGTAGAAATTGTAAGTTATATAAAGCTAGGCAAATGCATTCAAGAATATTCTCCTTAATGAAGGGGAGTAAGTCGGAGGGGGAGATGAACCATTAGAGACGATGGACTCTGAAAAACAAGCTGAGGGTTCTAGAGGGGAGGGGGGTGGGGGGATGGGTTAGCCTGGTGATAGGTATTAAAGAGGGCACATTCTGCGTGGAGCACTGGGTGTTATGCACAAACAATGAATCATGGAACACTACATCAAAAACTAATGATGTATGGTGATTAACATAACAATAAAAATTATTTTAAAAAAGAATATTCTCTTTATTATGTGAAATGTAAATGTATCATAAATAACTGTTATTACTTGCTATAACAGGGCTTATTAAAGGGGAAAGTTCTGTGGAGAACTCCAAACTATAAAATGAATGCTTAATGTTTCTAGAACTTTTTAGGACACAGTAGATAAAGTAAAAAGCAAGACTTATTTTTCTGGTATCTTCAGTATTTTCAATGAACTTATGCTTCCATGCAAGGAAAGAATTTCTATGACAAGTAAGATCAAAGGACAGAAATGAAAGTTAGATTATTGGAAGAACAGAGATTCTACAGATTGTGATATGTTCTATAATTTTATAATAAACATCGGTAAAATAGGTGGTAAGCTTGATATTTCACATCTGCAAAACATTATCATCCAAAACCTTACAAATTTAATAGACTTTTTGAATTTTATGTTACTTCAAAAAAGATCAAATTCATGGATCTGAATTCCATTTCTTTCATCAAAAGATAACTGAAATGTAATTATGGAAGCACCCCAAGTGGCCATCAATAGATGAATGGATAAAAAGGATGTGGTATATATAAACACCGGAATATTACTCAACCATAAAAAAGATGAAATCTTGCCATTTGCAACAACATGGACAGATCTAGAGAGTAAAATACTAAGTGAAATACGTCAGTCAGAGAAAGACAAATACCATACAGTTTCACTCATATGTGGAATTTAAGAAACAAAACAAAGAAAAAAGAGACACACCCAAAAATAGACTCTTAACTATAGAAAACTAATGTTTACCAGAGGGAGTGGATGAAGGGATGGGTGAAATAGGTAAAGGAAATTAAGAGTACACGTATCATGATGAGCACTGAGTAATGTATCAAACTGCTAAATCACTATATTGTATACCTGAAACTAACATAATACTATATGTTAACTAAACTGAATTTAAAAATAATAATAATAAGGTAACATTTCATTATAACTTTTCAGAAAAAAATTGCTGGAACAGAGGATCAAAGATGATTTTTGAAATAATAGCATTTTCAAGCCCATTTGAAAATTAAAAATACTACAATCTTACTGAAACTGCTTTAAAATTCTTCTTCCCTTCCTTAACATAAAACTGATTTCTTCACACTGAATTTATCTTTTTAAAAACATAGGCTTGGGGCACCTAGGTGGCTCAGTCGTTAAGCCTTTGGCTCAGGTCATGATCCCAGGGTCCTGGGATTGAGCCCCTCATCGGGCTCCCTGCTCGGGGGGGAAGACTGCTTCTCCCTTTCCCACTCCCCTTGCTTGTGTTTGTGCTCTCACTATCTCTCTCTCTGTCACATAAATAAAATCTTTAAAAAATAATAAAAATAAAAATGAAATAAAATAAAAACATAGGCTTTAGATACACAATATTCCCTGTGACACTAGCATCATCATCAACCCAAACTAGAATAGTAAGTTGTTAAGCCATAAGAAAGCTCATTTGTCAAAATAAGAACTTTAAATATTGATATAAACAGTGTTCATTGAAAGGATGTATATAGATGTTTAAATACAGAGTTCACTATTTCACACATAACTTTGTTTAGTTACAATTGTGGAAAGAAAAATTTATCAGTAAAATAGACATTCTCTATATTAAATTGCTTATAAACACAATTCCAAGGAACATGTACTATTTTTGGTTTTTTTTCTGTTTTCCTGTTACATTTGTTCTGATATTTACTGAAATGAAATCTTATGTTTGTTGTACATAACAATGAAAGATATAGGCTTATATTTTGTATTTTTAAATTTCATTTTCTAGTAATCCTTTTTTTTGTATTTTAAAATGTATCAGTCTGTGACAGACTGGAAATTTTTTTAAAGGTTTATTTATTTATCGAGAGAGAGAAAGAGAGGGGTGCCTGGGCTCAGTTGTTAAGTGTCTGCCTTTGGCTCAGGTCATGATCCCAGGGTTCTGGGATCAAGCCCCACATCAGGCTCCCTGCTCAGCAGGAAGCCTGCTTCCCCTTCTACCTCTCCCCCTGCTGTGTTCCGTCTCTCAGTTTGTCTCGGTCAAATAAATAAAATCTTTTAAAAAAAATTTTAAAAAGAGAGAGAGGAGTAGGGGGAGGGGCAGAGGGAGAGAGAGAGAGAGAATCTCAAGCAGACTCCCCACTGAGCACAGAGCGCAACACAGGGCTCAATCTCACCACCCTGAGATCATGACCTGAGCTGAAATCCAGAGTTGGACACCCAACCAACTGAGCCACCCAGGCATCCCAACAGACTGGAAATTTTAAGAAGCAGCTAGTCTTACATCACAGATTATGTGAAGTGCATGGACTTAAATGATCATGAATAATGACACAGTAAAATATATTATGGTCCATTCAGAATACCATGCTTCCACCTAAAGAATGACTTTTGGGGCACCTGAGTAGTCCAGTCAGTTAAGCAGCTGATTCTTTTTTTTTTTTTAAGATTTTATTTTATTTTATTTTATTTGAGAGAGAGAGCACAAGTGAGAGACCAGAAGCAGGAGCAGCAGAGGGAGAGGGAGAAGCAGGAACTGACTCTTGATGTCAGCTCAGTTCATGATCTCAGGGTCATGAGATCAAGCCCGGCAACAGGCTCTGTGCTGAGAAAGGAACATGCTTAAGACTCTCTCCTTCTCCTCTGCCTCTCCCCACCCTCACAGGCATTCTCTCAAAAAAAAAAAAAAGGACTTAAAAAAAAGCCTTTCATGTATAAATATTCATATAAAAATATTTATAAGATAAGTGATTAAAGTAAATCAACATGCAAAATAGTAAGGCTAAGACATTTCCATATTTTCTATACAACCCCTCCAAAAAGAGATAAATAAAACAAAATTGTATGTAACCTGCATTTTCAGCATACCTCCAAATTTCAAATTACTTGCAAGCAAGAAATAAACATCAATTTTGAACAGGCAAAATCACCCCAAGAAAGAGAGTCCCATCCTAATATTAATAGGGAATATCCACTAAATTTATATCAATCCCAAGGAGACATCATTCACAGAGGAGAAGAGAAAAAGTAGGTAAACAGAGAAGAGACACCCTGTGGTCACTGAGTAGTGAAAGAAAAGAAAAACTGGGTAAATTAACAGTTCTATAGAATAAAGAGAATCAAAAACACCAACCATACCTTGCCTCAAAATTTAATTAGGGTACTGAAGAGAGTAAAAAAAAAATATTCAACACAATATAAAATGAAATATAGAAAGGAATAAAAATGATCTGAAAGTGGCTGAAATAGAATACAGGCAAAGATGATCCAATAAATGTATAACTGGGAACTCTGAAGAAGAAAACAAAACAGTAAAACAAACTAACATTAAAACTATAATCAAAGGGGCGCCTGGGTGGCTCAGTCGGTTAAGGTTAAGCATCCAACTCTTGATTTTGGCTCAGGTCATGATCTCAAGGTCATGATACAGAGCCCCACTCCATATGGGGCTCCACACTCAGCATGTACTATGCTTGTCCCTCTCCCTCCCTTTCTGCCCCTCCCCTTGCTCAGGCTCTCATTCTCACTCTCTCTCTCTAAAATAAGTAAGTAAATAAAATCTTTAATTTAAAAAAAACTATAATCAAAGGAAAGTTTACCCAAAAAAAAGACCTGAATCTATATACTGAAAGTACCCACCATTTATCTGGGAATATGGACCCTGAACAATTATTTTTCAGATCTATACTATTAAACCTATTGCACCTTAAAGATAAAGAACAGTCTTAAACCATTCAGACTAACAAAAAGACCTAATCACTTACAGAAAAAGGAAAATTAGACTTTTCCAATGTAACATACTAAAGCAAAAACAAACAAACAAACAAAAGCCACAAAAGCAGCATTTTAAAGAAACTTGTTGCGGGGGGGGGAGAATTTTAAGCAAGAATTTTGGACCCCATCAAGCCCATCAAGGAGTCTTTCAGATATCAAAACAACAGAAAAACAGTGTCAAATGTGTAAGAACTCAGGAAATACTGCTTACAAGGTCTTCCTGATGATTCTAATAAATCATACGCACCATTAAACTAAAAAATGATTAGAAAAACTTTGGCAAAAGAACTGATAGTGAATATTTAGTATTTCTAATTTTAGACCTAAGACTAAAACAAAAGTAGAGATGAGAATGTAAGAAAAACATAAATACATATTGTAATAATGTAGAAATTATGCAACTAAAAAATGAGAAGAGATAGAACTAGAAAGTAGAGCAAATTCACTATTACTACTGGGCTGTAAGCGAAAGTCAAAGGATACCATTTACAATTGCAAAACAGATTATGAAACGCTATAAATAAGAAAAAGAGAAAGAAATTATAAAAGGCACTAATATAAAGTTAATGTCTAGAACAACAAAAAAATACTTTCTAAGTACAAAAGATATGCCAAAACAAAGAGCCAAAAAAGCAAAAAATATAAAAATAGATACATAGTGAATATAAGATCTAACAAGATGCAACTCAAGGTTATTATACAGAAGACTCAACTATAATAAAGTGATCCAGAATGGCTGAAAATGAAAGATCTAAAAGATAATGGTAAAAGCCTAAATTTGAATCTCTCCACAAATCCTCCAGAAAAACCACAAGACTACAAAGATGAGGGAAAAATGCCATCCATGACCAATGTCTTCAGCATGAGACAGGACAAACCATAAATTTCATATAACCAGCAAGCAATAAACAAACAAAAAAAAAACAACAAATTCCAAGGGAATTCCCACTGCTGCTGCAAGTCTGTGGGTACACAGAACAGAGGAAGGGGACACTTAAGAGCCTCGATGAAAAAGAGAGCAAAAAAGTTAAAGCACAGACAAAATCACCCTGAAGATTTAGAAAGTCCAACACTAAGGCTAAACACTAAGCACAGGTCCAAGATGTGGTACTTCACATAATTAGCTACAATAAAGTGCTTAGAAGTGAGAGGAGCCAAAAGTGGCAACCATAGAGTTGCGGTGTTACTAGAAGAGAGGGAGATAAACACAAGAAGTCGTGCCCTTCAGGTTCATAGAAGGAAAGGAAGAACGGAGAAGCAAAAATGAAGGCTCCTAAATAGAAAACAAAATGAAACAAAAAAAACCCAGACATGTCCATCTATCCTCCCCACCCTGACAGCCCACTAACATGAACAGTATCATCCATAAAAGAAACTATACTTCACTAAAGAGACAAAAGGAGAGCTTTTAAACTAGGACATATACTCAGTAAGAAATTCCAAACTAAGCAACTGTAAACAAAGAGGCAAATAAAAACATTTCAGCTATGAACATTATCCCATCCCCAAACACCACCATAGAAAAGAAAATCAATGCAACATTCCAACAGATTACAAAGAAGCATCCAGAGATTAAGAAAAACTTAGAATCAGAAACTAAAAACTTAAGCCACAGGGACCCCTGGGTGGCTCAGTCAGTTAAGCGTCTGCCTTCAGCTCAGGTCATGATCCCAGGGTCCTGAGATCGAGTCCCGCATCGGGCTCCCGCTCATCAGGGAGCCTGCTTCTCCCTCACCTGCCACTCCCCCTACTTGTGCTCTCGCCTCTCTCACCCTCTGACAAATAAATAAAATCTTTAAAAAAATAAAAATAAAAAATAACTTAAGCCATAAACAGACAAAAAAAAGAACAAATGAAATCAAAGTTGGTAAAACTCAGGAAAGAAACTGAAGACAGACAAAAACATCTCAAAAAAGAAAAATGAATTACTACGTCTCCAAAGGAAAACAGATTCAAGTAATAATTTCATGATGGTCACCGGAGAAATGTAAGATAGTAATTGAGAGAATGAAAAAAATAACTTACAGGCTATATTGTTTGGAGAAAAGAACAAAATGCAAATAGGCACACTATATTTCACATAAAAAAAAGCAGAACTAAGAAAACATGTGTTGGTTTAATTTTCTTTTAAAGCAACATCAACAAGAATAAACAAGAAATAAAACTGATTATCAACAGAGATGAGGGATGTGGAACAGGCAGTAGAGGACAGGGAAGCAATATAATTTAAGTATACCTTTCTCTACAGATTTGACTTCTTGACTTTTTCAATAGAGTCAACATTCTACATAAGCAAAAATTAAATTAACAAGAATGGGGAGAAAACTAAAAATCAATGCAAAAAAAATCTGAAAGTAATTTTTTTTGAAAGATAGTAAATATTAAAGTATCTCAATAACCTTATTAAATATTAGTGGTTCTAACCACACCAATTTAAGAAAAAAAGAGATGTCAGTTTGTATAAAAATAGACCAAACTGTGTGCTGTAACACAAAACCCAATCAAAATATAAAGACATACATTAAAACATCAACATATGATGCTAGGAAAACTGCATATCCACATGGAAATGAAGAAAGCTGGACCCCTATTTTATATGATATACAAAAGCTAACACAAAGTGGATCGAAGATCAAAATGTAAAAGCTACAATTTTAAAACTCTCAGAAGAAAACATAGGGGGGGAAAGCCTTATGACACTGCATTTGGAAATGATTTCTTGGATATGACACCAAAAGCACAAGCAACAGAAGAAAAAATAGATAAATTGGACTATAACAAAATTTAAAACTACTGTGCATCAAGGACACTATTAACAGTAAAAAAGCAACCTGCAGAATGGGAGAAAATATGTGCAAATCATGTATCTGATGAGGGGTTAATACCCATAATATATAAGGAAATCCTACAACTGGGTGCCTGGGTGGCTCAGTCAGTTAAGCATCTGCCTTCGGCTCAGGTCATGATCCCAGGGTCTTGAGATCAAGCCCAGTGTCAGGCTCCCTACTCAGGAGGGAGTCTGCTTGTCCCTCTGTCTCTGCCCCTCCCCCTCTTCCTCCACCTACTCATGCTCATGCGTGCATATGCTCTCTCTCTCAAATAAATAAATCTTTTAAAAAAAGAACTCCTACAACTAACCAACAACGTGTCCATATCTAATGCCACTGTGCACCTATAAATGGTTAGAATGGTAAATTTTATGTTATGTATGTAAGACCATGCATACATGCATGCACATATACACATAAGTCCATCTCCATACCACATATAAAAATTAGCTCAAAATGGATCAAAGACTTAATGTAAAAGCAAAAACTACAAAATACTTAAAAGATCAATCATCATGACTGCATCGGACAAGAGAGTCTTCAATAAGACATCAAAACTACAAAAAACAAAGCAAAAGAAATAAACTGGACTTCATCAAACTTTAAAACTTTTGTTCATCAAAGAATACCATCAACAGAATGAAAAAGACAACACAAAGAATGGGAAAAAAATGTGCAAATTACATAATGATAAGGAGTTAACAAGCACGATAGAAAAAGAACACTTACCATCCAACAACAAAGAGACCTGCAATTAATAAATGGGCAAAGAACTTAGGACACTTTTCCAAAGGTGATATACAAATGTCAAACAAGCACATAAAAAGATGATCCAGATCACTAGACATTAGGAAAATGCAAATCAAAACCACGATGAAATACCACTGTATACTCAATAGGATGGTTATAATAACTTCTTTTAAAGATTTTATTTTTGGGGTGCCTGGGTTGCTCAGTTGTTAAGCGTCTGCCTTTGGCTCAGGTCATGGTCCTGGGGTCCTGGGATGGAGCCCCGTGGTGGGTTCCCTGCTCTGCAGGGAGCCTGCTTCTCCCTCTCCCTCTGCCTGCCACTCCCCCTGTGGGTCAAATAAATAAATAATCTTTAAAAACCAAAAGAAAAGAAATGCAAAGGAACTAGAATAGCCAAAAAACTCTAACAAAGATCAAAGAGGACTGACAATACTTGGTTTCAAAAAGTTAATAGTAATCAAAGCAGCATGACAGACTGACTTAAGATAGACAAAAAGATCCGTGGAATAAGGTCTAAAAGTAAATTCACATATATAAACATGACTGGTTTTTAACATAGGTGCAATGGTAAAGTGAAGAAAGAACAGCCTTTCCCACGTATGGTGCTCAAAAAATTGAGTATGATGCAGGAAAAAAACGAACATGGAGTTACACTACATTATATATAAAAATTAACTCAAAATAGATCATAGTTCTAAATGTAACACCTAACATGATAAAATTTCTAAAATAAATCATAAGAGACAATCTTTGTGAACTTGAGTTAAGCAGTTTCTAACATACACCACCAAAAACATAATCCATAAAAGAACAAATTGACAAATAGGCATCATTACAATTAATAACATCTGGTATTCAAAATATTAATAGAATGAGAAGACAAGCCATTAACTTGGAGAAAATATTTGAAAAGCATATATCTAATAAAGGACTTGTAGCTAGAACATATAAAGAAGTCTCAAAACTCAACAACCAAGCCCATTCAAAAACAGATAAAAGATCTGAATATTTTAGGGGCGCGTGGGTGGCTCAGTCGTTAAGCGTCTGCCTTTGGCTCAGGTCATGGTCCCAGGGTCCTGGGATCAAGCCTCACATCGGGCTCCCTGCTCAGTGGAAAGCATGCTTCTCCCTCTCTCACTCCCCCTGCTTGTGTTCCCTCTCTTGCTGTGTCTCTCCCTGTCAAGTAAATAAATAAAATCTTAAAAAAAATAAAATAAAATATAAAAAATAAAAAAATAAAAAAAGATCTGAATACTTCACAAAATTACATTTACAGATGGCGAATAGGCACGTGAAAAGATGCACAAACAAAAATGTTTGCCTAAGTTAGGGCAAAGACTCTTGGAACAAATGGAAAGACCGGAAGTCTCAACAGATAAAAAGAAGCTATAAAAAAGAAAGCTATAAATGGAGATTTTATAATTAATACACTAACCAAAATAAAACATCCACTGAAGGGGCTCAAGAGCTGAATGGAGAGGTGCCTGGCTGGCTCAGTCAGAGGAGCATGCAACTCTTGATCTCAGGGTCTTAAGTCTGAACTGAGGGGGGTAGAGATTACTTAAAAATAAGATCTTTAAAAAAAAATACATATGGGCGCCTGGGTGTCTCAGTCATTAAGCGTCTGCCTTCAGCTCAGGTCATGATCCCAGGGTCCTGGGATCGAGCCCCACGTCAGGTTCCCTGCTCAGCAGGAAGCCTGCTTCTCCCTCTCCCACTCCCCCAGCTTGTGTTCTCCCTCTCTGGCTGTGTCTCTCTGTCAAATAAATAAATAAAATCTTTTAAATAAATAGATAGCTAAATGGAGATGACAGACCAAAGAATCCTAGAACTTGAGGCTACAAATCATGCAATCTAAACAACAGAGAGAAAAAAAAGACTAAAAAATAATAAACAGAGCAGTGCCTGGGTGGCTCAGTCAGTTAAGTGTCTGCCTTTGGCTCGTCATGATCCCAAGGCTCTGGGATGGAGCCCCACATAGGGTTCCCTGCTCAGTGGGGAGTGTGGTTCTCCCTCTGCCCCTCTCCCCTGCTTGTGTGCCCTCTCTCTCTCAAGTAAATAAAATCTTTAAAAATAATAATAGTAAAAATAAATTAATTAAAAAGTAAAAAAATAATAATAAACAGAGTCTCAGGAACCCACAGGACAATATCAGAAACTATAAAATTTGTGTTATCTGAGCCCCTGAAAAAAAGGAGAAAGGATATGGAGTAGAAAACATACTTGAAGAAATAATGGCTGAATCTAGCAAAAAGAAATAAATTCAAAGAAATCCACATCCAGACACACCATAATCAAGGTGATGAACAAAAGTCTTGAAAGCAACCAGAATAAAACAGCATACTACATAAAGAAGAATGATCCAGGGACTCAGAATTTCTTATCAAAAACTATGGAAGCCAGAAAGCAGAACATTCTGAAAAGTGAAAAATGAAAAGAACTGGCAACGTACAATTCTATAAACAACAAAAACATCCCTCAGGAATAACAGTGAAATAAAAACATTCTCAGCTGTAGGAAACAAAGACAATTTGTCATCAACAGACTTGCTCTAAAAGAAATGCTAAAGGAAGTTCTTCATGGTTCTTTATAAGATCAATAAAGCAAATAAACTTCCAACCAAATTGACAAAGAAAAAGAAAAATATCGGAATGAAGGAGGGTAACCATTTCAGACACTAAAACATGAAAGGATAATACGGGAATATTACAAAAACTCCATGCACATAAATTCAACAACTGAGAAACAGATAAATTCTTGAAACACAACCAAAGTTTACTCAAGAAAAAACAGATGACCTGAATTGTCCCTATATCCAATAAAGAACTTGAATAGTTTAAAACCTCAAAACCTGTATGCATTTTTTAAAAATTTTATTACATTACGTTAGTCACCATACATTACATCATTAGTTTTTGACGTAGTGTTCCATGATTCATTGTTTGAGTATAACACCCAGTGCTCCATTCAGTACGTGCCCTCCTCACCGGGCTAACCCATCCCCCCACTCCCCTCCCCTCTAAAACCCTGTTTGTTTCTCAGAGTCCAGAGTCTCTCATGGTTCGTCTCCCCCTCCAATTTCCCCCCCTTCATTTTTCCCTTCCTACTATCTTTTTTGTTTTTTTTAACACATAATGTATTATTTGTTTCAGAGGTACAGGTCTGTGATTCATCAGTCTTACACAATTCACACCATATTTTGTGCATTTTTTAAAAAGATTTTTTGTTTTAGAAGGCATTGTAAAAATACCAACACACTAAACTTTAAGTATTTATTAAAAACTAATTTGTAGCCCAGTTTTGTGAGCAAGTTCTAGTAAGCTTAAAGAATCTTAAAGATAATTCCTTTACTATATAGATCGTGGCAGGACAATAAAAGGTGAAAATTTTCCTCCCATTTGATAGCTTAAACCTGATTCTAAAACCTAATGAAGACAGTACAAAAAAAGACAACTATACAAAACCAATGCCACTAGGAATACAGATGCAAAACTCCTAAATAATATATTGAGAAAACAAATACAATATTATGTTAATGTAATACATCACGAACAAGTAAGATTTACTCCAGATTGCAAAGATGTGCCAAAATGAGAAAATATATTAATACATAATATTAACTGATTAAAGGAGAAAAATATATCATCATCCTGTTTGATAATGAAAAGGCATCTGATTAAATATCCATTCCTAAAAATACTGTTATATAAGCAAAGAATATTTCTGTAACATAATAAGGAACAGAAATACGAAACAAAGAGCAAAATATCTGAACAGTTTACAATTAATCTCAAGTCAAGACAAAGATGTGCTCAATCACTGAAATCAACCAACATTCTGGAAGCTACAGTTAATGTAATGAAATAAACAACAAAGAAAGGTATAAACACTAGAAAGGAGGAGGAGCAAGATGGCGGAGGAGTAGGGAGACCTAAATTCCCTCTGGTCCCAGGAATTCAGCTAGATAGGCATCAAACCATTCTGAACACCTACGAACTCAACAGGAGATCAAAGAAAACAATAGCAGCAACTCTGAACAGAAAAGCGACCACTTTCTGGAAGGTAGGACGTGCGGAGAAGTGAGTCGGAGGCGATATTCAGGGAAGATAGATGGCGGGGGAGGGGGCCTCCGCCTGCTGCTACCAGCAAGTGATAGAGCCGCGGAGCACAAAATCGGAACTTCTAGAAGTCGGCTCCACTGAGGGACGTCGCTCCAGTGGCTAAGGGGGGGGGGCCACCCTCGCGGAACAGTGTGGTCTCAGGACCCTCGGGGTCACAGAAAGACCGGGGATGCCTGAGTGCGGCAGAGCTCCCAGGTATCGGCGCGGGGAAGCCAGCTGCAGAGACAGAGCCGAGGCGTGGGCTCTCAGCTCAGGGTTGCCATAAACCATGATCCGCAGCACAGTAGGGCCACTGCTCCTCCAGCAGGGACCCAACAAGTGGCAGATCCGGGGAGACTCCCCTTCCTCCCCTGGGAGGAGCCGCGGGGGAAGCACACAGCAGGGATCTGCTGGGTTTGGAGACTCCACACGGGATGGTGAGCCAGAAACAGAAACAATCGGTCACAGGCCGAGTGAGCACCGAGTGCAGCGAAGACTGGAGAGATGGGAGTGACTGCTTTTCTCTGGGGGCACACTGAAGAGTGGTAATGAGCTAGATCTATATATGTTGTTATAAAAAGATCTGCAAGAAATAAGTGAAAAAGCAAAACAGCATATGTAGCATGATTTCTTTTCTGTAAAAGATTTTATTGATGGTATGTGCATAAAAAATTGGGGGGGAGAACACAGAAGAAATTATTGCCTTTTATTAAATGTACACTGACCGAGGTGTATACCTTCATTATATATCTTTCTATACTAGCTTGTTTTCAAGCAGTTTTAAACTGTTTTTATTTTGTTTTAACATGTATGTATGTAACAATTTAATGAATCTGTGTGTTTGTGTATAACTATTTTATTTTTGTAAATATTAAGACAGGTTATTCAAGTGGTAGAACCGATGAACTGTTCCGTTTTCTTTATACTTTTATAGCTTTCTTTAAAAAGAACTATTTAGACAAAATGCTAATTAAAAACTAAACTATAAGGACACTCAAAAAAATAAATACCCAATAGAGATATAAAAAAATGTTCAATTTTCCTAATTAAAAATATACAACATTTTGATTATCAAATTTGGGGGGAAAATGTGGTAATAGTTTTGGCAAGAAACAAGGCAACTACTGCACTACTGATAAGAATATAAGAACAGACTGTGAAGGTTCTCATGGAGTATACCACATTAATATTCTAAACTTGCCTTGTAAAGATTAGACAATCAAAGATTTTTAAGTAAGTACAACAATCTAAAATCTGGGGTACCTGAGTGGCTCAGTCGTTAAGTGTCTGCCTTCGGCTCATGTCATGATCCCGGTGTCCTGGGATCGAGCCCCGCATCGGGCTCCCTGCTCTGCGGGAAGCCTGCTTCTCTCTCTCCCACTCCCCCTGCTTGTGCTCCCTCTGTCACTGTCTCTCTGTCAAATAAATAAAATCTTAAAAAAAAAAAAAAAATCTAAAATCTGAATTCTTGGAGCATCTGGGTAGAGTTCAGTCAGTTAGGCGTCTGTCTTCGGCTCTGGTCATGATCCTGGGGTCCTGTGATCAAGACCTGTGGGATCAAGCCAAGCCCCACGTCAGGCTCCCTGCTCAGCAGGAAACCTGCCTCTCTTTCTGCCCCTCCCTCCTGCTCTGCTCTCTCTTGCTCTCTCACTCTCTTGCTCTCAAATAAATAAAATCTTTAAAAAAAATAAAATAAAATATCTGAATTCTTAAAAAATAGAATCTGAATTCTTAAAAAAAAGTTTAGAGTAAACTAAGTGAAATAAGAGAAAAAAATTTGGTAGAGAAAAAAACAAAGGCAGACAAGCAAGTTCAGAGTCTGTTACCAGACTCAAATAACAGATGATCAGAAAAGAAATGGAAGAGGAAGAATAGATCTGAGTGTCATCTAAGAGGTAAACACTAAAGGATGTAGTGAAAGGGGGCACCTGGGTGGTGCAGTCAGTTACGCATTTGACTCTTGATTTTAGCTCAGGTCATGATTTCAGGGTTGTGGGATTGAGTCCTGTGTCAGGCTCTACACTGGGTATGGATTCTCTCCCTCCCTCTACTTCTGCCCCTTTCCCTGCTTGTGCATGCACACGCTCTCTCTCTCTCTCAATAAATAAAATCTTTAAAAAAAAAAAAAAAGAAAGGATGTGGTGAATGATTAGCTATAAAGCGTGAGAAAGAGGAATGAGTTGGGGCACCTGGGTGGCTCAGTCAGTGAAGAGTCTGCCTTCAGCTTAGGTCATGATGTCAGAGTCCTGGGATCGAGCCCCACATTGGGCTCCCTGCTCAGTGGGGAGTCTGCTTCTCCCTCTCCCTCTGCCTCTTACCCAGCTCATGCTTTCTCTTGCTCTCTCTCAAATAAATAAATAAATAAATAAATAAATAAATAAATAAATAAATAAATAAATAAATATTTTTTAAAAAAATGCATGCTCTGGCAAGTTGGCATTAAGGTATAGTTGCAAAACAAACCAGTCATGGAGAAGGTATAGTTTGAGACCTAGAACTCCACTTTTCAGAATACTGACCTCTCCATCACTATCAGATATCACAATGAATGCATCTTCAAGTCTACGTTTCCTCTTCAGATTGACAGAACTGGCAGTTTCTGCATCTTTCTTCTCCAGGTTCTGAGCTTCAGAAGCTTCTTTAACTTTTTTCTTTCTCCGTGGCATTCTTTTGTCTGAAACACAGGGTAAGTAATTTACTCAAAGTGTTAAGTTTTCCAGATGCTATTTGTTTTTTGTGGTTTTTTTAAAGATTTTATTTGACACAGAGGGAGAGCTAATGAGAGAGAGAGAGAGTACAAGCAGGGGCAGCAGGCAGAGGCAGAGGGAGAAGCAGGCTCCCCGCTGAGCAAGAAGACTGATGTGGGGCTCGATCCCAGTACTCTGGGACCATGACCTGAGCCAAAGGCAGACACTTAACCAACTGAGCCACCCAGGCACCCCTCCAGATGCTATTTGTAACTCAGTCATGTAACAGAAAAAGGTTTCCATCTAAAAGAAATAAAATGACTTCTGAACATGTCCAATATTCACTAAAATTTCAATTTTTCTATTTAAAAAACTATATCTGGATCGATCTCATCTCTGTAGGGACATTTCAATAGAAATAACACAACAATTTATCCTAGTTCCTTAAACATTCACTTAGATACTGGTTCTCTTTTTCAAGATTTATTTACTTGAGAGAGAGAGAGTGCACACATGCAATCACACGTTGAAGTGGGGGAAGGGGCAAAGGGAGAGAATCTTCAAGTGGACTCCCCACTGAGCACAGAGCCCAACATGGGGCTCAAATCTCATGACCCATGAGAGCATAACCTGAGCTGAAACCAAGAGCCAGACACTCAACTGACTGAGCCACTCAGGCGCTCCAGATAATTGGCTCTCCTGACTACATATTATAATTTACATAAAAAAGAATTCTTTTTCAACAGTGATGCCTCAGCTTGATAAAGGACATAAAAAAAAAAAAAACCACGGTTAATATCATACTTAAAGGTAAAAGACTGAATGTTTTCTCCTTAAGACAGGAACAAGACAGGATAAACATTATCTTGGAGGTTCTAGGCAGGTCAGTTATGCAAAAAGAAATAAAAGACATCCAAATTGGGAAGGAAGAAGTAAAACTATTATCATTTACAGATGACATGATCTTGTGTTTAAAAAACACTAAAAGTGGGCGCCTGGGTGGCTCAGTTGGTTAAGTCCAACTCTTGATTTCGGCTGGGGTCTCGGTCTCAGGGTCCTGGGATCAAGCCCTGCACTGGGCTCCACACTCAGCGGGGAGTCAGCTTGGGGATTCTCTCTCCTTCTGCCCCTCCCCCTGCTGGTGTTCTTTCTCGCTCTCTAAGATAAATTCATAAATCTTTAAAAAAAACAGAGCGCCTGGGCCAGGTGGCTCAGTCGTTAAGCGTCTGCCTTCAGCTCAAGTCATGATCCCAGGGTCCTGGGATTGAGCCCCGCATCGGGCTCCCTGCTCTGCGGGAAGCCTGCTTCTCCCTCTCCCTCTGCCCCTGCTTGTGTTCCCTCTCTCACTGTGCCTCTCTCTGTCAGATGAATAAATAAAATCTTTAAAAAAAAAATCTTTAAAAAAACAAAAACAAAAAAATAAAAATAAAAAACACGAAGAACTCCACTAAAAAACTATAACTAATGAAGAAGTTCAAAAAGACTGCAGCATGCAGTCAATATACAAAAAATCAATTGTACTGTTATTCACTAGCAATAAACGATCCAAAAAGAAAATTTTTAAAAATTCCATTTCTGGGGCGCCTGGGTGTCTCAGTCGTTGGGTGTCTGCCTTCGGCTCAGGTCATGATCCTGGAGTCCTGGGATCGAGCCCCACCCACATCCAGCTCCCTGCTCCGCAGGGAGCCTGCTTCTCCCTCTCCCACCTCCCCCCGCTTGTGTTCCCTCTCTCACTGTGTCTGTCAAATAAATAAAATCTTTAAAAAAAAAAAAAATTCCATTTCTAGGGGTGTCTGGCTAGCTCAGTCAGTAGAGCATGTGACTCTTGATCTCAGGGTCTTGAGTTCAAGCCCCACATTGGGTGTAGAGATTACTTAAAAAATAAAATCTTTAGGGGTACCTGGGTGGCTCAGTCAGTTAAGCATCTGATATTTGATTTCGGCTCAGGTCATGATCTCAGGGTCATTAGATCAAGCTCCGTGTCAGGCTCTGCACTGGGTGTGAAGCCTGCTTAAGATTCTCTCTCTCCCTCTCTCTCTCTGCCCACCCCCCCCCCACTCACACACACACTCACACACTCACACACACACACACACACACACACTGTCCCTCTCTCTCAAAAATAAAATAAAATAAAATCTTTAAAAAATAAGAAAAAACAAAATTCAATTTCTAATAGCATCAAAAATAATAAAATTCTTAGAAATAAATCTAACAAAATAAGTGCAAGACTTGCAAATGAAAACTCAGAAGTATTGTTGAAGGAAGGGTCCAGTTCAAGGTGACAATGGAAGATCCTGAATTAACCTCTTCCTCCTATGGACACACCAAATCTACAAATATATATGGAACAAATTCTAAAATAAACCTAAAACCTGGCAGAGCAACCCATTCACAAATGAAAGTGGAACCACATTAAAGAAAGTAGGTAAGGTTAAGAGACAATCTCATAAACCCCACCCCAGGCACAACAAACCACAATGGGGAGGGAACTCAACCCAGGAGCTTCTCCCTGAGGAGAGACAGTTTGAACCCCGTATCTGGCACATCTTTTAAGACTTACACCTGAGGGGGGAAAAAAAAAAAAAAAGACTTACACCTGAGAGATAAGCCCCCTAAACATCTAGCTTTGGAAGCCAACAGAGCTTGCATCCATTAAGACTTCCAAAACTAAAGGAATTGAAAAGCCATTCTCGAAAAGCTGACATGCAAATTCATGCACCCCAGAGCTCAGCACAAAGGTAGCCAAGTGAAAAGCACCCAGACTTTCTGTGAAAAAGGCTTATTTCCTTATCTTAAAGCATCAGCCTGAGAGACAGGCATCTAATTCAATATACATAGGTGCCTACTGAAGTATTCCAAAGACAGGGGCCAGCAGGCACCATCTCTGCATCTCCATCTGCCTCACTCAAGTTTGCCAGTATCTCCCAGAAAGGAGTTTGTACCTTTGTATGATACTCCAATTTTTACAGCTGCTCCCCAGGGGATACTCCCAGATCACCTGCCTCTGGGGGCCACCAGGGCTTATGCTGACAGTCCTGCAGGACTTTGTATATTTGTATACATTAAAAGCTACAGCCTGAGAGTCTGGCTTCCAATCAGCCTTAATCTAGGTGGTGACTGAGTTCCTCCCCTTTGGGACACTCACAGTTCTTGGCATACCTTCAAGTACTGGGAGCCACTAAAAATATAGTACGCTGCTTGGATAACCACAAAGGTTTGAGAGACAGCTAAATGTTAAAGCAAGGTTGAAAGATAAGGTTCCTCTCCTACATAAGGCCACTCTCAAAACTCAGAGAGTTGCTGGGGTTTTTTTTCTTAATTATTTTAATGTAAATCAATTAATTAACATATAATGTATTATTTGTTTCAGGAGTACAGGTCTGTGATTCATCAGTCTTATCTAATACCCAGTGCTCATTAAAACACATAACCTCCCCAATGTCCATCACCCACTTACCCCAGCCCTCCAACCCCCCTCCCCTCCAGCAACCCTCGGTTTGTTTCCTAAATTAAGAGTCTCTTATGGTTTGTCTCCCTCTCTGATTTTGTCTTATTTTTCCCTCCTTCCCCTATGATCCTCTGCTTTGTTTCTTAAATTCCACAAATGAGTGAAACCATATAATTATCTTTCTCTGATTGACTTATTTCGCTTAGCATAATACCCTCCAGTTCCATCCACGTCATTGCAAATGGCAAGATTTCATTTTTTTTCACGGCTCCAAGAGTTGCTGTCTTATCTAATGCACAGAATCAATATGGAGAGTAAAGAAAATGAAAAAACAAAACAAAACAGAGGAATATGTTCCAAACGAAAAGAATTAGCTAAAAGTTCAGAAAAACACCTTAACAAAAGAGAGGTAAGTGATTTACCTAACAAAGGAGTTCAAAATAATGGTCATACATCCAAATGGCCAACAGACACATGAAAATGTGCTCAACATCACTCAGCATCAGGGAAATACAAATCAAAACCACAATGAGATACCACCTCACACCAGTCTGAATGGCTAAAATTAACAAGTCAGCAAACAAACAGATGCTGGCGAGGATGCAGAAAAAGGGGAACCCTCCTACACTGTTGGTGGGAATGCAAGCTGATACAGCCACTCTGGAAAACAGCATGGAGGTTCTGCAAAATAGAGCTCCCTATGACCCAGCAATTGCACTACTGGGTATTTACCCCAGTAAAGATACAAATGTAGTGATCTGAAGGGGCACCTGCACCCCAATGTTCATAGCAGCAATGTCCACAATAGTCAAACTATGGAAAAAACCCAGATGTCCACTGACAGATGAATGAATAAAGAAAATGTGGTGTATATATACACAATGGGATAGTACACAGCCAACAAAAAATGAAATCTTGCCATTTGTAACGACGTGGATGGAACTACAGGGTATTATGCTAGGCGAAATAAGTCAATCAGAGAAAGTATCATATGATCTCACTGATATGTGGAATTTAAGAAACAAGACAGAGGATCATGGGAGAAGAGAGGGAAAAAAATGAAACGAGACAAACCATAAGACACTTAACCTCAGGAAACAAACTGAGGGTTGCTGGAGGGAAGGGGCATAGGGGGATGGGGTGGCTGGCTGATGGACTTTGGGGAGGGTATGTGTTGTGGTGAGCATGGTGTATTGTGTAAACTGATGAATCACAGACCTGTACCCCTGAAACAAATAATACACTATAAAAAAAAAAAAACCTCTAAACAAAACACACACACACACGAAAGAAATAAATATTTGGTATTCACTCCTGAAAAAAATAAACAAATAATGGTCATAAAATTGTTCCCTGAGTTCAGAAGCATGGATAAACAAAGTAAAAATTTTAATTAAAAAATAAAAAATATAAAAAAGTATCAATAGTTTTACTGAAAATGTACTGAAGAATACAATAACTGAACTGAAAAATACAATAGAGGACTTCAACATCAGAATAGATGAAGAAGAAAGGATCACTGCACTTGAAGACAGATTAGTGGAACTCAATTAGAGCAGCAAAAGAAAAAAGATGAAAAATGAGTGGACACATTAAAGAACTTATAGGACAATATCAAGCAGACCAACATTCATATTACAGAAACAAAAAGGGCAGGAAAATTACTGAAGAAATAATGGATAAAAACTTCCCTAACCTGGGGAAAGAAACAGACATCCAGATCCAGGAAGCCCAGAGAGTTCTAAAAAAGATAAACCCAAAGGAATCCACACCAAGACACATTATAATTAAAGTGTCAAAAGTTACAGACAAGGAAAAAATCTTAAAAGTAGGAAAGAAAATGAACATGTTACTGTGACTACCATAATTTGTTAAGGGACACACAAGATAAAAAGATGTAAATTGTGGGGGTGCCTGGGTGACTCAGTCATTGGGCATCTGCCTTCAGGTCAGGTCATGATCCCAGGATCCTGGGATCGAGCCCTGCATTGGGCTCCCTACTCAGCGGGAAGCCTGCTTCTCCCTCTCCCACTCCCCCTGCTTGTGTTCCCTCTCTCACTGTGTCTCACTCTGTCAAATAAATAAATAAAATCTTAAAAAAAAAAAGATGTAAACTGTGACATCAAAAACATGTTGGGGGCGCCTGGGTGGCACAGTCAATTGAGCATCCAACTCTTGGTTCAGCTCAGGTCATGATCTCGGGGCAGTGGGATCAAGCTCTGCATCCAACTCCACACTCAGCAGAGTCTGAGATTCTCTCTCCCTCTCCCTCTGCCCCTCCCCCACTAAAATAAATAATAAATAAATCTTTTTCTTAAAAAATGACATTGTAGGGAGAGTAAAAACGTAGAGCTTTAGAATAAGCTCAAACTTAAGTTGCCCAGCAATTTAAAATAGACTGTTATACATTGTTTTAGGTAAGCCTCATGACAATCACAAAGCAAAAATCTATAGTAGATACATAAAAAATAAAGGAATCTAAGTATACCACAAGAGAAAATCATAAAATCACAAAGACAGCAAGAAAAGAAGAAACAGAGGAATTACAAAGCAGCCAGAAAACAACTAACATAATGGCACACACACACAAAAGGCAGTAAGTACATAGCTACCAATAATTACTTTAAATGTCAACGGGCTAAATTCTCTAATCCAAAGACTCAGAGTGGCTGAATGGATTAAAAAAAGTATCAAAACACATGAAACATATCAAACACAACACTCTCTCCAGGTGTCCTTATCTGCTTTACATAGTAAATCTAAGAAAATTAAGGCCTAAACTTTTGGCTGAAATTACAACATTCTAGAATAAGAAAAATATGAAGTCAATTTATCACAAACATATAAAGCCTATTTTTGTAGGTATATCTGCTTTATCATAATATCATCTAAGACAAAAATACATATTTATTTTTCAAAACTGTTATTCTGTTCTTCCTTCACTTACCCATTTATTTCTTCTCTCCTCCTACATGAAAATTAGGATCATTTACAAAGACTGCAACTTTATTTTTTCTTAAAGATTTATTTATTTGCGAGGTGCCTGGGTGGCTCAGTCGGTTAAGCATCTGCCTTCGGCTCAGGTCATGATCCCAGGATCCTGGGATCAAGCCCTGCATCTGGCTCCCTGCACAATGGGGAGTCTGCTTCTCCCTCTGCCTCTCCTCCTGCTTGTGCTCTCTCTCTCTCTGTCAAATAAATGAATAAAATCTTAAAAAAAAAAAAAAGATTTATTTGAGAGAGTGCACACGCACCTTGTGCTTGTGCAAGTAGGGGGAGGGACAGAGGGAAAGAGAGAGAATCTCAAGCAGATTCCCCACTGAGCACAAAACCCGACTTGGGGTCCAATCCCACAAGCCCAAAATCATGACCTGAGCTGAAATCAAGAGTCAGACGCTTAACCAACTAAGCCACCCAGGCGCCCCTTGCAACTTTAGAATTAGTATGGAAACTAAGCTTTTGTTCAACAGGAACATGACACTGTGTTGTACAAAGGCAATACAAATGAAATCTAATGAAAAGACTGATTTTTGGCTGCCTAAATGAATTGGCTATTTAAATAAAATATAACACATTAAACGGCTAAGAAAGAATGGAAGGCAAAAAGATGTAAGACTATTTTCATCATAGTTTATGTATTCAATCCCATTGCTGTGAAGAAGATATCTGTAATTATATAACACAAACAATATATGCCATAGTAATCCACAAAAAGATGGGGCCTGGGTCAGCTAGGTTGGGTAAATTGGGAAAGGCTTTGTTGGAGGTGGTCTTTGAGCAGGATGCTGAAGAATTATATTGTGTTTTAATGATGGTTACTATCTTATTTCCTTAGGAAACTCTAAAGTTACAGAGGCAGAAACTGTTTCTTATTCACATGTGAATCCCAGTATTAGCTTTCAATAAATGGTTACTGAATAAATGATTAAATACTTTAATGATCAAATAAGTGTATGAATAAACAAATTGGATTTGGAAAGGCACAGAGGATGGGAAAAAGACAAATACAGTGTGCCTGTTATTCAGGGATCTGAAGTATATTCAGAAAGAAGCTAAATGTCCCTGTCAAAATTAAAAAGAAGTAGAAACAAACAGGCTTAGGGGCAACTCTGGTAGAGTGGTAAAGTTACAATTAACCTCTACAGAGTCTCTTAAATTTCTCATCTCAATGGATTCTGTATTTTTAATTTGGAAAAGATGTCTAATATAAATTATTGAAAAAGCTTTTTTAATGAGGTGTCAAAATATTTTCTGAACCCAATAAAAAAATAAAGCGAGGGGCACCTAGGTGGCTTAGTCAGTTAAGCATCTGCCTTTGGCTCAGGTCATGATCCCAAGGTTCTGGGATTGAGCCCCATATTGGGATTCCTTCTTGTCCCTTTCCCTCTGCCCCTCCCCACCCCCGGCTCATGTTCTCTTTCTCTCACTCAAATAAACAAAATCTTTTTAAAAAAAATAACAGAGTGAAGGTGAATTCCATCAACTTCATGATTAAAATTATAAACACAAACCATTTTTTTATTTTGTCTCTACGACAATAAAAGCCAATACCAGAGCTCTGTTTACTGAATAGCATAGCTGTGATCAAGAAAAATCTAACTATAACTACCTAACTCCAAAATTCTAAATCTATCCCTTTTAATTCTATTTCAAACACATCTGCTCCTTCTGCTGCCCTTAACCATGTAGCCTACCCACCTTTCTCATCTCTAATTCTTTACTACATGTGAAGAGAGTTACTAATTCTCCAGCATTAGCAGTAAATATAGTTGAGAACAATGACTTAATCTCATGAACCCAAGGAGATTAAATTTCCAAAGGAAAAAAACTGACGTTGAAT
This sequence comes from Zalophus californianus, assembly GCF_009762305.2. Classification (NCBI taxonomy): domain Eukaryota; kingdom Metazoa; phylum Chordata; class Mammalia; order Carnivora; family Otariidae; genus Zalophus; species Zalophus californianus. The sequence continues at coordinate 89,369,078 of NC_045599.1, read as the reverse complement.
TTTGCAATGATTTCTTAGTATGACACTAAAAGAACAGACAACAACAAAAATAAACAACTGACTGTGTCAAAATTTTCAATTAAGTGAAAAAGCAACCCACAAAATGGGGGAAAATCTGCAAACTGTTTATCTGATAAGCAGTTAATATCAAGACTATATAAAGAACTCCTACAACTGAATAACAAAAAACAACCCATTAAAAAAATGGGCAAAGGATGTGGATAGACATTTCTTCAAAGAAGATACTCAAATGGCCAATAAGCACAAGAAAAGATGCTCAACATCACTAATCACTAGGAAACTGCAAATCAAAACCATAAGATACCACCTCACACTCAGGATGGCTACTATCCAGAAAACAGAAAATAGCAAGTGTTGGAGAGGATGTGGAGAACCTGGAACCCTTATGCGCTGCTAGAAGAATGGAAAATGGTGCAGCTGTTATGGGAATTAGTATGGCAGTTCCTCAAAATATCAAAAATGGAATTTGCATATGATCCAGCAATTCCCCTTCCAGATATACACACAAAAGAAGCGAAAGCAGGGATTCAAACATATTTGTACACCCATATTCACAGCAGCATTATTCACAATAGCCAAGGAGTGGAAGCAACTTAAATGTCCACTGACAGACACAAAATATGATATATACATACAGGGGAATATTATTCAGCCTTAAAAAAAGAAGACAACTCTGACATATGCTTCAACATGGATCAACTTTGGGGCACCTGAGTAGCTCAGTAGGTTAAGCATCTGCCTTCAGTTCAGATCATGATCCCAGGATGCTGGGATCAAGCCCCACATTGGGCTCCCTGCTGGAAGGGGAGCCTGCTTCTCCCTCTCCCTCTGCCTGCCACTGCCCCTGCTTGTGCATGCATGCACTCTCTGTCAAATAAATAAAATCTTTTAAAAAATGGATTAGCTTTGAAGACATTATGCTAAGTGAAATAAGTTAGACACAAATGGACAAAGTAGTCAGATTCATAGAACAGAAAGCAGAATGGTGGTTGCCACAGGCTGGGGGAAAGGAAGGATGTGTAGTTATTGTTTAATGGGTAAAGTTTCGGTTTAGGAAGATGAAAAACGTTCTGGAAATGGATGGTGCTGATGGTTGAATGACAATGTGAATGTACTTAATACCAACAAACAGTACACTTAAAATGGTTAAAATGATGTTTTGAGTATATTTTGATAAAATTTTATATATTTGGTAAATTATGTACACTTTGCTACAATTAAAAAAAAGAAAAACAGCAAAAGCATATGCAGTTGACCTTTGAACAACATGGGTTTGAACTGTGCAGGTCCACTTATATGTGGGTTTTTTTACACTACAGTACCATAAATGCATTTTTTTTAAGATTTATTTATTTGAGAGAGAGAGCATGTGCACGCACAAGTGGAGGGGCAGAGGGAGGGGGAGACAAGCAGACTCCTCCTCACTGAGCAGGGAGCCCAACACAGGGCTTGATCCCAGGACCCTCAGATCATGACCTGAGCCAAAATCCAGAGCAGGACACTTAACTGAGCCACCCAGGAACCCCATAAACATTTTTTATTATTTTAATGCCTTTTCTTATTGCCAGCTTATCTTATTGTGGGAATACGTAATACAATACATACAACATACAAAACGTGTTAATTGACTGTTTATGTTATCAGTGAGGCTTCCAGTCAACAGCAGGCTATTAGTAGTTAAGTTTGTTTTTTGTTGTTGTTGTTGTTTTAAAGATTTATTATTTATTTGAGAGAGCAAGAATGAGAGAGAGAGAGTACACGAGGGGGGAGGGTTAGAGGGAGAAGCAGGCTCCTTGCTGAGCAGGGAACCCGATGCGGGACTCGATCCAGAGACTCCAGGATCATGACCTGAGCCGAAGGCAGTCGCTTAACCGACTAAGCCACCCAGGCGCCCCAAGTACTTAAGTTTTTGAGGAGTCAAGAGTTGTACACAGATTTTCAACTGCACAGGGTGTCAACACGCATAACTTCTGTATTGTTCAAGGGTCAACTGTACATAATCTCATGGAAAAATCTCCAAGACGTGCGCTAATAAGTGAAAACTAAAAGAAAAATAGTAAATAATAGCATGATACCTTTAGTGCAGATTAAAAAAAAAACCAGCAATGATAAATTTTTCTCAAGCCATCAAAAACAGAAATTAACCAATTTACAATCTTCAGCTCTCATCTCTAGTTCAAAAATAATTTTTAGGAAAAACTTTTTGTTAACTAAGAAACACTTAAAAGCCTTTCGTAGGTTGTTAATTCAAGTAATTTAAGAAAGTTAAATAATTTTTCTTTTTTTAAGATTTTATTTATTTATTCATTTGAGAGAGCAAGAATGAGAGAGAGAGAGAGCACATGAGAGGGGGGAGGGTCAGAGGGAGCCTGATGCGGGACTCGATCCCAGGACTCCAGGATCATGACCTGAGCCGAAGGCAGTCGCCCAACTGAGCCACCCGTTTTACCTACGTTAAAATGTAAAAAAGAGGGGCGCCTGGGTGGCTCAGTTGGTTAAGTGACCGCCTTCGGCTCAGGTCATGATCCCGGAGTCCTGGGATCGAGTCCCACATCGGGCTCCCGGCTCGGCGGGGAGCCTGCTTCTCCCTCTGACCCTCTCCCCTCTCATGCTGTTTCTCTCTCTCTCAAATAAATAAAATCTTTAAAAAAATAAAATATAAAAAAGTGGGGTTTAAATTAAGGAAATCAATTATTAGAATTGTACTCAACACTAGAAAAAGAAATCACTATTTGCAGGGTGCCTGGGTGGCTTAGAGGGTTGAGTGTCTGCCTTTGGCTTGGGTCATGAATCCCAGGTCCTGGGATTGAGCCCCACATCATGCTCCCTGCTAAGCAGGGAGCCTGCTTCTCCCTCTCCCTCTGCCTGCCGCTACCCCTGCTTATACTCTCTCTCGTCAAATAGATAAAAATCTTTAATTTGCCTCTCATAACTTGCTCCCTACCCCGGGTCCCATAGTCAGCCATTTCAATGGGACCTCTAAAGCCCCTAACCCTGGAAAATACTACTTGTGTACTTCTTGCCCCAGCTACAAAGATAAGATTCCTAGAGAGACTCACAAAATCAAGCCAACTGATTTTTCACTGATCCTTTCTAAGGGACCTGTCTTCAAGTCTTTCACAGTAAGCTCCTCCTAACCCTTTGTATCTATATTTAAGTTCCTTCTAGATCCACTCTATTCCCTTGCTACAAACATTATCAAGACTTCCTAAGCCTAAAAATAAGTTCCCTCAACCCTATCGCCAATATTATCTCTCCTTTATCATCAAATGCTTTGCTCATAATCTATACATTGACACACACACACTGTAAATTTCCAAAGCAATCATTAATTTAAAAAACAAAGTATTGTTTTACTTGTGCAAATTAAAACACACACACAGCCCTGTTTTAAAATCCATCTGGAAGGATACACAAGAAATTGCCAAAAGTGTGAGAGAATTTGAGAGAGATGAGGAAAGACATTTTCCCTACTATTTGAATTTTGAACCATGTGTACATATTATTTTTCTTTAAACTTTAGACTCTGGAGATAATTTGAAGTTCTGACATTAATTTTAAAGAGCACATTCCATATCCACTGTGTCCATTTATCACCCTCTTCTCTACTAATATGTTACATAATCTGAATCTGCTCTCCCTTTAGAATTATCAAAGATCTCCTTGCCACCAAATCCATATACCTCTCTTCAGCTTTCATTCCACTAGTCATCTTGGCAAATCCCTTCTTTATGATAGTCTTAGTGTCTGTGATATTGCTCAATTGAGTTTTCTCCTAGATCTGACCTCTCCTTTCCTTCTTCTTCCTTCTATTCCTCTCACTAAATTAAAGTATTTACCGTTATGCTATACTCAATCTCCTTCTCTCCCTACTTTGTAACTTCAAAGTGACATTCACTCTTGAGCTTTCAATTACAAACTCAATTCAAAGGCCTACAGGATATACAAATGCACCTAGGCCTTTCAGCTCAACTCTAGTCCTACCATTTCTGATTTGCTGTGAAATTCTACTGAACATTTAAAGAAGTAACAATCTTTCACAAACTCTCCCCCCCCAAAAAAAGTGGGGGAACACTTCCCAACTCATTCTACCTGACCAGTTGATACCAAAACCAGACAAAAATAATAAAAGAAAACAAGAAACCAGGAGTGACTGGCTGGCTCAGTCAGGGGAACGTGTTACTCTTGGTCTCAGAGTTGTGAGTTTGTGCTCCATGTTGGGTACAGAGACTACTTAAAAATAAAATCTTTAAGGGGCGCCTGGGTGGCTCAGTCGTTAGGCGTCTGCCTTCGGCTTGGGTCATTATTCCAGGGTCCTGGGATCGAGCCCTGCATCAGGCTCCCTGCTCGGCAGGAAGCCTGCTTCTCTCTCTCCCACTCCCCCGGCTTGTGTTCCTTCTCCCGCCTTGTCTCTCTCTGTCAAATAAATAAATAAAATATTTTTTAAAAAATTAATTAAATAAATAGAATCTTTTAAGACAAAAGAAAAATAAAACAAGGAACCAGTATCTGTTATATAGATGCAAAAATCGTCAACAAAATACTAACAAACCAAACCCAATATTATATAAAAAGAATTATATACAATGACTAAGATGTATCAAGAGAAGAAAAGGTTGGTTTAAGATCTGAAACTCAATGTATTATACCATATCAACAGAATAAAGGAGGGGCGCCTGGGTGGCTCAGTCGTTGAGCGGCTGCCTTTGGCTCAGGTCATGATCCCAGGGTCCTGGGATCAAGCCCCGCATCGGGCCCCCTGCTCTGCGGGAAGCCTGCTTCTCCCTCTCCCACTCCCCCTGCTTGTGTTCCCTCTCTCGCTGTCTCTCTCTGTCAAATAAATACATAAAATCGGGGCTCCTGGGTGGCTCAGTCGTTAAGCGTCTGCCTTCAGCTCAGGTCATGATCCCAGGGTCCTGGGATCGAGTCCCACATCGGGCTCCCTGCTCAGCGGGAAGCCCGCTTCTCCCTCTCCCACTCCCCCTGCTTGTGTTCCCTCTCTCGCTGTCTCTGTCAAATAAGTAAAATCTTTTTAAAAAATAAATACATACATACATAAAATCTTTTAAAAAAATAGAATAAAGGACAAAAACCACATGATTATCTTAATGTACACAAAAAGAACATTTGACGAAATTCAACACTCCTTCATGATAAAAACACTAAACTAGGAATGGAAGAGAACTTCCTCAACCTGATAAAAAGTATCTATCAAAAACCCGTGGTTAACATTATACTTAATGGTGAAATACTGAAAGTTTTCCCTTAGATCAGGTCCAAAACAAGCATGTCCACTCTAAGCACTTCTATTCAACATTATACTGGAGGTTCTAGCCAGAGCAATTAGGCAAAAAGAGAGAAAAAGAAAAAAAAGCATCCAGATTGGAAAGGAAGAAGTAAAACTATATTTAGTTTTATCATCATTTAGATGCAATACTCTTGTATACAGAAAATTCTAAGAAATCCACTAAAAAAAAAACACTATCAGAATACACAAGTTCAACAAGGCTGCAGGATACAAAATCAAAACAAAACTACCTGTATTTCTATACATTTGCATTGAGCAATCTGAAAATGAAATTAAGAAAACAAATCCAATAGCATCCTAAAGACTAAAATATTTAGTCATAGTTTTAACAGAAGACAGGCCAAATTTAGGGCACCTGGGTGGCTCAGTTGATTAAGCGACTGCCTTCGGCTCAGGTCATGATCCTGGAGTCCCGGGATAGAGTCCCATGTCGGGCTCCCTGCTCAGCGGGGAGTCTGCTTCTCCCTCTGACCCTCCCCCCGCCATGCTCTCTCTCTTTCTCATTCTCTCTCTCAAATAAAGTCTTTAAAAAAAAAAAAAAGACATGCCAAATTTATACCCTGAAAACTACAAAACATTTTTTAAATAAGAGAAAATCTAAATAAATGAAAAACATCCCATGTTCAAGGTTCAAAAAACTTAAGATGGTACTCTACTCCTCAAATTGACATATAAATTCAATGCAATACCTAATAAAATCCTAGTTGTGTGTGTGTGTGTGTGTGTGTGTGTTTGTAAATTAACAAGCTGATCCTAAAACTCACATGGTAATTCAAGGGTCCCAAGTATTTTTAATTAATTAATCTTCACAAAAACCTAGGAAGTATATATAATTATTACTAGGAAGCATAAGTTCAGAAAAGTAACTTGTCAGAAGTCACAAAGGAGACGCTTGGAATTCTGTCTCCTGACTCCAATACTTAATGACTTAATCTTTATACCTCTTCTAACTAAAACTGCTGCCTGATGTATGGTAATGCACACATAAATATGCGCTGAATGGAGGCACCTGGGGGGCTCAGTCAGTTAAGCATCTGCCTTCGGCTCAGGTCATGATCTCAGGGACCCTGGATTGAGACCCCGCGTTGGGCTCCCTGCTCAGTGAGGAGTCTGTTTTTCCCCACTTCCCCTCCAGCTCGTGCTTTCAAATAAATAAAATCTTAAAAAAAAAAAAAAATACGTGCTGAATGAATAGTATAATGTATATATTTAAATTATTAAATATAACAAAAGCACAGAAAGATAAAATTATTTTTTTTAAAGATTTTATTTATTTATTTGACAGAGAGAGACAGCGAGAGCAGGAATACAAGCAGGGGGAGTGGGAGAGGGAGAAGCAGGCTTCCCGCTGAGCAGGGAGCCCGATGTGGGACTCGATCCCAGGACCCTGGGATCATGACCTGAGCCGAAGGCAGACGCTTAACGACTGAGCCACCCAGGCGCCCAAGAATAAAATTATTATAGGTTGAATAGCATAGGTAAGACTTGGAAGTCAGAATTAGTTCGGGAGGATTCTGAAGGAATCACAGTGCCACAGGAAAACACCTTGTATGGAATAGTTTTCATCTTATTAAATGTTTTCTGTACCCTGGTTATTTAAACCAAAATGCTCAAATCTGATAGGAAGAGTAGCTATACCACCAAATATATGTAATTTCTTAAAGATACATAAATAAAAACTCTACCCTTCTCTGTAGCACAGAACCACCAGCAGTCTCAAAGTGGGTTTTCAGAGAATAAAGCAGATAAGAGATTGATAAGCATTAAGTAGAGGCCCCCCACAGATTACAGACTCCAAAATTCAGTGCTTCATGAGATTTAACCACACACTAATTCCAAGAGCAAAAAACAAGGCACTGCTTGGCCAATTTAAACAAGCAGACCAGCATATAGTGCAGCTACTATTTATTTAGGTTGCTACCCTTAAAAATGAAGAACTCACTAAAATAATGGCTTACCTTCAAGTACTGGAACTGAGGCTAAAGAATGAATTACAACTGTGAAGGAAGAATAGAGTTTAGAGGCCAACAGCCTCATCTTAATCATGACAGGAACAAAATGTCTCTAAAAGAATGCACAAACAGGAAAGGTGACACAATAATGAGACTTGTTATTTATTTCACAGGTAGCATTTTTAGTAATGCCCTTGAAAATCCCCAATTTGGGTTATTATTTGTCATTTTCTTTCAGCAAAGCTATCATCTTGATCCATCTGAAGAACAATCACTGAAAAAATAACTTAAAAATCTTGACATTCTACCTACCAAACATGTCAAAATCACTTCGAAAGCTTGGGGATATAGGGACCTTAACAAGTCTTTATGAATGATTGACCATAAGTTATTGAATAAGTCACTACCCAAGAAATTTGGTACCAAGCATATCACCTGATTTCAAGGGCTTGTTTCCTTAGTTTATTTTTATTTTTTAAACATTTTATTTATTTATTTGTGAGAGAGAGCACAAGCAGGGAGGAGGGTCAGAGGGAGAGGGAGAAGCAGACTCCCCATTGAGTAGGGAACCTGATGCAGGGCTCAATTCCAGGACCTTAAGATCATGACCTGAGCCAAAGGCAGACGCTTAGCCAACTGAGCCACCCAGGCGCCCCGTTGTTTCCTTGATTTAAAAAAAGGTAAATGTGGCAGTTCTTTCTACTCATGGATCCTGTCCTAGTGCTTTAATAAAACCACCTTTTTGCGCCGATAATACATTAAGTACGTAAAATAAAAAAGGTAAATGCATTTACAAGCACACGCACAATTATTTCCCAGTTTATACTCAGCCTCAGAACAAATGTGTAACAAAATGCATAATTTTGAGTAATAAATTATAGTCATTTATTGAGTCCTGGGATACTATTCTACGTACCTCACACGCATTATAAAGGTTATCCTCCCAATAACTCTATAGGGTAGGTATCACTATTTTATACTATTTTTATCACTATTCATTATTTTAACGATTTGTATCACTATTTTACATGTTTGTAAACTTACTCAAAATCAAACAATTGGTTAAGTTCTTCCTAGGTTGGTAAATGGCTATGTTGTGAACTGCGGCTCGATATGCCTGACTTCAAAAATCATTCTTTGATTCATCTACAAGGCACTACCCCCCAACAGGAAAAAATACAGAAGGATAAAACTTTCACTTTTTCCTAGATAATACTTATATCTTAGTATGATATAGTGACTAAATACAAGAACATTAGAGTCAGGCTGCCTGGATTCAAAACAGCTCTACCACTTACGAGGTAGGTCGTCCATCCTCAGTTACCTCATCAGTAAACTGAGAATAAGTACCTATCTCGTAAAAGTGTTAAGATTAAATAAATCCGTGAGTGTAATAGGCTGAAACACTGTCATCGTACAGAAGGAAACATCAGTTCTGCTGGAGGGGAAAGTGGCAAAAAATGATTTCCAAACAAAATATTTTCTTCTGGGCAAACAACTAACAGAAGGAAGGATCACTCCGCAACAAAACAGTAGCTTGCGCGCGGGAGGGGCGGGCGGGCGCGGGAGGCGTAAGAGTCGGAGGGGCACCGAGGCCGGTCCTCGTGTAGAGGTCCCGGCTCTGGGGCCCCGTGGAGGCAGACAGCGAGAACGGAGCCTCGTCCCGGGGTGTTCAGGGTGAGGAAGACGCTTTCGAGGGACCGGGGCGGGGGGGGGGGGAATCAGAGCCCATCGGCTGACGAGAAATAACGAAGGAGCGCCCGAGAGGATAAAGGCCGCACCCCTGGTGCGAAGTGGGCCGGCCTGGGACTGGGGGCGGAAGCCCACCACGGCGTCAGGAGGCGTCCAGCGAAGTCCCAAGGGGCCCCACTCCCGCGTCGGGAGGCGCCCCGCCTGCCAGCTTCCTGGGGCGTCCCGAAAGGCCCACCCCGGTGTCCGGAGACGCCCACCCAACATCCTCAAGGGCCACCCCGGCGTCCGGAGAGGTCCGCCTCCGCGCCGTGAGGGCTCCACTCCCCGTCAGAGGCGCCCCTCCAGGTGAGAAGCGGGCCGCGGCCCCCAGGAGAGAAAAAAGGAGGCGGGAAGAGGGCGGGCTGGAGGTGAGCGGAGGCGGCAGGTACTCACCGACCGGCCGGCGCCCCTCTGCCGAGCCCCTCCTCCGGGGCGCTGCGGGTCACGAGCGTCCGCAGCACGTCAGGAGCGCGGGCGGGGGTGGGGGGAGGCATGCGCGCGAAGCTGAGGCACAGCGGGGAGGAGTCGCGCTCCCCGGGCGGGTGTGGGCGCGTGCGCCGGCGTCCTGGACGCAACCAACCCGCACCGCGGGGGGAAGCCGCGGCCAGGTCGTACCATTGCGCTAGGGCTGGAGCGCGCCATCACTGGAGTAGTGTTTGATCTTCCAGCGCAGTGTGGGGCACTCCCCGCGCGCTCGCAGTGGGCTTGTTCGCTGTATCATTTGTTAGCACGTTGAGGGAAACCAAAGAGTAACAATAGGGCTCTCAAAACACTACAGTGAACCCCTTCAAAGCCTCCTCTGCCACATCAACCCTCCTCCGGCCCTTTGTTTGCGTATAGAGTTATACTGAAATTGTCTGTTCATATGACTACTTGAAAAGTATGTCCTGATCGTAAATGTTAACAATCTGACCATTTCCAGGAAGGGAAGGAATCTGAGAAACGTAAACTCTTAGAGGTGTCAGTTCGCAGTGTAAAATTAGAACAGCCACTTTTGGTGAAATTTTAAATGTGCGTTTTATGATCCAGCAACTTCATGTCTAGAAGAATATAGAAACTCCTACAGGTGTGCACAAAAAGACAAATTCATGTTCAAGCCTGCTTCCTCGTGAAAAATGTAAACAACGGAAATGTGCAATAAAGTATAGACGAATAGCGTGCCTGGGTGGCTCAGTTGGTTGGGCGACTGCCTTTGGCTGGGGTCATGATCCCAGAGTCCTGGGATTGAGTCCCGGGATCGAATCCCGCATCGGGCTCCATGCTCAGCGGGGAGTCTGGTTCTCCCTCTGACCCTACCCCCTCTTGTGCTCTCTCAAATAAATAAAATATAATCTTAAATAGATAAAACGTGATATGTTCCCATGATAAAATGTTACAACAAATAAAACTAATAAATGAGTCCTATACGTATCAACATTTGATAGCTCCTAAGAGTTATAAATAGCAACATGCCAATTATGTGCACTGTGAAACTTATGTAAATTTAACAGAATCACAGTATATACTGATAATGGAAAAAATATATGTGTTAAGTATAGAGAATGAACTATGGGTTCATGGATATGCGGATATGCACTATGATAATAAAAGGGCAGGAGCGGGGGAGGAGTAAAAGTCAGGATGGATTGGGAGGGGGGATACACAGGACTTCAGATAGTTCTTTTTTTTAATGAAGAAGGAACCTGGGGCTCCTAGGTGGCTCAGGTTAAGAGTCTGCCTTCCGCTCAGGTAATAGACCTAGATTGATCCCCACATCTGGCTCCCTGCTTAGCACAGAGTCCGCTTCTCCCTCTGCCCCTCTCCCCCACTCATTCTCTCTCACTTGCACTCTCTTTCTCAAGGAAATAAATAAAATCTTTTAAAAAATAATAAAAAATAAAATATAAAAGAAGAAACCTAAATATAAACATAAGAAAATATGTTAATTAGGTGGTGGAATTATTTACATTATTCTTAGTACATGTACTGCAGTAGCAAGCACTAGTTATATTATTCTTAACATTTCCTATAACATTTTTTAAAAGATTTTATTTATTTATTTGAGAGACAGCAACAGAAATAGTGAGAGAAAGCATGAGCCAGGAGGAGAGGGAGAAGCAGGCTCCCCGAAGAGCAGTGGGGCTCAATCCCAAGATCCTGGAATCATGACCTGAACTGAAGGCAGATGCTTAACCAACTGAGCCGCCAGGCACCCCTTCTGTAACATTCAATTCTGGAATGACCTTTTCTTATCCTCCCAAGTCACCTACCTCCAACTGATTCTCCAAAATCCAACTCAACCATTTCTTCCTTTGCGTCCTCTAACCCTGATGCTGAAAAGGGCCCTTGAGTTGGCTAAACAATACAAATGGACAAGAAGTCAAACAGGAGTTCCGAGCAAGGCTTTATTGGGGCTTACACTACAGCACAAGGAAGATAGCACAAAGGAAAGAGTCTTCAGGACTTAAAGAGGCTTAACCAGGGGCGCCTGGGTGGCTTAGTCGTTGAGCGTCTGCCTTCGGCTCAGGTCATGATCCCAGGCAGGGTCCTGGGATCGAGCCCCGCATCGGGCTCCCTGCTCACTGGGAAGCCTGCTTCTCCCTCTCCCACTCCCCCTGCTTGTGGTCCCTCTCTCACTGTGTCTCTCTCTGTCAGATAAATAAATAAAATCTTTAAAAAAGAAGGCTTAACCGACTGAGCCATCCAGGTGCCCCTGGAATATATATTTAAGGTCTTCTACAGTCTCACAGGAGTAGGATGACTTCAGGTCTTCTAGATGGTTCTGTGGATGTTCGGGAGAGAGGAATTTTAATCTGGAAAGATGTGCCACAGTTAGGGACTCCTTGTAAGTTGACTGCATTTGGAGTGGCCAGAGGGTCTCTTGGCCACTCTGGCCACTCCATGTAGGGACCCTTCCATTTAGGCAACAGTTGGTTCTCCGGGGAGTTTTCTTTACAAGTTCTAAGAAGGACTTGATCTCCTGGGTTAACCTGTGGAGGGGTCCTCTTTTCAGCCTCATCCTTGGTGGGGGCTGGTAGTACTTTGTTTGCAAGGTCTGATATTGCTTTATGTACTTGACCTAGATTAATTATATATTGTAAGCTCTGGCTCACTTCTCTAACAGCAGGAGTAGTCTAATCTAAGGTTCATTGAGTCTCCTGAAATGAGACAGAGCAGGGACTAAACTCAGGTCCCCTCAACCCTCACTGCAAAATCCAGCATTCCTTGGCTCTCCATAGAAAGAAAAGCTAAAACTCTATGCCTCACAGTAGTATATCTTGCAGGAATGTGGAAACAAGATGTTTATGGAAAGGAAGGACTCAGCTATGAAGACTGGTGAAGACTGAATCAAACCGGTCTATGCCAAGATGGCCACCAATGCTGACCTTACACTGCCTTTTTCCCTCATTATAATACTAAGGGTGGAGATTTCACATGCTAATTAGACATGTGAGACACGAAGAAGCATGACCCTTAAGTGCACAGGTGTCAAGAATTTCCCACCTCTACATGTTTAAATGTCACCCTTTTCCCGCCTAAGTCTCCTTAGAGATTGGTATCACACTTTTCTGGCAACTCCACCAGGACTCCAGGAGGATGTGGGGGACCCCTGTGGATGGACAGCTGGATGCAACCCCTTCAGAGCTGACAAGCAGCCACCTTGAACCTTTGGTTCAGTGTCACCGTGCTAGGTAAGTCAGCCTCCAGCATCCCAGGGGTTCCCACTACTCTCATTCAGGTAACATTTTTCCTTTCGCCCTTCCTTCCCAATTTCCTTCCCTCCTCCTTTAACTTCCCTCTTCTTTTCCATGCTTTTCCCCCTCCTTCTTATACTCTACTAATGGGATGGCTACAAGATAGCTACAACTTAACTCCTCTCAGCCTGTGAGAACGTGGTCCCTCTGGTAGGTAACTAACCAGTAGAGGTGGGAAAGGCTCACCTCACACCATGCAGACCTTGGTCAAACAGGCGGTCCCTAACCAGGGACTAGTAAGAGTGATGGAGATACAATCCTCACACAGTGTAGGCTAATAGCTGGAAGTCTGATAGCCTCAGGAAAACTTTGTGGGTTTTTTTTCCTCTTTCTCCTCTCATTCCCTGGTTCCAAGTTGTCTGAATAGAAACCGGTAAGGGATGGGTTGAAAAAACTGACTCCCTTGGCCTGATCACCCCAATGGGCAGTGGACAGAGTGCCTCCCTCCACTGCCCCCTGCTTGATTTCTTTTCCTCTTTTTCTCCCTCTCCTCTTCCAGCTTCCCCCACTCTGCCCCCTGCCCGCTTTCAACGTGGAGACTCCCTGTTTTGTTACCCTCTTTAAAACTTCTTGGTACTTCTTCCCTCTGTCCCTGTCTGTGGAGGGGATGTGTGGGCTTCTTGATCACTGTGCCAGTTGAATTTGTCACTGGCAGATGGTTAGATCTCATTGTCTTCTGTGAAGATTGCCCACTATACTAACAGACCTGGAGTCTGCAGAGAAAAGAGCATTGCTTGCCATGCATTTTATTATCCAATCTGCTTTAGACATTAGGAGAAAATTACAAAAGTTAGAGGCCAGCCCTCAGACTCCACTGTCAACCTTGGTGGAAGAGGCCTTCAAGGTCTATAATAACATGGACAAGGCAGAGGAAGCTAATAGAGCTAGGAAATTGGCCAAAAAGATGCAGCTTTTGGCTCCCCTACTTCATCCACCCACCAGTTCCAGGTGACCTTAAGAGGTCCAGAAGACCAGACAACTGATAGGGAATCGTCAACTTGGGATGAAACCAAGGCAGTTATTGCCAGGAGGGACACTGGAAAAGGGAATGCCCTGAGTGCCCCTGCTATGGGACACCCAAGGGCAGTCCTGGCCAACCCCTGCTTCTTGCTCATCTCTGGAATGAGAATGCACATACCAGTTGAGGAGACCCAAGTCCAAGGTTGCTGTCTCTCAACCCCAGCACAATGCTCCTGCTTGCTTCCTTGGCTGCTGGGACATTTGATCACCCATGGTATACTGGAGTTACTTGCTGTATGTATCTATCTCTTTTATAAGACTCGTGAGCTTTCTGAAGACATGATCCATGTAACCCCAGCAAGCAGCAAGGAGCCTGGACAAAAGCAAACATTCAATACATGTTGACTGAATTGAATTGGGAAGGGGAGATCAAAAATGTCTCAATGCAAGGCCAGAATTCTTACTTCAGAGAAGAATGCTGATTCAGTTGTTGTTGGCAGCCATCTTGTAACCAGCCATTGATAAGCATCTTCTAAAATGGCCCTCAATCATCCCACCTCCTGGCATTCACACTCTTGAGGGTGGGCTGTACTTACTTTTTAAAAAATATAATGAGGCAGAAATGATGGGATGCATTTCCAAGACTAGGTTATAAATAGACTGTGGTTCCCTGGTTTCCTTCCTGGGCATTCTCACCCTCTACATTTGCTCACTTTGGGGGACTCCAAATGCCATGTGAGGAGGCAGTCATGTGGAGAGACCCATATGTGGGAGAGAATTCCACCTCCACCACCACCCCCACAAGGTGCCAGTTTAACTACAACCTCATGAGAGACTTTAAGTCAAAGGCAACACCTGGGGGCGCCTGGGTGGCTCAGTCATTAAGCATCTGCCTTCAACTCAGGTCATGGTCCCAGGGTCCTGGGATCAAGCACTGCATCAGGCTCCCTTCTCAGCAGGGAGCCTGCTTCTCCCTCTCCTACTCCCCCTGCTTGTGTTCCCTCTCTCACTGTCTCTCTCTCTCTCTCTCTCTCTGTCAAATAAATAAATAAATAAATAAATAATCTTTTAAAAAATTTAAAAAAGCAACACCTGGCTAAGCCATACCCAAATTCCTGACCCACAAAAATTATGTTTATTATTTAAGATTTGGGATAATTTGTTATATAACAACAGATAACTAATACACAGCTTTCAAGAGGAAAATACAGAAAATAACAGGGTGAGAGCCCTGATCATATAGACCTGGAAACCATTCAACTTCTGGACTTTCTGGGGCACCTGGGTGGCTCAGTCGGTTATGTGTCTAACTTTGGCTCAGGGTCCTGGGATTGAGCTCCATGTTGGGCTCTGCGATCAGCAGGGAGTCAGCTTGTCCCTCTGGCCTTCTCCCTGCTCGTGCTTTCCCTCTCTCTGTCTCAAATAAATAAAATCGTTAAAAATAAAATAATTTTAAAAAACAACTTCTGGATTTTCTATAATGTGAAATAATAAATGCCCTTAATATTTACATCGGTAATGTTTTGTTACCTGCAGTAAACAACATCCTAATTGGTATAAATCTGAATGTCCATCAGTAAGGGAATGATATATTAAATAGTATTGTATATTCATAGAATAATATAGAACAATTAAAATAAATGAACTAAATCTACATGTGCCATCATGGATACATCTCAAAACATGATATTAACTTTAAAAGGCAAGTTGCAGGATGATGCAAGCTCCATGAGAATATTATTCTCTACATTGCTGTATCCCCAGTACTTAGAAGAATGACTAGCACATAGTAGAGAAGAATGAATGATGATTCTACTTATGTGAACACAAACTCTTATACAAATAATATCACATCTTTTAAAGTAACAGATACATGTAGAAGTATTTTCATAGGCCTGGGTGGATACATGGATACATAATAAGCAGAAAATATAGGATACTTCTGAAAAGGGAGCTAGAGGTCTAAACTTGGGATGAAAGAGAACCTTACTATATTCTTAATGTCCTGATTTTATTTTTAGAACTAGTGTAATTAAAAATGAATTAACTATATATTTTAAAGCAAACAAAGTAATCACCAGAGAACTTTTAGTGATTGCTACATCCAAGTTACCTAATGTTTCTATGCTGATCTCTCTCTCTAAAGCTTCTCTTGCCATTTCTGCATAGAATTTCTTGTCATTTTTAAAGTGGGCCATTTATTGGGGCACCTAGGTGGCTCAGTCGTTAAGCATCTGCCTTCAGCTTGGGTTATGATTCCAGAGTCCTGGGATCCAGCCCCACATCGGGCTCCCTGCTCCGCGGGAAGCCTGCTTCTCCCTCTCTCACTCCCCCTGCTTGTGTTCCCTCTTTCGCTGTGTCTCTGTCAAATAAATAAAATCTTTAAAAAATAAATAATAATAAAGTGGGCCATTTATTAATATTGGGAAAATCATTTATTTACAACTCCTCATGTTCCACGTGGAAGCACTAGTGTAATAATCCTGGCCCCTCTTCTCCTCCTCACTTATTCCTCCCAGAACAGGGCTGACTTTTATGTCTGATAGGCTTCAGAGAAGGAACTGCACATTCTCACTCAGCCCTTCCCTCAGTACCTCCCAGATCTGCCTACCTGCATAAAGCACGAAGCACACATTTTCTGCTCTTCTCTACTATAATTTTGGTGGCACTTCACATCACCCCTCACCTCACCCATCTCCTCCAAGAAAAGCCAAGACTAGGAAGCCTGGGTAGCTCAGTTAAGTGTCTGACTCTTGATTTTGGTTCAGGTCATGATCTCAGGGTTGTGAAATTGAAACTTGCATAGGGCTCCTCACTGGGCATAGAGCCTGCTTTAAGAGTCCCTCTCTCCCTTTCCCTCTGCCCCCTCCCTCCTAGAAAAAAAAGCCAAGACTATTTAGATGTGCCTATTATGAGGGAAGTCCATCCAGTTCAGGGTTGAAGTGTAAGCAAGCTTACTTGGCTAACACACTAATCTCTTAACTGGTTCCAATCTTGGGCAGGGAACAGAAGTATTATTTATAAACCTCCTCAAACCACAGTAACTAGGAAGCTTTTTTCACTTTTTTTAAAATGTAGGGCTATATATGTCTACTCATGTAGAACTGTAAAAAAAGAACAGTGCCACAGCACATGTGCATAGCAACCGAGAAAATGCTAGGTGAGTTTCAGGTATATTATCTACATTACTTATGTTAGTCATGGTGTGAGTTTTTTTGTTTGTTTGGTTTTGGGGTTTGGTTTTTTTGTTTGTCTTAGCATTTATTATAGGTTTTTTGTGCTTTTTAATCTATATTTGCAAGGAATATACACCATGAGATAGTGGGTCTTGATTCCATTTTGAAATAAAAATTTCCTTCTCTTTTTTAAAAGCTTCAAAATCAGTTTCATTGAACAGCTTGAGACTGCAAGCAACCTATTTTAACCCTGTGATAATTGGGGCACCTGGGTGGCTCAGTTGGTTAACCAGCTGACTCTTCATTTCAGCTCATTCTCTCTTTCTCTCTCTCTCTCTCAAAAATAAAATCTTTTTAAAAACTGATAATTAACAAATACTCATCTCTGAATCTGGATTTTTCTAGGTATTATGAATCGAATTAAGAGAGAGATATTCCTTCAATAATACAAAAATATACATACATAAGTTTATTCATTGGTAGGATGCCTGAGTGGCTCAGTCAGTTAAGCATCTGCCTTCAGCTCAGGTCATGATCCCAGGGTCCTAGGATTGAGCCCTGCGTCAGGCTCCCTACTGAGCCTGCTTCTCCCTCTCCCGCTACCCTTGCTTGTGCTCTCTTGCTCACTCTCTCTGTCAAATAAATAAATAAAATAGTAAAAAAAAAAAAAAGATTATTCATTGGTGATTTTTTAAAAGTATTTATTTATTTGATAGAGAGATAGCAAGCACAAGCAGAGGGAGAGGGAGTGGGAGAAGCAACCTCCCCACTGAGCAGAGAGCCCAATGTGGGGCTCAATCCCAGGACCCCAGGATCATGACCTGGGCTGAAGGCAGACACTTAACCAACTGAGCCACCCAGGCACCCCTCACTGGTGATTTAAAAATACTGGAAATAGGGGTGCCTGGCTGGCTCAGTCAGTAGAGTGTGCAACTCTTGATCTCAGGGTCATGAGTTCAAGCCCCACATTGGGTGTGGAGCATACTTAAATTTTTTTTTAATTTTTTAATAAATAATAAAATAAAAATACTGGAAATAACCAGATATCCATTCATAGGAAAACAGAACATCCAATTAATGGAATATTATGCAGAGGTGATACGCAGCAGCAAAACAAACAAAAACCACATATACACACACAAGGGGCAACTTTGAAACTATCAACTGGTTATCTACTGGGAGTGGACAGACTCAAAGTGGAAAGAATGATGGACAAGTAGCCATTGGAATGGGATAGAAATGTGAGAAGGGGAGATATCTATGTGTGAAAATAAATAAAGGAAACCTCATCTAAAATGAAGTTGAGAGGCCCTGAGGGGAGAGCTCTCACCCAGGTAACACCATAAGAAGCATACCTTGCATTCCTCAACTGGAAGAAGCTTTCTTTGCATATCCCAGCAGGAAGCAGGCAGAATTTCTCCTTGCCAGCAATAGCCTAACCAATGAGAACTCAGCAAAACACCACTTCCAGCTTCCTCTTTTCTCCTATACAGGCAAGCTCTCTCCTCTGTTCTTACGGCTTGCCTACCGCTCACCATAGTTTGCTTGTGCTGAATTATAATTCCTCTGCTATTCCCAAGTAAACTCATTTTGCTGGTAAAATAACTGGCTCTTCTGTTTTTTTTAAGGTCAATATAAGTTAAAGCCTTTATTGTAGTTCTAGTTTTAGAACCTTGTTAACATTTCCTAAAAAAATAAAATCAATAAGGATGGGGGAAAACTAAATGGAATAAAAATAGAAATAAATAAACCAAACTGTATTGCAATTGAATAACCTCACCACACTGAAGTGGCGGGGGGGGGGAATTCACACTGAAAAAGAGAAAAAAAAACACAAATGCATACAAATGCATAATACACATCCACACACAGATGTGTGTATGTGTTTATACATAACCTAAGTCTATATACTAAGAGAACCTAGAAGCAATGACACCACAATAGGAATGAGAACATCTAGACCCCAGATCTTGGTTTTTAAAACCATTCCCTCCTATACAAAACTAGGATTCCTCAGAAAAATGGCTGACTCTGGGGAAAGAACAAGAGGAGCCTGGATCATCTGATTGTGAAAGAAAGTAAAAATATGCGCAAAGAGGAATGCCTGGGTGGCTCAGTTAAGCGTCTGCCTTTGGCTCAGGTCATGATCCCAGAGTCCTGGGATCAAGTCCCACATCGGGCTCCTTGCTCCCTGGGGAGCCTGCTTCTCCCTCTGCCAGCCCCTCCTACTGTTTTTGCATGCGCGCGCTCTCTCTCTCTTTCTCTCTCTCTGACAAAATCTTTAAAAAAAAAGATATGCTCAAAGAAAACTGAGAACGTGTCAAACATATGGAGCCAATTCGGAGGGGTTTCTAGGGTCATATATGGGACAATATAAAAATCAAAATAAATAATGATAGTCATGGACTGTAACTCATTAAATAAAATAACTCTTGAATATATATTGATATAAGTACATAAATAACGGAGAAGGGACAGCTCTTCCATTAGGTGGAATGTCAATAAATGTAGAAAGAATGATGAAATTAGAAAACCACCATTTGGCAAGCAACAGAGTAATAAGAAAGTGTCATCAATGAATACTAAAACTAGTGGATATGAGGTCGATAACTAACGAGATAATTATATACTCTCAATTTCCTTATAAAATCATTATTAATTACAAAGGGAAAAATAGTAACTTTACAGTAGAGAAAACTGGCAGGTACCACCTTGATCAAGTGATCAGAGTTACCATCACTAGTAACGAGACACATCACTATCATGTACAAACTGATATGATGCCTGTGGTTTGCTGCCAAAATGCATAAACTTTAATCATAGAGAAAGAGAAACAAACCCAAACTGAGGGACAATGGCATGAAAGACAAAAATTGAGGAATTCATCCAGATTAAAGGAAACTAAAGAGACATGAAAACTGAATGGAACATATGATCTAGAATTCTCTTTTGCTTTTATAAAAAATTATTGGGATCATTAGTGACATCTGAACAAGATATATAGATTAAATAACACCATTGTGTCAATGTGATTTTTTTATATTGATAACTGTACTGTGATTATATATGAAAATGTCCTTGTTTTTAAGAAATGTATATTAAGGGGCACCTGGGTGTCTCAGTCAGTTAAGTGTCTGCCTTGGCTTGGTCAGGATTCCAGGGTCCTGGAATCAAGCCCCACCCATGTCTGGCTCCCTGCTAGGTGGGGAGTCTGCTTCTCCCTCTCCTTCTGACCCTCCCCCTTGCTCATGCTCTCTCGCACTCACTGTCTCTCTCTCAAATAAATAAATAATTTTTTAAAGATTTTATTTATTTATTAGAGAGAGCACAAGTAGGCAGAGCGGTAGACAGAGGGAGAGGGAGAAGCAGGCTCCCCACTGAGCAGAGAGCCCAAAGCAGGGTTTGATCCCAGGACCCTGGGAACATGATCTAAGCCAAAGGCAGACACTTAACCAACTGAGCCCCAATAAAATCAAAAAAAAAGAAATGTACAATGAAGTAAAATGGAAAAGTGGCATCATGTCTACAAATGGACCTCAGGTCGTTCAAAAAAATATTATCTATAAAGCAAGTGCAGAGAGAATGATGGCATTAAAGTAGTAAATTTTAACATTTGGGAAATCCAGATGAAGGTTATATGGGAATTCTTTGTACTATTCCTTTAACTTTTCTGTAAGTCTGAAATTATGCCAAAATAGAAAGTTAAAAGAACAGGAGTAAATTACATGATGGCTCTGATACAAAGACTTCAACTGCCACCTATAATACCCAAATGCAAAATTTTATCTTTATCTGGACTGCCTCATTGTTCAAATTAATTGATTTTAGAAATAACGTATTTTTAACTTATAAAATAACTATATTAATAAGCTACCACTTTTAATCTCTTCCAAACATTAGGAATCTACATAGAATCATGTTTGGAAAAAAGAGTTCTTTTACTAAACAAAGTAAACACTGTTTTAGTTCAGTTTCTAATCCACAGTTTGAGAAACTGAATCACATTGAGGAAAAGTGGCTAATGATTTGCCCAAAGTCACACAGTTATAAACAAAGTTGGGATTGTCAAACACACAGAGTTAACCCACAAGAAAATGTCAGCAATAAACAAGCACTAGAACAAAGGTAGGGGGGGCACCTGGGTGGCTCAGTCGGTTGAACCACTGACTCTTGATTTGAGCTCAAGTCAGATCTCAGGTTGTGAAATGGAGCCCCTCATCAGGCTCTGTGCTCAGCGGAGAGTCTGCTTGAGGTTTGTCTGTCCCTTTGCCCCTCCCCCTGCTTGTGCCCTCTCTCTCACTCTCTAAAAAAATAAATCTTTTTTTTAAAGATTTTATTTATTTGACAGAGAGAGTGAGAGAGGGAACACAAGCAGGGGAGAGTGGAGAGGAGAAGCAGGCTTCCCGCGGAGCAGGGAGCCTGATGCTGGGCTCCATCCCAGAACCTGGGATCATGACTTGAGCCAAAGGCAGATGCCCAACCAACTGAGCCACCCAGGTGCCCAATAAATAAATCTTTAAAAAAAAAAAAACAGGTGTAGAGCATCATGAACCATTAAAGAAATACAAAATAAAAGTCCCACAGCACGTTTGTTAAATTAGCAAAAACAAAACAGACAAAATTCAATGGTAACAGGACTGTGAGAAAATAAGTATATTTCTTCATTGTGAATGCACTATAAACAAGTGTAATCTTTCCAGAGAGAAATTTGGCAATAGCTGTCAAGAATTATAAAAATGATCATACTCCCAACCTGAGTAATACCACATTGGGGAATACATCTCATGGAGATGATTCAAAAGAGAGAAGAACAGACTTGAACAAAGATGACTGTAACAAAACAGTATATTTGCTAAAAACTAGAAACAATCCAAATGCTCACCCATGGGAGAGAGGCTAACTTGAAACAGGCCATGGTAGAACAATACAATAACAGTCATTACATTACCACAGGGAATATCAACAAGAGGACCTTGTAGGAATGTGGTAAGAACCCTATCAAGGATAAGCTAAAGACAGAATCCCAAGAGACCCATACACAATGCTGACAGCTAACAGATGATGTGTATGTAGGTGTCAAAGAAGAATTTGCAATAAGTAGGTAATCTGAAGTTGGAATCTTAAAAAAAAAAATATGGCTTTTGGGGCATCTGGGTATCTCAGTTGTTGAGTGTCTGCCTTCGGCTCAGGTCATGGTCCCAGGGTCCTGAGATCGAGCCCCACATCAGGCTCCCCGCTCAACGGGGAGCCTGCTTCTCCCTCTCCCACTCCCCCTGCTTGTGTTCCTTCTCTCGCTGTGTCTTTCTCTGTCAAATAAATAAATAAAATCTTTAAAAAAATAAATGACTTATTATTTAATGAAATCCATGTAAAAGAGAAATAAATGGGAGGGGGACCATGGCCAGAAGCCAGGGACTACAACCCCTCAATCCTGAAAACACAACGTGACAGCTTTCTCTCTTTTTTAAAATAACTTCATTGATACCCTACAACCCAGCAACTGTACTAGTAGGTATTTATTACCCAAAGGAACAAACGTAGTGATCCGAAGGGGCACCTGCACCTCAATGTTTAAGCAGCAATGTCCACAACAGCCAAACTATGGAAAGAGCCCAGATGTCCATTGACAGATGAATGGATAAAGAAGATGTGATAGATAGATCTATAAAATGGAATATATATATAATGGAATATTATTCAGCCATCAAAAAGGATGAAATCTTACATTTGCAATGACATGGATGGAACTGGAGAGTATTACGCTAAGGGAAATAATCAGAGAAAGACAATTACCATATGGTTTCACTCATATGTGGAATTTAAGACACAAGACAGGATCATAGGGGAAGGAGGGAAAAATAAGACAAAATCAGAGAGGGAGACAAACCATAAGAGACTCTTAACTTAGGAAACAAACCGAGGGTTGCTGGAGGTGGTGGGTGGGGGGGGTCGGGGTAACTGGGTGATGGCCATTAAGGAGGGCACATGATGTGATAAGCACTGAGTGTTACAAGCAACTGATGAATAACTGAACTCTACATCTGAAACTAATGATACACTATATGTTAATTGAATTTAAATAAGATTAAAAATAAATAACTTCATTGAGATGTAATTAACATACCATAAAATTTACCTACTTAGAGAATCCATTTATAGCATGACAGCATAACTGACCTGTGCCCTCAGTGAAACTGGTGAAAATTATTTTAAAAACCACCATTTCGAGGCTCCTGGGTGGCTTAGTCAGTTAAGCGTCTGACTCTTGATTTCGGTTCAGGTCGTGATCTCAGGGTCCTGGGATAGAGCTCCGAGTCAGGCTGGGCACTCAGCACGGAGTCTTCTTGTCTCCCTCTCCCTTTGCCCCTCCCCCACTCACTGGCACATGCGCGCACGCATTCTCTCCTTCTTGCAATAAATAAATCTCAAAAAAAATTTTTTTCAAGCCTCTGAAAATAGTCCTAAGAACAAACAGTAAATAAATATCTGCTAAAAACAGAACAAAACACAGAAAAAAACACAAACTATTAAAAATTCAGTGAGAAAAGTGAGACTCTGCAATATCTGAACCAAGACTGCTCCCTCCCCTCCACCTCCCAGCTCAGTGAGGTAGAGATTCCTCTCCAGACCGCTGTAGCCAAGAATACAGGGCACACTTACCCCCCAGCTCATAGTCACAGGTTTCCTTCCAAGGAAGAGCAGGATATTAGTGTTTCTCATTCTGTCTCCAGTTACCTGTTGCTGAGGCTAAGTCCCAGGCAAACACTACTGAAAAGCTGAGAATCCCTTCACACAGCCCCTGATCATGGAGTGGAGACTCTAAGGTAGGGCACGCTGAGAATACTAGGGCCATGATCATCCTTGCCTGAGCTCAAGAAACACAGTAGTTCTGAAGCCACTGCCTCGGGCCCCTCTGGCCAATTTAGTAGTCTTTAAGTTTTGAGGGTTTTTTTGTTTTGTTTCCATAAGTAAAATCAATTTTATTAATTGATTAGTTAATTTTATTAATAAAGATCTTTCCAAATATCCAGAGCAAAAAATGAATTTCAAGGAAAAAAAACCTACATACAGTGAAATTAGAAGTATCCCAGGATGACAACAAATATACATATAAATATGTACACCCATAATCACCATCGCCTCCGAAAACCTTTTTTCTTCCAACCTTTCTTCGGTATCTTCTTCCGCTTCTTAACAGTATTTTGATCCTCATCAAGATGACGGGTTCCTCCTGTCAAAGCACTGATGTCACTGAAGTGTGTGAGGGAATGGAGCTGTGAGCTCATGACATTGGCCCGTTTTCGCCATCCTTTCTCGCGTTTACTGGCACTTAACCGCACCATCATGCTCTCCTCATAATTAATCCTGTGTTGATCCTCCTGACTTTGGCGAGTAACATGAGGATGCCAAGCATCACGGATTTCCTCTGGAGCATCTGAGTACTGCTCCTTCAGTTCACGAATGACAGAGCTGCTCAATGCCCGTTTTTTTGCCCATTCTAGGCACTTCTTCTCCCACTCAGCTTCTGTTTCATCATAATGTACCAGAACCAAACATGGTGGAACATATTTCTTAACTGTTCCTTTTGCAGATTTCTTCCCTGAAGCTTCAGACTGGCCTTCTTCTGCTTCATCTTCCTCATCCTCAGAGCTCAATATGATGAGCACATCATATTGCAGGAATGAGGCTTAAAACGGAGTGGGTCGTTCTCACTGAGGCTGCCTGTCGCTGCAGTCTTGACTAGTTTGTCAACTTGATACTTCAGTTTTTGGTCCAAGGGACGAAGCTTTTCCAAAACCGTGCGAATCTCCACCAGTCTCAAAACTGCAGCATGTCCCTGAAGAGACCCTCCTGAGGCTTTGTCCAGGATGAGATGGGTCAAATCCATAAGGTACATGAGCAGTAGCTGGTCTTTTACCTCCAAGAGGCTGAGACCCTTCTCTGTAGGATAGGCTCTAGCTTGAACTTTTTTTGTCAGAGCTTGTATTTGTGCAGTGACAGCCATCACCTGCTCCTGAAGGTTTTTCAAAAGTGTGACGGCACTTGTCAGGTCCGATTCCAGCATCTCAGAACTCCCCGGCGCCGCCATCTTCACAAAGCCCCCTAGTCTTTAAGTTTTAGCAAGCACCTTTTAACCCTGTGTGATTGATTAAGCATTTCTTTTATATCTATAGATCATGCATTGTTTCCTAGAAAGATTCAGAAACAAACCTGCTTGCACAACTTCTAGCACCACAATAACTTCTGTAGCTAGCACCACTGAGTCTGCAAGCAATCAATAAGTGTTACATACTACCATGCTCCCCCTTTACTGATTAAAGTTCCTTCAAAAATCTTTGGGCCAGGCAGAAATTTGGATTTGGTTTTTGGATGAGAGTCCACCTTCATCCCAGGTGGCTGGCCTCCTGAATAAAACTCATATTCCTTTCCAATCAAAACTCATCTCTTCTCAAGGAATTGATCCCATTTACAAATGCACCAAAAATAATAAGATACCTAGGAATAAACCTAACCAAAGAGGTCAAAGATCTGTATTCTGAAAACTATAGAACATGTATGAAAGAAATTGAAGAAGACACAAAGAAATGGAAAAACATTCCATGCTCATGGATTGGAAGAACAAACATTGTTAAAATGTCTATACTACCCAAAGCAATCTACACATTTATCATGCAATCCCTATCAAAGTACCACCAACATTTTTCATAGAACTAGAACAAACAATCCCAAAATTTGTATGGAACCACAAAAGACCCTGAATAGCCAAAGCAATCCTGAAAATGAAAAGCAAAGCTGGGGGTGCCTGGGTGGCTCAGTCATTGGGCGTCTGCCTTCGGCTCAGGTCATGATCCCAGGGTCCTGGGATCGAGCCCCACGTCCGGCTCCCTGCTCTGCCTGCTTCTTCCTCTCCCACTCCCCCTGCTTGTGTTCCCTCTTTTGCTGTGTCTCTCTCTCTAATAAATAGAATCTTCAAAAAAAAAAAAAGAAAGAAAGAAAGAAAAGCTGTAGGTATCATAATTCCGGACTTCGAGCTATATTACAAAGCTGTAGTCATCAAGACAGTATCGTACTGGCACAAAAATAAACACATAGATCAATGGAACAGAAATAGAAAACCCAGAAATGGACCCACAACTATATGGTCAACTAATCTTCGACAAAGCAGGAAAGAACATACAATGGAAAAAAGACAGTCTCTTCAACAAATGTTGAGAAAACTGGACAGCCACATGCAGAAGAATGAAACTGGACCACTTTCTTATACCATACACGAAAATAAACTCAAAATGGGTGAAAGAACTAAATGTGGAACAGGAAACCATCAAAATCCTAGAGAATATAGGCAGCAACGTCTTTGACCTCAGCTACAGCAACTTCCTACTAGACACATTGCCAAAGGCAAGGAAAACGAAAGCAAAAATTAACTATTGATCGGAGCGCCTGGGTGGCTCAGTTGGTTGACTGTCAAGACTCTTGGTTTCTGCTCAGGTCCTGATCTCAGGGTCATGGTATCAAGCTCCGTGTCAGGCTCCATGCCCCGCATGAAGTCTGCTTGTCCCTCTCCCTCTCCTCCTCCAATTGCTCACTCTCTCTCTTTCGCTCAAATAAATAAAAAGAAAGAAAAGAAAAAAGAAAAAACGAACTATTGGGGAAAAAACTTTTTTAATTTTAAAAATGAACTATTTGGACTTCATCAAGATAAAAAATTTCTGCACAGCAAAGGAAACAATCAACAAAACTAAAAGGCAGCCTACAGAATGGGAGAAGATATTTGCAAATGACATATCCGATTAAGGGCTAGTATCCAAAATCTACACAAAGAACTTACCAAATTCAACACCCAAAAACCAAATAATCCAGTTAAGAATGGGCAGAAGGCATGAATAGATATTTTCCAAAGTAAACATCTAGATGGCTAACAGACACATGAAAAGATGCTCAACATCACTCATCATCAGGGAAATACAAATCAAAACCACAATGAGATACCACCTCACACCTATCAGAACGGCTAATATTAACAACACAGGAAACAACAGATGTTGGCAAGGATGCAAACTGGTGGGAATGCAAACTGGTGCAGCCCCTCTGGAAAACAGTATGGAGGTTCCTTAAAAAAGTTAAAAATAGAACTACCCTACGATCCAGCAATTGCACTACTAGGTATTTACCCAAGGGATAGAAAAATACAAATTTGAGGGGGTACGTGCACCCCAGTGTTTACAGCAGCATTATCAACAACAGCCAAACTATGGAGAGAGCCCAAATGTGCATCAACTGATGAAAGATTAGATAGATAGACAGATAGATAGATAGATAGATATTGCAGTATTACTCAGCCATCAAAAAGAATGGAATCTTGCCATTTGCAATGATGTGGATGGAGCTAGAGCATATTATGCTAAGTGAAATAAGTCAGTCAGATGAAGACAAATACTGTATGCTTTCACTCATATGTGGAATTTAAGAAACAAAACAGGTGAACATAGGGGAAAGGGGAAAAAAAGAGAGAGGGAAGCAAACCGTAAGAGACTCTTAACAAGAGAGAACAATCTGAAAGGTGATGGAGGGAAGTGAGTGGGGGATGGGCTAAATGGGTGATGGGTATGAAGGAGAGCAATTATGATGAGCACTGGGTGTTATATGTAAGTGATGAATCACTAAATTCTATTCCTGAAACCAGTATTACATTATATGTTAACTAACTAGAATTTAAATAAAAACTTGAAAAGGGGGGGGAAACCCTCATTTCTTGAGTATTGGCTTTTTAAGCTACAGGCAGCAGAACTTGGGTTTTTCAGTAACAGTTCCACAGAGGGATAGACAGGCTAACAGGTCCTCAGGTCCCAAAACCAAGTCCTCAGATCCTAGAGTAGGAGGATCACTCAGAGAGAAGCTTGTCATTGGTCCCATTTTCTGCAGCTCCAGAGCCCTGGCTTAGATTTTGCTCCCAGGGAAAAGCAGGAAGGGTGGAGGGAGGGAGGAGAACAGGTAGCTCCTAATCTCTTCCCAAAGTAACTGACTTCATTTACAACAAAGCTTGGAGAAGTTCAAGCCTAAGGGTTTTCACAAGAAAAGCAGTGGGTGGGGCGCCTGGGTGGCTCAGTTGGTTAAGCGACTGCCTTCGGCTCAGGTCATGATCCTAGAGTCCCGAGATCGAGTCCCACATCGGGCTCCCTACTCAGCGGGGAGTCTGCTTCTCCCTCTGACCCTCTTCCCTCTCGTGCTCTGTATCTCTCATTCTCTCTCTCTCAAATAAATAAATAAAATCTTTTATAAAAAAAAAAGAAAAGCAGTGGGTGTAGTAAAAGTTAATTGGGAGAAGAATCAAGGTGCAGGATAAATTACAGGCCAGTTGGTCTACAGGAAAAAGCTAGAGAATAATACAGCTGGGAGGAGTACTACTGGAGTCAGAATAAATAAATGCTGACCTCAGAAATGATTATTTCAAAGGACCCAAATTTGATTGTATATATTTACAGAGCAATTTATGCCCCAGGGCATTGTTGAAAACATACAGCAATCAGCTGGCAATTAGAAAAGTTTAACACCTGGGTAGGATCAAGAAAAGAGATGAATAGAGCCCTACCAAAATCACTGTCATCCTAGGGTTACTGTGGACATATCAAAAGCTATGTCACCCTGAGGAACAACATCAGAGGCTTAACACTAATGTGGGGGACTGGAAAACAGATTTCATTAAAATAATCCAGCCAATCACTAAACAAATAAACAAGCAAATAACAGTAAGTCCTGGCGGGTTGAAGGGACCAGTACTCGGAGTTCCTGTATTAGTCAAGATTCTCCAGAGACAGAGAACCAATAGGAGATGAAAGAGAGAGAGAGAGTTTTTTTTTTTTAAGATTTTATTTATTTATCTGATAGAGAGAGACACAGCAAGAGAGGGAACACAAGCAGGGAAAGTGGGAGAGGCAGAAGCAGGCTTCCTGCAGAGCAGGGAGCCCGATGTGGGGCTCAGTCCCAGGACCCTGGGATCATGACCCGAGCCGAAGGCAGACGCTTAACGACTGAGCCACCCAGGCGCCCCGAGAGAGAGATTTTAAGGAATTTGTCTGCAAAATTAAGAAGACAGACAACTCCCAAGATCCTAAGGGTGAATTAGCAACCTAGAGACCTAGGAAAGCTAATGGCCTTAGTTCCATTTCAAGACCAAAGGCCTGAGAATGAGGAGAGCCAATGGTGTAGTTCTCATCCAAAGGACAGCAGACTTGAGATCCAGGAAGAGTCAATGTTTCGGTTCAAGTCTGAAGGCAGGGTAAAAGCCAATGTCCCAGTTTGAAGGCAGTCCAGTTGCAAGAATTCTCTCTTACAGAAGAATGGTCAGCCTTTTTGTTCTCTCCAGACCTTCAATTGATTGGATTAATTCAAACCACATTAGGGAGAGCAATCTGCTTTACTCAGTCTACTGCTATAAATGTTAATCTCAAATAAAAAATAAAAAACAGAGGCGCCTGGGTGACTCAGTCGTTAAGCGTCTGCCTTCAGCTCAGGTCATGATTTCAGGTCCTGGGATCGAGCCCCGCATCGGGCTCCCTGCTCCGTGGGAGGCCTGCTTCTCCCTCTCCCACTCTCCCAGCTTGTGTTCCCTCTCTCGCTGTGTCTCTCTCTGTCAAATAAAGAAATAAAATCTTTAAAAAAAAAAAACAAATAAATAAAATAAAATAAAATAAAATAAACAGGGGCACCTGGGTGGCTCAGTCTTTAAGCATCTGCCTTCAGCTCAGGTCATGGTCCCAGGGTCCTGGGATCGAGCCCCGCATCGGGCTCCCTGCTCAACGGGAAGCCTGCTTCTCCCTCTCCCACTCCCCCTGCTTGTGTTCCCTCTCTCACTGTGTCTCTCTCTGTCAAATAAATAAAATCTTTAAAAATAAATAAATAAATAGATAGATAAATAAATAAATAAATGTAAATAAAAGTAAAAAACATAATAAGCCAAAATAATGTTTGACCAAATATCTGGATACCCCATAGCCCAGTGAAGTTGACATATAAAATTAACCATAACAGTTGCTATAATAAATTATATTAAAAAATGAAACAAAACTCAGAAGCAGCCTGGTGGCTCAGCTAGTTAAGTGTCTGACTCTTGGTTTTGGCATGATTTCAGGGTCCTGGGACTAAGCCCCGCACCAGGTTCCCTGCTCAGTGGGAAGTCTGCTTCTCCCTCTCACTCTCCCTCTGTGCTCTCTCTCTCTCTCTCTCTCTTGCTCTCAAATAAATAAATAAAATCTTTGAAAATAAATAAGTGGAAAATAACAAGTGTTGCCCAGATGTAGAGAAATTGGAAACCTATTACATTGCTGCTGGGAATGTAAAATGGTGTAGCCACTGTGGAAAACAGTTTGGTAATCCCTCCAAAAGAAACACAAAATTAGGGGCGCCTGGGTGGCTCAGATGGTTGGGCGTCTGCCTTCGGCTCAGGTCATGGTCCCGGGGTCCTGGGATCGAGCCCCGCATCAGGCTCCCTGCTCAGCAGGGATTCTGCTTCTCCCTCTGCCTCTGCCTCTCTCCCTCTCCCTGACTCTCATGAATAAATAAATAAAACATTTAAAAAAAAAAAGAAACACAAAATTACCAGATAATCCAGCAATTCCACTCCTTGGTATATACCCAAAAGAACTGAAAGCATAGACTCATAATATCCAAAGTATATAAGAACTCAATAAAAAATAAATAAATAAAAGCTGGGGCACCTGGGTGGCTCAGTCAGTTAAACGTCCAATTCTTGATTTCGGCTCAGGTCATGATGTCAGGGTTGTGAGATGGAGCCCCACATCAGGCTCCACATTGGGCATGGAGCCTGCTTAAGATTGTCTCTCCCTCTTCCTCTGACCCTCACCCCTCTCTCTTCCTCTCTTAAAGAAAAAAGCATATAATCCTTTTTAAAAATGAGAATATCTGGGGCACCTGGGTGGCTTAGTCTGTTGGGTGTCTGCCTTCGGCTCAGGTCATAGTCTCAGGGTCCTGGGATTGAGCCCCATGTTAGGCTCCCTGCTAAGCCTCTCCTCCCTGCTTGTGCTCTCTCTCACTATCTCTGTCTCTCTCTCTCAAATAAAGTTTTAAAAAAATAAAAATAAGAATATCTGAATAGACATTTTTTCCAAAGAAGACATACAAATAGCCAACAGGTTCACAAAAAGATACTCAAAATTACTAATCATCAGGGAAATGCAAATCAAAACCACACTGAGTGTGCCTAGGTGGCTCAGTCGGTTAAATGTCTGGCTTCGGCTCAGGTCATGATCCCAGGGTCCTGGGATTGAGCCCTGTGTTGGGCTCCCTGCTCAGCATGGAGTATGCTTCTCCCTCTATCCCTCCCCCCTGCTGATGCTCTCTCTCTCTCTTGCTCTTGCTCTCAAATGAATAAATAAATATCTAAAAAAAAAAAACAACACACTGAGATATCACCTCACACCCCTTAGAAAAGCTATTATCAAAAAGACAAGAAATAACAAGTATTGGCAAGGATGTAGAGAAAATGGAACACTTGTGCATTGTTGGTAAAAATATAAAATGGTATAGCCATTTCAGAAAACATTTTGGAGGTTTCTCAAAAAACTAAAAATAGAATTACCACATGACCCAGCAATTCCACTTTTGGATATACACTCAACTGAAAGCAGAATCTCAAAGAAATATTTGTAAACCCATGTTCATAGCAGCATTACTCACAACAGCTAAAACATGGAAGGAACCCAAGCATTCACTGATGATGGATAAACATAATGTGGTATATACATACAGTGGAATATTACTCAGCCTTAAAAAAGAAGGAAATTCTGCAATATGCTACAACATGGATGATCCTAGGACACTGCTAAATGAAATAAGCCAGGGACACCTGGGTGGCTCAGTCGGTTAAGTGTCAACCTTCAACTCAGGTCATGATGCCAGAGTCCTGGGATCATGTCCTGCATCACGCTCCTTGCTCACCGAGGAGCCTGCTTCTCCCTCTGCCTGCTGCTCCCCCTGCTTGTACACGTTCTCTCTCTCTGACAAATGAATGAATGAAATCTTTAAATAAACAAACAAACAAACAAACAAATAAATAAATAAAATAAGCCAGTATAGAGACAGAAAGTACAATCGTGGTTGCCAGGGGTTGGAGGAAGGGGGGGGAATGGGGAGTTATTGTTTAATGGCTATAGAGTTCCAATTTTACAAGATGAAGAAAGTTCTGGAGATGATGGTTGCACAACAGTACGAATGTACTCAATATCACTGAGCTGGACACTTAAAAATGGTTAAGATAGTAAATTTTATGTTATGTGTATTTTACCACAATAAAAAGAGTACTAGCCATAAAAAAAATAAGTGGACTATATTAAAATTAAGAACTTCTGTTCATCAAAATATGTAATAGATGAGTGAAAAGCAAACCAGAAGACTGGGAACAGGGACACCTGGGTGGCTCAGTTGGTTGAGAGGCTGCCTTCAGCTGAAGTCATGATCCCAGGGTCCCGGGATCGAGTCCTACATTGGGCTCCTTGTTCAGCAGGGAGCATGCTTTTCCCTCTCCCATTCCCCCTACTTGTGCTCTCTCTCTCTCTCTGACAAGTAAATAAAATCTTTTTTTTTAAGATTTTATTTATTTATTTGAGAGAGAGAGAGTGAGAGACAGCACGAGAGGGAAGAGGGTCAGAGGGAGAAGCAGACTCCCCGCTGAGCAGGGAGCCCGATGTGGGACTCGATCCCGGGACTCCAGGATCATGACCTGAGCCAAAGGCAGTCGCTTAACCAACTGAGCCACCCAGGTGCCCCCAAATAAATAAAATCTTAAAAAAAAAAAGACTGGAAAAGGATATTTTAGTATATACATATATATACATATATCCACAAAGGATTTGTATCCAGTGTGTTTTTGCTTGGAAGAAGAAGGCAGATAATCCAATAGAAAAATAGACAAAAGAATTAAACATGCACTGCACAAAAGAGGATACCAAATGGCAAATAAATCTATGAAAGGTAGCCAGCTGCATTAGTTATTATGTATGCAATACTCAACCACAGGCAATTTCATTACATCCCCACAACCAATGCTAAATGAAAAAGACAGACAATATCAAGTGTAGGTGAGGATGTAGAATAACTGCTGTGTAATTGGTAGAACTACTTTGAGAAATTGTTTGGTAGTTTCTACTGAAGCTGAACATATGCATACCATATGAGCCAGTGATTCCACTCCTAGGTGAATATGCATCTGAAATGAGTACTAAAGTTCATCAAAAGACATACAAGACGGACACCTGGGTGGCTCAGTCGGTTAAGCGTCTGCCTTCAGCTCAGGTCGTGATCCTGGGGTCCTGGGATCGAGTCCCATATCTGGCTCCCCATTCAGGGGGGGAGCCTGCTTCTCCCTCTGCCTGCCACTCCCCCTGCTTGTGCTCTCTCTCTCTCTCTGGCAAATAAAATCTTTAAAAAAGAAAAGACACATACAAGAATTTTTTTTTAAGATTTATTTATTTATTTTGAGAGAGTGAGAATGAGAGAGAGAGTACATGAGAGTGGGGAGGGTTAGAGGGAAAAGCAGGCCCCTCGCCGAG
This sequence comes from Zalophus californianus, assembly GCF_009762305.2. Classification (NCBI taxonomy): domain Eukaryota; kingdom Metazoa; phylum Chordata; class Mammalia; order Carnivora; family Otariidae; genus Zalophus; species Zalophus californianus. Next base: position 89,335,631 of record NC_045599.1, on the reverse strand, counting down.
CAGGGAGCCCAATGCGGGACTCGATCCTGGGACTCCAGGATCATGATCTGAGCCGAAGGCAGTTGCTTAACCAACTGAGCCACTCAGTCGCCCCCCATACAAGAATATTGATAGCAACAGTTTATATAAAAGCCAAAGGCTAGAAACAAATCAAATATCCATCTGTGGTACAATAGGTAACTTATTTGTGTAATATTACACAATAGAATACTATGTAGTAATAAGAGTGAACAAACTACAACTACATGCAATAATTTTGATTAGTCTCACAAATATTAGGAAAGAAAAAGCACACACACACACAAACATATGGTTCCATTTACATAAAGTTCAAAAACAGGAAAATTTAATTTATGATGTTAGAAGTCAGGATAGTCACTATCCCAGGGTAGATGGTCGTGGTAGTCATGGGAAGGTGGCACAAGAAAGACTATTTTGGTGCTGGTAATGTTCTGATTCTTGATCTTGGTTCCGGTTACACCAGAGCATTCATGGTATGAAAATTAACCAACTCATATATTTATCACTTGTGCACTTTTCTATATGTATATCATACTTCAATAAAAATTGGGATGCCTGGGTGGCTCAGTTGGTTAAGTGCCTGCCTTCCGCTCAGGTCATGATCCCAGGGTCCTGGGATCGAGTCCCGTATCGGGCTCCTTGCTCAGTGGGGAGCCTGCTTCTCCCTCTGCCTGCTGTTCTCCTTGTTTGTGCACTCTCTCTGTCTCTCTCTCTCTCTGATAAATAAATAAATAGATCTTTTTTTAAAATGTAGTTAAAGAGTAAAAGAGGTTTACATTTTTTTTTAAACTAAGGAAGATCTCTAGAGATATGTATAGGGGTCTCCCATTATATACTGTTAAGTAAAAAAGACCAAATACAAATCAAAAGGGACACAAAATAGATTAGTGGTTACCTAGACCTGGGAATGGGAATGGGAATGGAAATGATGCAAAAGTGCATAAGGTTTCTTTTTTTTTTAAGATTTTTTTTAAAGATTTTATTTATTTATTTGACAGAGAGAGACACAGCGAGAGAGGGAACACAAGCAGGGGGAGTGGGAGAGGGAGAGGCAGGCTTCCCGCGGAGCAGGGAGCCCGATGTGGGGCTCGATGTGGGGCTCAATCCCAGGACCCTGGGATCATGACCTGAGCCTAAGGCAGACGCTTAACGACTGAGCCACCCAGGCGCCCCAGTGCATAAGGTTTCTTTCTGGGGTGATGACAATGTTCCAAATACACTGTGGGTATGGTCATACAACCCTGTAAATAGACTAATAATCACTGAAGTGTACACTTTAAATGCATAAATTTTATGGTATGTAAATTAGGCCTTAATAAAGCTTTTTTAAAAAAAGATAAAATGTATATAGTATATTTTATATATAAGAAACAGTAGGAGGGGGCACCTGGGTGGCTCAGTCGTTAAGCGTCTGCCTTCAGCTCAGGTCATGATCCCAGGGTCCTGGGATGAAGTCCCGCACCAGGCTCCTTGCTCAGTGGGAAGCCTGCTTCTCCCTCTCCCACTCCCCCTGCTTGTGTTCCCTCTCTCGTGTCTCTCTCTCTCTGTCAAATAAAATCTTTAAAAAAAAAAAAAGAAACAGTAGGAGGGAATTAAGATATATATATTTGCTTGTATTTGAAAAAGAAATGATGAAAGGATAAATAAACAAAAATGATTACTTTTACAGAATAAAGGACAAAGGAGTTGGAAGAAGGCAGGAATGGGTAAAAGGCAATTTGACCTCTGGATTGTGTATATGTTTCACCTAGCCAAAAAAAAAAAAAAAATCAAAAAACAAAACCCTAATTTTTAAAAATTCCTTAAGTTGAAAATAAATAGAAATTAGTCAACTAAAGTGAGTATCAAATTGGTAACCACATAAAGAAAAGATTACTTCAAGGACTTTAGAAAACAGTATTTTGACTGCACATCCTAAGTGGGACAAATCCAAGAACAAAAGATATATAAAGAAATTTTAAACTTTACTCAGCACTTAAATTATTTGTAGTAATTTCAGATTTAACATTTTAGACTTTGTTTTATATTTTAGGTTAAAGCAAAGAAATAATTATGTTAATGATATTAGGTATCAAACTTTTCTTTTTTTTTAAGATTTTATTTATTTATTTCTCAGAGAGAGGGAAATAGCACAAGCAGGGGGAGCGGCAGGGAGAGAGAGAAGCAGACTCCCCGCTGAGTAAGGAGCATGAAGGACTCGATTCCAGGACCCTGGGATCATGACCTGAGCCAAAGGCAGACGCTTAACCAACTGAGCCACCCAGGCATCCCAGGAATCAAGATTTTCAAAGAAAGACATTTATGTGTATAATTTTGAAATCAAGAAAATGAAATGAAATGAAAACACCCTAATGTTAAACCTGAAAGGAAAATACCAATATGAACTAATTATTTTAATGTGTATCTTTAAATGCTATCCACCAAAATGGACTAGAAGCTATGTCTCCCCATTAACAAAGGGTTTTCAATCATCCACGTTGTAATGTCTAATATTCCCCACTAAAAACGAACAAGCAAACAACACTGGGCTCCTTAGAGGAATGGTTGAATCAAGGTCTGGCACATGGAAAGTACAAGATGAGCCTAGACTATCTCATTTGTGCCAGAAAGCAAATAAGCTTCCAAAGATTTATAGGGTGATATCAAAAGGACCAAAATTAAAAAAAAAAAAAAACTATCGGAATGAAAGATCAATCCATAGCCAGAGTCATAAAAAACTGAGGTTCAACTAGAATAATAATTCCTTTCCCCTTCGCCCTCTTCCATTCCCTCCACTTCTTTCCCCCTCTTTTCCTGAACAATTAAGTTCTAAAGCAATAAGGTGGTGTAAAAAAGAAAGGCATTTGTCCCTGGGATGGGAAGAGCTACAGTGGCCCAGAGCATAATGAAGCCCCAGGGGTAAGGAGAACATTCACATGGGAGAGTTGCCAAGAGTGGGGAGTAGAACCCGAGTAGGATAAAAAGAACATCCTGCAGAGCAGCCACCTAGCAAGAGTATCAGAGCCTGGGCAGTGTAAGGAGCTTGTCCACATAGGGGGCCAGCCCAGCTTAAGAAGTGAGAGCCTGAATGGAGTAAGGAAGCTTTCTCCATGGAGGGGTAGCCCTTTTTGGGGTGTCAGAGTCTGAACAGGGTAAGAAAAGGTGATCCAGAATGGGATGCCATAGCTGTGTCTACTGAGAGGGCCAGAGAGCACCACCCCAGTGACAATGAGCATACCTAGAGCCTAGTCTATGGCTTCCAAATACTGTTCTCCACTAAAACGATCCAGGACTCTTTGGGAAAATGACTGATTCTGTTCCATTATATGGCTGGGGCAGGTAAAGTATGAGATGAGCCTGGAGCATCTTGTTCTGCCAGAAAGCAAAGTATATAAGGAATGGTGAGGGGGCACCTGGGTGGTTCAGTTGGTTAAGCATCCAACTCTTGATTTCAGCTCAGATCGTGATCTCAGGGTTATGGGATTGAGCCTGCATTGGGCCTACACTCAGTGGGGAGTCTGCCCCTCTCTCTCTCCCTCTCCCTACCCCCACTCTTGTGCGCGCACATGGGCACACACTCGCACACGTGCTCTCTCTCTCTCTCTCAAACAAATAAATAAATCTTAAAAAAAAAAAGAAAAGAAATGGTGAGGAACCTGAGAAAAGGAAATGGAAAATAACAAGTGTTGACAAAGATGTGGAAAAACTGGAACCTTCATGTGTTGCTGGTGGGCATGTAAAATGGTATAGCTGCTATAAAATATAAAACAGTATGGGGCGCCTGAGTGGCTCAGTCGGTTAAGCAGCTGCCTTCGTCTTAGGTCATGATCCCAGGGTCCTAGAATCAAATCCCGAGTTGGGCTCCCTGCTCAGTGGGAAGCCTGCTTCTCCCTGTGCTGCTGCTCTGCCTACCTGTGCTCTCTCTCTATCTCTCTGTCAAATAAATAAGTAAAATCTTAAAAAAAAAAAACAATTCCTCAAAGAGTTAAACATAGAATTTACATATGATTCAGCAATTCCACTTCTAGGTATATATCCAAAAGGAGTGAAAGCAAGGATTCAAACAGATATTCGAACACCAATGTTCATAACAGCATTATTCACAAAAGCCAAAAGGTGGAAGCAACCAGTATCCACTGAATGATGAATGAATGGGTACACAAAATGTGGTATATATATGTATATGTACGTATATGTATATGTGTGTGTGTATATATATATATACAGACAATGGAATTTTATTCAGAATTAAGAAGGAAGGAAATTCTGATACATAATACACCATGGATGAACCTTAAAAAACATATGCTAAGTTCAATAAGCCAAACACAGAAGAACGAATATGATATGATTCCACTTACATTAAGTACCTAGAATAATCAAATTCATAAAGACAGAAAGTAGAAGAGTAGTTACCAAGGGCTAAAGGGAGTGGGGAATGGAGAGTTACCATTAAATGGGTACAGAGTTTCAGTTTGGGATGATGAAAAAGTTCTGGAGATGGATGGTAGTGGTGGTTGCACAATAATGTGAATTACTGAATGCCACTGAACTGTACACTTAAAAATGGTGAAATTGGTAAATTTTATGCTATGTATATCTTACCAGCATTTTATTTTTTTAACAATTTTCTTTATTTGAGAGAGAGAGAGAGAGAGAGAGAGAGAGCGAGCGCACACGCGCTCGCGCAAGTGGGGGAGGGAGTAGGGAGGGAGGAGCAGAGGGAGAGGGACAAGCCGACTCCCCCTCTGAGCAGGGAGCTCTGACGCTGGGCTGGATCCCTGGACCCTGGGATCATGACCTGAGCAGAAGACAGATGCTTAACTGAATGAGCCACCCTGGTGCCCCACCAGCATTTTTTTTTTTTAAGATTTTATTTATTTATTTGACAGACACAGCGAGAGCAGGAACACAAGCAGAGGGAGTGGGAGAGGGAGAAGCAGGCTTCCCGCTGAGCAGGGAGCCCGATGCGGGGCTCGATCCACCAGCATTTTTAAAAATATTTTAATGAAGGCAAGTCAGAACATTTTCTGACAACCAAAAGCTGAGAGAATTCACCAGGAGCAGACCAGCACTACAAGATATACTAAATGGAATCTTAAGTGAAGGAAAATGAGCTAGATGGAGACATGGGACTGCAAAACAGAATGAAGAGGGGCGCCTGGGTGGCTCAGTCCTTAAGCGTCTGCCTCAGGTCATGATCCCAGGGTCCTGGGATGGAGCCCCGCATTGGACTCCCTGCTCCGCGGGAAGCCTGCTTCTCCTCTCCCACTCTCCCTGTTTGTATTCCCTCTCTCACTGTGTCTCTGTCAAATAAATAAATAAAATCTTTAAAAAAAAAAAACAGAATGAAGAATACCCAAAATGGTGACTAAGTTGGTAAATATAAATGAATACTGACAATTTAAAGCAGCAAAAATAATGTCTTGTGGAATTTAAAACAATACATTGAAATAAAATATATGACAACAATAACACAGGAAGCAGAAAGTATTAAGAGTTAAACAATTTTAAAGTGCTAGCATTATTCAGGAGGTGTGGAAAATAAGAATTTAGTGTAGACTGTGATGTGGTAAGGATGCATATTATAATCTCTAGAGCAACCACTAAAAGAATAATCAAATAATGATCAAATATCTGAATAGTTAAATAACAATAAAAAATAAAGTATAAAAAACAGGATGAGAAAATATTGTTCAATCCAAGAGAAGGCCAAAAAAAAAAAAAACCAAGAGAATAAAGGAACAAAGAACAGATGGAGTGAACAGAAAACAGCAAAATGGTAAAAATAAACTCACTATATCAGTAATTAAATTAAATGGAAAGGGGCCAAACATTCTTATAAAAGTAAAAGAAAAAGACCATCAGACTGGATTTTAAAAATTCAACTATATGCTATTTACAGAAATGTATTTTAAATATAACGTCATCAAGGTTAAAAGAACACAAAACAATGGGATGTAAAAATATGTACTATGTAAATACAAAAAAGAACTAGCTCATAAAAAAAATTTAAAAAAAAACTAGCTCAGCTAAATTAATATCAGATAAAGTAGACTTTAGATAATACGTATTACTAGAGATAAGGAGGGGCACTTCACACTGATAAAAGTGTCTAACTGAAAAATATGACTTTCCTATTATATATTCAGAAATAAAATGGATGAAGCAAAAAAACAACAGAACCAAAAATTGAAGTAGACAAATCCAGTCACAGTTGGAGATTTGAAGACACACACCCCCACCTCAGTAATCAATAGAACTAAAGAAACATCAGTAAGAATACAGAAGATCTGGATACACTATCAACCACATTGACATAATTGAATATTTATATGATACTATACCCAACAACTGCAAAACACACATTCTTTTCAAATACAAATGGAACGTTCTCCAAATAGACCATATGCTGGGCTATAAAACAAATTCCAAGATTTCAAAAGACTGAAGTCTTACCGAATATGTTCTTTGATCACAATGGATTAAATTAGAAATTAACAATAAGAAATCTAGAAAAGCCCCAAATATTTGGAAATTAGCAACTCATTTATACAATGTTCAAGATTAGACAAAACTAATCTGTAACAATAGTATTCAGGATGATTCCTTTTGGCTGAGAAGCAGCACAGTGAGCATTCTGGGACTTGAAATGTTCTATATCTTAATATAGGTAGTGACTATACAGCTGTATTTATATATAAAAATTTATTCAAGATTTGTACTTGTATACTTTATTCCATGTAAGTTATACCTCAATAAAAAAGTAAATCAGAAAAAAAAGAGACACATTAAATTCTCTTACCTAACAAAATATCTAGTTCATGGAGGATGCTTAATAAATGTTTGATGAATTAAAAAACGAAAGAGATAAAGAATAGAATGAAAAGGCCTACCACACATCTAATACCATTTACACCTGCTAGATTGGCAAAAGATAAAGAAGTCTGACAGTACCAAGTGCTGGAGAGAATGAAAATCAATAGGAACTCTTACACTTTGCTGATGAGAATATAAATTGATACAACCACCTGAGAAAACAATTTGGCATTAGCTTGTAAAGTACAACATTCACATACCCTACCGACTGAGACTCAATTCCTAGGTGTATATCCTAAGAAACTCCTGTCCAAGTGCACCAGGAGTTAAGTATAAGAATGTTGCGGTACCTGGCTGGCTCAGTCAGTAGAGCATGCGACTCTTGATCTCAGGGTTGTGAGTTCGAGCCCCATATTGGGTGCAGAGGTCACTTTAAAAAACTAAAAATATTAATAAAAAAAAAAACAATGTTAATAGTAACCCTGTTCGGGGCGCCTGGGTGGCTCAGTTGGTTAAGCAACTGCCTTCGGCTCAGGTCATGATCCTGGAGTCCCGGGATCGAGTCCCACATCAGGCTCCCTGCTCGGCGGCGAGTCTGCTTCTCCCTCTGACCCTCTTCCCTCTCATGCTCTCAATCTCTCATTCTCTCTCTCTCAAATAAATAAATAAAATCTTTAAAAAAAAAATAGTAACCCTGTTCATAATAGCAAAAACTGAAACATCTCAAATGTCCCTCAACACTAGAACAGATAAATCAATTATGGTACATTCACATAACAGAATATTATCACACAGTGAAAGATGAATGAACTAGGGGTGCTGGGTTGGCTCAGTAGGTAGAGCAAATAACTTGATCTCAGGGTTGTGAGTTCAAGCCCTACATTGGGCATGGAGCCTACTTAAAAAAAAATGAATGAACTATAGTCACTTGCAAGAACATGGATATTAGACACTTAATGCTGAGGGTTGCCTGGGTGGCTCAGTTGATTAAGCATCTGCCTTTGGCTTGGGTTGTGACCCCCCTGGGATCGAGTCCCACCTCAGGCACCCTGCTCAAGTCTGCTTCTCCATCTCCCACTCCCCTTCCCCACTACTCATGCTCTCTCTCTCTCAAATAATTTTTTTTTTTTAAATGTCGAGTGAGGGCACCTGGGTGGCTCAGTTGGTTAAGCGACTGCCTTCGGCTCAGGCCATGATCCCGGAGTCCCGGGATCGAGTCCCGCATTGGGCTCCCTGCTCAGCAGGGAGTCTGCTTCTCCTTCTGACCCTCTTCCCTCTCATGCTCTCCAGCTCTCATTCTCTCTCTCTCAAATAAATAAAATCTTTAAAAAAAAATGTCGAGTGAAAAAGGGGTCACAGAAAAAATACAGACAGTATGATACCATGTTTATGAAGCTCAAATGCAAGCAAAATTAATATGTTGTTTAAGCATATACATAATTTTTTTAAAGATTTTATTTATTTATTCGACAGAGAAAGACACAGCGAGAGCAGGAACACAAGCAGGGGGAGTGGGAGAGGGAGAAGCTGGCTTCCCGCGGAGCAGAGAGCCCAATGCAGGGCTCGATCCCAGAACCCTGGGATCATGACCTGAGCCGAAGGCAGACGCCTAATGACTGAGCCACCCAGGCACCCTGATATACATAATTTTTTAAAGCAAGGAAATTAAAAACACAAAATTCAGAATAATGGTTAAGAATAGGTGGGGTGAGGGTCACGCCTGGGGGGCTCAGTTCACTGAGCATCCAACTCTTGATTTCAGCTCAGGTCATGATCTCAGGGTCCTGGGATGGAGCCCCACATTGGGCTCCACACTCAGTGGAGAGTATGCTTGAAGATTCTCTCCCTCTGCCTCTACACTTCCCCCGACTCATGCACACTAAAATAAACAAATCTTTTGAAAAAAGCGGCGGATGGGGGAGGCACCTGGGTGGCTCAGTTGGTCAGGTGTCTGACTCTGTTTCAGCTCAGGTCATGATCTCATGGGTCATGAGATCAAGCTCTCATCAGGCTCTGCACTTGGCGGGGAGTCAGCTTGAACATTCTCTCCCTCTGCCCCACCCCCCTCACTCTCTCACTCTCAAATAAATAAATAAATAAATAAATCTTAGGGGAAAAAAAGAATAGGTGGGGTGATATGGGGCACCTGGGTGGTACAGTTGGTTAAGTGTCCAACTCTCAGTTTTGGCGCAGGTCATGATCTCAGGGTTCCCCCATCCCCTGCTCATGCTCAAGCACACACACTCTTGCTCTCTCTCTCTCTCATATAAGTAAATAAACCTTAAAAAAAAAAAGAATAGGTGGGGTAATAATGTTCTAGTTCAGATTGGATGATGAATTCATCGGTACTCATTATATTATTACTCTTTATATAAATATGTAATATTTTATATGCATTAAATGATAAATTAACATTTTTTTAAAGAAGGAAAAGGTGGTAGAAAGTTATAGAAGCATGGAGAAAGGAATTGTTTACTTCTTCCTAGAGGAAGAGGAGAAGTTAAGGAGAATTTCATTTAGTAGATATGTCAGGGGTCCCATGAGCACCCAGGTTCGATGACTGACTCAAGGACTCAGGATTCAGTATACAGTTGCATTCATGGCTATGATGCATTACAGCCAAAGAATACAAAGCAAAATCAACAAAGTACATCAAATGGACAAGACAAGATAGTAGAAGGGCATTAAAGGCAATGGGAACAGTACATGCAAAGGCAAAGAGCTATGAAAGGATGCCCCAGCCAGGAAACAAACCACACTGCTGAAAAGTCCTTTCAGTATGGCCGAGCACAAGGTGCCTGGGAGAGTATCAGAAGGAGGGAATGGAAGGGGCACCTGAGTGGCTCAGTCAATTACTGCCTTCAACTCAGATCATGATCTCAGTGGGGAGTCTGCTTCCCGTCTGTCCCTCCCCCTCTGTCCCTCATCCTCTGTCCCTCCCTCTCTGCCCCCTCTACTCCTCCTCTGCCCCTCCCCCCTCCTGTTGCTCACACTCCCTCTCACTCTCTCTCAAATAAATAAATAAAATCTTTTAAAAAGAAGAAGGGAGTGGAGAGGGAAGGAGAAAGACTTTATAATGGGCCTCTTATACCACAGTAGGACATTTTAACTTTTTAACTTTCTCCTATGAGCAACAGGAAGCCATTAAATATTGTCGGTCAGGGAGTATAGTACAGTGCCTGGCTATAATAGACAGCTTTTTTCCTCCAAAAATTAAGATGTTGAAATCCTAACCCCCAATGTGATACTATTAGGAAGTGGGGCCTTTGGGAACTGATTAGGTGATAAGGGTAGAGCCCTTATGAATCAGATGAGTGCCCTTATGAAAGAGACCCTAGAGAACTCTCTCACCCCTTCTGCCTTGTGAGGACAGAGAGAGAGAAGATGGCTGTCTATAAACCAGGAGGACAGCTTCCACCAGAGACCAGATACCAGATCTGCCAGTACTTTGATCTTGGACCTTCCAGCCTCCAGAACTGTGTGAAATAAACTTGTTGTTTAAGCCATTTGGTCTATGGTATTTTGTTACAGTAGCCCAAATGGACAAAGATACTGACATATAATGTAGTAGGCCCAAAATAAAGCCTGTTGATTCAATGTGATTCAAGTTATTATACCAGTTCAAGATCTATACCGATTTCTTGGCAATCCTTCAGTGAAGATGACAGAGCTTCACTGGATCACTCTAGGGGTGCCTGGGTGGCTCAGTTGGTTAAGCATTTGCCTTTGGCTCAGGATCCCAGGACCCTGGGCTTGAGTCCCACGTCAGGCTCCTTTCTCAGCAAGGAACCTGCTTCTCCCTCTCCCTCTGCCTGCTGTCCCCCTGCTTGTGCTCTCTCTCTCCGTCAAATAAATAAAATCTTTTTTTAAAAAAAGCCACTCTTATTTCCTTGGATACATTAAACTAAACTAAGTCACTTTGATCCATAAGCAAATGCACAATTAATTGAAACTGGTTCTAGAAATTATGGGATCTAAAACTCTAGATCTAGAAAAGTGGGGTTTAGCTTCACCAAGATGGAGACTAGAACCTAATATCAGCTTGTGAAATTATCAGAAAAATATAGCTTTCAGAATAAACTGGTAACAACTACCATTTACTTTGTGCCAGGCAATTTGGTAAGTAGTTTATGGAAATTATTTTGGTTAATCTTCATTTAAAGCAGGCATCATTTACTCATTTTACAGATGAAGAAGCAGACTTACAAATTTTAAATAATTTACCTAATATTGCATAGGTCATGACTGCAGAATGGAGCAGTTGACATCAAGCTGAGTATCTCATGACTTTAACTGACCGCCTGTTTATGTCTGAGATTATTGGAGTTAATCCCAATCCTGCTCGGCTCAGACACTGTTGGGGTGTAAGACATCATGGCCATCCATTGCACTTCACAGGGCTCTGAACATCCAGCCCTCCTGCCCCAAGTGTGGCTCAGTAGGGCCTGGAATAGTTGGGAGTCCCTGGACCACCACTGGGGTGATGAGAAGCTGCCTTATCTGTTTAGTCTAACTTGCCATACTGATATGCTCATTTTTTAAGTGGGCTGTGACATGGAAAAAGTTGGAAAGCTCTACCTGAATCTAATTCTCCTTTGCCTCCTCAAAACCCTCTAGAAATCCCAATCCAGTGATCAGCAAACTCCCCTACACCCTCAACCTGTCCTTGGAAAGTCACTGATTTAAAACCTGGCATGTCCTGAAGACAGTGCTTCCCTGCAGCCCTGAAGACACTTTATAAAATGACCCATCTTGAGCAGTGGACTAGGACTGCAACAAAGATGTGCGGGTGTATGTGTGTGTGTGTGTGTGTGTGTGTGTGTGATCATCATCCCTGCCCCCTCTCCCTCGCCAACATAGCTTTGTCACAGTTTTCCTCAAGAGGAAACCCTGCTGTTTTGGACCAATCTCAGATTCTGAGTCAAATAATGCTTGTACAAATCCTATTAGTAAAACCTGATTTACGGTTACTTCTAACAACTAGAGATGTGTTCACAGAGCTGAGAAGTAGAAAATCTCATGATAGCATTCACTGGAGAATAATCTAAATTGTTTTGAGCATCTAATCAGATTGGGAGTGAGTGAAAGAGGACTGTTTTTTGCTTCATTGTGTCAAATATATATGTTTGAATTCTGGGACTTTGACAAAGATGTCCTCTATAACTTTGGATTTCCAGCTGAATAACTCATGCTATGGAAATCTGGGCAACTAGAAACTTTCTTTAAGATAAATAAATAATGTATAGTCATTGGTTTTTAGGCTGGTCATCTGGTATTGGCAAAAGGACATGGATTTGCAGTCTGAGGTCTCGTGTTCAAGCATGGGCTCTGACACTGACTAGCTGTGGATCCTGATAAAACCTTCACCTCTCCCAGTTTGTTTCTTTATTGTCAAATAAGAAAGAATCCTTCATAGGAGAACCAACCTAAGGATTAAATGTTGTAATGTATGCTAAAGGTGCTTCATAAACTATAAAACACTGCACAAACATCAATCATCTATTGCATTGTAATAGATGAGTCAGGCATGAGGCCTGACAGAGCTGATGCACAATATTTATAATATTTATACTATAGTATAAATATTTATACTATAGTATAAATATAATATTTATTATATATACTATATGTTATTATACATAATTATATATATAATTTGTATAAATAAGTAAATTCTGCTGGTGAGCTGTGTCATCTCAGGCAAGAAACATCTCTGTCTCTACCTCTCTTTTGCCTCCTCTGATACCACTTCTCGCTATTCACCGGGCTCCAACCATACTGTCCTTTTTCCTGTTCTTCCAACACAGCAAGTTCACTCCTGCTGCAGGGACTTTGGACATGCTGGTCCCTCTTCCTGGAACATTCCTCCCCAGCTCTTTGCATGGTTTTCCACTTCTCATCAATCAGGTCTTAGGTAAAATGTCATTTCTTCAGAGGCTTTCTCTAACCACCCTGACTAATATTCCTTCCACATCATTCACCCAATACCTATTCTTGTTTTATTTTCTCCTTAGCACTTCTTACTATCTGTTGACTTATTATACTCTCCTCCACTAGAATAAAAAACACTATGCTAGAGTTTCCCCGTCTTGTTCACAACTGGATTCCAATGCCCAAAATAACATCTAACTCATAGTAAACTCTCAATACGCATTTGAATAAATGAAGTTGAAATAAAGTATATCAAAAGTTTCATTCATTCAACAAATATTTTATATGTACCTATGAGAGCCCAGGCTCCATTTCAAGGTGCTGGGGATTCAACTGAGAACAAAACAAAAACCTCTGCTTTCTTGGGGCATGCCTACTAGTGGGAAAACAAACAAAAAACAAGGTAAAAAGTAAAAACATACTATATCTGATGATGTTAAGTGTTAAAGAGGGAAAAAAATAAAGCAGGAAAAGAGGACATGAAATGTGTGTGGAGGTGTTAAATTTTAGATAGGGTAGCCAGAGAATGAAATGAGAGGCTAAGCCATGAGGATATATGGGGGAAATGCATTCCAGGAGGTCAGGGTAACTGGGACAGTAATGAAGGTGTTGGAGGCTAACACAATAGGAGATGAGATCAGGGAGGTTAAGGGAAGTCAAACTGTAAAGGGCCCTTTGGCTAAACTAAGGACTTTGGCTTTTATCAAGAGTGAGATGGGAAACCGTTGGGAGAGTAGGAGCATCAGGGTATCATGATATGGTTTGTTATAAGAGGACTGCTGGGGCTGCTGTGCTGAAAATACCTGAAGGGCAAGGAAAAGGACCAGGGAAGCTACAATAACCTTAGCAAGAGATGGTGGCTCAGAAAGACTGGGGGAGGAGCTGTGGGGATGGAGGATGAAATTTCAGATTTGACAGTTTAAGGGGGAGGTCTGGGCTGGGAATTAGAACTTGAAACTCAAATGGTATTTATTATCAGAAGTAACCGAGGGGCGCCTGGGTGGCTCAGTCATTAAGCATCTGCCTTCGGCTCAGGTCATGATCCCAGGGTCCTGGGATCGAGCCCCGCATCGGACTCCTTGCTCAGCAGGAAGCCTGCTTCTCCCTCTACCACTCCCACTCCCACTGCTTGTGTTCCTGCTCTATCTCTCTGTCAAACAAATAAATAAAATCTTTAAAAGAAGAAGAAGAAGAAGTAACCGAATCATGGAGATGGAGTCCTGGCTCTACCACATTCTGGTCGCAAACTGTTGAGTAAACTATTTTAGGTTCTGGGCCTCAATTTCCCTAACAGTAAAATATAGAAAATATTCCCACATAACAGGGCCTTCAAGAGAACGAAATGAGAAGTGTCGAAGGCTGACGGTGAGCAAGGTGAGAACCTTGCACGAACCTGTACCGAAGGGAGGGGGCTGCTGTAAAGCCAGCGACTGACATAATTCCATAGTACTTATTCCGAGGTCCCCCAGCAGCGATCAAAAAGAAGCGCCTGGGCCCGCACCGCAACGCGGTCTGCGGCGCCCAAACCTCGCGAGATTTGTTGGCCGGGCAAAGTCACCCTCCAACCCACATCTCGCGAGACTAAGGTTTATGAGAGGCTATCTGCCGGTTAGGGCTTGCAGGAAAGATGGAGTATCCCGCGTTGGGCACCGTGGAGGCAGCGGACAGTGGAGGGGCCCGGCCATACAACAGCTCCGAGGAGCGAGAAGGACGGGAACCGGACGGGCTGCGCTTCGACCGCGAGAGGGCGCGCCGCCTGTGGGAAGCAGTGTCCGGGGCCCAACCAGTGGGGAGGGAGGAAGGTGAGTCCCGGGACCTCAGAAGCAGCGAGTCTTTCACCCGCCCGCTCGTCTCACAGGGAGTGGCGGAAGCGCGGGGCGGGAACGCGGACCAGCCCCCGGGTCTCCGGTCACACCCCCTGGCGCCCGGCCCGCCCCCTTGCGTGACGCGCCCCGGGACTTCTTGACTCGTGCACCCGGGCCGGGCCTGGCTACCGTGGGCCAGCTCCCTTGAAAATTGAAGCCGCCGCACCACATGAATGAGGTCTCCGCGCTCAAATGGCCAAGGGCCTTCTCATACTCAGGACGCGGGGTTTTTTCCCCTTCCATTCTCACCCACCAGAGCACAGCTGTTCCTAAACTCCTATCCGTGCCTTCTCGGAGACCCACAGAGCCTTCCCCGCCAGACTCCTAGCCCTTGACCCTTTCTCCCTGACTCTGCATCGTCCCTGTCTCCAGGTTCTTCCACCCCTTGTGTCGCTCCCCTGCCTTCTCTCATGCCCCACACTGCCAAGGACTCCAAAAGGCCTTCTTACCCTGTTCCTCCTGGCCTTGGTATCTTCAACCTGATTTACCCCTGTTTCTAGGTGTCTGGTCTCTACTACCTGGGTCTCTTTTATGAGGTCAGGGCCAGGAACCTGAGAAACTGGCTAGGGTATATTTTGGCTCCAGCTTCTTTGCATCCCACGCTTGTACAGAAGTTGAGAACAGGGTACACCGGGGGTCACTTCAGGGCTGAAGCTTCCCAGCTTGCTCTGCATTTGACCTGGCACTGGGTAAGATGGAGATAGAGGAGGATAGAAAGCGCTGGCCTGACCTGGTTGTGTGACCCCCTTTGTAGTCCTTAGGAGAGCTAGCTGCTTAACGCTAACCCAGAAGTACAAGAACTGTCTGGCCTTCTTTGCTAATCCTGTCAAGTAATCTGCAGTAAAATCAGATGGTTTGTTTGCTTGGTGAGCAGACTAATCTTGGAAAGTTTAATATGTTGCTTGTGAACTGATTGCCCTGGGATAAAACAGAATTTTAACCATACCCAAGGAAGATATATTTAAATTTGGGGTGGTACACAGCCCTATACCCTTGTGTATACTTCTCCAGTTTTAAAACTAGTCTAGTCTGACTCCTAAATTAATATGGGCTCTCTGTCTGCCTCATAATTTTGAACTTGTTTGGTACAAATCCCCCCAAACGTATCCCAATTTCCTTTCACTAATTTGACAAACAGTCATTGATACCTGCTCAGTTCCCAGGACTGGCTGGGCATCAGAGCTACAGAGATGAGGAAGATACTGTCCTTGCCCTGGAGGGGTTTATAGTCTAGTCCAGGAAGCAGACACCAAAACAGTTTCAGTATAATATAATGGGTGCGGTGAAGAGGAATGTATAAGAGTTGGTTGTGCACAAAGAGGGAGTGACCTTTGTCCTTGAGGGACAGGGAGGGCATCCCCTAGACCTTGAAGCAGAGAACACAGCTGTGCTCTAAAAAGTGAATTGCTTATGTGTGTATGAATGTACAGTGTCACTTAGGACCCAGTTCATTTTCCTACTCTCCTTACCTTCCAATATTTGTATGAGGTTTAGGTAGATACTTGTAACACCAAGTTCTGCTCACCTTGGTTTTCGTTTTGTTTTGTTTTTCTCTTAGCACTTTCATTGGGTTAAAATTTATATACCGTAAAATTCACCCATTGTAACTGTACAGTGCAATGATTTTTTAGTAAAAGTACAGAGTTGTGTTTTAGAATATTTCTATAGCTCCAGTTAGTTCCTTTGTGCTTGTTTACATTAAATCTCCACTCTTACCTCTTGCCCTAGGCAACCACTGTCCTCTATAAATTTACCTTTTCTGAACATTTCGTATAAACAAAATCATACAATAGGTAGTCTTTTGCATTTGGCTTCTTTTGGCATGTTTTTGAGGTCCAGCCAAGTTGTACTGTGTACTAGTACTTCATAACTTTTTGTTGCAAAATAGAATCTCATTGTATAGATCTTGATTTTTTATCCTTTGACAGTCTCTGCCTTTTGAGTGGGCTGTTTAGACGTTCACATTTAATTTCATTATTCGTATGGCTAGATTTACATTTTCCACTTTGCTATTTATCTCCTTTACATTTTGTTCTTTCCTTTCCCCTTTACTGACTTCTTTTGTATTAAGTATTTTTTAGTGGGCCATTTTAATTTCTCTGTTCATATTTTTTATACTTTTTTTTTTACTTTTTTATTTTATTAGTGCCCAAGGGACTACAAGATGCATCTTAACTCATCACAGTCTACTTCAAATTAATACTACCAACTTAATTCTGGTAAAATATAAAAACATTCCTCCCCCTCCTTTGTAGTATTATTGTCATGTATATTATTGTCATATATATTACATCGATTTATGTTATAAACCTAATTATTCAGTGTTGTAATTATTGATTCATACAATATGTCTTTATTTTAAGATTTTTTCAGTGGCTCAGTCGTTAAGCATCTACCTTCGGCTCAGATCATGATCTCAGGGTTCTGGGATCGAGCCCCGCATCGGGATCCCTGCTTGGCGGGAAGCCTGCTTTTCCCTTTCACACTCCCCCTGCTTGTGTTCCCTCTCTCACTGTGTCTTTCTCTCTCAAATAAACTTAAAAAAATCTTTAAAAAAAAAAAATTTATTGGGCGCCTGGGTGGCTGAGTTGGTTGAGCGACTGCCTTTGGCTCAGGTCATGATCCTGGAGTCCCGGGATCGAGTCCCACATCGGGCTCCCTGCTCAGAAGGGAGTCTGCTTCTCCCTCTGACCCTCTTCCCTCTCATGCTCTCTGTCTCTCATTCTCTCTCTCTCAAATAAATAAATAAAATCTAAAATAAATAAAAATGTTAAAAAAAGATTTTTTTTTTAAGATTTTATTTATTTATTCATGAGAGACAGAGAGAGAGAGAGAGGCAGAGGGAGAAGCAGGCTCCCAAGGAGCAGGGAGCCCGATGTGGGACTCGATCCCAAGACCCTGGGATCATGACCTGAGCTGAAGGCAGACGCTTAACCATCTGAGCCAGCCAGGCGCCCAAGATTTATTTATTTTAGAGAGAGAGAGAGAGGGCGGCACAATGGGGAAGGGCAGAGGGAGAGGAAGAAAGAATCTCAAGCAGACTCTGCTGCTGAGTGCACAGTCAGATGCAGGGCTCCATCTCACAACCTGGAGATCACAACCTAAGCTGAAACCAAGAGTCAGGCGCCCAACTGACTCTGCCACCCAGGCACCCGTATACAATATGTCTTTTATTTATTTTTTTTATAAAGATTTTATTTATTTATTGGACAAAGAGAGAGGGAACAGAAGCAGCGGGAGAAGGAGAGGGAGAAGCAGGCTTCCCGCTGAGCAGGGAGCCCGATGTGGGGCTCGATCCCAGGACCCTGAGATCATGACCTGAGCCGAAGGCAGACGCTTAACGACTGAGCCACCCAGGCGCCCCTACAATATGTCTTTTAAAGAAATTAAGAGAAGAAATTAGGGAAAAAAAATATTTATAATGTCTTTTATATTAACCCACATATTTACCATTTCTGGTGTTCTTTTTTTCTTCCTCTGGATTCAAGTTACCACTTGGTACCACTTCTTTTCGGCTAGAAGGGCTTCCTTTAGTATTTTTTTTTTTAAGATTTTATTTTTTTATTTGTCAGAGAGAGAGAGAGAGAGAGAGCACAAGCAGGAGTGGCAGGCAGAGGGAGAAGCAGGCTCCCTGCTGAGCGGGGAGCCCAGTATGGGACTCGATCCCAGGACCCTGGGATCATGACCTGAGCTGAAGGCAGCTGCTTAACCAACTGAGCCACCCAGGCATCCCTCCTTTAGTATTTCTTGCAAAGCAAACCTGCTAGCAGTGAATTCTCTCAGTCTTTATCTGGGAATGTCTTTATTTTGCTTTCAGTCTTAAAGAATAATTTTTTAAAATAACATCTTTATTGGGGCGCCTGCGTGGCTCAGTCGGTTAAGCGACTGCCTTCGGCTCAGGTCATGATCCTGGAGTCCCGGGATCGAGTCCCACATTGGGCTCCCTGCTCAGCAGGGAGTCTGCTTCTCCCTCTGACCCTCTTCCCTCTCGTGCTCTCTATCTCTCATTCTCTCTCTCTCAAATAAGTAAATAAAATCTTTTAATAAAATAAAATAAAATAAGATCTTTATTGATACATAATTCATATGCCATAAAATTCACCCTTGTAAAATATACAGTTCAGTGGTTTAGTATATTCACAGAATTGTGCAACCATCACCAGTAATTCCAGAACATTTTCATCACCCCAGAAAGAAACCCTGTACCCATTAGCAGTCACCTCTGGCAACTACTCATTCCCTTTCTGTTTCTATAGACTTGCCTATTCTGGATGCTTCATATAAATTGAATTGTATAATATGTAGCCTTTTGTGACTGGCTTCTGTCACTTAGCATAATGTTTGAAGGATAGTTTTGCTGGACATGGAGTTATTGGTTGACAGTTTTGATCTTCTCACTACTGTTATGTCACTGCCCTCTGGCTTTCATTGTTACAGATGAGAAGTTAATCAAATTATTCCACTATACATTATGAGTCATTTTTCTCTTGCTAATTTAAAGAGTTCCTGTCTTTATCTTTCTTTTTAAAAATTTATTTATGTATTTATTTATTTATTTTAGAGAGAGAGAGAGCACAAGCAGGTGAAGGAGCAGAGGGAGCGAATCCTCAAGCAGACTCCTCACTGAGTGCAGAGCCCAACAAGGGGCTTGATCTCAAGACCCATGAAATCACGACCTGAGCCAAAACCAGGAGTCAGACACTTAACTGACTGAGCCACCCAAGCACCCCATCTTTATCTTTCAGTAGTTTGACTATGATGTATCTGGGTGTAGATCTCTTGGTATTTATCCTGTTTTGAGAGACTTGAGACTTTTTTTTTTTTTAAGATTTTATTTATTTATTTGACAGAGCACACAAGCAGGGGGAGCGACAGGCAGAGGGAGAAGGAGAGGCAGGCTTCCCACTGAGCAGGGATCCTGATGCGGGGCTCGATCCCAGGACTCTGGGATCATGACTTGAGCTGAAGGCAGATGGTTAGCTGCCTAAGCCTCCCAGGTGCCGCAAGAGACTTGAGACTTGACTGTATGGATTAATGTTTTTCTTTAATCAGATACGGGGAGTTTTCAAACATTGTTTCTTCAAGTATTTTTTTTCTACTCCTTTCTCTCCTGAGATTTCCCATATATATTTGTTTGGTATGCTTTATGTATCCCACAAGTCTCTGAGGCTCTATTCATTATTCTTCCATTTTTTTTTCCTCTTCAGATTGAATGTTTCTATTGATCTATCTGCAAGTTCACTGATTCTGTCTTCTACTTTGATGTTGATTTTCTCTCGTGGATTTCTCGTTTTATTTATTGTACTTTCAGCTCAACTCTGCTTTTTTGTTTTTTTTTGTTTTTTTGTTTTTGAGAGAGAAAGCAGGAAGCAGAGGGGGAGAGGGAAAGAGAGAATCTCAAGCAGGCTCCATGCCCAGCATGGAGCCCAATGAGGGGCTCAATCCCATGACCCTGAGATCACAGCGAGAGCCGAAATCAAGAGTCAGACGCTTAACCTACTGAGCCACCTGGGTACCCTTCAACTCTGCTTTATACGTGTTCTAAGTAGAATAATTTTAACACCACATCTCGGTACCATTACATTTGCTTTCTTCATGCCTTTTTTCTATGATAAAATTTGAGCTTTTTCAGACCATCAACAGTATGGATTCCCAAAATAGAAGTACTGAAGCTAAGTAATCTTAGTGGGGCTAACTGTTCAATTCATTCTTGTAGACCACCCTGCCCATTAGACTACATTGCCTAACACTTCTGACCCACTGGTAGATGATATCCAGCTTGCTTTTACTAGGATCTTTTGTTGTATGCTGCTTTCTAACTGTAGCTGTACCTAGAAATCCACTACCCCCCAAAAAGCCATAATAAGCAGGCTACTAAATCATTTACATCTCTGAGGACCATCTTCACACAGAAATTGATGAATTTCTGTGGAGCTGAGTTGAAGAGTCTAAGGCCACATATGGGGCCAAGGCAAGTCATTATAGATTAGCAGTGTTCACCATTAATTGGAATATAGGAGGTCATTTAGTCACGCAGTGACCAGCTATTCTGGCCCTAAGTATCCTAAGGCAACTTTAAG
The DNA here is from genome assembly GCF_009762305.2 of Zalophus californianus. NCBI lineage: Eukaryota > Metazoa > Chordata > Mammalia > Carnivora > Otariidae > Zalophus > Zalophus californianus. Next base: position 89,314,936 of record NC_045599.1, on the reverse strand, counting down.
CACATTAAGTCACCTGAAGACAGTTGTAACTTATATTGAGGTATCATGATCATTTGTCTCCCAAATACTACTTCTCCTACATTCCTTAAGTTTATGAATTATCTTGCTTCTCTACACTAGTTCTCTCTGTCCATACTTCACTGACCCTGTGAAAATCAGCCCTGTGCTAGATCTCTCAGTCTCTGTCCTGTACATCTTCTGATTGGCTACAATATGGATACAAATCCAATCCTGCCAGTATCATAGGTTTGGAAGACAGAAATGCGGTGAAGATCATATTCCTATGACTTTTGGCTATTGTTACTATCAAGAAAGGTCATGGAACTATGAGATCATCCTCCATCAGTATTCCAGAATCCATTATCAAGCTTCAGAGGCTGAGATGTAGGTTCATTGACAATGGAAGCTTCTTACTTTCAGGAAGGTTGCAATGGAGGCCTCAAACTATAGCTTTCTGTGGAACAGTCATATACTGTTCCTAGAGACATTTATGAAGGCCCAACCAAGTACCTTCAGTGCCTTTCCAATGGTTTTCTAAGCATCTAATTTCTTATATCAAACCTGTCCCATTCTGGGGAGGTAGTTGGTAGTTGGATTAAAGTTGTAGATGGAGGGATTCCTGGGTGGCTCAGTCAGTTAAACGCCTGCCTTCGGCTCAAGTCATAATCCCAGGGTCCTGGGATTGAGTCCCGCATCAAGCTCCTTGCTCGGTGGAGAGCCTGCTTCTCCCTCTGTCTGCCACTCCCCCTGCTTGTGCTCACTTTCCCTCTCTCTGTCACAAATAAATAAAATCTTTTTAAAAATAAATAAATGAATAAAGTTATATGTGCATATCAGGGCAATAGAGACACACATTCAGGCCACTTTCTCAGAATTCTGATAATTTATGGAAGCTCTTTTTCCCAATGTGGACCTTAGCTTTCTCCAAACTTGTAAAACTCTCATGGTTCTTGTGAGTCAGGAATTTAGGAAGGGCTTGGCTGGACAGTTCTGTCTCAGGGCTTGGAGGGCTCCAAGACTCAGTCCCAGGACCTCTTTCCTTTTCCATCTACACTAGGCATTCTCTTCCAGTCCATAGCCTAAAGTATGATTGATATACTTAACGATTCTCAATTTATAATCTCCAGCTCTGACCTCTCCCTTGAGGTCCAGACTTGAATCTCCAACTGACTACTTGATATCTCTACCCATATATCTGATAGACCACTCATGTTTAACATAGCCAAAGAAAAGTCTTAAATTCTCCAAGGCTGTCATCCAGTTTTCATCTCATCTGTTCAGTTGCTCAAGCTCAAAACCTAGGAGCTATTCTTGACTCCTTCCTTCACTCCCCCACATCCAATCTAAGAAATTGCATATCAGATCTACTTCTGGAATGTAATTCCAAAGCCATACACTTTTCTCTATCTCCATTGCCAGCTTTCATTGGCATCCCCATACAGTCTGCTGACACAGTGATCAGAGTGATCTTTTTGAAATATAAGCCAGATCTTTTTGCCTCTCATGGCACTAAAAACAAAATCCATAGTTCAAATCATGGCTTTTGAGGCCATATATTCATTCAGCATGATCTGATAGGCCTCCCACTGCCTCTCCAACTTTTATTTCCTACCACTTTTGTCTCATTCACCGTACTCTAGCCACACTGACCTCCTCTCCATTCCTTGAATATGCCAAACTCATCCCTGCCTCAGAGACCTGGTGCTGTCTCAGGCTGGAACACTATTTCCCCCAGACCTCCTTTTTTTTTTTTCTCTTTTAAAGATTTTATTTATTTATTTGACAGAGATAGAGAGAGAGCACAAGTAGGCAGAGAGGCAGGCAGAGGGAGAGGGAGAAGCAGGCTCTCCACCGAGCAGGGAGCCCGATGCGGGACTCGATCCTGGGACTCCAGGATCATGACCTGAGCCGAAGGCAGTCGCTTAACCAACTGAGCCACCCAGGCACCCTCCCCCAGACCTCCTTATGGCTGATGCCTTATAAGATGGTCTTCACTGACTATACTGCCCCTATCATTCTCTACCACTTACTTTGTTGTTGTTGTTTAAAGATTTTTTATTTATTTATTTGGCAGAGAGACAGAGAGAGCACAAGCAGACAGAGCAGCGGGCAGAGGGAGAGGGAGAAGCAGGCTCCCCGCCGAGCAGGGAGCCAGATGCAGGGTTCGATCCCAGGACCCCAGGATCATGACCTGAGCCGAAGGCCGACACTTAACCGACTGAGCCACCCCGGCGCCCCCTCTTTTTTTTTTTTTAAGATTATTTATTTATTTATTTTACAGAGAGAGCTACTTACTTTGTTTTCATAGCATTTCTCCCTCTGTCACTATTTTGCTTTTTATTTACTTTGTATTCTGTCTTGCTTGTTGATATGGCCTCAGTGCTGGCACATAGAAAGCATTCCAGGGGCGCCTGGGTGGCTCAGTCGTTAGGCGTCTGCCTTCGGCTCAGGTAATGATCCCAGGATCCTGGGGTCGAGCCCCACATGGGGCTCCCTGCTCCGCAGGAAGCCTGCTTCTCCCTTTCCCACTCCCCCTGCTTGTGTTCCCTCTCTCGCTGTGTCTCTCTCTGTCAAATAAATAAAATCTTAAAAAAAAAAAAAAAAGCATTCCAGATACATATTTGTGGACTGTGTGGATATACTCCCTGAGGCTAGAGAGGTGCATTTCATTCATTCAGCAGATACTCACCAAGGCCCTGCTATGGGTCGGGTACTGTACTAGATACTGGTATACAAAGTCATACATGGTCCCTGCCCTGTTTAGCCTTTGAGAGTCAGATTCTGAACATCTTTGAAAAAGAACCTCATCTTCTTTAATTAAAAAAAAGAAAATATCCAACATCTCCAGGTCAGGGGAGGATGACTGGAGTGTGACTCTTAACGGGCTTTGCATTCTGAGGATCTTCTCATCCTCCCTTTAGAATAAAAGCTCTGAGGGCGCCTGGGTGGCTGAGTTGGTTAAAATAAAAGCTCTGGCCCAGATGTGTTCACAGACCCACTTCCCTTGGTTTCTCTGAACCCAGCTGAGGCCAGCAAGGTCTTTCACAAAAATTTACCAAGCACCATAGGAGAAAAATGGGGAAATAAACAGTGACTCTGAGGGGCAGAAATACAGCCAGACAGCAGCCTTTCTGCCCAAAAGGGCTGGCACAGATAAGCTTTAGATCTTGTAAAGTAGGGAAAGTCACCTTAAAAACTTTCCTACCAAAAGGGGCACCTGGGTGGCTCAGTTGGTTAAGCATCAGACTCATGGTTTCAGCTCAGGTGATGATCTCATGGGTAATGGGATCAAGCCCCACATTGCCGCGCCCTGCTCAGCTGGGAGTCTTGCTTGAAGATTCTCTCTCTCTGCCCCTCCCTCTCAAATAAATAAATAAGTCTTTAAAAAAAAAAAAAAGTTTCCTACCAAGAACCTCCCTCCCGGGCATCTTGACCTCGTTTTGGTTCAGAGTGGAAGATAAAAAACATGAGCTTGCTGTCCCCTCAGAGTTTTCTGGACTCTGTCCCTGCCTCAGATTATTGGTGTCATGATAGAACTCATGCCTTGAGTGAAATTTTACTTCCTCCCCAAGGGTAAGGCTTAGTTCCCCACCCAACAATTAAGAATAGTTAATGTCATGGTTTCCTACAGTGTAGAACTTGTATAATATGTTAGGTGAATTGAGTGTTTCAAAGTCTGATCAAGAAAAATTTTAACACTTACCAAGTTCTAGAATAAGAAATATCTTAGGGCACCTGGCTGACTTAGACCATGGAGCATACAACTGTTGATCTTGGGGTTGTGAGTTCAAGCCCCACGTTGGGTATAGAGATTACTTAAAATCTTTAAAATATATATATATATTCACAGGTACAATCTAGAAAATAATTAGTTTTCTCAGAAGCACAGGACCCAAAAAAGAATTTGACATATAACATTCGCCGTTGACAACGAACGTGTACTAACTAAGCCAGGCACGGCACCAAGTGCTTTGTATGGAAAACCACCAGGATAATACATTCTATGAGATACATGTTTCCAGTACAGTAGTCCCCTTTATTCATGGGGAATATATTCTAAGATCCCTGCTGTGAATGCCTAAAACCACAGATGGTATTGAACCCTATATATATTATATTTTTTCCTATACATACATATCTGTGATAAAGTTTTATTTAGAAATTAAGCACAGGGGCGCCTGGGTGGCTCAGTTGTTGGGCATCTACCTTCGGCTCAGGTAATGATCCCCAGGTCTAGGGATCAAGCCCCGCATCAGGCTCCCTGCTCCGCGGGGAGCCTGCTTCTCCCTCTCCCACTCCCCCTGCTTGTGTTCCCTCTCTTGCTGTGTCTCTCTCTGTCAAATAAATAAATTAATTAATTAATTAATTAATTAAGTACAGTAAGAGATTGACAATAACAACTATTAATAAAACAGAACAATTATAATAATTTACTGTAGTAAAAGTTATGTGAATGTGGTATCTCTGTTTCTCAAAATATCTTACTGTACTTACCCTTGTGGTAATGTGAAATGATAAAATGTCTACATGATGAGATAAAGTGAAATGAATGATGTAGGCATTGTGACATAACATTAGGCTACTACTGACCTGAAGATGTGTGAGAGGGAAGATCATCTGCCTCCAGAATATGGTTGACCGTAGGTAACTGAAATCACAGAAAGTGAAACTGCCAGATAAGGGAGGGCTTCTGTACTCCCATTATAAACAGAGGAAAACCACAGGATGGAGATTAATTTCTTTTTTTTTAAGATTTTATTAATTTACTTGAGAGAGAGCATGTGCCCGAGAGAGCAAGAGCAGGGGGAGAGGCAGAGGGAGAGGGAGAAGCAGGCTCCCCGCTGAGCAGGGAGCCCAACTTAGGGCTCCATCCCAGGATGGTGGGATCATGACCTGAGCTGAAGACAGACACTTAACAACTGAGGCACCCAGGCGCCCTCAGATTAAGTAATTTCTATAAAATCACAGTCACAGAAACAGCAGCAGGATTTGAACCCAAGTCAGCATGCCTGGGGAGCCCAAGTTCCTAACCAAGATTTGTACCACACACATTTAACTGGTATTAGATAATAGTTTGTGTTTACTATATAATAACAGGATTAATTTACCTTTTCTCATGAAGGTAAAAGATCATCCAGCAGCATCTTCTAATTGATATTTATCCTCCAAAATTGCTTTTCAAATCTTCTGATTTATTCGAAAGAAACCAATTTTTAATGTTTCCTTAATAAACAAACTCACGTTCTTTCCATACAAAAAGAATATTCTAGGGCGCCTGGGTGGCTCAGTCATTAAGCGTCTGCCTTCGGCTCAGGTCGTGACCCCAGAGTCCTAGGATCAAGCCCCGCATCAGGCTCCTTGCTCCGCAGGAAACCTGCTTCTCCCTCTCCCACTCTCCCTGCTTGTGTTTCCTCTCTTGCTGTGTCTTTCTCTGTCAAATAAATAAATAAAATCTTAAAAAAAAAGAATATTCTAGTCTTTCAATAACTAAACCCCAATACAATTTTCTAACCAAAACGCTGTGTACAGTTATACCAATGTAAATTTTTAAAATCAGAAAATGCAGGACACCTGGCTGGCTCTGTCAGTAGAGCGTGCAACTCTTGATCTCAGGGTTATGAGTTTGAGCCCCACAGTGGGTGAAGAGATTACATAAAAATAAAATCTTTTTAAAAATAAAATAAATAATAAAATCAGAAAATGCTATTGATCTTTTAGTGGAATAAATGTTGGTGTTGCTTTATTTTTAATTCCACAGAAAATGTTCACAAATAATAAAAAAGATACAGAATTTATTATTACAGTTTTAAAAAAGTGATAAAAATGATTCTCTTTTCAAGTCTTTCAATCTTTCTGATTCTATCTGGGAAAAATGTCTTAACACCTTTCTTCACAGTTGCTGCTCTCATAGTCTTTATAAGGCGAGCTCCAAGCCTCTGGTACCAGTGTCAGTCTAGAATTACTTCATTTTTATTGGTATCTTTCTTTTTTAATTTTTTATTTTTATGTTAATCACCATACATTACATCATTAGTTTTTGAGGTAGTGTTCCATGATTCATTGTGCATAACACCCAGTGCTCCATGCAGAACGTGCCCTCTTTAATACCCATCACCAGGCTAACCCATCCCCCCTACCCCCCTCCCCTCTAGAACCCTCAGTTTGTTTTTCAGAGTCCATCGTCTCTCATGGTTCGTCTCCCCCTCCGATTTCCCCCCCTTCATTCTCCCCCCCCTGCTATCTTCTTTTTTTTTCTTAACATATATTGCATTATTTGTTTCAGAGGTACAGATCTATGATTCAACAGTCTTGCACAATTCACAGCGCTCAATTGGTACCTATTTAAATTTATGATCTAAAGATTTCTTTTTAAAAGAATTTATATCATGGTGATTATAGTTAATAATGCTGTATTGTATATTTGAAAGTTGCTAAGAGAGTAAATCTGGAAAGTTTTCATCACCAGACAAAGATTTGTAACTATATATGATGACAGATGTTAACTAGATTTATCATGGTGACCATTTTGCAATATATATAAATATCAAATCATTATATTGTACACCTGAAACTGATATAATGTTGTATATCAATTATAACTCAAAAAAATTTACTTAGTAAAGAAAATTGGCTTACACAAAATTGTAAAGTTATTATATAGGTGATATGAGAATATAGCATGAGTCATGAAAGCATAGGGAAGGAGTGACTAAGGTGTGTCGAGATATAACGATATGGCATTCCATTACTCAGTGCCTACATTTGAGACCGGGTTCAAAGACAGTGCTGTTGAGGTAGGTTTTTAACTCAAAGATTTTTTATTTTCCTCTCTGTAGTGGAGCACATGATCCAGAAGAACCAGTGTCTCTTTACCAATACCCAGTGTAAGGTTTGCTGCGCCTTGCTCATTTCTGAGTCCCAGAAGCTGGCACACTACCAGGTATGCCATTGTACCTTTAGAAATACTTTACTTTCCAAAAATAAAAAAAAAAGAAATACTTTATTTTCCACAGTCAGTGCCAAGCCTTCACTTCTCCCTGGCTTGCACAATGAAGTGTATGTGATTCCTTCCTAGCCACCCAGACATTGCCTCCATGCATGTTGACTGTGATTTGAAGGTTGACTTAATTTTTCTTTGTCTCATTTCTCCCATCCAAATCAGGATCATCATACTTATATCTTCCCTCTCAGTGTGGTATAGTAGAAAGTATGCACTTTGGCTTTAAATAGACCTGAGTTAGAATCACAACTCTGCTGCTCATCTTGGGCAAGACACCTCACCATCTTCAGTCTTAGTTTCCTTATCTGTAAGATAGAGATGATGGTAATTTTCTCATAGATTGCTGTGAAGGTTAGACTTGATAGCATGTAAAGTGCCTTGAACAGAGTAGGAGCTCAATAAACTAGGTTTCTTCCCCTACCTTCTCCTCCTCAAAAGTTTTTGTGAGGATGGATCAGATGGAAATCTAGTATTTTTGAGTGCCTTAGATATGAAATGGCATTTGGCTATTTTTGATCTTTTTCCTGGGTTCTTGCAGAGCAAAAAACATGCCAACAAAGTGAAGAGATACCTAGCAATCCATGGAATGGAGACATTAAAAGGGGAAACGAAGAAGCTAGACTCAGATCAGGTAATCCAGCTGCCATGTTGAGACTGCTCACTTTCTGATGAAGCCAACAGGCAGGTTGGTGTGGTGGAAAGAAGGTGGGCTTTGAGTCAGACTGAATTGGCTTCAAATCCTGGCCATGTTGTGTGACTTGGAAAAGTCTTGTTACTTCTCTAAGCCTTGATATTGTCCTCCCTAAAAATGAGAATGCTAATATCAACTATATTTTAGGATTTTTCCAAACTAAAATGAGGGAAGGTTTATAAAAAGCAGCAAACACAGAGCCTGGCACATAGTAGGACTCAGTAAATCAAGCCATTATTATGCATTACCACCCAGTGGTTTATTGGAGCAGGACAAGAAGCTTCCCCTTCACTACTCAAGGAGAAAAAAAGGGAAAGAAACCAGGCTGCTTGCTTTCTTGAAATGGGAGGGAAAGAGCTGAGTTCAGCACTTGAATGTTTTGAATAAACAAGTGGAAAAAACACCTTTCCAAATGCCTGTTCTGATTGAGGTGTAAATGCACTTGCTTTTTAGCTTAGAAATACTGTGAGAATTATGCTGAAACAATCCTAGTCCCTCAGGGGTACCATTATTTTTGTTCCATGGGAGGTTGTTCAAATGTCATGGGATGAGAAGTCCACTGATGAGGGCCCAATACCAGCTCTGCAACTTACTGGTTTGGTGACTTTGGGCAAATCACTTCACCTCTCTACTTTACCCATAAAATGGAGATAATAATTCCTACCTTTTAAGGGTATTGTGAGGTATAATTCCAATTCCTAGTGGATGTTCAGTGACTGAAAATTTACAGATTGCTTCCTATTATATATAGAGGTCACAGGTTTGGAAGGGCCTTACTCATCCTTCTCCAAAGTCACTGGACCCATCCCCTAGTGGCCCTTCTGCTTATGATTTAGAATTCAGAAAGACAAGACCAACTGTATGACTCTGGACACGTCACTTCACCTCTTTGTATCTTGATTATTTCAACCCTCGGGGTGGTCCAGTAGTTCAAATGAAGTGACATTCCCCTTCCTCTATAACAATTATCTAGTCCAAAATGTCAATAGTGCCAAAATTGTAAAATGCTCTTGTAACAAATACTATTCACAGATCAGACCTCAGAGAGCTGGGAGCTCTTAACATAGGCTTGAAATACATTGTTTTCTGGCCTAATCACAATCAACAAATAAAACCCAAATATCTGCTTGTTCAGCAAACCCTGAATATCTGCTGTGTGCCAGACTCCAGCAGGGTGCTAAGGATGGGAAACAGATGAGTCCAGTGGTCCATGCCCAAAGTCCTCCTAAGCTGTGACACTGTCAGTTTGGATGACAAGTGGTATGATAAAGGTCTGTTTAATGTACTCTGGGCATGCAGAGATGGAAGACGATTAACTTTTTCTGAATACCCACACAAAGCAGCTCAATAATTGTGTACTGAATGGTTTTCTTGCGTAATAATCTCCCAGAAGTGACATATGTGTGTGTGTATATATATATGGGCCTTGAAGGCTAAGCAGATACACGCCAGGCAGGAAAAGAGGAAGATCATTCTAGGTAGCAGGAATGGCCCAAGCAAAGCAAGGAAGCAACAGAGAATAAAGTGGGGAATGGTGAGTAGAGCCTGAAATGAAGTAGCTGGAGAAAGATCCAGAAAGGTAGGTTGGGGTTAGTATGTGAAGGGGGCCTTGAATTCCCATTCTTCTATGGGCAATGGGGAACCATTGAAGATTTTCTGGCTGGGCAGTGGCGTGATCAGACCTGTGTTCTTTCTCCCAACCAGAAGAGCAGCAGAAGCAAAGACAAGAACCAGTGCTGCCCCATCTGTAACATGACCTTTTCCTCCCCTGTCGTGGCCCAGTCGCACTACCTGGGGAAGACCCACGCAAAGAACTTAAAGCTGAAGCAGCAATCCACTAAGGTGGAAGGTACTGGTTTTCCTGAGTAGTGCTATATCGGTACCCCTCCCATCCTCAGGGCACCAATGCCAGGTGCTACCAGAAATGCTCACTGGGGCCACAGACTTGGAGAGGTTGAACTACTTTTGAGAACCCTTAAAAATATCAAAGTAGACCCAGCTTCAGTGAAATGCAGCCTCAGAGTTGTGCTCACCTACCTTCCCTTTCTTTGGTTACATCAGTTTTTCTCTGTAGAAGCATCTTAGCCCTGAGCTTTTGTCCTGACAAATAATTATAATTAGGGGTGCCAAAGTCCTCCAGGCCGAGCATACCATGAGAGCATTCTATCTCCTACCTCTCCCACTTAGGTTTTTCTCTCCCAGCCTCCACCTGCCCTTATTACCATGTGTTCCAAGTTGAAAGCTAAATCCTTGTCTTTTTCGTGTGCTCAGGTTATGCCCTGCTCACTTTAATCCTCAAAGCTGCCTGTTCTCCTCAAGACAGGGACTTGCTTTTCAAAGCGGGATACTCTAGTGCTGCCACTGGTGCCCAGCAAGCCATGTTTGCAACTGTCATGAATTCATTTCCAGTGCAGTGACTTCTAAAATAGTCCCCTTTATCTTGTCACCACTGGTACTCAACCCCCACTCTCATCTCATTAACTCCTGACTTTCTGGGAATTTTTAACCTGTGCTAACTGCAGTCAGCCAAGAATGAAAGTTCTTTGATTTTTATTTCATTTTTTTCTTGGTAATTTTTGCTTCTTTGTTTATTTTGGACCAAGAAGTAAACTGGCTGTACTATTTATAACACTTATTATTCTTTTTTATAATACTGTATTATGAAAACAAGACAACAGTGTTTTGGAAGACTTTGAAGATAAGGTGAAAAATCACTCATAATTATACCCTCTTAAACACACCCAAATCTAGTTCATGCTATGAAACAACAGAATATGGACTTTGAGGTCACAGACATGCAGGTTTAAATCCTGATGCTGCTATTTACCATCTATATGACTTAACTTCTTTGAACCTGAGTTTCCTCACCTATAAAATGTTAATAATACTATCTACTTTATGGGTTATGAGGATGAAATAATGTATATAAGGAACCTAGGACTTAATAGATGCTCAGTAAATGACAGCTGCTGCTGTTAGTATTATCACCATCATTGAAATAGCCAGCATAAGTGGAATCCCCTTATGAAATGTAGTATTTGCTCAGGCATCCACCACCTGGAGCATGTCATTGGCCTCGCTTATGGTTCGTTCATCATTAAGTTATACTAGTACTAATGGCTTTTGTTTAAACTTGGTGTTGGGGGTGCCTGGCTGGCTCAGTCAGTGCAGCATGTGACTCTTGATCTTGGGGTCGTGAGTTCAAGCCCCACGTTATATGTAGAGATTGCTAAAAAAAAAAAAATACGTAAACTTAAAAAAAAATAAAGTCGGTGTTGGAACCATGAATGGTACCAAAGAGATTAAAACATTAGGCCAAGGGAAACTATCTTAAGAACAGAACTTTATTTATAAGGTCATTTATCTTTATATGGATTGATCTTTTCCATAAATGGGAAAATTTCCTGGAATATGCCAGGTCTCAAAGATTCCATACAAAGAGATTATTTTCCATATTCATTTTTAGGCTTTGCCACATACAGATAAGTTTTGATATAGTTGTAATCAAAGTGCATCTACCATTTGTATCCTGCTTTTACTTTTCACAGAATTTTGTAGTTTAAGCACATTTCCATGTTATTATGTGAGTGTAGAACTCTATTTCTGAAATTAAACATTTTTCTAATGTAAAAGTAATAGAAGCATGTTGTAGAAAATATGGAAAATATAGGTATATGAAAAGAAAACGTACCTATAATTTTACCACTCAGAGATAACCACTGTTAACATTTTGTAGAGTACTGTTTCTTCTATAATCTTCTGTTATGTGTATGTGTGTGTATCTGTGTGTATAGTTGTTTTATGTATATCCAGATTAAATCCATATATATATGTCCATATAAACATAGAATACTTTAGCCTTATCGTGTTTATAAAAATGATACTATGCATACTCGCTATGAGCAATTCTAGCACAAACGATGCAAAAAGTACAAAGAAGAAAGTAAAATATCCCCCAAATCCTACCACCAAAAGAGAAACACTATTAAAATATTGGTGACATTTTCAGAATACCAGTAACACATAAAGACTGTGCATATATCTTTTAACAATGATAAGATCATATTGTGTGTAAAATTTTATACGCTTTCTGTTTAATGTAACATTTGTATATCCCCATGTTATTAAAAACTTCTTTATAAACATTTTAATGACTATATAATAGCCCATCATACCATATTTAACCATTCCTTTAATGTTGAACATTTCCCCCTTCCCCTTTTTTGATATTTATAAATAACAGTACAGCAAACACCCCTGTAGAATACTCTTTACATACTTCCAGCTGTTTCCTGAGAGAAGACCCCCATAGTTGTTACTTTTTGGATGTCCATAAAGCGGTTCCTCCAACTTTACTTAACCATTTACCTCTGATGTTTCTCTTCAGTATCTTTTAAAGAATGACCTTTTTATGTCTTAACAACCATTATTGTCTCTCCTTTCTGATGTGAAAAATCTATATTCATTGTAGAAAAGTTGGAAAATACTGAAACGCACCCTTTTACTCTATGCCTTTGGCCTTTTTTCCATGCATCACCGGTATGTTTTTTCATTTGTTTATTTTACAAAATTGAGGACATAAATAGATTGCTGTATAACCTGCTTTTTCTTTAACATAACACCACATACTGAATAGTTTCTCATATATTAAGTATTCTACAACATGTGCATTACTTTTCAAGTGACTTGCTGAAACAATGGACAGGGAAAGTTAGTGGTCAGGGAAATTGAGATTCCTATGCTGGAAAATCATTGTGAGAAAAGCCAGCAAGTTTCCTCTGGCTTGCTAAAAATCCTCGAAACTTCCCCCATTGAAGTGGTCCAGGTATGAACAAGCATCTGAGCCATCGATCTGAGTGCTGCTGAGCCCCACTTCTCTTCCACCATTGGTGGGGGTTCTAGGCCACATTTTTAAAGCAGTGGTTACTAGGTTGACACCATTCTAGCCACATGGACTCATTAGTGAGTCTTGGCATCCACTTCATAAAGCAGCAGTCTGGCCTGCCATCAGTATCAGGATATATGTTGACCCACAGGAGGCTTATGCATATGCCTATAACAGATTCTGACTAACTGAATTCATTGACCAAAGCCAGGGATGTTTTCTGAAGGTGAAAGCATGATCTGTAGCCCTCAGGTTACCCTACCACATTCTGGCAGCCTGGCATAGCAAAGACAGCATAGTCTTTAGGGTCACACAGGTTCACTCGCTAGCAGGGTGATCTTGGATAAGTCACTTTACCCATCTGAACCTTGTTTTTTCTCTATAATGTGGCAAAATGATATCTATCTCATGGGATAGTTCTGAGGACCAAAGGAGGAAATAATATATACAAAGCATGTAACTAAATGTCAGTGTCATCCCCTCTCTCCCCTACTCAGCCTAGAAGGCAGTGTAACCCAAAAGGCCTCCCTAGTGTGGTTGCCTTTTCTAAATGACCCTCCAGGTCCTCAGGCCCTCAGTTGCTACATCTGTGCATTGGCTCCCAGCTCTGTAACTAGGGCACTTTGAGGGTGGGACTAAAACATCCAAATTTCTTGTCCCACTTGCTATGAAGTTCTCAGGAATTCTGAGGGATAAAAAGACTACAAACATGTACGTTTCTAGTCTGTTGTAACTGGGCAACTTGATAGCAGAAGCCTCCTCAGAATATGAGATAATCAGGATTCATGTACCTGAAGTAGTGAAAGCTGCTGATCAAGTAGCTGGTCTTTGAGCTCCCCCAAATCTTCCCAATTTTCCCAATTAGAGAAGGCTTTCCCTGTGTGAGTCATACAGGCAGTGCCACATCTGCAAGTGTGATTAGTGACCCAGCCTTTCTTTCCATTCAGCAGACTAGAAAGCTTGGCACCTTCTGGGTCTTTTCATTGTTTCTGTTTGAACTCTCTCACCGCAGCTCTGTCGAAACGCCTTACAAACCCTTTCCTTGTGGCCTCCACCTTAGCCTTGCACCAGAATAGAGAGATGATAGACCCAGACAAGTTCTGCAGCCTCTGCCATGCGACTTTCAACGACCCTGTCATGGCTCAACAACATTATGTGGGCAAGAAACACAGGAAACAGGAAACCAAGCTCAAACTCATGGCACACTATGGGCGGCTGGCAGACCCTGCTGTCACTGACTCATCAGGTAAGAGGGCCCAGCTCACACCCAGAGCTGGATCAGGGCCTGACCACTGGAGTTCCCCCGACTACCAAAGCTATGCCTTTTCTTCCTTACATCTCCTAAAGCAGGCGTTGCAAACTCAAATGCTTGCAGAAACCAGACAGGAAATTTAAATAAGTGAAAGAGCCAAGAGGGGATTTGATCAGCTGAAGAATATATGCCTCTCCTAGGCAGCTCCAGCTAGTTACTACCATATCTTCCGTTTTTCAAAAGACTCTAGAAAGTCAGATTTCTTTAAGAATTCCCCTCATTTTTAGGGGCACCAGGCTGGCTCAGTCAGTAGACCATACGACTCTTGGTCTTGGGGTTCTGAGTTCAAGCCCCATGTTAGGTGTAGAAATTACTTAAAGATAAAATCTTAAAAAAAAAAAAAAAAAAACCCTCAGTTTTAAATGTGCTACCAAATTTTAAAAATGTTAAACCCTGTGTGAGTCAAGCCTGTCTGCAAGCCAGATTTGGGCCAAGGGCCACCAGTTTGCAACCTCTGATTTAAGCTCCCTCTCATCCACATTCCTATGTGAGGACCTCAGTAGCTTCTGTCAGATTTTAGAGTATCCTCAGGGCCCCTCATCTCTCAGCAGCTCAGGCCTGCCTATATCCTTGGGATAGTGTGAAGGACACCACTCTGACTCAGAGAACATTAGTTTTTCCCTGACTTCAAGATGCCAGTCAGCATCACAGGAGTAAGCATTCATGAAGAGTTAAGAGCCCTTCCCAGGGGCGCCTGGGTGGCCCAGTCGTTGGGCGTCTGCCTTCGGCTCGGGTCATGGTCCCAGGGTCCTGGGATCGAGCCCCGCATCGGGCTCCCTGCTCGGCGGGAAGCCTGCTTCTCCCTCTCCCGCTCCCCCTGCTTGTGTTCCCTCTCTCGCTGTGTCTCTCTCTGTCAAATACATAGATAAAATCTTTGAAAAAAAAAAAAAAAGAGCCCTTCCCAATCACAGTAACTATTTAGGGCTTATAATAAGAGTAGGGGAGGGGAAGATTGTTATTTTCTCTTTCATTCAGTCAGTAAATGTTTATTGAGCACCTACTGTGTTCCCTCATTGAGGGAACAGTCCCTGTCTCCTGGAGCCTACATGAGCATGCAGTGGGTCCTCAGGGTTTCCACCCAGGCCATGGAGATGCAGCACCAGACAGTCAACCCTTGAGGCCCCCATGGCATCCAAGTACAAACAACTTGGCCTCAGGGAACCTGTTGCTCAGAGTCATCTGTGCCTGCCACAGTCCTGGAAAGGTGAACACCCAGATGTTGTAGATGTTCCAGACCACAGATGAACAAGGGGAGAGATCATGCGTCTCTAATAACCCCCAAACCCAAAGCAGCCATAAAACACAGGTCGTCACTGAGCAGTACTGACAAGATGAGATGGGCATGAAACAGTGGCTTCAGCAGGGTGCTAAGGAGTGTTCTTCCAGTGCCACTGAAGGACCTTGCTTTATAAACCTCTTCAAAATTGGGTATTTACAGGGCGCCAGGTGGCTCAGTTGGTTAAGCGTCTGCCTTCGGCTTAGGTCATGATCCCAGGGTCCTGGGATCGAGTCCCACGTCAGAAGAGAAGGCGACTTCTCCCTCTGCCTGCCACTCCCCCTGCTTGTGTGCTCGCTCTTTCTCTCTCTCTGTCAAATAAATAAATAAAATCTTTAAAAAAGAAAAAACAGAAAATTGGATATTTACGTAGTGTTCCCACATACAAGTAGTGCCTTCCCCTTTAACAGGATCAGCCCCATATGCTGAGGAATCTGGAAACTTCAGAACCAAGCTCCTCAGAACCCTTCTTCTATGACACCCTCCTATTTTGGCCTGAGACTGATAGAGACAACATAGCATCCAGCCGGCATGACCCAGGGTTCTCTTGCAGCTGACACTTCTTTGCTTCAGCTCCTGGCCCTCCTTTATTTGGCCCTGCCCTGGTCATTTTCTCATTATCTCTGTCCACTGCTGGGACTTAGACACTGCCATATTTTAGGCTGCTTATCTTAACTTGTATCCATTCTATTATCTTAAGCCAAAGTCTCCTTCCTATATCTACTCCTCCATTTGTCTAAGACTAATTACCATACTTAATCCTAGAACTGTATCCTAGGTCCTTTCTTCTTGCTTAAGGCATCTGACTGCTTTACAGACCAGCCAAAATTTTTCATGAAAACCTAGGCAGGGGGCAGGGGTATCACACCCCCTTAGATATTAACATATATATTATAATTTAATTCCCTCAGCATTCCTAAAAATAGGTACGATTTTTTCCATTTCACAGATAAAGAAGTTGAGACTCAGAGTGACTTGCCTAAGGTCAAACAGCTGATAGGACCTGATGTTGTTAAGTGACAGTATTAGTATGTGTCTCTGGCTCTGTCTGGCTCCAAAACTTACACTCCTTCCTCCTGCCTCCAGCTCTGAGTATAATTGACAGGAGGCTTTCCAACTACAGGACATCAGTAGAGGCACTGAATGCACTCTGACCCCCTTCTCACCCACAGAGTAGGATGCTGATCTAGGATATGCAAAGCAGTGACTTGAGCTGATAGGGACTCCGCCTTAGTAAAGGTTTTAGGTTTGTTAGCAGCTTGACTTTTCCCTGCTGGCCTCTGCCAAAACTTGTTTGTTCCTTCTATCAGTCAGTCATCCTATACTTACCTGCGGCGGCTGCAGTCCAGGCTTAAGCTAGATGCTCTCACATGTAATTACCTGATTTAATCCTCACAGCAGCTCTGTTGTGCAAGTTTGATTGTCCCCATTTTACAAATGAGGTCATTAGGATCAGAAAGATGAGGTGATTTGTCCTGAGTCCCACACTAGGCAGCAGCAGGCAGAGCCAGCATTGAAACTCAGGTCAAGTTCTATATTGGGTCCAGAGAATAGTTTCCATGGGGCTCTTGTCAAAGTGTCTCCTGACAAGTATGGATCAAATGTGAGATGACCCAGAGTGTCCAGATCTCTCCCCCAAGCAGAAGTTGCAGCATCCACCAAGCAGAGCAAAGACTTGGAGTTTGCTTTGTAATTAAGGCTCATATGTCTCTTGTTTATCCAAGAATACCATAACTAAAGCCTGCATTTCAGGCAGTCAAATCCTTCCAAATGCCAGAGCATTCAACATCCCGAGGTTACCGGGATCCTCCTCTGCTTTACCCCATCACTTTCCCTTCCTACGTAGGGCCTTTCCTCCTACATAGAACAGGTCTGCTTTCTCTGCCCCATACTGATCCCTCCGGTTTCTTCAACTACTACATAAGACAGGTTTTCAGGTCTTGTTAAATTCATATATAGCCAAGAAATATTTGTTAGGTTCTTTCCTAATTTATGCCAGGCATTGTATATATGGTAGTGAACAGGACAGGTATTGCCCATGTTCTTATAGAGCTTAGAGGTTAGCAGAGAAGGTAGGCATTGAGCAAATAACTAAACAAATGGGGCACCTGGCTGGCTTAGTCAGGAGAGTGTGCAACTCTTTTTTTTTTTTTTAAGATTTTATTTATTTATTTGTCAGAGAGAGAGAACACAAGCAGGGGGAGCAGCAGGCAGAGGGAGAAGTAGGCTCCCCTCCGAGCAGGGAGCTCGATGCGGGACTCAGTCCCAGGACACTGGGATCATGACCCGAGCCAAAGGCAGACACTTAACTGACAGCCACCCAGGCATCCCGAGTGTACAGCTATTGATCTCAGGGTTGTAAGTTTGAGCCCCAAGTTGGGTATAGAGATTACTTAAAAATAAAATATTAAAGAAAAAGAAAATGGGGCACCTGGGTGGAGCAGTCGGTTAAGCGTCTGACTCTTGGTTTCGGCTAAGGTCATGATCTCAGGGTTGTGAGATCGAGCCCAGCACTGGGCTCTGCACTCGGCTTGGATTCTGCTTAAGATTCTCTCTACCCCTCCCCCCTGCTCTTGCTCTCTCTCTTTCTCTCAAATAAATAAATAAATCTTTTAAAAAGTAGGGGGGCACCTAGGTAGCTCAATTGGTTGAGCACCCAGCTCTTGATTTTGGCTCAGGTCATGATCTCAGAGTCCTGGGATCGAGCCCCACATCTGGCTCCATGGGGAATCTGCTTGGGATTCTCTCCCTCTGCCCCCCCCCTGCCCCCCCGCACATGTGTGCGCTCTCTTTCTTCAAAAAAAAAAAGGAAACAAAATGGGATAACTTAAGATGGGGGAGCAGGGATCAAGGAAGGCTTCCCAGAGCGTAAGGAGAAAATAGTGTTGGGCAAAACGATCCTGGGAAGATGAGCAAGCATCCAGTCATGGTGGTGGTGATCATGTTAAGGCTTTGGGCCTTTATCCTAAGAGCATTGGGAAGCCACTGACAGTTTAAGCATTATTAGATCATTCTGCTTACAAAGTGGAGAATGTTTTGGAACAGGGAGGAAGGGGAGTATGGAGACCCCAGCAGTGAGGATGTTGTAGTAATTCATACTGAAGAAGATGGGAGCTTGGACTAAGGTGGCAGTGGAGAAGGTAGACAGAAGTAGATGGATTCAAGAGCTATTTGGAAGTAAAACTGCCAAGATTTGGCCGTCAAATGTGGGAGGCAAGGGGCACCTGGCTGGCTCAGTCAGTAGGGCATGCAGTTCTTGATCTTGGAGTTGTGAGTTCAAGCCCCATGTTGGGTGTAAGAGATTACATAAAAATAAAATCTTTACCAAAAAAAATGTGGGAGGCGAAGGAAAGGGAATAGTCAAGAATGGTGACCAGGTTTAGTGTTAAGCTATTAGGTGGATAGCCAGGTTTCATCAGCTTAAGTTTAAGATGCCCATGAGATATCCAAGTAGACAGTTGGATATACAGCTCTAAACCTCAAAGGAAAGGTCTGGGTTAGAGATACTGCCATTTGGTAGGTCAGTAGCTGTTAAATATTGGTAGTTTCATATGTTTTAGGTGGTAATTAAAGTCAGGGGAATGAATCAGACCCCCTAGAGAGTTTAGAGAGAGAAGAGCTGAGGGTTTGAAATAAAGGCTTCTGGAAATTCTGTCCATTAATGTCTAAAAAGGACCTGAATTCTGATTGCAATAATTTTCCCCTTAAATTCTTTTAAGGGATGTGTCTTCCAGGAAATACCTGAAGATACAAAGGAAACAAATGTAGCTGGGAACATTGGCTAGTTTATTGGAGTAGAGGCGATCGTTGGTGTTCACAGTAGCTACAGCTGCCATAGGAAAAGGCTGGTTAAAAGATACGCTCCACCTCTTTACCAGACTGACACGCTGAACCCATAAGAGTAAAATAATACTAGTGATGAAAGCTCACATTTGTTGAGCACTTACTGTGTGTCAAATGCTTTTACTTAAACCATTACAATAACCTTATGAGGTTGATACTAATATTAACCTCATTTTATAGGTAAGGAACCTGAGTCTCAGAGAAGCCCCACTTTTACAAATGAGGAAACCAAATCTCAGAGAGGTTAAGTAACTGGCCTGTGGTCCTACAGGTAAGAAATGATAGAGCTGGGATTTGAGCCTAGGTGATCTCACTCCGGAGTTGTGAAACTTTAGGATGACAGATGATTGGAAAAGCGTCAGAACCAGAGGGCTCTTGAAGTTATGTGTACAGCTAATATCTGGCATGCTAGAATAAGTACAACCTTTGTGGCCAGCCAAGCCTGAGTTTGCCACTTCCTAACTCTGTGTTCTTAGACATGTGACTGTGCCTTATTTTCCTCACTTATAAAATAATGGTAATGATTTTCACAGGATCGTTATGAGGGCCAGACAAAATTATTTAGTGTGCATGGCCTATATCAGGTACTTGGTTAAATGCTGCTTTTTATTTTAAGTATTATGGTTATAAGTTATGGTGTAATTGGCTTATAGTTGAGAAAAGCTGAGGATCAGAAAGTGGAAGGGATTTAGCCAAGATCACATGAAGGCAGAGCCAGGAGTCCAGCTCCATATCTTGGCTCCTGACCCATGCTCTCCACTGGACCATGTGGACAAAGACCACTTTGTCATTGGATCAACCATGGTAGTGAGACTGGGTGTCTGTGGGCCCCAAGGTAGAAAGACAGATTAATTTTCATAGCAGGCATTCTCATTAATTACTATTATTGCAAGCCCAAGGAGAGTGACAGTTTCCCAGAGATCTCTCAGTGAAGGGCATTATTAATGAGGCCACTTAGCACAGTTAGAAGGTAGAAAAGACAGTTAGACCAAATGTCACCTCTTTGTTCTGTCCGTCTTTTATTTACTCAGCAGACAGCTACTCTGGACCAGGTTCAATGCTGGGGATGCTGCAGGGCATGAGGAGGTTCCCAATCCCAGGAAGGACACAGGCACATAGCCTCTGTCACCATGAGCAATGAGGCCCTCTGGGATTCTCATCAGGACCAACCACCTAACCTCACCCCACCATCTGACATCCTCAGAAGGGCATTTACTGTCAAAAGCAGCAGTCCCCGGGTCCCATTTTATTGGATAACTAAGCATCTTGATTTTTATGTGTGTTTCAGCTGGGAAGGGCTACCCCTGCAAGACGTGTAAGATAGTACTGAACTCCATAGAACAGTATCAAGCTCATGTCAGCGGCTTCAAACACAAGAACCAGTGAGTAATCGTCCTTTGAAATTCAAGGGTCTGCAACAAGAATTCGGGGCTTCTAAATAAAAACAAAGCCAAGTATTCCTTTGCTAAAATGGAATCCTGGCAGCCTTTTCTCAGTCAACAGAAAATCAATCAGTTAGCAGAAAGAAGTGTCTCCTCTTTAAGCTTTTCTCCCGTCAGCTTCTCTGCAGCCTTTGGACCTGCTGGGCTGAAGGTTTTAGTAGAGAAACATAGTTTCCTTGGTGGTCTCCTAAAAGTACTTAGATTTTCTACCCTTTAACAGTCTGACTAAGCAAGCTTTTTTTGGTCCCCACCACCGGCCTAAAGAATTCTTGTCATCAATTCTATGGCAAGAGCTCCCTCTACAGGTTATTACCAAATATGACCAGGTTTGTTCATTCCTTGACCAAATATTTATTGAACACCCTCTGAGTGGTGGCCAGAGACCCATGCCCTGCTCTCGTGACCTTACATTCTGATGGGAGGAGACAAACAATAAACAAGTAAACAACCAATAATTACAAATTGTGATAAGTGCTTTGAAGGAAAGAGGTAAACAGAATCAGTCATCTGTTCATATAAACCTTGAACATGACTAACATTCTTTGAGCCGCTCTTCTGTTACAGGGCATATGCCAAGCAAATTCTCTCAGGTAATCCTCACAACAGCCCTAGGAAGAAGGAATTATTACAGACAGAGGCAGCCACCATTCCAAGTGATAGTATGAGGCAGAGCCTATAATTCAAACTAAAGCTTGTCTGGCTCACAGCACACCCCTCCAAGGCTTCATGCTTATAAGGGGGTTGTGGCACCGTGCGATATGAGGAGGCTAGGGCCTGGCCAGGGGAGGGCTCATGTGGTTCTGTCCCTTCCTCTCAGAAGGGAACTGGGTAGTGTGGACAGTGTGCCATTATGTAACTTTCTGAGATGGGAATATCCCCATTTTATAGATGAGGGAACTGAGTTTCAGGCAAGCAAGTCTACTAAAATGATTTCTTTGACTTTGGTGGTAGGTTCTGTATTGCTCACAGAGCTGAATGAATTAAAGGTGGTGGAAACACAGAATATTAGAGTCAAAATGTCCTTGGTCCTCTCTGCCTGAAGTTTCCCTTCCCACATTGCAGCAGATCTTCTTATTTATTTGTATATATATCTTAAATTGGGAGGACTCTTGAGGCTTCTGTTAGATATGACCTTGACACAAGCCCCCACAATCCAGCGGGAGAGGCTCACTCCCATTTCAGCATACCCTCCTTGCAGCTTGACTGGTGGCAGTTTCAGTAGACCACCTGGAACCAGCCAGAGCCCTACCCTGGGGCTACCCCGTCTTGAAAATGCTAGCGTTTACTGTTTTCTTCCTACACTTTCAGCTATGGGACTTTGGGTGAGTCAGTAAACCTCTCTGAACCTCCACTTCCTTTTCTGTGAGATTATAGATACAATTTGTTGAACACCTAATTTAGTCTCATTTAATTCGCAATAGCAGCTCTGAATTAAAGACACACAAACCCCCCCTTTTCCAACCCAAGGAAACCTTATGTCAGGTAGGTTAAGTGACTTGCCCAAGATTGCACAGTTACTTGGAGTTAGACCCAGAATTCAAATCTTTTGATTCCAAAGTACATTCATTGTGCTCTGCCATTCCAAGTGGAGTTTGACATGAAAGTTAGAGATAATGTATGTGTAGTGCTAGTACCAAAAAGGGGAGCTATTAGAGGTAAGCTTTCATTCATTCAACAAATATTTATTGAGTACCTATTATGTGCCAGGCCCTGTTTGGGGCACTAGCGCTACAGTAGGAACCAAGACCAGTAGTGTTCCCTGATCTTTTGGATCCCTATCTAGTGGTAGAAGCAGATCCTAAACAAATCCATAAACAAATAAGACAATATCAGGTGTTGCTAGATGCTCAGAGAGTGGGATGGAGAGTGACGAGAGAGCCACTTTTGACTCAGTGTGCGAGGGAGAATGATCAGTCTGTACTATCCAGGTCATACAGGGTCATATAGGGCCCTGTAGGCAGAATAAATGGCTTGGTATAGTGGAGAGACATGGGCTGCCATCCTGAATCAACCACACTTTCAAAAAGCTTACACGGGGAGGGGGGGATTTTTTAGAATAATGAGAAACAACAATAAAAAGCTTACTGGGGGCAGGTGACTTAAACTTTTCTGAACTTTAGTTTCCTCATATATAAAATGGGGGTACTATCTCCTTCCCCTTGTAGAATTGCCATGAGGATGAAATAGGATGCTGGAAGCAAAGCATTGTGCATAGCATGCAGTGGCCCTCAGTAAAGGAGAGCTGCCCTCCTTATTACTCCAGGGCCCTGGAAGAGCTGTACTATCCTTAGAATAAACTACCTGGAGCACCATCACAACCGCCACAAACTAACCCTGTGCATTTATTCCTTCTCAAATTACAGGTCACCAAAAACAATGGCATCACCCCTGGGCCAGATTCCAGTGCAAAGGCAGCCGATTCAGAAAGACTCAGCCACCTTGGAAGACTAGAGATATTTCTGTCTGGCATCCCAGGGTGAACCAGCCATGAGCCAGCTTCCCATGACCATGGTCAGCCCTTGGCTCCCTCTTCCTCGTTTCTTATACCTGGAGAACACATAGGCCTAAGGCAGGAGTGGGCCACAGGTAGCCTCTGATTGGTCCAAGGAAATTCACCCCTGCTTTTCCCCTTTGGAATGGGCCCTGTAGGTCGGGACAAGGGAAGGGGGTGAATCCTGAGAGGACCTGGGGCCTCGCGGGGTAGCAGTTTGGAGGATGGCCTTTCCCCTTCCCCAGCCTCTTTGGGCCATATGTCATGAGCCCCAGGCCTGTCTTTCCTCTGCAGGTCAGTTCTGAACCAGTGTCTGCAGCTAAAGAACCGAGCTCTCCCTGGGCTCTAGGCAGCTCCAGTGAAACCTGGAGCTTTCACACCGGACCTTGGCCTAGGTGGGAAAGGGTAGATGGAACTGGCTGCTCCACGGAAGCTTGGAGCTAATATGACACTCCCCTTTTCCTCAAAAAGTACAGGCTTTCCTGAGCCTGCGACCAGACGCTGGCCAGTTAGACAGCTTTCTGCCCACTGCGAGGTTTCCTCCTGGAGCAATGACACAGTCCCGGCAGAGCAGTGCTGTCCTTCCTGCCCCTGCTCCACGGTTCCTGAATGGTGCTAAGGATCTGCAGCAGCTGGGGAAAAGCTAGAGCTGGAGGAGGCCTCAGTACCCTATGGCATCATGGAAAGCTCCAAGGGGGGCCTTTCCCCTCCTCTGTCAGAGAGGTGCTCTGACCCAGGGGCATGTGGGCAAGTCCCCATATGCAAATTCCTCTGATGGTTCTGTGCCATTAAAGGCAAACCACCTCATGCCAGCCAGCTCTGAGGTTCATCGCTGCTCCTTGGCCCTCTAGCCCTCTCCTTCTCCTTATGCAGCAGACCACCTGCCCAGGTTGCTGTGGTGCTAGCCCTCTCCCATCATCCACCAGGAGACTCCTGGGTACCAGGGAATAGGATATGACCCCCAGGGAAAGAAAAGAGAGCTGGTACAGGTTTCTGCAATGAGGAAAAAGATGTTTCCCAGGCCCCAAGCTTCGATTTCTCCAACTCTGCTGTGTTTTATAGCTGAGGACTTCAATGGGAGTGGATTTTTCCTTGTAGCTTTCAAGCAGGAATTCCAAGGAGTGTCACCATCATAGGCCCCTCTTCATTGAGTCAGAGAAGCTCCTAGCTGCTCTCATGGCCTTGTCCCCCGATTGCCTGTCCCTTTGCCTGTGAAACGCCTTGCTGTATTGTGTATGGGTGTGTGTGCGTGCGCATATGCTCTGTCTCTTGGTCACTGAAGCATCTAAATAAAGAATTTCTCCCATGAGCCAGACTGCAACTTAACAGACCTGGGATTTGGTGCCAGATTGCCGTTGGATCTAATATGTGTGTCTTGACCGCTTACCCTCGCCCCTCTCAGACTCCCAGAGCTCCAAATACTGATCTTAAGAGGTGGGACAGAGATAAACATCTAAATTGCTTGGCAACCTTGTTGAAGCCTTCCCAGGCGCCCTAAACTTAATACTACTTCCCCCTGTCACTGAGGGCTTTATGGAGGTCTTTAGGGGGGTTAAGCTGAGAATCTACTTTGTTTGAGAGGATCATTCTGGCTGTTCGGTGGAGAAGAGATGCAGGGGAGCAGGGCAGGAGACAGACGGGGAAGCCAAAATGGAGGCTGTGTCCAATACGGCTCTCTCCAGGCTAATCCCTTCAGGGCTGAGACCTAGCCTCTTTCATCTCTACTTCTCTAATGTGGAGTGGTGTGTCATGAAGTGTTTGTTGAATGAATGAATGAGGGTGTATAAGGAAAGATGGCCTTTCCCAACACAGCTCTTACTAGCACTAGGTTTGTTCCATCAACTTATAGGCCTAGAGATTCTTGCAGGAAGCTTTTCTATGACCCAGAAATGAGCTACGGAAGGAGTGAGTGTGATGGCCTCAGGAGCCCTTTGTCCAATGTTTGTCTCAGACAGCCAGATCTGAGGAGGGTACCCAGGCAGCCTCAGCCCCCATTCTTCACTCAGCAAACTGTTCTTGGCACCTGCTGTTGACAAGCTGGGAAGGGCCCTATGCAGCCCCCATGGTGGATTCTCAGCTCTCAGCATTCAAAGCCCAGGACTGTCCCAGCAGTTTCCCTGGAGTCCTTACCTTATCCAGAGTGTCAGAATCAGCCTCATCTATCAGGCAAGGGAATGAAGGGCCGAAGGGTGGGTGGGCTGTCAGATCATGAGCCCTTGGCCCATAAGACCTCTTAGTCTGGATTCAGGAGTCTCTGCTAGCCGTGTGCCCAGCCCTGTTGGCAAGAGGGCACAGGGATGAACATTTTCTTGCCATTGGGGAGCTCACACACTATAAAGATCATTATGGCGATGGTCAGAGGATCATAAAGGGTGCAATGAGAATGCCCAGATGCGGGCACTAACTCACCTAAGGGTATGAAAAAGCTGGAGAAGTTGGGAAACTTGCATTTGATCTACATAACAGCCTTTTGAGCTAGGTAATGATATTCCACTTTATAGAAAGGTATAGTATCTTGCCCAAGGTCCTGCCACTAAGAAGCAACAAAATGGAGAGTGGAATCCAGTTCTCTAGATTGCTAGTCTGGAACCCTTTTCAAACAAGGACCAGAATCCTTCCCACAGGACCCCTGGGCCTGTGCCACCCACCTTCTGGCAGGGCTATGGTCTCACAGAGCAAGCAACCATAAAATAGATTGGACAAGGCTCAGTGGTTATTTTATATTCCAAGCCCCCGCATACTTCTCATAATTTTACCCAAGACTTCCAGTGTATTAGACTCTAGTTATTACTGTAATAAACTGAAATCAAAATGATTAGCTAAAAAGGAAAATTTATTGATTCACCAAATGAAAAATTTCAGTACAGGGATGGCTAGATCCAGGTTCTGACACACTGTCTTCAGGAAGAATTTAATCTCACTCTGCTTTCCTCTATGTGGCCTCTTTCTCAGGCAGACTCTCCAGAAGGTAGCAAGATGGCCAGTGGCAGCTCCAGGCTTGTATCCTGATAGATAGGCAACTACAGTACAGAAAAAACATCTTTTCTTACTAGTTCCAAGAAAAAATTCTGGATTGATTCATTAGCCAACTTGGCCCTGTTCCGATTCCTAAACCAGTCACTGCAACTAGGGGAAATGGTGCCCTGATTTGGGGCCTGGGAAAGAATGAGCTCCACCTAAAACACATTGACTGGAAGAGAAAAGAAGAAAGTGTGGGGCTCCTTCCAGACTAAGGGAGAAGAGTGGTTGGGGGTGGGCAAAAATAACTGCTTTAAGCCATACCCAGAAATTGTCTTTATTTGAAATACCACTTTTTCCCTAGCTTTCTGAGCTACATTTTGTAATGTGCTCTAATTTTTTAAGTACAATTTGATAATGCTTACATATGTGTGCACATCTGGGCAGTCACCCTCCAGACCAAGATACAGAACACTGCCAGCTCCCCCGAAGTTTCCCTTGTTCCCCTTCCTAGTTATTATCTCCCAGAAGTAAACACTGTATTGACCTCTATCACCATAGATTAGTTTTGCTTGCTCTTGAATTTTATAAAAATGGAATCACATCCTCTTTTGCTTAATATTATGTCTGTGAGATTCATCCATGTTTTTGTGTGTGTGAGAAGTTCATTTTTTTCATGCTGTGTAGTCGTAGTCCATTATATGAATACACCACAGTTTAGCCATTCTGTTGATGGACGATTGGGTTATTTCCATTTTGAACTATTATAAATAAAGCTCTTATGAAAAATTTTGTATGTGTCATTTGGTGTACATGCACACACATAAACCCAGGAATAGAATTGCTGCATGATAGGATAGGTGTGTGCTTAGCTCGTCTAGATACTACCATATGGTTTTCCACTGTGGTTCTACCAACTTAACAACTTGATAGCACTTGGTATTGTCAGTCTTTCTAATATTGGACATTGTTGTGGCACATGACTTCACATCAGGGCCCCTCTTACTCTGAGCATCCCTGGGATCAGATTTGAATTTCCCTAGCCTGGAATGGTCTCTCATGTCAGTGCCCAGGACCCACAATACCCAATCCAACAGGCAAACATCAGAGGGAGCTCATGCCCGTGACTCTGGTGGCTAAGAAAGGTCTCATGGAGGGAGAGGTGTCAGCCCTGAAGAGGCGGTCTAGTGTAGCAGCAAAAACTCAAGCTGGAGTCAGGCAGCCGGGGTTCAGGGGTTCATATCATAGCTCTTCAGGGCTGTGTGATCTTGGCAAACTGCCCTGTACCTACTCCTGAAACATTACTATCTACCTTAGAGGGTTGTTTGGGGAATTAAAAGAATAGATGCATATGAAACAATTACAGTACCTGACATGTGATAGATACTATGTAAATGAGGACTATGTAAATGTTCCTTATATTATTGGCCTGAAGTAAGCCCTGGGTCTCCCTGGGGATGTGAGGCCAGAAGGAGATGGCATCTGGCACAGAGTCCTGTATTAAGTGTCAATGATTTATGAAATGCCAGAAACCTAATTCAATCTGATTGGGGGGTGGGGGGGACATGCTGGCCAGAGGTCGCTCTTCCCAGGGCTCCAGCCAGAAGTCACCTTTCACTGCTAAGGACCCTCAGCTTAGCCCAGGCATCTCAGGGGCACCTCAGGTTCCGCAGCCAATGACATCTGAGGAGAACACAATGGAATCATGCATGTAAAGCTCTTAACCCAGAGCTGGATGAAAAGCAAGTTGGGAAAGGGGCGCCTGGGTGGCTCAGTTGGTTAAGCGACTGCCTTCAGCTCAGGTCATGGTCCTGGAGTCCCGGGATCGAGTCCTGCATTGGGCTCCCTGCTCAGCAGTGAGTCTGCTTCTCCCTCGGACCCTCCCCCCTCTCATGCTCTCTCTATCTCATTCTCTCTCTCAAATAAATAAATAAAATCTTAAAAAAAAAAAAAAAAGAAAAGCAAGTTGGGATGTAATAACCACTCAGTGCAGACCCGCAGCTATGTATGTGGCCATATAGCAGCCATGAAGCATGTCATGGAGGACACTGGTCTGGGATTCAGTGTCCCTGGGTGTTGGTCTGAGCCCTGCCACCAACTTCATGTGACCTGAAGCCTTGCTATCTTCTGTCAGGTCGAAGTTGTAAGAAGTCACAGTTTGAGCCTGAGTCCTGAAGAGGTGGTGATGGTTGGGCAGTTAGGGGTTCTCCCAAGGAGGTAACAAAGAAAGCCCTTCCCTCACAGCAGCCCCTACCAGATGAGCTGTTCCCATCCCTAACCAGATCTTCCTTCTGTTCAGCTGTGTCAAATAGAGCAGGAAAAAACAATTTCTCCCTCTGGCCGTCTCTCCACCTAAAAACCTCACCTACTCTGCCCTGTGCCAAGCCCACGTTACAGAGAGGGCAGGCATGTCCCTGTTCTGGCACTCCGAGGCTCGCTGTCCACAAATCCTGCTTCATCTGTCCAGGGCCTCCAAAACTCAGAAGAAACCTAGGACGGTTCTGTCAATGCGTCAACGATACAGCGCAATGACCCTGGTGGCCACTAGGGGGATAACTTGCCTTTTTTTTTTTTTTTTTTTTTTTTTTTTGGCTGGACAAAGCAGATCAGTCCCAGGGCCTATTTGAAGACTGAAGAGAATAAGATGACTTTTCCTGAGCCCCTGTATTTGATATTTCATTTAGCCCTCAAGAACTTGAAAAGGCTCGATTTTACAGTGGAAACTCAGAGGCAAAATCTTGGAGAGTTTACACAACCAAGAAGTAGACATGGAGGGATCTGACTGCCATGTTTCCAAGTTGTTGTTAGCACACATGCTATTTCTACTTCCAAACGCCCCCTTGCCCTTCCCTTAGGACACTTCCTTCCAGAGGACACTGTTTGAAGGCTGTAATTTAGTCACCTGCCTGGGAGAATACCTGATGGCCGCCCTACTCATTAGCTTTTCTTATACTCTTTTCCCTTGGGTAATATCTCTCTTCCATTCTTCCACCTGTAGTCCTGTAGTTCTGAGAGACTGACCCCACTCCCTGGCAATCAGAATAAGTCTGGGGCTGTTAGTAGCCATCTTTGCCAACACATAAAGACCATCTGCATGAAAATTAAATCATCACAGAGGAAAACAGCTGAGAGTTGAGAAGTGACTGATTTCTGATGAGCACCTGGATCCAATCAAGCCTGAAACCAATACTCTCAGGACTTTTTAGTTATAAGTCAATACTCTTTATCCCTGAAGGCAATTTAAGGTGGGTTTCTATCACGACCAGGAGTACTGTCTAATACAAGTTCCAGCTTCCCTATCAACCCAGCAATCCTAAGAGGATCATCAACCCCCAAGGCTGAGTTGGCTGTCCTTCTGTGCTCTCTGATGATGCCCTGTGCCCCCTCTAGCATTGCCCTTAATATACTATGTCAATTCCCTGTCTCCTCCTTTAAGACTAGAAACTCTTTGAGGACAGTAACTGGATCTTATCATAGTGGGTCTCTGGTGCCCAGCAGAGGACGGTGATTGCTTTAATAACTGCTTAGCGATTGAGTCAATTCATGGATAAGCTAAAAGTCGGTATGGGCTGGTAGGGACTATTTTTTTTTAAGATTTTATTTATTTGACAGAGAGAGAGACAGTGAGAGAGGGAACACAAGCAGGGGGATTGGGAGAGGGAGAGGCAGGCTTCCCGCTGAGCAGGGAGCCCGATGCAGGGCTCAATGCGGGGCCCGATCCCAGGACCCTGGGATCACAACCCGAGCCAAAGGCAGACGCTTAACGACTGAGCCACCCAGGCGCCCCGGGCTGGTAGGGACTATTGCTAGGATTTCACAGAAAGACTTCTTGAAGGAGCTGAGCTTCTGGTGGTTATCAAAGTCAAAGGACCCAGGTTGGGAGGAGAGTAAGTGCAAGGACCTAGAAGAGAGGGGCTGTGGAGTACAGTTGATTGTTTCGGTAATGGCCTCTCATGAGGCCATTTGCCTCCCTGCATCTGTGTGCTTTTTGTGACGTGGCTTTGTCACTCAGGCCACCGAGATGGGGAACCTGAGCTGGCCTCGAGACTTGCTCTGATTGGAGGATGCAGTGAGGTGACACTGTGCAACTTCCAAGGCTAGAACGTAAACCTTGCAGCTTCCACTCCTGCCACTATAAAAGGAATCCTGGGCTAGATCAAGTGGACATGGGAGCCCATGTGGAGAGAGGCCAGCAGCCAGCTCCAGGCATGTAAAGGAGGCTATCCTAGACCATCCAGCACAGCACATTCTGCATAAGCAACCTCAGAAGAGACCAGCAGGAGAACTGCCAAGCTGAGCCCACCTAATCCACAGAATTGTTTTATTTATTTATTTTTTAGATTTTATTTATTTATTTGACAGAGAGAGACACAGCAAGAGAGGGAACACAAGCAGGGGGAGAGGGAGAGGGAGAAGCAGGCTTCCCACCGAGCCGGCAGCCCGATGTGGGGCTCGATCCCAGGACCCTGGGATCATGACCTGAGCTGAAGGCAGACGCCTAACCGCTGAGCCACCCAGGCGCCCCAACACAGAATTGTTTTAAATCACCATGTGCAGGAATGGTTTATTGTGCAGAAAGACTTCCAGAATCACCAAGTATAGTAACCATACCTTGTTGGGGCCTCCTGGTATTTATTTACCTTTCTTCTTCTTTGAGGAACCCCACGCTCAGCTGATGTGATCTGGGTGGAGATAACCTCCACCCTCCTGGCTTCTGCTAGAACAGTTGGGAAGGAGTTGCTAAATGGGAAGGTTTTGAGCCCAGAGCCGTTGGTAGCCTTCTTTGTCATCTCTTGGGGAGCACCTGCCAGAGAATGGAACCATAGGGAAGAAAGCAAAAGAGAGAATGAGTCTTGGTCAGGCTGTTCCTGAAGGCTGATCCACCCCTGGACTTTAAAATTACATAAGCCAATACATTCACTATTTTGCTTAAGCCCTTTTGAGTTGGGATATCTGTTCACTTGCACCTGAATGAAAATATTGAGAGTCGGGAAGTCTGATGGAAGCTGAGCAGTGTGTGTCTGAGGGCTGTTAGGGTAAAGACAGAGGTCCCTAGAGAGTGTGGGAAGAGGAATTTATTTTTCCTCAGCCCCTACTATATGCCAGAACCCTGGAATGAGACACAATTTCATGTCCTAGAAGCCCTCATTCAATTGTGATAAAATACTAAAAGGAAAATGCCAGTGTAGCCAGAGCTTATAATAGGAGGACTGAGCCTAGGCGTGGGGTGGCAGGGGGAGGCAGAGCAGGGAAGGTCTCTCTGAGGAAGTGACATGCAAGCTGAGACTTGAAGGGTGAATAGGAATTAGCCCGTGGGTAAGCAGGAAGAGGTGGGGAGAGGATGTTCCAGGTAGAGGGAAAAGCATGTGCCAAGGTCCTGAGGCAAGATGATGCTTATCACCTTGAAACAGGGAAAGTCTGTCACCAGATAAGGAAAGAGACTGGCAGGACCCAGGTCCCTCAGGGTGTATCAAGATTTTCAGCTGAAAGCGAAAGAAACAAACTCCAGCTAGTTTAAGTTCAGCCACCCAGGCGTCCCTGAGCCACCCAGGCATCCCCAAATGTTTGTTATTTAAAGCCATTAAGTTTGGGGGTAATTTGTTACGTAGCAGTAGGTAACTAATACAGGTCTTTATTCTAAAAGCAGCAGGAAGGGGCGCCTGGGTGGCTCAGTTGTTAAGCGTCTGCCTTCGGCTCAGGTCATGATCCCAGGGTCCTGGGATTGAGTCCCGCATCGGGCTCCCTGCTCAGTGGGGAGCCTTCTTCTCCCTCTGCCTGCCACCCCCCCTGCTTGTGCTCTGCCTCTCTCTCAAATAAATGAATAAAATCTTTAAAAATAAAAAATAAAAGCAACAGGAAGCTGTTGAAAGGTTTTAAAGAAATAGGGCAATGACATGATGAATTCACTGACATGTAAACAGGTGAATACTATGGCCTGAGAGCCAACAGAGGATAGTGGAGACACGAAGGAGGAGTCATTTCTACTGGGAGGACCTTTATTAGGGGCCTTTTATTTATAAAGAGTTAAAAAAAAAAGACAAATTAGCTTAAGAAAAAAATTTGGCTCACATTAATGAAATGTTCAAAGTAGTAATTTCTGCCTTGAGGCATGGCTGAATCCAGGCAGGCTTGGTCTCCTGGCCCTCTTGTTTCCTGTGTTGGCCTCATTCATAAGCAGGCTCTCTCAAGCAGTGCTAGGCTTCCATATTCATGCCTCAGTAACCTCTGAGAGTGTTAGTTTCCCATTAGTTCTAATGAAAGACCCAGACTGGCTCTCATTAGCCCTGCTTGGGTCACATGCTCATCCCTGACCCAATAATAATAGCCTGGGGGATGGAATATTCTCATCAGCCAAGTCCTGGGGCACATGCCCACCACAGCAACCAGGGAGAAGTTGGCTCCCCCCAAATCCCACTGGGCTGGGAGTAGGGGAAGGCCAGAACCTCAAAGAAAATGGAAGAGCTGTTTTCAGAGAGAGGAAACGTGTTCAGATGTCCAGTTCAAGGTGGTCAGGAAGGTTCTCAGAGAAGAGGGAACACTTAAGAGGAGTCCAGAAAGCTGAATGGCAGTCGTCTGGTGTGATGGCTGGAGGGAAGGGAAGAGGAGAGGCAGGACCAAGGAAGGACACACCCAGCAGTAAGAACAGCAAGTATAAAGGCACTAAGGCACGTTCAGGAGGGCTCGCTGGGAGCTTGGGGCAGCGGGCACACAGAGCAGCGGGGACGTGGGGCAGGACAGCGCGGCAGAGACCAGTCTCCAAGGGCCCCCAGTGCCAGGCTGAGGAGCTGGGCATGCCAGCGGGAGGGAGGGAGGGAGGGAAAGGGTAGTTAAAGCTGAGGAGTGAGTTGGTTAAATCTGTGTTTTATTTTTATTTTATTTATTTATTTATTTTAATATTTTATATATTTATTTGAGAGAGAGAGAGAGAGAGAGACAGGTAGCGAGAGAGAGCATGAGTAGGGAGGAGAGGGAGAAGCAGGCTCTCTGCTGATCAGGGAGCCCGAGGTGGGACTCGATCGCAGGACCCCGGGATCACGACCTGCGCCAAAGGCAGACACTTCACCGACTGCGCCACCCAGGTGCCCCTAAATCGGTGTTTTAAGGAAGTCATTTTGGTGGGGCCCCTGGCTGGCTCAGTCAGTGGAGCATGCAAATCTTGATCTCGGAGGAGTCTTGAGTTTGAGTCCCACATTGGGGGTAGAGTTTACTTAAAAAATAATAATAATGAAGAAGTCCTTTTGGCACTGAAGATTGATGATACAGAGCCTGTATCATCAGAGAAGGTTGATGATACAGAGCCTGCCTGATGTTCAGTCACCCCTTCTTTCTAGCAGACCTTCCTGACCTCTGTTGCAGTTAGGGGTGGCAATGTATTACAGTCTCACCAAAGAGATAAAATCAGAAGTAGTTGAATAGAGATTCGACTCTTTGTGGCTTCTTTCTTCCTCCTGCCTGAGCACAAGTGTGATGGCAGGAGCTGAAGCCACCATCTTGCAACCAGTAGGGGAAAGTGTAGAGAACTAAAGGGACCTCAACCCTCATTTCAGACCCACCTTCACCCATGTCCAGACTTGGGAGACCTGGGACTAATGAGGGACGAATTAACCTGTTTTGTTAAAGCCCTTGCCATTTAGGTTTTCTGTTTTTTTGTGCCCAGACAAAATCCTATATGGTCCAGGTGGGCATGAGGCAAGGTAGGGACGGGTGAGGGCCCCTCTGAGGCTTCTTTCCTGATGCAGACTACCAGCCCTATAACCTTTCCTGCCCAGCTTCTGCCACCTCACAGCTGTCCTGGCCCCCTCTCTCCTCCAAAAATATATGCATGCCAAGCCCCAGTAGGTGTGAGGTTTGTAGGCCCAAGTCTAGAGAGAGCTGAGTCTGGCAAACCCTGAAAGTCTCCCAAGACATGGGTCCACAGCGTCTGGGACCAGCAGACAAGAGGGCCAAGGGTGCTGCTGAGACTCTGGGAAGCACCAGGACTCTCCCAAAGAGAACCTTGGATTCCTCCTAGCCCATCCCCCTCTGTCTGGCTTCGTCTTATCCCAGGCTGCCAACATCAGCACCAGGCTCCCTGCCTCCACCATGATGCCCTGGCAGCCGGCAATTCATAGTTTTGTTTTCCCCAGGTAGAAATTGGACTTAAAGGTGCCCAGTGGGTGGGGAATGAGGAGATATAAGGGTTGGGACAGGGGTGACCCTAACAGTCCTCCCTCTTGGTCACAAAAGTGTGTTACTCTTAAAGAGGGCACGTTCTGCGTGGAGCACTGGGTGTTATGCACGAACAATGAATCATGGAACACTACATCAAGAATTAATGATGTAATGTATGGTGATTAACATAACAATAAAAAATTTTTTAAAAAGTGTGTTACTCATACATTTGGGTAGGTCTCACCTAGACCCACAGCTGCTATTATTAATATTGGCCGCTTTTTCCTGAGCATGGGCTATGTGCCAGGCATTGGCACTGGGCTCCAATACATCATTACACTGAGTCCTCCCAGAAAAGCTATTATTCCCATTTTACAGAAAATGAAACTGAGGCTTAACGTTAAGTGACTTGTCGAAGGTCCCAAGTTTTTAGGATTCAAACCTTTATCTGTCTGGCTCTAACACCCAACCTTTCACCACTGACTTGCTATCAGTGTCACCTCCGTGTTGACAAGCCAAGCCAGACCTCCTTGGAGTCTGTGAGAGAAGCCAGGGTGAAAGGGGTTAGAAAGGTGAAAAAGTAATAACAATTGTCAATTCTGAGTAGCAAGTATATGATATTACCCTGTGCATTTTTTTATATATATTTTAAAACTTTCTCAAAATAAAAATCATTCTGAAGGAAAGAAGACAAGAAAGCACAGGGCTGGCTCAGAGGCCAGGGCTTGGGCCAGGCCTAGGCTGGAATGGGGCCTGGGCAGGGGCTCAGGGCAGCCGTTCCGCACAAGAGCCCCAGTGTTCCCTGGGCCCGGCTGCCATCCAAGAGCAACATGGTCGGCACCAGGCAACGTCTGCCCCCTCCCCCCAACTCTGCTCTCAGGCAGGTGGGGGGCAGGGCCTGGCCTCAGGAGTCCCTCCTGTCCCAGACTTGCACTTCGGGAGCCCAGAGCCTGCAACCCTCTGCCTAGGGCCTGCTACTTCATAGGTGCCCCATCAGTACTAGCCAAATGGGCAGGGAGAGCAGTGCCCAGTGCCTCACCTTTGGGTGAGTATGCACCTTCCTGGACTGAAGTTAAGGATGGGGGTAGAAAACAGGCTGATGCAGTAGCATCAAAAATCCCAACTCTGGTGCTCACTTCAGCAGCACATATACTAAAAATCCCAACTCTGTGGAGAGTCACCCTGAGCTCTCCCTCTTTGTCCCAGAAGATCAGGGCTCAAGGCTCAGTCCTGTGACTTTATTTTCTCACTATTTTTTTAAGTAAGCTCTATGCCCAACGTGCGACTTGAACTCATGACCCTGAGATCAAGAGTTACATGTTCTACTGACTAAGCCAGTCAATCGCCCTGCTACATGACTTTAGACAAGTCATTCCATCTGCCTGAGCTCCTGTTTCCTTACCTGCAAAATGGAGCTAAGGATTCTAACCACATTTGGTTTGGGGGGAGGATCAAAGGATATAATGCATATGTAACACCTAGCTTAGCATGTCACTTGGCAGACAGTGGGAGCTCAGCCAAGGCAAGAACTTCCTCCCTGCTTCCTGTTCTGCTGAAACCCTTTCCCATCTCTTAACTCATTCACTTCCTCCAACATCCCTGGGGAAAAGGAAGCAAGAGTGTGCCCATTTTCTGGATAGAGAAACTGAGGCAGAGGCAGGCTAAAGGTAGGATCTTAGGATGGCAGGTTCCTGAGCCCCTGCTAGGGGTGTGTGTGTGTGTGTGTGTGTGTGTGTGTGTGTGTGTGTGTGTGTGTGTGTGTGTGTATGTGAAAGAGAGAGAGAGGGAGAGAGTGGAGAGAGGTCATGTTTGAAAGGTTTTGAGAGAGACTGCGAATGTAACTGGTGGAAGATTGTTACCAAGAGAGTGAGACCATGATGGGGAGACAGGCTTGGATGCCTCTTGCAGACTTCCTCAGCATGTCTCCTTCTGTGTTCTGTTTACTTTCCCATCTCTCCCCACTACAATGTCAGCGGCTCCTTGAAGGGGAGGGGCTGGGTCAGATTACTGCTTTATCCCCACTATTTAGAACGGTGCATACCACATAATGAACCGTTAATTGACACCTGGCAAATGAATGTGTATATGAATGAATAACGTGAAAGAGCATCAGATGCCACAGAGGGTCAGTGTGAGAGGTCATGAGTGTGGGATGGGCGGTGGACAAAGGATGTGCAGACTTGGGGGGGTGGGAAGTATATGGTTGCCAGTCTAAGGAATTTGGGCATCTCAGGAGGCAGGGAGGTTGCGCAGCCTGGGCTATGAAAGCCTTTCCTTTGCCTTTGGCTCAGGTAAACCTGAGAAGTGCCTGGAAGTTGAATGAAAGCTGTGTGGGGTCCAGCCCCTGCTGGCAGCTCACCCTACCCCCCAACAACCACCTTCACTAAGAGGAGCCAGCAGACGACCAGAGGTGGGGAGCTGGATCTCTCCAGGAGTCCAGGAGGTCCGGTGAGGCTTCTTTGTGCTGGAGGCTTCCATTTGCTGGGCTCCCCCAGTGCCAGGAGCCTCAACATTTCCAGGTGCTCCAGCAAGGAAGGACCGTGAATACGGGGAATCAGAACCAGCTGGTTTTAAAAGATAGCCAATTATTTTTTGATTTATCTTTGGGAGGAGACCATTATTTTGTTTGAGAAGGAAAAAAAATCACTTTATTGGGCTTTTTAGTTATGCAAAGGAAAAGCCTCTATCCCGTAGGGAGTAAGGGTGGAGAAAGCTAGACTCCTCTGCATAACAATGGGAAAGGAAACTGCTTCCCTTAGGGCAGGGTTTCCACCAGCCAGAGGGGCACGGGGAGATGAGTCTGAGACCCCAGCTTAGGGGTTTCCTTTCTCCTCAAGAAGCCAACCGGAGTGGAGGGCTTAGACTTCAGGTGTGGCTCGGGCAGAGGTCAAAGTTCAGCTGCCCTCCTAGTTCGGCCACTGTCTAGTTGCTCAAGGGGAGAGATGCTTGCAAGTGAGGCAGACCTGAGCAAGGTGGGGCAGAACTATTTGGGGGTACCTACTGTGTGCCAGGCACTTGGGATACAATGTTAAAGTCTGTAGGCAGTTCCTGCCTCCTATGTACACAACTGTTTAGTTACAGTTCTGGAATGTTCCATGAAGATGAAGAAATAACAGGTCCTAAATAATCATAGTTAACATTACAAAGCAAGTGTCATATACCCGGCAGTGTTCTACAGGCTTACACGTGTTTACTCTTTGCAAAAACTTCATAAGGAAGATACTATCATTATACTTACTTTACTGATGAGAAAATGAAAACACAGAGATGGACTAACCTGCCAAGGTTACTCCAAGTGTGATGGCATTGAGATTTGAGTCCTGAAATCTGTGCTTTGAATCACTTCACTTCCTGCTTCTTTCTCCATGCTCACAGGACAGAAGGCATCTAAGAGGAACCTGGCAGGTCCAGAGGGCTTCTCTGAGGAAGTGCTCTGACATCTAAGAATGAGATGGAACCAACCAGACCTGGAGGGGAAAATCATTCCAGGAAGAGGGAATCATATGTGCAAAGGCCCAGAGATAGAGTGGGACCAAGGAAAGAAATGAAGGATTTGTCTGGAGATGTGGCCAGGGGCCAGGTCATGCCAAGAATCATTATGGGAAGCTAGTGGAAAGTTTTAAAGCATCAGATTTGTATTTATTTCCTTTCCTTTTCTTTTCCTTTCTTTTCTTTTCTTTCTTTCTTTCCTTTTTTTTTTTTTTTTTTTTGAGATTTTATTTTTAAGAGGCGCCTGAGTGGCTCAGTTGGTTAAGTGTCTGACTTGGCTCAGGTCATGATCTCAGGGTTCCTGGATCCAGCCGGACCTTGGGCTCCCTGCTCAGCGAGGAGTCTGCTTGTCCCTCTCCCTCTGCCCCTCCCCCCTCAAATAAATAAAATCTTTTTTTAAAAAAGATTTTATTTTTAAGTAATCTCTACACCCAACGTGGGGTTCAAACTCACAACCCCAAAATCAAGAGTGGCATGCTCCAACAACTGAGCCAGCCAGGCGCCCCCAGATTTGTATTTCAAATATCACTCTAAAGGTTGTGCTGAGAACGGATGGGTGCGGTTGGAGGCAGAGGGGAATCTCCTAGCCACTGTATGGTGACAGAAGACAGAGTAGCCAGGTTAGGCCAAGGTTTGTGGAGGCTGGCCGGTCAGGACTGTTGGGCATTGCTCCCTAAAAGGGGTGAAGAGCACAGGATAACGCAAATAACTAAAACTTGGAAGCCTGGTCTGGGTGCGGCAAAAGAGGCGGAGTCTGATGGCAGGCCGGGGCGGGGCCCCGGGATTGGGCTGACCCAGTGGGACACTCGGCTCTGTTGGGTCTGGGGACTGGTCCCCAGGTGGGCGGGACGCTGTGCTACTCGCCGCGTCGTGGTTGTCTTGGTAGATCTGGTCCAGGAGGGGCCGGGCCGGGGGTGGGCGGGGCGCTGGGTTGTCCCCAGCCAAGCCGCTGTCAGGATAGAGCTGGTCCAGGAGGGGCGGGGCCCGAGGGGGGCGGGGCGCTGGGCCTCCCGCGGCCACCCCGCTGTCGCGGGTGCATTCCTGGCTCTCTGGCCCGGGGCGGAGGAGCGCCCCGGCTGAGTCTGCGGTCCCCGCTGGGCGCGGGTGTCGGCACTGGCCGGAGCTAGGAGCAGGGCCGCGGAGGACCCAGGTGAGCCGGGACCCTGTGCCTGGAGCGGGACCACAGAGGCTCGAGGTGAGCCGGGATCCCTTGCGGGCCCAGGCTGCGCTCCCCGCCGCCAGAGGGCGAGCGGCAGCTGGGCTCAGGGAGCTGCCCCCTCCCAGCACTGGGGACCTGGGCGTCCTCTCGGAAGGGGGGTGGAGGAGACGGTAAATCAGTAACCCGCAGCGCACACAGGGCCTTTTGTCCCGCTCCGTCCAAAGAGCACCCTGGCCGTGGAGCTGGTTACTCATTGCCCACCCGGACGGGGGCGGGCCGGCTGTCTTTGCAGCTCCCCCTCTGGACTTGCCGACTCGCACCTCCCCCCAGGGTGGCAGGGTAAGGGTGGAGGAAGAAAAGCGCGCTGGTCCCTCGGCTGCTGGACCGTCTGCGCGCCCGGAGTAGAGATGAGGAAGCTGAGGATCCGAGAGGTGCGGTCATTTGCCCAGGGTCCCCCAACGCTTGAGTCCGGGAGGTTGGAGGAGAACCCAGGAGTGTCTGATGCCAAAGGCAGGCCCATCAGCCCCTGAGCAAGGCGGTGGGTCGGTCTGTCTGCGGCCGCGTGTGATCCGAGGAAGGGTCCTGAGGTTACGAGGTCGGGGCAGCCTAGGAATGGGAATAAAATCCCCAGGCCTCGGCCCCTCTCCCAACTGGAGCTGTGGACCCAGAGGGCTATTCTCCCTGCAGAGCAGAGCAGGGTAGGGGGATTCTATGGAAGAGGGCCATGGAAACTGGGGGTGAGTGCAGGGACAGTGGCATCTGAGTCGGGTGGAGAAGAGAAATGGGGACACAGAGGTATGTATGTGCAAGAGAGAAGACATGCCCAGTTTTGAAAGCCAATGGCTTTCCTGCTGAAGAGGTTGAAGGAGCAGACTGTGCAACTAAAGATATTGACAAGGGCAGGGAGGGAGGCCTAGAATGCTGGATGAACTGTGGATTGGACCCTGCTGGACATGGGCAGCCATTAAGGGCTTGAAAGCTGGGGATATGGGGTGGTGACATGGCAGATAGTTGTAATTTCTAAAGCCCTGCTGGAGAGTGGAGGCTAGAGAGCCAAGGGAGATGTTTGCAAAGGCCCAAGCTAGAGATGACCATGGCCTGCCTTGGGTCCAAGCAAGGGAGGTGAGATGGACTGGAGAAGGATTGAGGAGGCAGATGGGACTGGAAGTAGAGGAGGGGTGAAGGCAGATGGGAAGAGATGATGCCCCAGCTGCGGGGGCAACCCAGGGAAGGAACAGTTGGATGGGGGAGGTGATGGTTTTGGTCAGGACAAGCTAAGTGCCCCCTGCCTCAGCCAGAGCTGGAAGGGGGCAGTGGCTGAAGAGAGAGGGTGCAGTGAGCTTCCTGGGCAAGATAGATTCATAGACACCAGTGTCTCCTGACTTATGAAGCCCCAGGTAATAGCCAGTAGTCCCCTGGGACTACGTTGGTCTCCTCTTCCCCTGCCCCAGCTGAGGCTGTTTTGAGTGTTCTTTTGGGAGATGGAGACATCCTTGTTGGCATATGGATAGGGTGGGTGTGTACATCATACCTGACAGGAACCGCACCAGAATCAGAGGTAATTGGCCAAAGGCAGACCCAGGGTGAGAGTCACGGGGAGGGAGGGGAAGAACATGCCAACATTCTGTGTTCCCAACCCCTACATATATGGTCTCTTTTATCCTCAAAGCAGCCCTTGGAGGACAGCACCCAGAGAGGGACAGGGACTTGCAAGTTGGTAAGAGTCAGGATTAGAACTTGGCTTTGTTGAACATAGAGCCCGTTGCCTCAAACAGAGTTGTGAGGACACAAAAAGCAGATGTATTCCCAGCATGCCATTCTGGTTCAGAATGAGGAAGAACTTCTGCTCACCATGGAATGTGCTGCTTTGTTAGGAGTGAGTGCCCTGCCACTGAAGGTATTCAAAGCTGGCCATGAAAATGTCAGCAATGCTAGAAGAAGTGTGGGTCAGCTCAGATAACATCCAGATGCTGAAGTTTGGCCTTGTATTAGATTTTTTTTTTTGGGTTCTTCAGCAATAAATTCATTTATTCAGCAAAAAATAAATTATGTGTGCTGAGAGCGAGCAGAAGATATGTCTCCGTTCTCTGCTTTCCTCCAAAGAAAGAATCCCCAAACTGCCCTTTCTATGAACTTGTGCCAGGGTCTCAGCAGGACCAGAGGAGAGCAGGAAGCCCGGCCCTGCCCCCCTGCATAACGTACTGTGAAGAAGCTTTGGGCTCTGGCAACGGCAGAGCCTCTTCCAGTCTCTGCCATGCTGCTGTGTGGGCGGGGGGGGCGGGTGTTGGACAAGTCCTCTGACCACTTCTGGTCTCAGTTTCTTCATCTGCAAAATAGGGGAATAGCACCACCAAAGGTGCATGCCCAGCAGGAGTTCTTCTCCCTCCTTTGCAGGAAGGCAGTTGGTGGTAAGCCCAGCCTGGGTCCTTGTGAGCAGCAGAGAGGATATGTGGCTGCTGTTGGCCCTGCTGGGGGTCCTGGTGGAGGTGCCTGGGGCTCCAGCTTTGTCCCTTGAAGCCTCTGAGGAAATGGAGCTAGGTATGGCCTTTAAGGTGGGAGAGGGTGGCAGGGGAGGGCAACCTGGAGGGGGCTACTAGCTGAGCAAAACTGGAAAGGACCTGGCCCAGTCCCTGAGGAGGTGACAGCAGGGCAGGGCTCAACCATTGAGACTCAGTGTCTGGCTCCCAGCAAGCGTCCACCTATCTCTATGTCCACAAGAGAGGAATGGCCTTGCAGGGTGAAGGGTCCTGAGCTGGGCTGCAGAGCTGGTGGTGAGCTCCTGGCCGCGTGTGTGTGTGTGTGTGTGTGTGTGTGTGTGTGTGTGTGTTCTGTGCACCGGGTGTGTGGTTTGGGAGGCCCAGCAGCATGTGTGATGTATGCACCGTGAGTGTGCTGTGCCCTGGAGGTGTGGCATGTGCCCTGGATGTGGCACCTATAGCATGTGGTGGGTGTGTGTTTGTGTGTGGCAATGGCATGCCCAGTCCAGCATGTATGCTCTGCACCGTGTGCGTGATGCACACAGAGGCATGGCAATTGCCTCACATACAGTGTCTGTA
Organism: Zalophus californianus; assembly: GCF_009762305.2. Lineage (NCBI taxonomy): Eukaryota > Metazoa > Chordata > Mammalia > Carnivora > Otariidae > Zalophus > Zalophus californianus. The sequence goes on along the minus strand of NC_045599.1, from coordinate 89,273,183 downwards.
GCATGTGATGATGTGTGTATGTTGAAGAGCAGCTGTCCAGCATGTGTCGAGGGATGCTTGTGCCCTGCCTGTGCAGCATGTTCTCTGTACGCAGGGGGCTCCCTCAGCTGGGGCTGTGGGGGGCTCACTGACCTCTGCCCTTGGCCCACAGAGCCCTGCCTGGCCCCCAGCCCGGAGCAGCGAGAGCCGGAGCTGACTGTGGCCCTTGGGCAGCCTGTGCGGCTATGCTGTGGCCAGGCTGAGCGTGGTGGCCACTGGTACAAGGAAGGCAGTCGCCTACCGCCTGCTGGCCGGGTACGAGGCTGGAGGGGCCGCTTGGAGATCGCCAGCTCCCTACCGGAGGATGCTGGCTGCTACCTCTGCCTGGCACGAGGCTCCATGCTTGTCCTGCGCAATGTTACCTTGGTTGTAGATGGTAAGGGGGCCTACCAGGGGCTAAAGGGTGCCTGGGGAGAGAGACCCTCCCCATCCTAGACCTCAGACATCTCTCTTTGTCCCTGACATAGACTCCTTGCCCTCCAGCAATGGTAATGAGGACCCTAAAGCCCACGGGGACCCCTTGAATGGGCACATTTACCCCCAGCAAGGTCAGTATGAGTCCTCAGGGACTCAGTTCCCTACCTCCCAGCTGGTCACTGAGAAGAAGAGACCTGTGTGGAAACAGGTGGTCATCCTGGGGGCACTGAGTTCTCCTTTCCCCTCCCCTCCAGCTCCCTACTGGACACACCCTCAGCGCATGGAGAAAAAACTTCATGCAGTGCCTGCCGGGAACACTGTCAAGTTCCGCTGTCCAGCTGCAGGCAACCCCACGCCCACCATCCGCTGGCTCAAGGATGGACAGGACTTCCATGGGGAGCATCGCATTGGAGGCATTCGGGTGAGTCTCTAGGTTCTAAGACCATCCGCTCCTCCATTTTCACTCCCCCAATGGTCTGCTCAGACCTCGAAGTCATTCCTTCTCTAATGAGGAAGGCAGCCTCCGGCCTTAGAAGGAGCACTAGACGGCGGACTGGGACAGCTCTGATTCAGGTCCCCACTCTGCTACCCTCCTGCCAGTGACTTAATCTCTCAGCCTTAGCTTTCCTTGTGAAGTGGGAAGGCTCACTGACTGGCAGGTATGGAGTTTTAGTAGCTAATTCTCCTGGGAAGACCCTGCAGGGTCAGCTCTAGGTTGCAGTGAGGAAGCTGAGACTCCGAGAGGGCAAAAATTGACTCATGGTGGTACAGCCGGGAAGAGGCCATGCTAAAACTCAAAAGCTCAAACCAAGGGTTCAGACACTTCTTGGCCTTGGCCTGGCCTCCCCAGGGCCTGGAGAGCTTGAGAAGAACCCTGTGGGCAGGATCTAGCCTCTTCTTGCCCTGGACTCCTGGGTGGGCACAGGTGGATGGCCACTCATAGATGCTTCCCCTGCCCCCAGCTGCGCCACCAGCACTGGAGCCTGGTGATGGAAAGTGTGGTGCCCTCGGACCGTGGCACATACACTTGCCTCGTGGAGAACTCTATGGGCAGCATCCGCTATAGCTATCTGCTGGATGTGCTGGGTGAGCGGACGGGCAGGCAAGGCGGTCTGGGGGTGGGAGCCCTGGCACTGCCCTCAGGTAGCGCCCAGTCTGGCAGGCAAGACGGACTCAGTCTTAGATGGCTCAAGCTGCCCTAGGTGTCCCCGTGGGTGGGAGGGAAGCATGGGGGGTAATGTTGGCCTGGAGGAACAGGGGTCAGCTGAGAGAAAAAGTGGGAGAGACATCCAGGCAGAGGGCCCAGGCTGAATCAAGGTCCTAGGTGTAATGAATACAATGCATTTGTGAAGAGGTGTATGCCTGGGTTGTGGCATTTAAGCAGGGAGCCATGCGTGTGGAGGGTTTTGAATGCTAGACTATGAAGTTGCCCTTGACTCCAAAGGCAACGGGGAGCTATGGAAGGTTTCAGCAGGGTAAGCAGGGGTGGACAAGGTCTGAGTTGCATATCAGGAAGTTCCCTCCCTTGAGCTGAGGCGGGGGGGGGTTGCTGGAGGCGGGTGACCAGGGTGCTTCTGTGGGTGCCACTGGTCAGGGTTGACCGCCTGGCCCGGCCCCCAGAGCGGTCCCCGCACCGGCCCATCCTGCAGGCGGGGCTTCCGGCCAACACCACAGCTGTGGCCGGCAGCAATGTCGAGCTGCTCTGCAAGGTGTACAGCGATGCCCAGCCCCACATCCAGTGGCTGAAGCACATCGTCATCAATGGCAGCAGTTTTGGGGCCGACGGCTTCCCCTACGTGCAAGTCCTGAAGGTCCAGCCCCTACCAGCCCCTGAACCCTACTGTCCTCCCATGGGGCATGGAGGTGGGGGGTGGTGCCCCACTTCCTTCCTGGCCCTGTTGTGACCCCTGAGTATGTCCCCTATCCCCAGACAGCAGACATCAATAGCTCAGAGGTGGAGGTCCTATACCTTCGGAACGTGTCAGCTGAGGATGCGGGCGAGTACACCTGCCTGGCGGGCAATTCCATTGGCCTCTCCTACCAGTCAGCCTGGCTCACGGTGCTGCCAGGTGAGCGCTCGAGGGGGCCAGGAGAGGCTGCAAGAATCCCGTTCTGACCTGGCAGCAGGCTGTGTCCCTTGGCCTGTGGGGCTTGGGACGTAGCATGCGGATTTGTGGGCTTGATTCCTCGAGTGGCAGTGCTTCTGTGCATGTCCACATGCGACTGCCATGTGACCCTCTGGGTTAGGGGTGTGCAGGGCGGGATATAACTGCAGCTTTCTTGGTGAGTGTCCCGGTGTGTGTTGGGAGCTGTGAGGCCTGAGTTAGAGGATCTAGGGCTGGCCATCTAACCACTGACCGATCCGTTTTCTGTCTGTATATGTGTCTGTCTGTGGGCAGAGGAGGACCTCACATGGACAGCAGCGGCGCCGGAGGCCAGGTACACGGACATCATTCTGTACGTGTCAGGCTCTCTGGCTCTGGTTGTCTTCCTGCTGCTGGCCGGGCTGTATCGAGGGCAGGTACTCATCAGCCGGCACCCCAGGCAGCCCGCCACCGTGCAGAAGCTGTCCCGCTTCCCTCTGGCCCGACAGGTACCATGCTGTTCCCCACCCACTATCGTGTCCCCATAGTGAAGCTCTTGGCCTGCCTTCCCCAGCCCAGCTCAGCTCTAGCAGGCTGACCGAGTCACCCGCCTTACAGTTCTCCCTGGAGTCGGGTTCTTCGGCCAAGTCAAGCTCCTCCTTGGTGCGGGGTGTCCGTCTCTCCTCCAGTGGCCCTCCCTTGCTCGCTGGCCTTGTGAGTCTAGACCTACCTCTCGACCCACTGTGGGAGTTCCCCCGGGACAGGTACGCTGCATGGAGAGAGGATGGGCGTGCAGGCTCCAGGTAGGAAGGACGTTCCCATGGCTGAGGCCCCGGCATTCTCATTTCCAGGCTAGTGCTCGGGAAGCCGCTGGGTGAGGGCTGCTTTGGGCAGGTGGTGCGGGCAGAGGCCTTCGGCATGGACCCCACCCGGCCTGACCAAGCCAGCACCGTGGCTGTCAAGATGCTCAAGGGTGAGTGGTGTCCCCGGGGGACGTGCTGTGGCCTTGGGACTAACAGAAGAGGCTCATGGTGCTACCAATTGAACACTGGTGGCCAGAAAGGCTATAGGATCCCACCCTTGGGCCTAGGGCCCAACTCTGCTACCAGCCCTCGCAAGCCATTTCAAAGCTGATTCGCTCACCTGTCACCTGGGAGTAAATAATAGTCCCTACCTCCTGGCCTGAGGTTCGTGAAAAGTGCCTGATACGTAAAATCTTAACCACTGGAATGATGATGACTAAGGATTTGGGGTGACTGGGGTCAGACACCCCCACCTCAGCCCTAGCCCCATGTCAGCCTTGGCCTTGAATAACCTTGTCAGCCTCATAGGCTTCCACCTCATTCCTTCTGAGTACCCCCAAGTCACACCTTCAGCCCCCGAACCCTGGGCCCTTCCCAGATCTGTCCTCCTGTGTCCACCAGTCTAGGAGAACAGTCCAAGCACCAGCCCCAAAGTGCATAGGACATACCTGGGACCTACCATCGGAGCCTCTCACTGCTGTCCCCCACCCCCTCTACAAGAGCAGCCCAAACCACTGTTCTCCTCCCCCATCCCCTCCCCTCTGCACAGCTGGGGCCACCTGGTACTTTCTGGGAGGCAGGGATTGAGAAATGTGCATTGTAAGGTCTGGCAGGGAGGGTATGTCATTGGCCCAGGGCCACAGGTCAGCCCCTGGTCCTCAGCCTTCTCAAGAGAATCTGGAGCAGCTTCTTCCCAGCCTTCCCTAGCTGCACCCCACTGGACGCTCCCTGAATTCTCAGGCCAGATGCACACCAGGCCCCAGTCCCATCTCAGGGCGCCAGGCAGCTTCCCGCCCCCAGGAGCTCTCACCCCATCCGGGAACTAATGCCAAACCTCCAGATAGAGCTTCTTCCTATTCAAGTTCTCCTGTTTCCTGGTCCCACTCACAGAGAGGCCCACCTCTTGTAGACCCTTGATCTTGTTGTTTCCTTGCAACTGTTGTGAGAGGTAGGGCATGATCCATTGTCCCCTTTGATACAAGAGGATCCTGAGGTTCAGAGAAGTTAGAAGACTTTTTTAAAGGCCACACAGCCTAGCGGGGATTCGGGTCCAGACCTTTGTGACTCCAGGTCCAGCACTCCATGTCCTGTCCGTGACCCTGCAGCTCCATGTGTATACCCTGGCTGTCATCCCTGCAGACAACGCCTCCGACAAGGACTTGGCAGACCTGGTCTCTGAGATGGAGGTGATGAAGCTGATTGGCCGACACAAGAACATTATCAATCTGCTGGGCGTCTGTACTCAGGAAGGTGGGTTGGAAGGGGGCTAAGGGCAGGGACGGTGGGGTATGGAGCCGTAGCCTCAGCAGCCTCCCTGTCCCCTTCACCTCTACAGGGCCCCTGTATGTGATTGTGGAGTGTGCCGCCAAGGGAAACCTGCGGGAGTTCCTGAGGGCCCGGCGGCCCCCAGGCCCCGACCTCAGCCCTGACGGGCCGAGGAGCAGTGAGGGGCCGCTTTCCTTCCCTGCCCTGGTTTCCTGCGCCTACCAGGTGGCCCGAGGCATGCACTATCTAGAGTCCAGGAAGGTATGGGTGGTGGGCAGCATCCTCACTGCTCCATCTGTACACTGTCCTGCCCCCGGCATTGAATGTCCTCATCTTGTCCCTCTCTCCCCTTTTCCATTGCCCTGTCTCAATGTCCCCAAGCCTTTCTGTACCCCCCATCCGTACACAGTTGACACTGCGTGTCCGCAGTCCTTCCTCTCGCAGGCCCTAACTCACGGGGCAAGGGAAGAGGCCATGTGGGCGGGAGGGTGTGGGCCCTGAAGTTAGCTTTAGTCTCTCATCTCTGAATCTTGACCTCTTCATCTGTGAAACGAGTGGATGATGCCTCCCCCCAGGGTTACTGTGAAGTACAGTGTGCCCAGCATCCAGCCACGTGTCCTAATAAACCTAAGTCCCCTGCCCTACCCCCAGTGCATCCACCGGGACCTGGCTGCCCGGAACGTACTGGTGACAGAGGACAATGTGATGAAGATTGCCGACTTTGGGCTGGCCCGTGGTGTCCACCACATTGACTACTACAAGAAAACCAGCAATGTGAGGGAGGCGGGGCAGAGTTGGAAAGGGGGTTGGGGGGTACCAGGACCTGTGGGACTTCGCACCAATGCCCCTGCCTCTCCCATCCAGGGCCGCCTGCCTGTCAAGTGGATGGCACCTGAGGCCTTATTTGACCGAGTCTACACACACCAGAGTGACGTGTGAGTCCTGGAGGCTGGGGGTCCGGAATATCTGCCAGCGATCATTGTCCTACCCCACAAAAAGGGCAACACAATTGCCCAAGGTCGCACAACCCTGGGACCTGAGTGGGGCCAGACTCCGTGGTGGATCAGGCCTGCGAGGTCCCCCATCCCAGCCCCAGGAGTAGGGAGCAAAGCTGCGCCCTGCTGAGCCCTGGTCCTGCCTCTAGGTGGTCGTTTGGGATCCTGCTGTGGGAGATCTTCACCCTTGGGGGCTCCCCGTACCCCGGCATTCCCGTGGAGGAGCTGTTCTCACTGCTGCGGGAGGGCCATCGGATGGACCGGCCCCCGAACTGCCCCCCAGAGCTGTGAGGCCTCACACCCCTCTCCCCAACCTTACAGTCCTTATCCTCGGCCTTTGGCCTTGGCCTTAAGGTCCAGCCTCCTAATTCACTGTCACCATCCCCTCCTCAGCCCCAAGGGGAGGTCCTAGCCTTGTGTCTGGGCCCTTCCGCTGAGTGGCCCTACCTGCCCCCCATGAAACCCTGCCCCTGACACAGAGCCTCCGCCCCCGCCAGGTACGGGCTGATGCGAGAGTGCTGGCACGCAGCGCCCTCTCAGAGGCCTACTTTCAAGCAGCTGGTGGAGGCACTGGACAAGGTCCTGCTGGCCGTCTCCGAGGAGGTACTGCTCCCCTCGGGCCCTCATCCCCCTCTGCCCGCTCCCCTTGGGCCCTCATCCCAGCTGACCACCCGGACTGACCGGCGCTGTTCCCCGTAGTACCTAGACCTCCGCCTGACCTTTGGACCCTACGCCCCCACCGGTGGGGATGCCAGCAGCATCTGCTCCTCCATCGACTCTGTCTTCTGCCACGACCCCCTGCCCCTGGGGCCCCGCGCCTTCTCCTTCCCTGCGGCGCAGACATGAGCTGGGGCACAAGGTTGGGTAGCCAGGCAGGCCGGTGGCCTTCAACCTCCCCGGCTTAGCTGCAACCTGGCAGCGCTTGACTTCGGCAGCCTCAGGCCCCAACTTCAGGGTACTGTCCCAGACCTCTAGTTCTGCTTTGGGGAGGTCCATTCTTGTTCCTGGGGTCCCTAGATGAGGCTTCCTGCTCTGGCCTCGGATTCCCAGGCCAGGCTGCACGCCCAGTCTTAAGGCCCTGCCCCTGCCTTTGCAGTCATGGCCCCAGTGTTCTGATGGCCTGATTGTTAGGGTTCTGCCTGGCCTCCTTGGCCTTGGCACTCAGTCCTTGATCCAGGGGTTTGGCTGGACCTAGCTGTAGAACTGTCCTAAACCTCCTTGCTTCCTTGTACCCAGGGAAGTCTTGGGCCTCTGAACCCCATTTCCCCTGGTCTCCCCTGCCTCCCCTTTGCTGCTTGTCCTGGCATCTTGGTGGAAAGAGCATCTGTCCCTGTGCTCCTAGCTGAGCAGCTGGAAGCCTGCCGAAAACACAGAAGCAAATGGCCTTTTATAAATTATTTTTTGAAATAAACCTCTGTGTTCCTGGTGTGTTCCCTGCAGTGGATGGAGGGGAAATAGGGTGGAGGGATCCCCAAGCTGGAAGTTTTGCTTGAGTGATACAAACAGAGGGCTCTGTGCCGGGCCTCGGGCTTGCGTCCACCTACAGCTACCCCAGGGTGCCCCCAGGAACCTGTGTGCACCTCTGTCTTGGTCTGTCTTACCAGCACCATCTTGTGTACGTGATGGTCTGAATGAGCGCTAATGGCAGAGGAGTCCACACGGCACCCCTATCCGCTGGGTGGAACTCTTGTACCCTCTGCACATGCATGTGCATGTGCCTGCCCTGGGACTGTCCCCAAGGGAGCTGGCAGCACCCCTCCCCCATCTGCTCAGCATTAACCAAGCTGACCGTTAACACAGCGTGAAAGCCTGAAACCCAGCTTCGAGGCTGCTGCCCGCTCCCACGCTCTGCTGCTCAGACTGGGGGCTTGTGGGGGCTGTGCCCGCCCCGCCCCACCCTGGCCAGTCTCCCGGGCAGCAGCTGGTTGCCGCCCAGCTAGGCTGCAGCTGTCCCTGCCTGCCTGGTCCTCTGTTGGAGAGGCCGCCATGGCCTTGTTCTCAAACACCCTCTGGGGGGAGCAGGGAGATCAGCTTCCCAGGGCTCTGAGCCTGGAACCTTCCCTGGGGGCCATCCAGCCAGTTACTGCTGCTCTCCAGCTCCTGAACCATAGGGTGGAGGTACCTGACCCAGCGCCTGGTGCTCGCTCCTGGCCTGTCCTCTCCTGGGACAGGACAGACCCTTTGTGAGGGCCACCTGGATTGTCCCATGGCCTCCCAGAGGGTGGCAGCTGAAAATACATATAGGGTCAGAAGGGCCCGGATCTAAGAGGGTGTGGGCTGTCCTGGCAGACTGAGCAGCAGCTCATGGCCACGCTTCTCTTCTTGCTCTGGGTCTCTTCACACCCCCACCTATGCACTCTCCTTCTGACTGAGCCCCCCTCCCAAACCTAGTCTCCCATTGGAGGTCACTGTGCCCAGCCCAGTCAATCACAGGACAGGCAGGTCCCAGAATCCACCTGGGGAAGGAAAGGGTTGGGAGGCTAGAGTAGTGTATAAGGACAGGGGATGACGAATGAGAACTCCCATTTCTCCACTTTCCCATTGTGAGCCCACTGTTGAGCTAGGCTCAGCCACCCACTACTGTGTCTCACCACAGCCTCACCAGACAAAGATCAGTCTCCCCAATTTAATGACGGAGAAATGGAATGTGACAGGCCCAAGGTCACAAGGATGGGGGACTAAGGAAGGAGCTGAGTTGACCCCCTCCCAGTTCCCCCAAGTCCAGGTTCCCGGCAGGTCCTATGCACATTGGAGACCAGAGTCAGGTCACTCAGAGTGACAGGGGCAGATGGTGCCTGGTTGGTCTCAGGGGCCAGGAGGAGCTGTTACCCACCCTGTGCCCCCTCCTTGCCAGCATCCCTGGCAGGCACACGCTTGCCACATTCCTGACATCCCAAGTCAGAATGAGACAGATGCTGCTAATTCCCCATGCAAGCTTTCCTGCTCCATCTCCCCTCCCCCAAGCCTCTCTGAACAGCATGGCAGCATCTGGAGCCTTGTCCCCTCAGTCTGCTAGAGTTCTGAGTGGCCTCCTAGCCAGTGATACTGGCCTTGGGAGCTTGCAGAAAAAGCCCTGGGTCACTTCTAGACTCGGCCACTCACTGGCTGTGTGTGTGTATTAGTCAGGGCTCTGGTGGGAGCAACAGATAGCGGCCCCAATCTGGAAAGTGCAAGCCAGGGAACAGGAGGATGCTGGGAGGGAATCAGCACCTGGGAGGGAAGATCAGGTTGTCCACAATGTGTGTGTGTGTGTGTGTGTGTGTGGCGGGGGGGGGGGGGGCGCAGTCGGGGGAGATGCTATGACCGAAGCTACCCTCTCTGAGCCTGAAACACAGGAATGATGACATGTCTCAGAGAATGGCTGGAAGTGCTCAGTCCACAATGGCTGTTGTTGCTCAGGGATTAGGAGGGAATGGCCCCCAGGGCCGGGTTGCCATGATCTCATTCCCTCCTCATGGCAGCCCTTCCTGGAAAGCACTTTTGTTCCTGTTGCCCAGATGAGGACACCGAGGCTCAGAAGAAAGAAGTGACTGGCCCGCGGTTACATGGGGGCAAGTGGGAGACTGGGTGCTCTGGACCAAGTGCTCTGTCCTAGTGCAGAACTCATTCCCACAGCCCCGACTGCCCAGTATTCCGAGAACCAGGAAAGCTTCCGGATTTGCATGAAACAGGAGACATCTGCTGATAGAATGTCCATGTACCAGGGTGGATGGACATTCACAACGCCCTAGCACAGAACTCCAGCCCTATGGCCTTCAACCCTGCTACCTCACATGGGCGGCTCCCCCAGGGGAACATGCTTCTTGTGGCACACTCTTCCCCACTGTCATCTAGCCAAACCCTACTCACCCTGTAGATCTCACTCAAACCTCATTTCTCCAAGAGGCCTCCTCTCCCTGCTGAGCCCCCCTGTTCAGAGGCTAAAGAGGAGATGCTCTCAATAGTCTCCTTCCCCAAAACTGAACACCAGGAAGCAAGCACTGCTTTGATAGTTTTTCAATCAGTAGTTCTGAAACTTGAACATATATCAGAATCACCTAGAAAGCTTGGATTGTGAGGCTCCACCCCAGAAGTTTGTATTGAGTAGGTTTGAGGTGAAGCCTGGAAATTTGCATTTCTAACAAAGTTCTCAGGGGATGCAGATGCTGCTGGTCTGGAGCAGCACACTTTGGAAACCACGGTTTTATTTATTACTATTTATTTAATTTTTTTGTTTAAGATTTTATTTATTTATTTATTTATTTATTTATTTATTTATTTATTTGAGAGAGAGAGCGAGCGTGCGTGTGACCGGGGAGAGGGGCACAGGGGAAAGGAGGGAGGGAGAATCTCAAGTAGACTCCACCTTGAGCGTGGAGCCCCATGACCCAGAGATCACAACCTGAGCCGAAACCAAGAGTTGGACAACAAACTGACTGAGCCACCCAGCAGCCCCTATTTTACTTATTTATTTTTTTAAGTAGGTTCCACACCCAGCGTGGAGCCCAACATAGGGCTTGAACTCACAATCCTGAGATCAAGACCTGAGCTGAGATCAAGAGTTGGACGCTTAACTGAGTGAGCCATCCAGGCGCCCCTTTCTTTAATTTTTTTTTTAAAGATTTTTATTGGGGCACCTGGGGGTCTCAGTTGGTTGGGCGTCTGCCTTCAGCTCGAGTCGTGATCCTGGGGTCCTGGGATCGAGCCCCACGTTGGGCTCCCTGTCCACAGGGAGCCTGCTTCTCCCTCTTCCTCTACCTGCTGCTCCTCCTGCTTATGCTCTCTTTCTCTCTCTCTATCAAATGGATAGAGTAAAATCTTTTAAAAAAAATTTTTTTTAGATTTTTTTTAAATTTTTCATTTATTTGACAGAGAGACAGCGAGAGCAGGAACACAAGCAGGGGGAGTGGGAGAGGGAGAAGCAGGCTTCCTGCGGAGCAGGGAGCCCGATGCGGGGCTCGATCCCAGGACCCTGGGATCTTGACCTGAGCCCAAGGCAGAAGCTTAACGACTGAGCCACCCAGGTGCCCCTAGAGTAAAATCTTAAAAAAATAAAAATAGGGGCGCCTGGGTGGCTCAGTGAGTTAAGCGGCTGCCTTCGGCTCAGGTCATGATCCCAGAATCCTGGGATCGAGCCTCGCATCCGGCTCCCTGCTCCGTGGGGAGCCTGCTTCTCCCTCTGCCTGCCTCTCTGCCTACTAGTGCTTCTATCTTTCTGTCAAATAAATAAATAAAAAATCTTTAAAAAAAATAAAAATAAAGATTTTTATATTTTTGAGTAATCTCTACATCCAACATGGGCTCGAATTCACAACCCCGAGATCAAGAGTCACATGTTCTACCAACTAAGCCAGCCAGATGCCCCTGGAAAACCCCGGTTTTAAAGAGGCATTCACAGTTTAAACACATTTTTTTTTTTAAGATTTTATTTATTTATCTGACAGAGAGAGACACAGAGAGAGGGAACACAAGCAGGGGGAGTGGGAGAGGGAAAAGCAGGCTTCCTGCCAAGCAGGGAGCCCGATGAGGGGCTCAATCCCAGGACCCTGGGATCATGACCTGAGCCAAAGGCAGATGCTTAACAACTGAGCCACCCAGGTACCCCCACAGTTTAAACAATTTAAACCAAAATTCCAATGGCACAAAAGATTTTCGGCTCAGGTCATGATCCCAGGGTCCTGGGATCGAGCCCTGCATCTGGCTCCCTGCTCGGCGGGAAGCCTGCTTCTCCCTCTCCCACTCCCCCTGCTTGTGTTCCCTCTCTCACTGTGTCTCTGTCAGGTGAATAAATAAAATCTTTAAAAAAAGAAAGATTTTCAATAAAAAACAACCCCTTGTACCCATTCTCTCTGCTCCCCAGGGGAAACTGCCCCCATTTTTCTGAGTCTTCTTGCATGCTCCCTCCCCTCTTTCTGCTTGTATAGCCCTTGATCTAATTTATCAGTTACTGTTCCTGCCCCCAAAATCCAGAGCCTCGCCTGGCCGAACTAAGGCACAGTCTGGCCTTGAAGGACAATAAAGGGACCCATTCCCAGATACAGACACACTCAGGTGCGCACCCAGGCTGGCCACTGCCCACCCCTTCCCACACTCCAGCTCCCTAACTGGGAGTCTCTCCTCCCACTTCTCCACCTGCTATAGGATTTAGCCTAATCCCGGAGTATGTGTTTGAGGCAGCTGCAGTTCTCTCTGAGGGGAGAGGGCTCTCCTCTGGAGGAAATCTCCTTGTATTCTCTTGCTATAGAAATCTGACCTTTGTCGGCACCTGGGCCCCACGGCTGGGGGCCTGTCCCCAAGAAATGGCTGAGGAGGGGGCGTGAAATTGCCAACAGCTGAACACACCCAGCCTTTCTCCACATCCTCTCCAACCCGGTGGCGGCTCACATTCCATAAGGCCAGCTCCTTCCGGGCCCCCCAGTGCCAGGCTCATGTTCTTGTGTGGGTACTTGGGCCCAGCCTGACAGGGCCCTACTCATCTCACCAACTGGCCCTACATAGTATGGCTGTGGGCTCCTCACAGCTCTCGAACTCCAGGTCACCCTTGTACCCTTCAGGACTCAGCTCAGTTATCCCCTCCTCCAGAAAGCCCACGGTGACCTCGCAGCGCAGCCGAGGCATTCTGCCTCTATGTACGACTAGTATGACCCATTTATGTCTCCTTCTGTCCCACTCAGAGCAGGGGTCTCTCAGCCTCCACCTCTGGGAACTCAGGCCCAGTGCAGAGCAGGCCACCCTAAGGCTTGTCAAATAACTAAATGACTTGGAATGGTGACGATGTGGTTCCCAGCAAGACAGGCCCTTTCCTTCAACAACTGAAGCCCAGAAGAGGTGGGTTGGCTGGCAGGGCTGAGACAGTGTGACCCATATCAGGAGCACAGCTCTAGAATCTTTAAAACGAAACGGCTCTTGGATCCTGGAGGACCAAGATTATTATTATTGCTGGGGGACCCACGGCATATGCCGAGGACAGCTTCACAAACACAGCAGAGCTTCTGCCCCTATGGGTGTGGGCCCCTTCCAAGCAACCCCTGAAGACAGGTTAAAAATAAACGATGGATAGAATGGAATTCCCTAGAGCAGCAGTGTCCAACAGAACTTTCTGCAATGATGGAAATGTTCTAGATCTGTGCTGTCCAAGACAGTAGCCACTAGCCAAATGTGGCTCCTGTGACTGGGGAACTGATTGGCTTATTTTAGTTCATTTATTATTTTTTTAAAGATCTATCCATTTTGAGAGAGAGAGAGAACGTGCACACGAGCAGGGGGAGGGGCAGGGAGAGAGGGCGAGAGCCCAATGCAGGGTCCATCCCACGACCCCGAGACCACAACCCGAGGCAAAACCAAGAGTTGCTCGCTCAACTGACTGAGCCACCCAGGCGCCCCTATTTTAGTTCATTTAAAGAGCTGTGTCTTGACAGGACAGCTCTAGAGCCTTCACAAAGGGGCTGCTCTAAGCGCACGGATGAGGAATTCTCCCCAACTTACACTAGTGAGAGGAAAATCTGAGGTACAAGCAGTGTGCACAGTGTGTTCACACCCATGTGAAATATGTGCCTGAGGTTGTAGGGATGCATTTGCTCAGGAACAGTGGGCAAGTGGTCACAATGGCTGCTTCTGGGGAGGGAAACTAGGTGGCTGAGATGGGCGAGGTAGGACCTTTGTTTCTTTTTATTTTTGTATCTGGTACGTTTACAAAAATTAAAAATAGAAAATTTTCTTATAAAGTAAAGAAAAAATACCAGAGAAGAAAGGTATCCCCTCTGCATACATGACAGCTTCCAAGGCTGCCTGGCCCAAACCTCAGGCTGCCCCAGAGTGGGTTGCAGAGCTTCTAGGGCCCAGCACTCTCCTAAACAGCTACACTGTCCTCCTCCCTGCTTCACACACCAGCCCAGGCTGGAATCAAGGCCCGCTAGACACAGCCCAAACTGACCCCCCCACACTCCCCAAACCCCTCACTTACCCCTCCTCCATCTAGTCTCTGGCCCCAGTGAGCCTCTTTCTCTTTTTGCATCACCAAGTTCACATGAACCTCAGGGCCTTTGCACTTGCAGGTCTGTGCCTAGAAACCTAGTCCCCTGGTTCTTCTAGCTGGCTCTCAGAACAAAGGTCACCTCTTAAGAGTGGCCTCTCCTGACCACCCTGGCTAAAGTCCTCCCTCTGTTATTCCATATTTTAGCCCTTTGTTTGTTTTCTTCTGCAATTATCTTATTTGTTCATTCTTTAGTGGTTGCTACCTCATTAGAAGGTGAGCTCTGAGAAGCTAAGGGGCTGTCCTGTCCACAGCCATACCTCAAATGTCTACAATGGGGTGTTTCACATAAGTGCTCCATAAATGTTCATGGAATGAGTACATATTGAATGAATTTCCCAAACTCAAAATTCAAATCCCAGACTAGCAAGCTGATCTCAGAGAGGCCTCCCAAGTCCTTTGGGAGCTGAGACAATGCCCCTGCAATGTACACATAGCCTCCCCTCAGGATGAGCCCCCACAGTATCCACAGAGGAATGGTCAACCCATCCTCTGACCTAAGGCCCAGTCCTGTGGAAACCCAGGGAGGCCTCAGGACTGTCACTGCCCTTAAAGGACAGGCTCAGGGGGGTCACCTAGGGGGCACAGTTGGTTGAGCATCCCACTCTTGATTTCAGCTCAGGTCATGATCTCAGGGTCATAAGATTGAGCCCCACATGTGGTTTCTCGCTGGACATGGAGTTTGCTTAAGATTCTCTCTCCCTTGCGACGCCTGGGTGGCTCAGTCGGTTAAGCGTATGTCTTAGTCTGCTTCTCCCTCTCCCTCTGCCTCTCCCCACGCTGCTTGTACTCTCTCACTCTCTCTTTCAAATAAATAAATAAAATCTTTTAAAAACGGGGGGAGAGGGGCACCTGGGTGGCTCAGTCGTTGGGCATCTGTCTTTGGCTCAGGTCATGATCCCAGAGTCCTGGGATCGAGCCCCGCATCAGGCTCCCTGCTCGGCGGGAAGCCTGCTTCTCCCTCTCCCACTCCCCCTGCTTGTGTTCTCTCTTTCGCTGTGTGTCTCTCTGTCAAATAAATAAATAAAATCTTAAAAGAAACACACAAAAAAAAACGGGGGGAGGGACTGGGTGGCTCAGTCGGTTGAGTGTCTGCCTTCAGCTCGGGTCATGATCCTGGAGTCCCGAGACCGAGCCCCATGTTGGGTTCCCTGCTTGGTGGAGAGCCTGCTTCTCCCTCTGCCCCTCACCCCACTCATACGCTCTCTCTCTCAAATAAATAAATAAATAAAAATAAAGATTCTTTCTCTCCCTCTGCCCTCCCCCCCTACTTGCTCACTCTCACATTCTCTCTCTCTCTCAAAAAAAAAAAAAAAGACAATCTCAGGGTATTTGCTTATAAACCAGCATTCCCCCACACTATGTTGAGGATAGCATGGTAGACAAGGGACCAATAACTAAGAAAGGACTGCCAACCTACAAGAAAAAGACGTACCTCAAAATACAAATACAGAGAGCATATGACAAGGTAATTGACTGACAAGGATACACAGAGGTTAACAAGCATGTGAGAATCCTAACATTCAAGAAGAGTCAGTCCAAGAGATGCTCTCATTTTGCACCTATTAGACTGACAAAAGTTAGGAAGCTAGAGAATGCCAGGTGTTGGCAGGAATATGGGGGGCCCTTCTGGACTGGAGGACAGAGCTGTCTGGGAGCTTTCAGCTAATTATATACACACATACCCTGTGATCTAGCCATTTTGCCCTGATTGTACACACCCCACTCTCAATCCTCAAAAATGACTACACGGGAAGGCTGGGGGTAGGGTTGTAGATCATCTGAAGTCCATCACTGGGAGATGGATCTGTAACATGTCCGGAGGACCCCATGGACATAGCCACATGGAAGGACCTCAGAAACCTAGTGCTGAGGGGAAAGGGTAAGAAGTGGAATGAGCTCTAACGCACAAAGCGATTTGCGCGAAAGAAATGACACAGAAAACACACATTATGAGAACACACACAAAATCATTAGCACAACTGCCTAAGGGGCAGGGTGATAAGAGTGGGGAATGAGGATCAAAGGGAATTAAAAAAAACAGACAAAGGAATGAAGCCCAGGAGCAGCAGTCTCCCCAGTGAAGTTCAGTGATACTTCCAGAGGAGGTGACCTGGGTGCTCAGGTTGAGAAGAATGAAGAGCTAACCAGGCAGAAGGTCTGAGTGTGTGTGTGCACCCATTGTTGGCCAGAAGGCACAGTAAATCAACTTAACGTTTATTGTGCACCTACTACAGGCCAGGTGCCATTCTACTCATTGGATATACCCTGTGATGAAGACAGGCTCCTGTCCTGAGGTAAAATCTAGAGGTGGAGAGAGACATTAAACCAACTCCCAGGAAAGTGCTGACTAAACACAGACTCCCCAGGCCAATTTTCTGCAGCTCTGAGCATCTACAATGGTAACTGATCCTGACTCCACTCAGAGAAGGGCTCCATGAGGAAGTGGTATTTGTGGTGAAGGAGGGGAGCACTTGGCCTTGGGATTAGCAGGATGAAAGCATCCCAGGCGGAGGGAACAGTCTCTGCAAAGGTCTGGAAAGCAGGCAGGAGTAGGGAAAATTTGAGGCATCCTAATTTCGCCACTTGGGCAGAACATACACAGAGTAAGAGAAAACATTGTACGAGATGAGGCCACACTATAGAGAGCCTTGCAGGCTGTGGATTTCATCCCTAGGGGAGTGAAGAGACCAGGAAGCAAGGGACTGCTGATGCAGATGTGGGAGATGGGTGAGGGGACTGTTGCAGTCTAGAGACAGAGCTGGGAACTGGGACAGCACTCCCAAAATACACACGTGGTCTCCCAAGGGGACAGAAATAATGAGGCCATAGAGGGACTGTCCACTTCCCCTCTTATTATCTGACCTGGGACCAGCATTATCCTGGACAGTTGCATTGCAGTCCCCCAGGCTTGGACCAGGGGGTGGCCAAGGGATGGAGAGAAGTGGAAATTGATCTAAGATGTAGAATAAGAGGATTTGCTAATGGGGGCAGGAAGGTGTTCAAGAACTTGCAGATGCAAAAGGGCGAAGAATTGGGGACCAGGTGGAGTCCACGTGAGTGTTTCAGGGGCCTGAAGAAGGGTGGCAAGGAGGCGGGCAGGGCAGATAATGGTGAAAATCTAAGTCAGACCAATGTGCTGTGCTTGACTCTGAAAAAAAGCAACAGGGAAACACCACCACCCTAACTCTCCCATCCTCATGCCTTGCATCCCAACCTCCCCCAGCCTCATCCCTTGGCTTTCCTTTCCTCATCCATCTCTTCCGTTCTCTGAGGTCTCTGCCTTATAATTGCACCCTGGGAGGGGTCTCCAGCACAGGGACTAGAGTGGAGGGGGACACACTGGGGTGACGGTGCCACCTGCTGGAAGCGACAAGAAGTGCAGCATCCCACTTCATCCTCATGTAGAGTGGGGATGGGGGGCGCCTTGGGATATCCCTACAGAGGTTCCACCCAGGGATCCTGGGAAGAGATGTCTTCCCCTGCTGGTGGTGATCAGGTCATTCCTGGAGGACCATTCAGTTCTGGGTGCTGTATTTTTCAGAATAGTGCTGGTAAGCCCCTTGCTACTGTACCCAGGTGGGCAAAACTACTATAATTATCCCTGCTCAAAAACCTTCCACTGCCCTCAGAATTGGGTCCAAGCTCTTTTTTAAAAAAATTTTTAAAGATTTCATTTATTTATTTGAGAGAAGAGAGCGAGCACGAGTCGGGGGGAGGGGGAGAGGGAGAGGGAGAAGCAGAGGAGGGAGCAGGGAGACTGATACAGGGCTCTATCTCAGGACCCTGAGATCATAATCTGGGCTGAAGGCAGACGCTTAACCAACTGAGCCATCCAGGGGCCCCATTTTTTTTAAGTTTATTTATTTATTTTTTAGTAATCTCTATACCCAACGTGGGGGCTCAAACTCACAACCCTGAGGCCAAGAGTTGCATGCTCTTCCTACAGAACCAGCCAGGGGCCCCTGGGTCCAGGCTCTTTAACAAAGCATTTGAGGATTTGGCCCTGGCCTTAGGCACACTTCATTCCTATTAGTCTCTTTCTTTCTTTCTTTCTTTCAGATTTTATTTATTTATTTGTCAGAGAGAGAGATAGGGAGAGAGCACAAGCAGGTAGAGTGGCAGGCAGAGCAGGCAGAGGGAGAAGCAGGCTCCCCAGTGAGCAGGGAGTCCGATGCGGACTCAATCCCAGGACCCTGGGATCATGACCCGAGGCAAAGTCAGCTGCCCGACGAACCGAGCCACCCAGGCGCCCCTCATTCCTGTTAGTTTCAATCCCAACTTTCTCCCTCTGCTCTTCCTCCTTCCCCCACCCCTCTTGGACCCCTGCATCTCCATCCCTTTTCACAGGTTTCCTCTTCCTAGAACACTCTTCTGCTCCCTACTGGTTTTCCAAATTCCTACTCCTCTTTCAGGTCTCAAATTCCCCATCAGCCTGGAGGAGATCTTCCAGCACCCCGACATTAACCAGGCAAAGAGGAGAGGGAAGGAGTGTTTCAGGCAGTGGAAACAGCATGTGCAAAGGCCTACAATGTTTTCAAGGAAATGGCATGGGGCTAGAGACCAGAGAGAATTACAGAGCTGACAGAGCTGGTAGGGCTGCAGCCACAGACCCCCACGTGGCTCACGGGCCGGGATGAGGGGTTGATTCCCTGGTGAATGACAAAATTTTCTGCAGCAAAGAACATGATCAGATGTGTGTTTGGAAAGACCCACACGAGGCTGCCAAGAGAGAAAGGCACTGAAGAGGCTAAAGTGGGTGTGGGGAGAATAAGTAGGGGTTGCATAGATGGGAGATGATGTGGGCTTGGACCCTTGAGCCCCTATTTCTTGCTGCCTGGGGCTGTGGCCTCCCAGACGGGACCCCTACTTAGCCCAGTGTGCTCCACACCAGCTCGGGCTGCCTACTGCAGCCCCCTGCCCCCAACTTCTCATCTTCTGGCATTAGGTTTCCATTGCTGCCTGCCCCTCAGAGCCAGAACCAGTGTACTGTGGGAGCTGCCATCCCATTTTATTTTATTATTTGGGGGGAGGGAGGAGGAGTCAGCGAGGAGCGTGACTGGGGGCCTGATCTCACCACCCTGAGATCATGACCTCAGCCAAAATCCAGAGTCAGACACAACCAACTGAGCCACCCAGGCGCCCCTGCCATCCCATTTTAGAGCTGGACAGGACAGTGGTCTCAAAGTTGGGAAGTCAGTAGAGAGTGGCAGAGATGAGATTTGAGCCAGAGTCTGTCTGCCTCCTTCAGCACACTAGCTGGGCTGGCAGTTACAGGCAGGGCTCTGTCACCTGATGGCTGGCTTTACCTTTACCTTTCTCTGCCTCAGCACCCTCTTCTACAAAATCGGAATTATCATAGTAAACTGCTCTATGCGGTTTGTGAAGAATATATGGAATAAATGCCCATAAGGGGCCCAGCACAGCACCAGGCATATAGTAGGTGCTCAATAAAGATTGCTGTTCACAATAATACTGTCCCAGGAACTGAACATGCTCACTGGGGAGGTGTGTTCAGGCTCCTGAATCAGGGGAAGGACAAACAAAGCCTGCAGGGGGGGCAGGGGGGAGGATTGGTTGGCTGGGAAGGGAGGAGAAAGCAGAGATAGCATCTCTGGGCAGGTCCAGAACAGGTCACCCTGAGTTCCAAGCACAGAGCAGGTGTCAAGGGCACCAGCTCTTCAGGGTCTTAAATGCCACACTGAGAAGCCCCCAAAAGTTTTGGAGTCAGAGAAGCACAGATAGTTCCTAAACCTAGGGGTGAGATGCTTCCTCCTCCACAGGTGACAGTACTGGCTTTGGAGGCCCGCGGGAGCCAGGACAGCAGAGGAAGACACTGGCAGCCGGGGACACATTCTCAGTGCTCAGAGAACCTGTGTTCAGGTAGCCCTTCCCAGGCTGGAGAACCACCCCTCTGTATGTAATTCCCCAGCTAGTCACACGGTGGCAATAGTGTAACACGAAAGTCCTCTTCACCCCCCTTTCCGCCAAAACCAGAGCCAAGTTCCAATGTCTTCTACGTTCCTCTAAGAGCTCCTGCTCCCATCACTAGGGCAGTGCTGCCTTTGCTGAGTCTACAGATCAGACTACCGTGGGAGTGAAATGTTAGACAGAACAAGGAGAACTTTGACTCTGGCTTTCTCTCTCTGAAGTTTAGCTCAATTATGTGGCTTTTGCACCGGAGGTGAGGTGATGGGACTGTTTCCATCCCAGGATAGAGAGGAACCAGGACGAGGGATGAGGCAACTTTGAGCACCTTCTCTGTGCCAGGCTCTAGGCCGGACATTCATTCCTACACGAAATCACCACACAGGGGCGCCTGGGTGGCTCAGTCGTTAAGCGTCTGCCTTTGGCTGGGGTCATGATCCCAGGATCCCGGGATCCAGCCCCACATCGGGCTCCCTGCTCTGCGGGAAGCCTCCTTCTCCCTCTCCCACTCCCCCTGCTTGTGTTCCCTCTCTCGCTGTGTCTCTCTCTGTCAAATAAATAAATAAAATATTAAAAAAAAAGAAAGAAATCACTACACAGTAATGAGGCATCTACTGTGTGCTGGTCACAGGAGACAATTTTTGGCACACAGCGACAAATATTTATATATTTATATTATAAATGAGCACGTCGCTTAATAAATATTGAGTGAATGACCTACCTTGAGCCTGAGGTACCTAAGATGTGCAGGGAATGAGTTTGGAGCTCTGAGACAAATCTAGAGATTGAGACTCAGGCATTGCCAGCATTTAGGGAATGCCAGTGATGAGTAGATGAGATCCCTCAGGGAGACTGGTAAATGATCAGCAAAGTGGGCTTGTTTGCTGGACAGGGAAATTGGGAGGCATCCCCGCAATGTGAATGCATAGAGAAAGGCTTGATAGAAGGGGTAACAGACAAAAGTGGGAGTCCCTGGAAACCTTGTCAGTTCCAAAAGGTCAACAGTCAAATGCTCCCAGAAGTGCAGCAAAAGTTATGAAATGCCACCAGATTTGGTCAAAGTGGGGCTGTTGGTGACCTGAAGACAGACTGCAGGAAGATGAGGGAGGATTTGAAGAAGGGAGGCCAGAGGCAGTGGAGGGGAAAAGAGGCAGAGTCTGGCTAGAGGGGCATTGAGGTTTTTCTCCTAAGAGAGAGACTACAGTTTGTGGGCTGCCAGGAAGGAGCAAGAAGACCGGAAAGCTGGAGCTCCAGAGGAGCAAGAGGAGCAAGATGAACAAAAGCCGGAGGAATCAGGAGGGCGGGATCCAGATCCCCAGAGGAGGGCTGGCACAGTGGACTTCCGTCTTCTGGGAGCGCTGGGGAAAGGCTGGTGACGTGGAGGGCCAGCGGACTACCCGGTCTGAGGCCTGGCACGCCGGACATCACCGGGTATTGGCCGCCTTTTCCGGGTACATCCCAACAAAGACCACCTTTTCCTATACTCCACACCAGCAGCGAGGATCTGGCAGCCCCAAGGCCTGGCCGCCGCTGATTGGTCCGCGGGACTCACCTGACGGAGCCGGCCAATCAGAGGCGCTCTCCTAGGGATGCGGTGTCCCAAACTGCACGGGACCTGGGGGCCCGGAGGGCCACGTGCCTATATGCCCTCCGGCCCTCGCGGAACCTGAGGCTGTGCCCCGCCTCCTCCCACCACGCCCCGTTTCCGCCCGCCCAGAAGCCAAGAACCCAAACCCTTTTGCTAAATCCTCTTTCCACTCTCTGGCGGGGTTCTAATGCCTGGCCCACGGGTCCAAAGCGGTGATTTGTTATTTTTAAAGATTTTATTGACTTATTGAATGGGGAGAGGGAGAGAGAGAGAATCCCAAGCCGACTCTGCCAGCCCGGAACCCTATGCAGGCCTCGCTAACACCACGGGAGACCATGACCTGGGTGGAAATCAAGAGTCACGGGCGCCTAACCCACTGAGCCACCCAGGCGCTCCCAAAGTGGTGATCTGAAGGAAGACAGAATCAAGTTCAAGTCACTCAATCACCATGTGACCTAGGACAGGTGTTTAATATTGTTGAGCCTTAGGTTCCTCATCTATAAAATGGGACTGCTAATACCTAGGTATTTTTGTGAGGACTGTAAAGCCCCGATCCCGGGACTCGATCCGGGGACTCCAGGACCATGACCCCAGCTGAAGGCAGATGCCCAACCGACTGAGCCACCCAGGTGCTATATTTTTTATGATTGTTGATACTGCTCTCCTCAAGGAACTCGCCATCCTTGTCACGCTCAGACTTGTGTTAAAGCTACTTTTTTTTTTTTTTTTTTGACAGAGAGAGACACAATGAGAGAGGGAACAAAGCAGGGGGAGTGGGAAAGGGAGAAGCAAGCTTCCCGCAGAGCAGGGAGCCTGATGTGGGGCTGGATCCCAGGACCCTGGGGATCATGACCTGAGCGGAAGGCAGACGCTTACGACTGAGCCACCCAGGTGCCCCAAGGCTACTTTTTACTCCTATTACATTAGTAGAATGTAAACTGCTTGTCAACAAGGATGTGCCAATATGCCTTTTCAGTCTTCTAACCCCACAATCCCTTCATTTGGTCTCACAAGGGTAAATTTAACCTACAGAAACAGTAGTAGTAGAACAGAGTACACAAAATCATGGGATTTATAATGCAGAAACCTTCAGTCGTTAGATGGGGATATTTTATGACACAACAGGGTATACTGGAAGAACATCTTTGAAGGCCAGCTCTGAGAGATTGGGCAGACCTTGATCTCTGTGAGCCTCACTAGAACAATATGATAATCATGACTATAACCACTGCAGAACTCTACAGGTGCTAGGCACTATTTAAAGCTCATATTAACTCTCAACAATCCCACTTTGCAGGGAGGATACACAGGCACAGAGAGGTTCATAGTTATTAAGTGGCAGAGCTGGGGGTTCAAACCAGGCCTTCTGGGCCACAGTCTGTGTTCATAACTTCAGAGCATGATGCCTCTCAAACACCGGCTGGCACACTAGAGACCCACCACATGGAACCGTGGAGAAGGCTAGGACTAACAGGGCAAGGCCTTCTGCATCCAGGAACTAAAGGAGGTCGGTATGGTTGAAGGGTGGAGAAGGAGGCGAATAAAGTAGATGATGAGCCTGGACTTGCAGGCAGGACCACATCTTGGAAGGAGTCCTAGGCCACAGTGAGGAGCTGGTGTCGGCACACGGGAAGCATGTAACAGGGTGTTCCAAGGGTGTTTCTGACCCCTAACTGTCACAGGCCTGGGATGTAAAAGGCAGCAGGGGCCTCTGTCACTGTGGTTTAGCTTCAGTCCCTGCCAGGCCTGGAGACCCAGGCTCATCCTGGCCCTAAATCCCCTGGCAGCCCCCTGGGATCCCTCCCTGGGCAGGGCTGGAGATGCCACTCGAAGACCCCCAAGTCCTCCTCTCTGATCTTATTTTTTGCTGTAGGCTCATTAATAAACTAATTAGACCTTCTGAAACCAACTGCACCTTCCCATTGACTATCCAAGCCTGTGCTTCCAGTTTTGATCTTGGAGATGCCCTATCATTTAAGGCCTCTGAAATTCTCCCCAAGGTGCTTATTATCAACTCTAGACCCATAAATTGACTCTCCACATGAGGGACCCAGGACTTTTTTGGGAGGTGGGGGGCCTTTTTTTTAATATTTTACTTATTTGAAAGAGAGAAAGAGATAGAGAGACCATGAACGGGGGGAGGGTCAGAGGGAGAACCAGACTCCATGCCGAGCAGGGACCCCGATGCGGGACTCGATCCCGGGACTCCAGGATCATGACCTGAGCCGAAGGCAGACGCTTAACCAACTGAGCCACCCAGGAACCCAGGAGGTGGGGGGCCTTTTTGATTGTCAGGCCTCAGGTGGTCTTACCACTGACTTCTCTGGAAACTCCCTGGAATTCTCCTTAGATTTCCTGTGTTTTCCCACTGCCTCTCCCATGCCCGCCAAATCAGGCTATGAAGACTGTGTAGTACTGGCATAAAGATAGGTTTATCAGTCAATGGAACAGATTGAGAATTCAAAAATAAATCCATGCTTCTATGGTCAATTGATTTTTCAACAAGGGTGCCAAGACCATTCAATGGGGAAAGACAGACTTCAACAAATGGTACTGGGACAACTGGATAGCCACATGCAAAAGAATACAGCTAGATCCCCATCTCACATTATAAAGTAATTCAAAATGGAGCAAAGCCTTAAATGTAAGAGCTAAAACTATAAAACTCTTAGGAGTTAACATAGGGTAAAATTTCATGAACTGGGATCAGGAAATGGTTTCTTAGATATTACCAGAAACACAGCAACAAAAGAAAAAATAGACAAGTCGGACTGCACAGACATGAAAAACTTCTGTATGTTGAAGGATACCATCAAGAAAGAGAGGGGCGCCTGGGTGGCTCAGTCGGTTAAACGGCTGCCTTCGGCTCAGGTCATGATCCTGGAGTCCCGGGATCGAGTCCTGCATCGGGCTCCCTGCTCGGCAGGGAGTCTGCTTCTGCCTCTGACCCTCTTCCCTCTCGTGCTCTCTATCTCTCATTCTCTCTCTCTCAAATAAATAAATAAAATCTTTAAAAAAAAATAAAAAAAAAAAGAAAGAGAAAAGGCAATCCACAGAATGGGAGAAAATATTTATAAATCTTATATCCAATAAAGGACTTGTATCCAGAATATGTGAACAACTCTTTTAACTCAACAACAACAACAAAAAAGGACAAATTACCCAATTTTTAAAAAAGAATTTATTTTTTTACTTGACAGAGGGAGAGAGAGAGAGAGAGAACACAAGCAGGGGAGTGGCAGGCAGAGGGAGAGGGAGAAGCAGGCTCACCACTGAGCAGGGAGCCTGATGTGGGGCTGGATCCCAGGACCCTGAGATCATGACCTGAGCCAAAGGCAGATGCTTAACCAGCTGAGCCATCCAGGCGTCCCAGACAAATTACCCAATTTTAAAAATGCACAAATAATCTGATAAAGACATACAAATGGCCAATAAACACACTAAAATGTGCTCAGTCATCATTAGGGAGATGCATCATTAAGGAAATGCAAATGAAAATCACAATGAGATACTATTTTATACCTACTGGGATGGCTGTACTCAAAAAAGTAGATAACAACAAGTGTTAGTAAAGATGTGATGAAACTGGAACACTTATACATCACTAGTGGGAATGTGAAATGTTGCAGTCATTTTGGTAACATCTTCAGAAAATTCCTCAGAGTTAAACATGGAGTTACCATCTGGCTCAGCAATTCCACTCCTAGGTATATACCCAAGAGAAATAAAGACATATGTCCACCCAAAAATTTGTACACAAATGTTAAAAGTAACATTGTTCATAATAGCCCCAAAGTGGAAGCAAGCCAAATATCCATGAACTGACGGACATCAGTTGATAAATAGATGTGGTCTATCTGTACAATAGACTATTATTTGGCCATAAAAAGGAGTGCAGTATTGATACATGCTACAAGATGAATGAACCTGGAAAACATTATACTCAGTAAAAGACCACGTACTAAGGGCACCAAGCTGGCCCGTCAAGCCCATGTGGCTCTTGATCTCTGGGTCGTGAGTTCAAGCCCCACATTGGGCACAGAGATTACATAATAAAAAATGTTTTAAATAAATAAAAGGCCACATATTATATAATTTAATTTATATGAAATGTCCAAAATAGGCAAATCCATAGAGAAAAAGAGTAGATTAGTGGTTGCCGCGGCCTAGGAGAAGGGAGGGAAGGGGAGTGACTGCTACTGGGCACAGAGTTTCTCCTTAGAGTAATGAAAATGCTCTGGAATTACATAATGATGATGATTGCATAACTTTGTGAGTATATTAAAAACCACTGGATTGTACACTTAAAAGGTGTGTGTGAATTATATCTCAGTAAAAAGAAAACAGAAATAAGGAGTGAAAAAAAATCAGATAATTTTGGAGAATAGTAATTCGTATAAGTCACTTCAAAAGAAAGATGTGATAGAGTGACCTGGGGTGGAGAGGGGCTCCTCAAGGTGAGGGAGGAGCCAGGAAACCCTGTCTGAAGACGGACTCTTGAATTGATTGACAGAATCCTGGGAGACGTGGGAGGGCGGTCTTCCAGGCAGAGTAAACAGCAAACACAGGCCCTGATGTGGAACAGTTTACACAAGACCAAGTCTCTACTGCCTTCAGAAAAATCCCTCTCTCTCTGGCCCCTCTCCAACAGTTGCTGCCACTCATGCATTTTCCAAACATAGTTTTTGCCTAAGGTCTTCACCTTGGGGATGTGAAGATTTTCCAGAGTATTCTGAGCATGGTTGTTTTCCCAATCACATTTTTTGCCTGAAGTCTGTACCTGATGGGTGCAAAAGATTTTCTGGATTGTTCTGACATGGTTGAAGTTTATGAAACAAGTTCTCATACTTACATACCTTTCATATAAAATCCTTGGTCTACCTGAGAAATGCCTCTCTCCATGTTTCCTTTCAGATGGTTTTTATGAGAAAAGCCACACTTCATCCAAATAAATCTCCCTAGCAGAGCTCCTCAGGAAAGTGGGTGCTGGGAGACCCCTCAGAGCTTCCCAAGGACCTCACTACAAACTCACGGCAAGGCTCTAGGCTGTTTGTCCTAGGACTAGAACCCAGCAGGGGATGGTTGTCATGGGGATGAATAATAGCATAATGGCTTTCATTGAGAAGTGCAGTCATCTTTTTGGACTGATAGTCAATCAGTCGGCTGAGGGAGTTGATGATGGGACCTGGCTTTGCCATTTTAGAAATATGGGGGCTGTTTTCTCTAGATCAATAGAGCTGAATCTATAGGCCCAAGGTTTTGATGAAGAAATAATTTCAAGTGCACATACAGGGCGCCTGGGTGGCTCAGTCAGTTAAGCATCTGCCTTTGGCTCAGGTCATGATCCTGGCGTCCTAGGATGGAGCCCCATGTCGGGCTCCCTGCTCAGCGGAGAGCCTGCTTCTCCCTCTCCCTCTCCCCCCAACCCCGCTCGTGCTCACTCTTTCTCTCTCAAATAAATAAAATCTCAAAAAAAGTGCACATATAATACACCAAAAATTATATTACTTGTAATATATGACTTCAAAAAAAGTCAAATTAGGGGCACCTGGGTGGCTCAGTTATTAAGTGTCTGCCTTCGGCTCAGGTCATGATCCCAGGGTCCTGGGATTGAGCCCCAATCGGGCTCCCTGCTCCGCGGGAAGCCTGCTTCTCCCTCTCCCACTCCCCCTGCTTGTGTTCCCTCTCTCGCTGTCTCTCTCTCTGTCAAATAAATAAATTTAAAAAAAATCTAAAAAAAAAGTCAAATTAGATGTCACCTTTCAACTGTGAGCAGGTTAATATACATACTCTCTGGAAATTCTTTAAAGGAGCACTTGATCAAAAATGTGGAAGACCATTTACTTCGCTAAGCCCTTACCTCAGAGTCTCATCTCTGTTTTTATCTTACCTGACCTCCTTCTAGTACTTCTGGAATGACACTGGGTATGAACTCTGTGCCATCTCACCACTTGCCAGAGCAGGGCCTTTCACAAGCCACTCCTTTCTCAGCCTCTATTTTCTTTGCTTTTCTTTGCTTTTCTTTCTTTCTTTTTTTTTTTTAAGATTTTTTATTTATTTGAGAGAGTGAGAGAGCAAGCACGAGTGGGGGGAGGGGCAGAGGGAGAGGGAGAAGCAGACTCCCCGCTGAGCAGGGAGCCCCACGTGGGGCTCGATTCCAGGACCCTGAGATCAGGACCTGAGCCGAAGGCAGATGCTTAACTGACTGAGCCACCCAGGTGCCCCTGCCTCTATTTCCAACTGTACGATAGGATAATATGCTCTGCATGCAGGAAGATAATTAGGGGGTGAACGTAAAATGGTAATCCTTAGCAGGTAGAAGGTGCAACCACTCTGCTGGCTGCAGGCTGTATCCCCCCAGTCCACTTCCTACTCCTCCCCTTGGAATCAGTACGTTCAGAAGTGCCAGGCTGGGGGCTGAGGGTGCAACTTAACAGGCTCTCTTACTCCAGATCCTATAGGCTCTCTTACTCTTTTGACCCCATATCTATCTGACTCCAGCTCCTATAGATTGTCTTACAGTTTCTGAAAGCATTGTCTGGCACAGAGGAATGTGTGTTTCCCAAACATCTGAGAATCCATTTAGGGAGGGTTGAAGTTTTACCCATTTGGTCCATAATTCAAACCATAATTCTTTTGTCTAATGGAGACACAAGCTTGGAGAAGAGGGGAGGGGACAGATCAGGCATCAGGAAATGTTTCTCTGGTAATTACTCTGAGCCTCACAGTCCTGGGCTTGGTCATTGGAGATCAGAGAAGTGCACGCCCTGAGCCTGTTGTCCCTGGCTGGGACCATATTTGGAAGCCAATAGTTACTGCAGTGGCTCATGCTGGGGTGGGATCAGGGAAGGGTTCCAGGAGGCAGAGTCTTCTAAACTGGGCCCCGGAGGTTGAGCAGGAGTTTTCCGAACAGGAGAAAAGGCAAAGGGAGGAGCATGGGCACAGGCTGGATGAAATGTGGCCTGTCCTGGCACAGGGAGTCCACTGGGCAGCCAAGGAAGTGATGAGGGCAAAAGGGCAGGGGTTAGTGGCCAGCACACACAGGGCTTTCAAAGGAGAATGTCTGAGAAAAAGAACACTTGAAGGTGGAAACTTGAGTCCTTGGGGCTGGGCTACAGGGTCAGGTTAGCAGACAGAAACCTGGTATTTGGGGTAGAAAGGAAACACTGCTGGAAAGCTGTATGGCTTCAGATGTGACCAAGCCTTCCTTGATCTTAAGTAGAAGCCTGATCCAGTTCTGGGGAAACCACTGAGTGGGAAGAGAAAGGAATTCTCAAGTCCTAGACCCATAAGAAGGGATGGTTGTGGTGTTCACCAGCAGCATTTGGGATTAATTACCAAACTTGGCTGTTTAGTCAGAAAGCAGATGACGCCCATGTCCAGGAGGGATGAAGAGCTTGAACTGGGAGATGTGTTAGGAGTTTGGCTCTGACAAAGTCATGCTTCCTCTCTGGAAGATGGAGATAACAACAGTGCCCCACTCAGGACTAAATGAGAGGGTGTCTTGGAGAACATCTGGCACGAAGGAGGAGAAGCCACAACTGTTACTGGAACAAGGCAGTTCTAGCATATCCCAGAGGCAAGGCCCTGGCCAAGGATGTGTTTCTAGGGGAAGTATCAATCTCTTCTGGACACTGCTGGCAGAGTGAGCTTTGTACTGCATAGATGTGATCTAGAATCTGCTCCTTAACCTTCTATGGTTCCCTACAGCCCTCTAGAGAAAGCCTAAATTCTTTAACTTGAACAATAAGGCCCTGCATGATCAGGCACCCATGGCCTTTCCCATCCTCACCTGAGACCTGTTACTGCTTCCCTGACTGTCCCTGAGAACCACCCCGCCCCGAACTCCCAGCACCTTTAGCTTCTCTCTTAGTGCTCAGCTCTCTAGCTTGTTTTCACTTATCTGCCTTCCTCACAAGGCTATGAGTGGAGAACTCAATAAATATCTGCTGAATGAATGAATGAATGAATGAAGGGGGCAGTTCCAAGAAAAAAGGGGTCACTGTACACTGGCCAAATGCCTTGACAAGTATCTATCTCAGCAGGGTAGGAATTATCAGTAACCATAATTCATGGATGAGGAAACTGAGGCTAAGGTAATCTCACTGCCTGACACTTAAATTCCTGAGCACCTGTGGGTGAGGCAGGCACTGTGCTGGGCACTCACAGATGGTATCTGTGTGCCAGCTAAGAGCAACAGATACAAGGCCAAGCACACCAGGTGACAGTTAAGGCCCTGAGACCTTGCAGAAGAGCTTAAACTTTTGGACTTCTTCACAGGGCTGCTGAAGGGTTAAAGGAACTAATGTGTGCCAAGTACCCAGCATGGTGTCCAGTCCAGTATACAGCATAGACTTAGCAAGTATTTGATTCTAATCTTTGTCTTATCGATGGGAGACTCAGGCCCAGAAAAGTTCCCTGAGCTAAGATGAGGAGGGTAGGACAGAGCCCTGTC
Source organism: Zalophus californianus (assembly GCF_009762305.2). Lineage (NCBI taxonomy): Eukaryota > Metazoa > Chordata > Mammalia > Carnivora > Otariidae > Zalophus > Zalophus californianus. The sequence continues at coordinate 89,243,378 of NC_045599.1, read as the reverse complement.
CCTTCTTCCCTGACTTAAAGAGCCAGTGTCCTTGTGAGAATATGGGGTCCTGTGGGTCCCCTCAACCCAGAACTGACCCACAGGAGGTGCTTGGCCAGGACATGCTGGATGCGGAGGCCCCAGAGGGAGGCTGTTGTAGTTGAGACCACTGCAGTCAAGTTCTACTTAAGAGGCAGGAAGGGCCCCCTGATGTCACCCCAGGGAAGTCCAGGAGGTTTTACCTGGGGTTCCAGCCTCCCCAAGGCCCAACAGGTTCATCCCAGCTGCCTGTCTCCCTTTGGCCCCTACTTCTTTCTCTTGGGGGCTGGGACGTTGGAAAGAGGGTTTCCTGTAGGGCAGTGATGTCCAGAGGTCAGCTCTGGGAGTAACCATGGTCCCAGCACGTCTTCATACCTTAGCACCTTTATTTAACTGTCTTTTCTGGAGGCCTGGGGCTTCCTGAGGCAGGCATCTCACCCTTGTTTTCCCAGCACCCAGCATATTGCCCAGAATGCAGGAAATGGTTGCCGAATGAAGCAATGAATTAATTTCAGGATTCATCAGGTGCTTAGTCTGTACAGGCCCCTGAAACTGACCTTTACCTTAGAGAAACCTCACGCCACCCTGTGCATTGGAAGCCACAGATGAGGAAACTGAGGCTTGGGGCTATTAAGTGACTGGCTCAAGGCCAAACAGGGGCAGTTCTGAGGCCCTCAGGATGGTCTGTGGGAAAGTAAAAGGTTGAGAGGAGCGTTGATGAATTGGGGCAATTGGCAGGGTGTAATTGTCAGTCAGAAATGCTTAGCTCAAATTATTAGGTGTGAAGAAGGAAACAGTCAAAGCTTCCCCACTGAATTGCCCAGAAGGGGTTGGCAGGAGTTTCTCCTTAGCAGAACAAGGGCTGGTCCCTGTAGGGCGGGACCCTGGGGTGTAGACCCAGCTCTTCTCTGGCTGGTCCTAGTGCACAGAACACTGCCAACCTTACTTTGCACTTGGGAACCTTCAGAGTATCTCAGAGGCCCCCTGGGACCCCTATGGGGTCATAGTTGGAGGGGGGGCATTACTCTGGTTCCAGGGGGTAATCTACCCTTCCAGAAAGTCTGCTTGTTGTCTTGGCAGGGCCTGCATCCCAGCACTTACGGTGTGCTAAGCCTGTGTTTACTTGTGTGCCTCCATGGCTGGTCTGTGGGCCTTGGAGAGTAGGAGGTTAGGGGCATCCTGAGCTCCTAGCCTACCGGGACCAATCTCGTGGTGAAGGACGGGAAAGGCTGAAGGGTGGAGTTTAGGGATCCCCGTGCCGATACCGTACAGGGCAAGACCAAAAGTGGCCTTTCTCCCAAGTGGGTTCACGGCTAACAGATAGAAGGGCTGCGGGTAAACACTCCACTGGGGCAATAATTATGCACATTTACTAAGCCCAGGGAGGAATGGTAGTCACGTGGCTCTCGAGGGCGGTGCCCTCAGCTTTGAGATGGAGTTAACTCTAATCACAGAAGGCTTTCTGGAGGAGGCGGGATTTTTATGGCGGTAGATCGTGGTTTTCTCTGGGAACAACGAGGATGCCCTTAGCATTTTTGGTAACAGCTAGCTGCCGCGGTGAGCTTTTTGCCGGGGTACAGGCCCAGGGGGCGACGGAGTCAGACCGAATTGGGGGAAGGGCCTAGGGGGCCGGAGTCCCGGGGTGAGGCTGGGTTTGGGTTCCTTGACCTGTCCTTGCACCGCCTTTGATGATTGGACGCATCGCGGCCGCTCTAGGCCAGGGCTGCGGGGCCCGGGGCGCTGGGTGCAGGCCTCGAGGTCCAAGGCGCCCTGGGAGCAGACAGCACCGGGCCGAAGATTAGGCCATTAGACCTTGCTGGGCCAGCCCGGCGGTCCGCCCTCCCAACGCAGTTCCGCCGGGGTCCCGAAGCCCGGCTCGCAGGGGCGAGGCGCGCGCTCCCGGGGGATCAGGGCTGCAGAGCCGGCGGCCTGCGCTGGGCGGCTGTGGCACGAGAGGGCCATCTGCCTGGGTGCGGAGAACTGCAGCGTCCGCGGTGCGAGGCGCGGCCCCTCCGGGCCCCCAGCCCGCGTCCCCTGCCCCGCGCGCACACACCTACTGACGCCCGCCCGCGCCCGCGGCCCGAGTCCCCGTGCCAGGCCCAGACCCAGACTAGGCGCGGGAGGCGGTGCAGGGATTAGTGGACCCCTCCCCCCAGCGCGCCCCTTGCCCCGCCCGAGGCAGCGAAGACCCCTGGGCCCGGGGGTGGTGAGGGAGCTTCGTCCCGGCGGTGCCCGGGCAGGGGACACGGCCTCACAGGGCGGGGACCGCACAGCGGCAGGCCGAGGTGCGGGCGCGCTGTCAGGCTGCTGCCCGGCTCCGGTGCGGGGGGTGGGCTCAGCGCGGGGGTCGCCTGGCCTCATTCCCCGGCCGAACCCACGGCCGGGCAAGCAGTGCCCGGGCGGGTAACCCGACCCGACCCGGCTCCCGGTCGCTGCTCACCCCGCAAGGCCGGGCAGGGGGAGGGAGAGAAATGAGGGGGAGGGGGAAGGGAAAGGGTGGTGGGTGAGGGGCTGTGGGGACCGAAGGGCCGAGTCCCCGGCCTGTCTGCGCTGCTCTAGGGCGGCTGCCTGTGTTGCCCGGGACGAGCCAGCCCCCTGCCTCGCGGGCGTCGGGCCTGCGGCAGGAGGGAGCCCTGAGGCTGCACAAGCTTGGCTCGGGGAGGCAGACCCGAGCTGCTGCCTCCATTTTGTTTCCTGCTCAGCTTGGTCTGTGGTGATGGTGGTGTGGGTTTGGGGTGCGGCCGGGCAGGGGGTTCACCTGCGGCCGCGCCTGCTCGGGGCCTGAGGCCTCGAAGACCCCAGCCCAAGCCCCCAGGTGAGCCCCGCGGTAGGAGGGGGGGTTGCCTTGGCCTCGGGCCGAGCCGAGCGGGCTGAGGGCAGGTGCCCAGTGGATGGGGAGCCGGGCTGTAACCTAAGATGGAGGTCGGGACTGACGCGGGCCCGAGCGGGGCTGGCGGGGCGGTCGGACAGGCCTCAGCCCGGCCAGGTGCCGCCGGGGTTGGGGCTCGAGTTGGGTAGGGTGCAGGAGCCGTGTGCAGCTCGGGGCCGGCGCAGCGCCCCGAGGTAAGTGAGGGGATCTGAGTGCCACCCACGACGCCCGCAGGCCCAGACACTCCGGGGAGGCGCGCGAGGCCCCTGGGGAGCCTGCCTCAGGCCCCGCCCGGGCAGCCGGGCCGGCCCGTAGGCCCGGGCCGCGAGCGGGCGCGCAAGGGGAGGGGAGGGGGCGGCAGCGGCGGCTCCGCTGATTGGGCGGCGCGCTCGCGAGCCCGACTTCACCCGCCCTGAACCCCGAAGAGTGAGGCGAGGGAGCGCGCGCGCGGTGGGGGAAGGGGTGCGCGCGCACTCGGTGCCCCAGCCGCACGCGGGCCGGCGCGAGGCGCTGGGTCGCACGCGCCGCCGCGGGGGCGCGCGCGGTGGGGGTGTGAGGAGGAGGAGGCGGCGGCGGAATAGGCCGGGGCAGGTCGCGCTCGCTGCCTTCTCCCCTGAAGAGAGACGCGGGGGGAGGGGGGTGCGGCGAGCGGCTCCGCTCTCTCCCCAAGGCTCCGCTCGCGCCCCAGTGTAATGAGGGTCACCCCCTCCCCCCAGCCGGCCCGGGAGGGGGCGCGGGGCACGGTAACTAGTGCGCTGGGGTGGGTGGCGGGCAGGCGCGAGGAGGAGGGAGGAGGTGGCCGGGCGGGGAAGATGGTGGTGGCCGTGAGGTGAGGGGCGCGGGGGAGGGCCGGGCGCGGCGCGGTGTTGGTGGCCCGCGGCGTTGTAGCCGCGGGCCCCCTCCCCCTCCATCACTACCAGCCGGGCTCAGGCCTAGCCGGCCCGGCCGCCGCGAACTTCCTCCCGGCGCGGCCCTTGCCCTGCCGGCCTCCCGCGCGCACCTCGGCCTCCGCCTCCCCTCGGGTAGCCGGCTGGTGGGCGCGGGGCCGGCTGCCCTCCTGCGGCAAACTTTGCTTGCTGCTTAATATTGATGAGTGCGATCGGCTCGGCCAGGAGGTGCTGCCGCGGCTGCGGGAAGGAGCGCGGCCCGGGCAGGCGGCGGCGGCGTCGGCAGCAGCCATGTTTGTCAAGCTGTAGCAGCTGCTGCTGCCCTGACTCGGCTTCACCGGCTGCCTCCGTTTCTCTCCCCCTGCCCGTCCCGGCCTCTGGGCCCTGCAGCCGTGGACTGAGCAGTCCTGCAGTCTGGAAGGCGAGGTTCGGGGTGCACCCGCTTCGGCCGACTCGCCTGCGGCCTGGGCACGGCCGCTGCAAGGGCTTCAGCGCCGGCTGGGCGCAGGGTGCAGCGCTATTGTGACCGCTGCGCCCGAGCGAGCCAGGAAGGGGGGGGTAACCTTTTTGTGCAGCGTCCGGGAGCCCCCCTGGAGCCCTACAGCCCCCTCCCTTTTGGAGATCCGGCCGCTGGACACCCCCCCTCCCCCCGGCGGGGGATGGGGAGGGCGATTCCTGTTTGAGATTTAGGAATTTCTACTGCCAAAGGGATTTTAATTTTAGTTCAGCCCAACTGTCCACCAGTCTGCAGTGCAGGAAAAAGGGACGGGCTGTTTGCATGTGGCAAGATCTGCCCAGCTCCGGGAAGATGGAGTTTGCGGAGGCTCACCGAGGCCATTTTTCCATCGTCAGCTGGGGAACTTTTTCCGCCCATGGAAGTGCAGCAAAAAGGCATCGAGGCCACTAGGCCTTGAGAATTGGCTGCCATTTTGAAGATAAGAGTCAAATGGCCTATAAACTCCGATTAATTGCTGTTTTTGGATTCCAGGTTGATGCTGGCCCAGGATGGATCAGACCTGTGAACTATCTAGAAGAAATTGTCTGCTGCCCTTTTCCAATCCAGTGAATTTAGATGCCCCTGAAGACAAGGACAGCCCTTTCGGTAATGGTCAATCCAATTTTTCTGAGCCACTTAATGGGTGTACTATGCAGTTATCGACTGCCAGTGGAACATCCCAAAATGCTTATGGACAAGATTCTCCATCTTGTTACATTCCACTGCGGAGACTACAGGATTTGGCCTCCATGATCAATGTAGAGTATTTAAATGGGTCTGCTGATGGATCAGAATCCTTTCAAGACCCTGAAAAAAGTGATTCAAGAGCTCAGTCGCCAGTTGTTTGCACTTCTTTGAGTCCTGGTGGTCCAACAGCACTTGCTATGAAACAGGAACCCTCTTGTAATAACTCCCCTGAACTCCAGGTAAAAGTAACAAAGACTATCAAGAATGGCTTTCTGCACTTTGAGAATTTTACTTGTGTGGACGATGCAGATGTAGATTCTGAAATGGACCCAGAACAGCCAGTCACAGAGGATGAGAGTATAGAGGAGATCTTTGAGGAAACTCAGACCAATGCCACCTGCAATTATGAGCCTAAATCAGAGAATGGTGTAGACGTGGCCATGGGAAATGAACAAGACAGCACACCAGAGAGTAGACACGGTGTAGTCAAATCGCCATTCTTGCCATTAGCTCCTCAAACTGAAACACAGAAAAATAAGCAAAGAAATGAAGTGGACGGCAGCAATGAAAAAGCAGCCCTTCTCCCAGCCCCCTTTTCACTAGGAGATACAAACGTTACCATAGAAGAGCAATTAAACTCAATAAATTTATCTTTTCAGGATGATCCAGACTCCAGTACCAGTACATTAGGAAACATGCTAGAATTACCTGGAACTTCATCATCATCTACTTCACAGGAATTGCCATTTGTAAGCAGTTTTTGGTACAACTTAAATATATACATAAATGTACATATACAGGCAAATTAAAGGGAAACATAACTTACTGGTTTTTGGTTGCTTATCAGTTGATGGCTGAGAGCCTATTGCTAATGATAGGCTTTTTGGGGAAATTTTACTTTGATTTTTAAATTTATCTCTGTTGTATGAGTTTGGTTCTTTTCAGATTTTTTCCAATTAACTTTCCATTGAGGACTGGCTAAGAGAACTTTAAGGGCATTTGATTGAGTTCAGATTTTATTTTTCAAATGGAGGTATACATTTGTTTAGGTGTTTTTTTTTTTTTTCTTTTTTAAATGCTTTGGCTTGCTGGTATCATGAGTACAGGTGAACCAATTTCCTGGAGTCCTTTTTTTACACAAGACATGGCTTATTTTTTTAGTTGATGGGTTGACTCTTGCTTCAGTTTGGAGTGCATTTTGGGTACAAATTGAAAGTAGCTAAGATGAGAAGACCTTGGACATCAGTCAAAATTTAAATTAGGCCAGTTTTTCTGAACTACCTGTTCTGAAGGTATAGCATCCTATGTTTTAGATAAATGCCACCATCAGAGTAGGCTCTTGAGCCTTTTCTAGTTTTTAGTTTTAAAATTTATGTATGTATATGTGTGTGGTATGTGTACGTGTATAGAAATAGAAAATCTAATTTGAGTTGTTCAGTAGTGGTGTGTGCTGTTGTTAAAGAGTTGTAAATGATAAAGTTCCTTTTTATTTGATCTTTTGCAGAATTTCTTGATCAGTTAGCATAATGATCAGTTGACTTCTTTTAGTCTCAGTTTCATCACCTTTAAAATCAAACTTCTTGGTTGTTAAAAAATACCCCTCAGCTTTAAATACTTGATTCTAATTTTGTTTCTGTTCAGATGTATCGTTAGGTCATCTTAGTGTCACCACAGAAGATCTCCCTACCCCATGATGACTCTGAATCTTTAAGGATTTAATCAGAAAAAATTTTATGTGGTGATCGTTTTGAGTGCATTAAACATTCAAGGCTATCAGATAGCCTTGATGTTCTTTAAAGTCACAGAGAATGTGGGTGTGTCACTTTTGTTTGTTGATATATATAAAATATTCTTTAGTACTCCTTGGTTTCTTAACTGGCAGTTGCAGATTTTGAAAAATTTGTTTTGGTGGTTATCTTGAGTCTGTAGTGTCCTAAATATTTTTTAGGGTGGCTAGGCTGTGTTGGCAGCCTATTGGCAGCTTAGACAAACCCTTTTTCTTGGGTTCACATTGAAATTATTTTACGTGTATAGTTTTTTGCCTTTGTATTTACATAAAACCCTAGGTCTAACAGTGGAGATAGAGAATCCTCTAGAAGCATATATATAGAAATACAAATCTGTTTATCATCCAAAGAGATGTCAGTGGAGTATTGGCTCTGTTATAAAGAATTGAAAATATTGGAGCCTATGGACAGTATGTTAGGTATCTAAACTGGGATTTAGAAAACTTGTATAAATAGAATTTTTTTTTTTCTGGCAGAAAGTCTAAATTTGCTTAAAGACTTTATGGGCTTGAAGAGGCAAGTAACCTGTTTATTTTAGGCCTTTGGTTTTAGATTGTGGATGCAATCTATAGCTTTGATTTTTGCCTTTGATATTTTTTAACTGAAGATTTGAAAAAGTCAAATTCTGAGAATGCAAATTCAGCTGAACGACATAGCTTGGGAAAGGTGTAATTAAAAGTAATTCTATATGATCACACGCTATTAATACATACAGACCATTCACAGTTGATACATCAGGTATAGAGCACTTACTGTGCATTAGATTCTATGCTCAGGGCGGGATATTTTACTTTTTTGAGATTTATTTTATTTTTTTGAGAGAGAGAGAGCATGAGCGAGCAGGAGTGAGCACGAGTGAGTGCACGAGCAGAGGGCCAGAGGCAGAGGGAGAGGGAGAGAAATCTCAAGCAGACTCAGCACCGAGCATGGAGCCCAACGTGCGGCTTGATCTCAGGACCTGAGATCATGACCTGAGCCGAAACCAAGAGTTGGTTGCTCAACTGACGAGCCACCCAGGCTCCTCAGGGCTGGAAATTTTAGAAAATCATTAGCAAATGCTCTTTGTTTTTTTGTTCTGTGATATTATGGTAGAATAAGATTCTTTTATTATGTGACAGAGTAGTTATTAGGATTATATACTCCCTGTCTAGAATTAGAGAAAGACACATGATTCAAGATCATATTGTCTGTTGTTTTGTATATCTAGCTATAAGCAGACTGTTTGCCTCCTGTCATAAATAAGCAGCCTCATCAGTTTATCCTTATGTGCTTTTTTTTTTTTTTAAGATTTTATTTATTTATTTGAGAGAGAGAGCACAAGGAGGAGGGGAGGGACAGAGGGAGAAGCCGACTGCCCGCTGACCAGGAACCCTGACGCTGGTCTCTGTGCCAGGACTCCAGGCACCCCAAGATTTTATACTGAAAAGTAAATTAAGAATTATGAAATAGGGGACACCTGGGTGGCTCAGTCGCTAACCGTCTGCCTTTGGCTCAGGTCATGGTCCCAGGGTCCTGGGATCGAGCCCCACATCGGGCTCCCTGCTCGGCGGGAAGCCTGCTTCTCCCTCTCCTGCTCCGCCTGCTTGTGTTCCCTCTCTCCCTGTGTCTCTCTCTATCAAATAAATAAAATCTTAAAAAAAAAATTTATGAAAATAAATTTTTTAAACCTCTATCAAAACTTTGGTTATGATGGCAGCTGTTTATCATAATAAGGCAAGAATCAAATAGATGAAAAGAAATTTTGTCCAGTGAAATTCTTTTTTTTTCTAAGATTTTATTTATTTATTTGAGAGAGAGAATGAGAGATAGAGAGCACGAGAGGGAAGAGGGTCAGAGGGAGAAGGAGACCCCCTGCTGAGCAGGGAGCCCGATGTGGGATGTGGGACTCGATCCCGGGACTCCAGGATCATGACCTGAGCCGAAGGCAGTCGCTTAACCAACTGAGCCACCCAGGCGCCCTTGTCCAGTGAAATTCTACAATAGGGAGATGACATACTTTATTTTGGTTCACTCTCATTGTGATCGTGAAGAGGATAAATTTTTGTAAAATAGTTAAGGACTTAATCAGTTTTAGTAAGGTTCTCTTTCAGAAATGTAGGCTCTGGAAAATTTCAAGCATGTTCCAAAGAAGAGAGAACAGTAGAAATTCCCATACACGTATCCAGTTGAAAAAATAACTGCTATTTTACCCATCTTGTTTTATCTTCCCTCCATTGTGTCGTTCACTTACATTTCTTAATCCTTTGATGTTTATCATGTTATTCTTTGAAGCTCCTGTCGTATTATTGTCAGTTGTCATTTGTTTACTGGTTGACCTAGATCATCCTTTCCTTGCCTGTAATCAGAGTGGTTTTTCTTTATTTACATTGACTTTAAGAGACAGCATCTTGGGGCGCCTGGGTGACTCAGTGGTTAAGCATCTGCCTTCGGCTCAGGTTGTAGTCCTGGGGTCCTGGGATCGAGCCCCGCATCGGGCTCCCTGATCAGTGGGGAGCCTGCTTCTCCCTCTCCCCCTGCCTGCTGCTCCCCCTGCTTGTGTTGCTATCTCTCTCTCTAATATATAAATAAAATCTTAAAAAAAAAGAAACAGCATCTTTTCACCAGATTTGTTTGCGGTTTTAATTGTAATTGGCAGTATAATATTAACTTTTTTCATTAGGTGGAGTTAGACACTGTATTGTCCATAGGAAGATGTTTCAATGGAGACTTTTTTTATTTTTTACTTTTTAAAAGATTTTATTTATTTGAGAGAGCGAGAGCACAAGCAGGGGGCAAAGGGAGAGAGAGAAGCAGGCTCCCTGCTGAGCGGGGAGCCCGAGTCAGGGCTCGATTCCAGGACCCCGGGGATCATGACCTGAGCCGAAGGCAGACACTTAACCGACTTAGCCACCCAGGCTCCCCTGGAGACTTTTTAAAAAAAGATTTATTTATTATAGAGAGATCACACACCTGCTGGGGTGGCAGGTGGGGGGAGGGACAGAGGGAGAGAGAGAGAATCTCGAGTAGACTCCCCGCTATGCTTGGAGGAGCCTGACTCAGGGCTGGATCTCATGACCCTGAGATCATGACCTGAGCTGATACCAAGAGTGGGATGCTTAACTGAGTGGGCCACCCAGGCGCCTCTGAATGGAGACTTTTTTGCCATTTAAAAATAGATATTTTGGGGGTGCCTGCGTACCTCAGTCGGTTAAGGGTCTGCCTTTAGCTCAGGTCCTGGGATCGAGCCCTGCTGTGGGCTCCCTGCTCAGGGGAGAGCCTGCTTCTTCCTCTCCTCCCCACTCATGCTCTCTCTCACTACCTCTGTCTCTTTCTCAGATGAATAAATAAAATCTTTAAAAATATATGAAAATAGGTATTTTGGTGTTGTAACAATCCCATACAATCTTGGGGATTCATAAAGTACTCAAAGGGGCGCCTGGGTGGCTCAGTCGTTAAGCATCTGCCTTCGGCTCAGGTCATGATCCCAGGGTCCTGGGATCGAGCCCCGCATCGGGCTCTCTGCTCCGCGGGAAGCCTGCTTCTCTCTCTCCCTTTCCCACTCTCCCTGCTTATGTTGCCTCTCTTGCTGTGTCTCTCTCTCTCATGAAGTATCAAAAAATCACCCCCTATACTGAGTTCTGTGCTGTGGATGATTAAGTGGTTAGAGAGTTAAGTGGAGAGATGAGTGAAACCTAGAGTACTCAAGCTTCAAGGAAGTATTGGAACTTGAATTGGTCTTGGTTGGGTTTGGCTAGGTTTAGAAAGGTACTTTGGATGTGGAGAATTAAGTGAACGTAGTATTGGGGCGCCTGGGTGGCTCAGTTGGTTAAGCGACTGCCTTCGGCTTGGATCATGACCCTGGAGTCCCAGGATCAAGTCCTACATCTGGATTCCTGCTCAGCAGGGAGTCTGCTTCTCCCTCTGACCCTCCCCCCTCTCATGCTCTCTCTCTCTCTCAAATAAATAAATCTTTAAAAAAATGAATATAGTATTTTCAGGGGGTATTTGTTGGGGATTGGTTGAGTAGCATGGGTGTAGTCAGGTAATAGGGCCTAGAAATCTGGACTGTGGCATTTGGTGTTGAAAGGATAAGATTGGGAGCCAGCAAGAGATTTTAGCTGAGAAATGATATAAAATTTGTGTTTGGAAAACTTAGACTGGGGAAGAATAGAAGCAACAGGATGTAGGAATCTGTTGCAATAGTAATTAAAACTTGGACTTGGGCTGAGTCAGTAGTAGAAAGAAAGAGGGGGATAGTCCAAAAGATTATTTCAGAGGAGGGAATTGGGCAGTCCTTCTGGGCTGCCTGGTTTGGAGGCAAAATTGGAGTCTGGATTTGAGGAAAAGAGGGTGAGTGCAGATGATACGTAAGGCTTTTGTTGGTTCCCGAGATAATGATTCCTCAGGGATTCTCTTCTCTGCTCTCATTGCAGCAATTCTCTACTCTCTCCTTTCCTGTCTCAGAAGAAAATAGATCCTATCTCCATGCCTCTCAGGTTCTACTCTTTGACTCCCTCCTTGGTGAGGACCTTATGTTATTCATTATTCTTTCCTCTTTTCCTCTGGAGTCTTTATTCTCTACTTTTCTAATATATCACTTTTTCTGCCTAAAAATGGGATGACGTCTTCCTATTCTAAAGGAATCTTTGTGTATCCTATAATCTCTCCAGGGATATTTCCCCTTTATGGAGAATTTCTTTGAAGAGTTATTTACTTCGTTTACCTCTCCTTAATGTTCTGGGGATTGGCTTTTTTATATCCTCCCATCTGCTGCAACTGTTCTTTTATAAGTCACAGATGATATTTCAGTACTATATTAGATTTGCGGCATTTGACTACCACTCCTTTTTTTTTTAAATTTTTTTATTATTATTTATTAGAGAGAGAGATTGAGCATGAGAGAGGGGAGGGTCAGAGGGAGAAGCAGGCTCCCCACTGAGCAGGGAGCCCGATGCGGGACTCGATCCCGGGACTCCAGGATCATGACCTGAGCCAAAGGCAGCCCCTTAACCTACTGAGCCACCCAGGCGCCCCTGACTACCACTCCTTTTAAACAGTCCTTTGACTTCTTGCTCTCTTTTCTTGCTCTTTCATTTTCTGCAGTCTCATCCACTTTCATGGATTCACTTTACTGCTACTCTGCTGTGTGAAAATGCACTTGACCTGACTTCTGAGCTTCAAACCAAGAAATTCTAGTTACTAACCCACCTTCTCCTACCAAGTCATTCACTTTTGAACCTATCCCTTGTATTGCCAAATGTGCATTTTCTTCTGTGTTAATGATGGCATCATCCTCCTGTTCATTTCAAGGGTGGAAACCTTGGAGTAACTTACTCATTTATGTGATCAAACCACATATGAGTCCTTCCTCTGTGCCAGGCACTGCTAGTATTAAAAAAAAAAAAAAGTTAAGACATAGTGTTTGTTTTTAGGGAACTTTATTGTTTAAGGAAGACAAATGTATACAATGACAGTAGAGAATACTAAGTGGTCTAATAGCAGAGTAGCAATAAAGTGAATCCATGAAAGTGGATGAGACTGCGGAAAATGAAAGAGGAAGAAAAGAGAGCAAGCAGTCGAAGGACTGTTTAAAAGAGTGGTAGTCAGGCGCCTGGGTGGATTGGTCAGTTAAGCGGCTGCCTTTGGCTCAGGTCATGATCCTGGAGTCCCGGGATCGAGTCCCTCATTGGGCTCCCTGCTCATTGGGGAGCCTGCTTCTCCCTCTGACTGTCCCCCCTCTCATGCTCAATCTCTCTCTCATTCTTTCTCTCAAATAAATAAATAATAATAAAAAAAGGAGTGGTAGTCAAATGCTGCAAATCTAATATAGTGTTGAAGTGTCATCTGTGACTTATAAAAAGAACAGTTGTAGCAGACGGGAGGATATACAGTACTGTGGCATGTCTGGAGTAATCAGGAAGAACTTCACAGAGGGGTTATGTATAATTGAGCAGACATATGCCAGTAAGTAAGAAGGAATAGCATATATGAGTGCCAAGAAATTATTTGATAGAAATCTGGGGAGGAGTGGGCTTGTCAGGAGGCAAAGTATAGAGATAGGCCTTGTATGCCATCCTTAAAGTCCTTTTTTTTTAAGTTTTTTTAAAGGTTTATTTATTTGAGAGAGAGAGCATGTGCATGTGTGTGGGGAGGGGCAGAGGGAGAGGGACAAGCAGACTCCCTGCTGAACAGGGAGCCTGACCCGGGGCTTGATCCCAGAACTCTGAGATCATGACCTGAGCCGAAGTCAGGCACTTGACTGACTGAGGCACCCAGGTGCCCCTTTTTTAAAATTAAATTTAAATTTAAGTGGTCTCTACACCCAACGTGGGACTTGAACTCATGACTGCAAGATCTAGGGTCGTTTGCTCTTCCGACTAAGCCTGCCAGGAGCCTATAGAGATTATGCGATTTCTAATTTATACAAATTTTCCAGTCTTTTTCATTTCTTCATTTCCATTCTGCTACGAGGCTTTTATCACTTGTCTTCATATAGTTTTTCTTTCCAGTCTCTCTTACCCAAAATTACCTCTGACTTCCAAAATGAGAAATAGTAGGTCCCTGGTTAAAGCTTTACCTTCAATGAATGCCTCACTTTTTTCCCTATTTGCCTAACAAATAAAGCCCATACTTAGTGCCTCTTTTGATAGGACCCTTTCCTGACTTTTTGAAATATCATATGCTATACCCAAGGTGTTCTGGGTTCAGACAGACTGCCCTATTAGTGATGGTTTGCTTCACACTCAGCCCTGGCTCATGCCTTTATCCTCCTGGTCTGATTCATCTTTGCCTATTAACAGTATGTAACATGGTACCTTCTCTGTAGTGACTGAGTCAGAGTGCATGGTACAGTGGTACAAGTTGGGAGAGGAGTAAATTTCAGGTAGGAAGGTGAATGAGTGGACTGTCAACTCTCATCCTCCATGTACCAAATTTCAAAACTTCAGAGGTTTTTTTGTTTTTTTTGTTTTTTTTTTTTACTTTATCTCCTTATGCACTCAATTTCTAAGGCCTTTCAATTTGAGCTCCCTAATATCTGAAGCATTTATTTTTCCTCACCATTCTTACTTTCAGTTTTTTAATTGTGGATATTAAATCATAATGGTTTTAAATTGAACAGATATCTGAGTGTGTATTGTGCTTCCTGTTTAGTTGGAGAAGTCCCTTTAGTCTCTCTGAGGCCCAGTTCCTAATCTCCAAATTGAGGCTAGTACCTTATAGGGTTGTTTGAGAGTGTGCAACAAGATACTTTATGTGAAGCAGCTTGATGGTGTTAGTTCTGAAGTAGGTGCTCAGTAAATGATGCCTATTATTTTATGCCACAAACCTAACACGTATTTGGAAGATTTGGTCATGAATTTTGAGAACTATATCTCTGCATTTTTGCTTTTTTTTTCTATTGTTCCAAACACTTGTGCTTCAACTTGCTAAATTAAGGACATTAACTACCATTGACAGTTTCTGTTTCTGTTTAATAATCAGGAGAATTTTATCCATTTTTGCTTGGTCATCAGAATTTAATTTGCAGTAGGATCAGGATCTTTCTGTACTCTGCCTATTAAGTGGTATAACTTTATTATGTTGTTGCATTTTGCTCGTTGTCTTTTGTCATTGCTGTGTATATAAATGTTCCATCTCTATCCCCTGGTTTTCATGGGAACCCATTGAAAGAAGATCCCATCTCTTTTGCCGTTGTGGGTTTGATTTTCATTGAATGATTGTTTCTTAAACTTTTTTTAACAATCTCAAGTGTAGCCTTTTGAAGAAAGGGCTATAATTCTTTTTAGTTAGAAAAGTAACAAATAGGGACGTGGGTGGCTTAGTCAGTTAAACGTCTGACTTTTTTTTTTTTTTAAGATTTTATTTAATTGACAGAGAGAGACACAGCGAGAGAGGGAACAGGAGCAGGGGGAGTGGGAGAGGGAAAAGTAGGCTTCCCGCGGAGTAGGGAGCCCGATGTGGGGCTCGATCCCAGGACCCTGGGACCATGACCTGAGCTGAAGGCAGACGCTTAACCACTGAACCACCCAGGCGTCCCTAAACGTCTGACGCTTGATCTTAGTTCAGGTCTTGATCTCAGGGTCCTGAATTCAGGCCCCCTGTTGGACTCCTCGTTGGGTGCGGAGCCTACTTAAAAAAAAGGAAAAGAGAGGTAATAAGGTATCATGGTAAAAAAAATCAAACTTAAAAATGGAATGTAAACGTCTCTTTGTTTCACCCCTCATATTTCATTTGCACTCTTGATATTTTGTTAGAATTTTCTTTATATATGTATCTTTTTTTTTATATTTTGGTAATGTAAGTGGTCTGAATATTATTCAATACTTCTGTTAATATGTTAAGGTTATATTTCATATGAGCATGTAGATAAATCTCCACTCTCTTTTATTATTGAAATTTTTACTGAGATAAATGTAGTTTTAGAATTTAAGAAATACAGAGCAATCTCATATACATTTTGCCTGGTTTTGCAACGCTGATGTTTTGTGAAGATGTCTAATATTAAAACCAGGATATTGATGTTGATGTAATCCACCAATCTTGTTCAGGTTTCCCCAGCTTTTGTTTTTCATGTTGTTTTTTTTTCCCCAAAAGAAAATTCTGTATTTCTAAAAAGATATGTTCCAGATATCTTCAGTTTTACCTGTACTCATTTTGTGTAGTGCATAGTGTATACAGCATATATATTAAGTTTCCTACATTTTTCTCACCTGTATAGGTTCGTATATGTACCACCACAGTCAAAATACTGAATAGTTTCAACACCACAGGAGTCCTGTGGCCCTTTTATGTCATATCCATCTTCTTTCTTGAAACTCCTTTTCCAGCCTTTGCTAACTACTAAATCTGTCCTTTGTAAAATTTTGTTATTTCAAAAATGTTACATAAATGGTATCATACAGTATATAGGTTTTTTTTTTTTTAAGATTTTATTATTTATTCATGAGAGACAGAGAGATTGAGAAAGAGAGAGGCAGAGGGAGAAGCAGGCTCCCAAGGAGCAGGGAGCCCGATGGCGGGACTCGATCCCAGGACTCTGGGATCATGACCTGAACCAAAGGCAGACGCTTAACCATCTGAGCCACCCAGGCGCCCCAGTATATAGTTTTTTGGGATTGGGTTTTTTCACTTACAGATGTAAGTCCCTGGAGGTTCATACAGTTTATTAAGTGTATCAATATTTTATTCCTTTTTATTACTAAGTAGGATTCCATAGAATGTATATACCACAGTTTAACCATGCACCTGTTAGACATCTGGCCTTATTCTAGCTTTTGGCTATTAGAAGTAAAAGTGCTATGAACATTTGTATATAGGTTTTTGTGTAAACATAAGTTGTCATTTCTCTGGGATAATTGCTGAATCGTATGGTAGTGACATGTTTAGTTTTATAAGAAGCTGTCAAGCTGATTTCTAGAGTGACTGTATCATTTACATTCTCACCAGCACTGTCTGCATCATTGCTATCATTTGGTGTTGTCATTATTTTTTTTCTTTCTGTATTTTAAGATTTAAAAAAAATTTTTTTTACTTTATTTTTTTTAATATATTTTTTCTATTTATTTATTTATTTATTTATTTGATGTAGTGTTCCATGATTCATTGTTTGAGTATAACACCCAGTGTTTTTTAAGATTTTTATTTTTAAGTAATCTCTATGTCCCCTGAGGGGCTTGAACTTAAAACCACAGATCAAGAGTCACATGTTCTACCAACTGAGCCAACCAGGCACCCCTTTTTTCTTTTTCTTTTTCTCATTCATTCATTCATTTCCATTGTAATTAATGTACTGTATTGTATAGTTTCAGGCGTACAATATAATTTAGCAATTTTTTTTTTAAGATTTTACTTCAAGAGAGAGAGTGTGCACATGAGTGGGGGGGCGGGGGAGAGGGGCAGAAGGAGAAGGAGAGAGAATCTCAGGCAGACTCCATACTGAGTGCAGAGCCCTAGGCATGCTCAATCCAGGCATCATGAGATCGTGACTGGAGCTGAAATCAAGAGTCTGACTATTAACCAATTGAGTCACCCAGGTGCCCCTAGTGATTCAACAGTTCTGTACATTAGTGCTCATCATAATAAGTGTACTCTTAATCTCCTTAATCCGTTTCACCCCCCCCCCAATATCCCTTCTGGTAACCATCAGTTGTATTTAAGAGTCTAGTCTTTTGTCTCTTTCCTTTGTTGTGTTGTTTCTTAAATTCCAGGGATGCCTGAGTTGCTCAGTTAAGCATCTGAGTCTTGATTTTGTTTTTTTTTTTTTTTAAAGATTTTATTTATTTGACAGAGAGAGAGCAGGAGAGCACAAGCAGGGGGAGCGGCAGAGGGAGAGGGAGAAGCAGGCTCGCCGCTGAGCAGAGAGAGCCCGATGCGGGGCTCGATCCCAGGACCCTGGGATCATGACCTGAGCCGAAGGCAGAAGCTTAACCGATTGAGGCACCCAGGTGCCCCTGAGTCTTGATGTTGGCTCAGGTCATGATCTTGGGGTTGTGAGATCAAGCCCTGCATTGGGCTCGAGGTGGGAGTGGAGCCTGGTTAAGATTTTCTCCCTCTCTGTCTGCCCCTCCCCACCTCCTGCTTGCTTGTGCAAGCATGTGTTCTCTCTCTCTCTCTAAAAAAAACAACACACACACAAACCCATGATTAGAAATCATAGGGTATTTGTCTTTCTTTGACTTATTTCACTTAGCATTATACCCTCTAGATCCATCCATGTTGTTGCAAATGGCAAAGTCTCATTCTTTTTTTAAGACTGATATTCCATTGTATATATCTACACCACACCTTTTTTATCCATTCATAAGTCAGTGGACATTTGGGTTGCTTCCATATCTTGGCTATTGCAGATAATGTTGCAGTAAACATAGGGGTGCATATATCTTTTTGAATTAGTGTTTTCATATTCTTTGGGTAAATACCCAGTAGTAGAAGTACTGGATCATCTGGTAATTCTATTTTTAATTTTTTTTTTAAATTTTATTTATTAGAGCACATGAGAGGGGGGAGGGTCAGAGGGAGAAGCAGACTCCCCGCCCAGCAGGGAGCCCGATGCGGGCCGCGATCCTGGGACTCCAGGATCATGACCCGAGCCGAAGGCAGTCGCTCAACCAACTGAGCCACCCAAGTGCCCTATTTTTAATTTTTTTGAAGAACCTCCATACTGTTTTCCACAGTGGCTGTACCAGTTTACATTCCACCAACAATGTATGGGGGTTCCTTTTTCAACACATCTTTGCCAACACTTTTTCTTGTGTTTTTGATTTTAGCCATCTGACAGGTGTGAGGTGATGTCTCATTGTGGTTTTGATTTGCATTTGTGTCATCACTATTTTTATTTCAGCCATTTTGATAGTTATGTAATATGTCATTATGGTTTTAATTGGCATTTTCCTGATAGCTACTGATGTTGAACATCTTTTTGTGTGCTTATTTGCCATCTGTATATCCTCTGGTGAAATACGTTCATCTCTTTTGCCCATTTTCTAATTGGATTGTTTGATTTTTTTTTTTTTACTTGAGTTTTAAGAGTTTCTTGCTAGATGATCTACATTCTTTGTAATGGTTACATACAAACCATAATTTTTAAGCATTGCTTCCACTTTTAGATAATTTATTAGAGAACCAACAAAGCCATACATACTCGTGGTTTCCCTTTTATAAATTGAAACAGATTTTAGGGTTGCTTTTGTTAGGCAAAATTACTTTATTAAGGTTTCTAAAGTTCTTTTCACATATCCAGTAATGTTGTATAAAATACCATAATACTCTGGTAAAGATTGCTGGAAGGATAAAGTCCATTTTAGAGTATGAACAATTGTATTTGCATGTTAAATTAAAAATAATTACTGGTTATATGGTATCCCCTTACATACCAGGAAGAGTCTGAAGGTAGTCTTTCTTTGTAAATTATGAGGGTATATTCCCCTTGTCATCTCTACTTTCTCTTCATGGTGTAATTGGAGCTGTTGGGGATCCCTAGTGCAAGTAGGTGATGTACAAGTTACCTTTGCACTCAGTAAAAATAATAGACGTTAATGCCATGCTAATTGTCATTGGAATTTTACCTCCAAAGGCATTTCTCTAACATTGCATTTGGTTCAATTGACAATGTATTGAATTTATTTTTATAATTATATCAAGGAATAAGCACAGTGCTGTCATCTGTAAAGAATTGCAGAGCAGTTGTTGAGAGGTAATAAAATTCTACATTTAAAGTGTTCTTTAACATAGTAGAGCTTTGGGGCAGAAGTATTACAGTACAGGTAATAAAACCACTGAGATCAGTTCTTTGGTGGAGTAGATGTTAGAATTGTAAGTAAAGTCTTGATAGTTAATATCTGTGGAATTACTTTCTAGTAATAATTTCATAATAATGTTTGTGGACTTATTTCCTAAGGATAAACTGCTGATAGTGGAATTATCTGGGCAATGGGTTAGATTTTTTTGTGTCTTGATGTATCTACTTCTGTATGGCTTTCCAAAAGGATTGCACCATTTTAAGTTTTTATTTATTTATATTTATTTGTTTTAAAAAAGATTTTATTGAGACAGAGCATGAGGGGTGGGGAGGGGCAGAGGGAGAGGGAGAAGCAGACTCCCTGCTGAGCAATGGAGCCTGATTGGGGCTCTAAGACCCCAAGATGATGACCCCAGCTGAAGGCAGACGCTCAACTGACTGAGCCACCCAGGGGCTCCAGTTTTGTGTTTTTGTTTTTGTTTTTTTTTAAGATTTTATCTATTTATTTGAGGTAAAGAGAGAGTGTGGGAGAGAGGGAGAGGGAGAAGCAGACTTCTTGCTGAGCACAGAGCCTGAGATGGGGCTCGATCTCAAGACCCCAGGATCAGGACCTAAGCCGAAGACAGAGGCTTAACCGACTGAACGACCCAGGTGTCCCTTGAAAACATAAATTCTTAGAGCTGTGGAGGGAATGTTTCCCTCTCTATTAGTTATTTATTTTGCCTCACAAATTACTTTCAGATTTAGCAGCCTAAAAAAATAAACATTTATATCACAGAGGGTTAGGAATCCTGGAGTGGTTTAGTTGGGTGGTTCTGGGTCAGAGTCTCTCATGAGATGACAAGATGTCAGCCAGAGCTGCAGTCATCTGAAGGCTGTAGCTAGGATCCCTGTCCGAGATGGTTCATATGGCTGCTGGTTGACTGTTTGTATGAGGCCTCAGTTCCTTGCCAGGTGAGGCTCTCCATAGGAGTGCAAGTGATCACAATATGTACTGGCTTCCTCCAGGGTCAGTGATCTGAGAGAGACCAAGCAGGAAGATGTAAGGGGATATAATGTGGGAGGGGAATACCATGGGTTGAATACCAAGAATACCAAAAGGTGGGAACCATTGGGGACCATCTAGGAGGCTGGTTACCACACCTACCCAACAAGAAATGAATAGTTTTAGTTAGAGAAAGCTCTTAAGTATACAAAATCGGCTGTGATTACTTTTTACTTTTAAACTGAATTGAATTTTTTTTTTAAGATTTTATTTATTTACTTGACAGAGACACAGCGAGAGCGGGAACACAAGGAGGGGGAGTGGGAGAGGGAGAAGCAGGCCCCCTGCCAAGCAGGGAGCCCGATGTGGGGCTCGATCCCAAGACCCTGGGATCATGACCTGAGCCGAAGGCAGACGCTTAACGACTGAGCTACCCAGGCGCCCCCTGAATTGAATTTTTGAATAGATATGTGGCGCGAAAGCATAATATAAAAAGGTAACCAGTGAAGTACCCTTGTACCTTGTCTGCTGATTTAGTACCTTCAGTTCATGTGGTACCTCCCACCTTTTTTATGACAAAGGTAGCAGATTATATACACTTAACCTTTTTCACTTAGATAATTGTTGGAATCCTTCCATTTTTTTTTTTAAGATTTTATTTTTAGGGGTGCCTGGGTGTCTTAGTCGATTAAGCATCTGCCTTCAGCTCAGGATATGATCCCAGGGTCCTGGGATCGAGCCCTGCATCGGGCTCCCTGCCCAGTGAGGAGCCTGCTTCTCCCTCTCCCTCTACTACTCCCCCTGTTTGTGCTCTCTTGTGCTCCTGCGCTCTCTCCCAAATAAATAAGTTCTTAAAAGTTTTATTTTTTTTTATTTTTTTATTTTTATTTTTTTTAAGATTTTATTTATTTGAGAGAGAGAGAATGAGAGATAGCACGAGAGGGAAGAGGGTCAGAGGGAGAAGCAGACTCCCTGCTGAGCAGGGAGCCCGATGCGGGACTTGATCCCGGGACTCCAGGATCATGACCTGAGCCAAAGGCAGTCACTTAACCAACTGAGCCACCCAGGCGCCCGAAAAGTTTTATTTTTAAGTAATTTCTGTACCCAGAGTGGAGCTTGTACTTAAAACTCCAAGATCAAGAGTCACATACTCTACTGACTGAGCAAGCCACGTGCCTCGAAAATCTTTCCATTTTATGACATAGTTCTCTTACTCTTTTTTTACACCTGGATACTATGCTATTGTATGAATATGGGCATTTTCTTTTTTTTTAAGATTTTATTTTAGAGTGAGACAGCATGAGTGGGGGGAGGGCAGAGGGGGAGGGAGAGGGACAAGCCGACTCTTCGCTGAGCTCAGAGCCCTAAGTGGGGCTTGATCCTGCGACCCTGAGATTATGACCTGAGCTGAAACCAAGAGTCGATGCTCAGCCAACTGTGCCACCCAGGTATCCCTGAATCTGGGCATTTTCAATTCATACATTCTTTTGCTGAAAGTGAACAACTATGCAAATAAGCAATACATGTGTAGAATAAATCTCTACTCAAGAATTGGACTTGTGGGCCAAAGTTAAATACATATATAACTTTGAAAGATACTGCCACACTCCCCACTAAAAGAGTAAGTATATATATTTACAGTCCCAATCACCATTATATCAATGTGCCTGTTTCAGTGAGAATTCTTTAGTTTTTTTGTGTGGTAAAATACACATAACACTTATCATCCTAACCATTTTTAAATTTATTGTTGGGGAGGGGCAGAGGAAGAAAGAGAATGTTTTTGTTTTTTTTAAGATTTTATTTATTTATTTGACAGACCGCGAGAGAGGGAATACAAGTGGAGAAATGGGAGAGGGAGAAGCAGGCTTCCCGCTGATCAGGGAGCCCACCGCAGGGCTCAGTCTCAGGACCCTGGGATCATGGCCTGAGCCTGCGCCGAAGGCAGACACTTAACGACTGAGCCACCCAGGCTCCCCAAGAGAGAGAATCTTAAGCAGGCTCCACTCCTCCATAACGCAAAGGCTGATGTGGGTCTTGATCTCACAACCCTGAGATCATGACCTGAACTGAAATCAAGAGTCAGATGCTTAACTGAGCAACACAGGTGCCTCTTGCACTCTTTTTTAAACATTTATTCCTAAACTTATTTTTGTGCTTTTTTTTTTTTTTTTTAATGTGGGGTGTGAACTCATGACCCTGAGATCAAAACCTGAGTTGGGGCAACTGTGTGGCTCATTCAGTTGAGCGTCCAACTCTTGGTTTTGGCTCAGGTCATGATCTCAGGGCCCTGAGATCAAACCATGTCAGGTTCTGTGCTCAGTGGGGAGTCTGCTTGAGATTCTCTCCCTCTCCCTTTGCCCCTCCCCCTGCTTGCATGTGTGTGCGTGTTCTCTCTTTCAAATAACTCTTAAAAAAAAAAAAAGCCTGAGATCAAGAGTTGGAGGCTTACCTGACTGACAGCCACCCAGGTTCCCCTTTTTGATGCTGTTTTTCAAGTTAATTTATTTATTTTTAGAAAGATTTTGTTTATCTGGCAGAGAGAGAACAGGAGAGCACAAGAAGTGGGAGCGGCAGAGGGAGAGGGAGAAGTAGGCCCCCTGCCAAGCAGGGAGCCCGATGCCGGGCTCAATGCTAGGACCCTGGGATCATGACCTGAGCCGAAGGCAGTCGGTTAACCAACTGAGCCACCCAGGCGCCCCTTTGATGCTGTTTTAAATGGAATTGTTAATTTGGTTTGGATGGCTAATTGTTAGTACGTAGAAATACAGTGGGGTTTTGTATATTGTTCTTGCAATCTTGCTGAACTAAGTTTTAATAGTTTTTTAATTTTGTATGATTTTCTTTATACAAGATCATGTCTGTAAATAGATACAGTTTTACTTTTTTTTCCTCTTTCTAATCCTAATGCATTATTTCTGTTTCTTACCTAATTATCTTGGCAGGAACCTCCAGTTTGATGTTGAATAGAAATGGTGAGAGTGGACATCCTTCTCTTACTACTGGTCCTAGGGGGAATGCCTTCATTTGTTTACCATTAAGCATGATTTTGTCTGAAAGTTTCTCATAAATGCTCTTTTATCAGATCAAGAAAGGTCCTTTCTATTCCTACTTTGTTTTTTTCTTTTTTTGGTTTTTAGGTTTTATTATTAAGTAAACTCTACACCCAGCATGGCGCTCAAACTGTAACCCAGAGGTCAAGAGTCGCATGCTCCACCAACTGAGCCAGCCAGATGCCCCATCTATTCCTAGTTTCTTGAATGTTTTTATAGTGAAAGGGTATTAGGTTTTGTCAAATGTTTTTTCATCTACTGAGTTGATCATATTTTTTTTCCATTCTTTTTTTGTTTGTTGAAGTATAATTAGCATACAGTATTATTAGTTTCAAGTGTACAGTATAATGATTCTGCAGTTCTTAGCAGACTCCGCGACTCCCCGCTGAGTGCGGAGCCCAACAAGGGCTCAGTCTCATCACCCATGAGATCATGACCTGAGCCAAAATTAAGAGTTGAACGCTTAAGGGTGCCTGGGTGGCTCGGTCGTTAAGCGTCTGCCTTCGGCTCAGATCATGATCCCAGGGTCCTGGGATCGAGTCCCGCATCGGGCTCCCTGCTTAGAGGGAAGCCTGCTTCTCCCTCTCCCACTTCCCCTGCTTGTGTTCCCTCTCTGGCTGTGTCTCTCTCTGTCAAATAAATAAATAAATTCTTTAAAAAAAAAAAAAAAGAGTTGAACGCTTAACCCACTGAACCACCCAGGAGCCCCTGATTCTGCAGTTCTATTCATTACTCAGTGCTCATCACAAGTGTACTCTTAATTTTCTTTATCTGTTTTGCTCAACCCCCCACGTCCCCTCTGGCAACCACTAGTTTGTTCTCCGTATTTAAGAGTCTGTTTCTTGGTTTCTCTTTTTTTTCTGTTTTGTTTCTTAAATCCCACACATGACTGGTTTTTGTTTTTCTCTGACTTATTTCACTTAGCATTATACTCTCCAGGTCCATCTGTGTTGTTGCAAATGGCAAAATCTCATTATTTTTTAAGAGCTGAATAATACTCCAGTGTGTGTATCACATCTTTATCCATTCATCTATTGATGGACACTGGGGTTGCTTCTGTATTTTGGCCATTATAAATAATGCTGCATAAACATAGGTGTCTTTGAATTAGTGTTTTTGTTTTCATTGGGTAAATAGTAGTGGAATTACTGGATAATGTAGTGTTTGTTTTTAATTATTTGAGGAACCTCCATATTGTTTTCCTCAGTGGCTGCACCAATTTGCATTACCACAATAGTGCATGAAGGTTATTTTTTCTCACCAACACTTGTTATTTCTTACGTTTTTGATTTTAGCCATTCTCATGTGTGTGATGTGGTAACTTGTGGTTTTGATTTGTATTTCCCTGATGGTTAGTGATACTGAACATCTTTTCATATCTGTTGGCTATCTGTATGTCTTCTCTGGGACAATGTCTATTCACGTCCTCTGCCCCTTTTTTAATGAGATTGTTTCTTTTTTTGGTGTTGATTTGTATAAGTTCTTTATATATTTTGGATATTAATTCCTTATCAGATATGTCATTTGCAAATATGTTCTCCCATTTAGTAGGTTGCCTTGTCATTTTGTTGATTGTTTCCTTCACTGTACGAAAGCTTTTTATTTGGTGTAGTCCCATCCCGTTCTGGACAGAACTCTGATTTTTGAATCTAGTATTAATCTTCTTCTGTTTCTTACTTTTGGCTGCTACTCATCAGGAAAAAGCATAGATTAAATCACATTTAGGGGCACCTGGGCGGCTCAGTTGTTCAGCATCTACCTTCGGCTCAGGTCATGATCCCAGAGTCCTGGGATCGAGCCCCGCATCGGGCTCCCTGCTCGGCGGGAAGCCTGCTTTTCCCTCTTCCACTCCCCCTGCTTGTGTTCCCTCTCTCGCTGTGTCTCTCTCTGTCAAATAAATAAATAAAATCTTTAAAAAAAAAAAAAACCCATTTAAAAAAATCATGAGTCTTTCTCTACTGTTATTAAGGATTTGTTAAAATTGACCAAACTGGGCGCCTGGGTGGCTCAGATGGTTAAGCGTCTGCCTTCGGCTCAGGTCATGATCCCAGGGTCCTGGGATCGAGTCCCACATCGGGCTCCCT
The DNA here is from genome assembly GCF_009762305.2 of Zalophus californianus. Taxonomy (NCBI): domain Eukaryota; kingdom Metazoa; phylum Chordata; class Mammalia; order Carnivora; family Otariidae; genus Zalophus; species Zalophus californianus. The sequence goes on along the minus strand of NC_045599.1, from coordinate 89,218,295 downwards.
GCTCCTTGGGAGCCTGCTTCTCCCTCTGCCTCTCTCTCTCATGAATAAATAAATAAAATCTTTAAAAAAAAATAAATAAAATTGACCAAACTAGGGGCGTCTGGGTGGCTCAGTTGGTTAAGCATCTGCCTTGGCTCAGGTCATGATCCCAGAGTCCCGGAATGAAGCCCTGAGTCGGGCTCCCTGCTTGGCAGAGAGCCTGCTTCTCCCTCTCCCTCTGCCCCTCCCCCAACTTGTGCTCTCTCTCTCTCTCTCTTGCTCACTCTGAAATAAATAAAATCTTTTTTTTTTTTTTTACAATTTTTAAAAATTTATTCATTTGAGAGACAGAGAGAGCGGGGGGGTGGGGGTGGGAAGGAACAGAGGGAGAAGGAGAAGCAGACTACCTGCTGAGGCAGGGCTTGATTCCAGGACCTTGAGATCGTGACCCAATTAGAAGGCCAGATGCTTAACCACCTGAGCCACTCAGGTGCCCCTAAATAAAATCTTTTAAAAATAAACAAAACCAATCTAGAAATCATCACAGTATGTGTGTGTGTGTGTATATATATATATGTATTTTTAAAGATTTTTAATTTTTTTTTTATTTTTAAGTAATCTCTGCATTGGAATTTACAACCTCAAGATCAAGAGTCACATGCTCGGGGAACCTGTGTGGCTCAGTCAGTTAAGCATCTATCTACCTTATGCTCAGGACATGATCCCGGGGTCCTGGGATTGAGCCCCTGCATCGGGATTCCAGCTCAGCGGGGGTCTGCTTCTCCCTCTTCCTCGGTGCTCGCACTGTCTCTCCAGTAAATAAATAAAATCTTTTTTTTTTTTTTAAAGCTTTTATTAGAGAGAGAGAGAAAGGGAGCACGAGTGGGGGGAGGGGCAGAGGGAGAAGCAGATTCCCTGCTGAGCAGGGAGCCCAACATGGGACACTATCCCAGGACCCTGGGATCATGACCTGAGCTGAAGGCAGTCTGCTTAACCAGCTGAGCCACCCAGGCTCCCTAAATAAATAAAATCTTAAAAAAAAAAAAGACTCACACGCTCTAATGACTGAGTCAGCGAGGCACCCCTACCTACAGATTTTTAAATAGTATTTATTAATAATGTATTTAATCATTTTATGTTTTTACTTTTCTGTAGTAAATGTGAAGTAATTTAACTTCTCCTTCAGTTGACAACTAATGACAAAGTGATAAAGATGAATGTCTTAGATAGAAAGGCAGTTTGGGATTATAGAAAGAATGTGGGCTTTGGAATTGGACAGATCTCCTTTTGAGACCAGACTTCTGTGTTTAGTTTCTTAATGCATAAAATATTTTGAAAATTAACTCCTAGCACAGTTCATGGCATATGGTGGATATTTGCTCCTGTTGTTAATTATAATACCTAACATATATTGAGTACCATATGCCAGGTAGTCAGGCTCTCTACTAAGCACTTAAGTATTATCTCATTTAATCCTCAGAACAACCCCATGAGTTGCTAGGCACAGTCATTATTTTAGGTTTACACATTAGGAAGTGGAAGGTTAGACAGATTGAGTGGTTTCCCAAGTGATGGGGCTGGTATTCCAGTCAGGGCCATCTGGCTTCATAGCATTTTCTCTCTGCTATGCTGCCTCCTCTGTTACAAAGAACTAAGGGCACTGCTCATTACTAATGTATTTTTAGTGGATTCTTGTTTTGTTATAAATGGAAGATTAAAGTGAGATAGAAATTTGTTAGTTTTTCTCATGTCTCCATGTCAATTTGGCCTAAAAACATGATTAGAAAGACAAATGTTACCTGAAAATCTGTCCTGTATTTCAGAGCTACATGTTAACTTCTCTATAGTATGAGAGTTTATTTCTGTCTGATTTGAATTTATATTTGTTCACTAATAAATAACCACGATGTAAGTGTAACTATGAAGCAATGAAATGTTTTTCCAGTTTATCATACCAGATATAAAATGTTGGAAGCTAGACACTTTTTAAGAAAATGAGATAAAATTTATTTATTTATTTATTTATTTTTTTAAAGATTTTATTTGTTTGACAGAGAGCACAAGCAGAGGGAGCAAGAGGGAGAAGCAGGCTCCCTGCTGAGCAAGGAGCCCGATGCGGGACTTGATCCCAGGACCCCGGGATCATGACCCGGGCTGAAGGCAGCCACCTAACTGACTGAGCTACCCAGGCGTCCCGAGATAAAATTTAAATAACAAAATTTACCATTTTGGGGCGCCTGGGTGGCTCAGTTGGTTAAACATCTGCCTTCGGCTCAGGTTATGGTCTCGGGATCCTGGGATCGAACCCCAAGTAGGGCTCCCTGCTCAGTGGGGAGTCTGCTTTTCCTTCTCCCTCTCCCTCTGTGCATGCACTCTCTCTCAAATAAATAAATAAAATCTTTTTTAAAAAGTTACCATTTTAATGATTTTAAAGTATACAATTCATTGGCATTTCTTTTATTTATAGTGTTGTGTAGCTACTACCACTATCTAATTGCAGAACATTTTTATCACATAAAGAAACTCCTTATCCCTTAAGCAGTTAATCCCCCCATTGTCCCTCTCCTCTCCCTTTTTTTTTTAAAGATTTTATTTTTAAGTAATCTCTACCCAACCTGGGGCTTGAACTTAACGTTCCCTGATATCAAGAGTCACGTGCTCCTTTGAGCCAGCCAGGCACCCCTTCCTTTTTCTGTGGGAACCACTATTCTTCTTTAGTCCTTTTTTTTTTTTTTTTAAAGATTTTATTTATTTGACAGAGAGTGACACAGTGAGACAGGGAACACAAGCAGGGGGAGTGGGAGAGGAGGAAGCAGGCTTCCTGCGGAGCAGATAGCCTGATGTGGGGCTTAATCCCAGGACCCTGGGATCATGACCTGAGCTGAAGGCAGACGCTTAACGACTGAGTCGCCCAGATGCCTCTCTTCTTTTGTCTTAATGGATATCCAAAACTAGACATTTCATATAAACAGAATTAAAGTATGTGGCTTCCTATTCTTGGCTTCTTTTATGTAGGTAGTATCATGTCTTCAAGTTTTATCCGTGTTACAGCATCTATCAGTACTTTATTCCTTTTTATGGCTGAATGATATTCCATTTTGTAGATATGCTACATTTTTAAAAAAAATATTTATTTGTCAGAGCACAAGCAGGGGGAGTGGGAGACAGAGGGAGGAGCAGGCTCCCCGCTGAGCAAGGAGTCCCATTGTGGGACTCGATCCCAGGACTCTGGGATCATGACCTGAGCTGAAGGCAGACGCTTAACCGACTGAGCTACTCAGGCGCCCCGATGTATTACATTTTGTTTATCTAGTCATCAGTTCATAGACATCGGTTTGTTTCCACTTTTTGTATTTTACTTATTTAGCTGTCTGTTTATTTTAAAGATTTATTTATTTTATTTGAGACAGAAAGTGAGCAGAGGGAGAGGGAGACTAGCAGACTCCCTGCTGAGTGGGGAGCCTGACTCGGGGCTCTATCCTCTGACCCTGGAACATGACCTGAGCTGAAATCAAGTCTGATGCTTAACCAGCTGAGCCCAGACCCAGCCCCCGCCCCCCACCAAAGCTTACTTTAAAAAAAAAAAAAAAAGGCTGAATAATATTTCATTGTATGTATATACCACATTTTCCTTTCTTTCTTTCTTTCTTTTTTTTTAAAGATTTTATTTATTTATTTGACAGAGAGACACAGCGGGAGGGAATACAAGCAGGGGGAGTGGGAGAGGGAGAAGCAGGCTTCCCGCAGAGCAGAGAGCCCGATGCGGGGCTGGATCCCAGGCCCTGGAATCATGACCTGAGCCGAAGGCAGACGCTTAACGACTGAGCCACCCAGGCACCCCTATACCACATTTTCTTTATCCTTCTACGGATGGATATTTAGGTAGTTACCATGTCTTTGCTACTGTAAATAATGCTATAGTGAAGATGGGAATGCAGATATTTCTTTGAGATCCTGATTTCAATTCTTTTGGGTGTATGTCCAGATACAGGATTGCTGGATCTTATGGTAGTTCTATTTTAATTTTTTTTCCTAGTTTTAATTTTTTGGGGAACCTCCATACTGATTTTCGTAGTACCAGTTCCATTCCCACAACAGTGTACAGGGGTTCCTTTTTCCTCCATGTTTTCACCTTTTTTTTTTTTTTTTTTTGCTGTTGGCCGTCTTAATAGGTGTGAGGTGATACTATTTTGTGGTTTTGACTTGCATTTCCCTGGTGATTACTGATATTGAGCACCTTTCCCATACCTGTTAACCATTTTATGTTGTCTTTTGAGAAATGTCTATTCAGATCCTTTGCCATTTATTAATTATTTTTTATTTTATTTTTAATTTAATTTTTTTAAGATTTTATTTATTTATTTGAGAGAATGGGTTGGGGGAGAGCGGGAGAGCACAGAGGGAGAGTGTGAGAGAGAAGCAGTTTCCCTGCTGAGCAGAGAGCCTGACGTGGAAGATCTTGACCTTAGCGAAGGGAGATACTTAACTGACTGAGCCACCCGGGTGCCCCTATTTATTATTTTTTGTGTAAGCTCTCTACCCAGTGTGGGGGCTTGAACTCACAACCCCAAGATCAAGAGTCCCATGCTCTACTGACAGCCAGCCAGGTAGGTGACCCTCTTTTGCCCATCCTTAAATTGGATATTTTTGCTGTTGGGTTGTAAGAGTTCCTTATATATATTGGATGTTTCCTTTTTATCAGATATTTTCTCTTGTTCTGTATGTTGCCTTACCACTTTGCTGATCATTTCCTTTGCTGTGCAGAAGCCTATATATTTTTCTTTTCGTTTCCTGTGCCTTTGGTGTCATGTAAGAAATCATGTCCAAGGCTAATGTCAAGAAGCTTTTCCCCTATATTTTCTTCTAGGAATTTTAGGTCTTAAGCTGCAGGCTTTAACTCATTTTGAATAGATTTTTGTGTATGGTATAAATTAAGGGTCCACTGTCATTCTTTTGCAAGTGGATATTCACTTTCCACATAACATTTGTTGAAGACACTGTCCTTTCCCCATTGTATGTTCTTGCCCCCGTTGTTGAAGATCAGTTTACTTTAAATGTGTGGGTTTGTTTCTGCGCTCTATATTCTATTCTGTTGGTCAGTATGTTTGTTCTGATTACTGTAGCTTTGTAATACATTCTGAAATCAGAAAGTGTGATGCTTCCTGCTTTGTTCTTGTTGCTCATGATTGCTTTGACTATTTTCGTTTTTTTTCCCTTTTTTTTAAAGAATGGAAGGCAGTTTCTTTTTTTTTTTGTAAGATTTTATTTATTTGTCAGAGCACATGAGCACAAGTTGGGGGACAGCAGGCAGAGGGAGAAGCAGGCCCCCCACTGAGCAAGGAGCCCGATGTGGTACTCGATCCCAGGACCCTGGAATCATGACTTGGTCATGATCCGAACGCAGACACTTAAGGACTGAGCCATCCAGGCACCCCTAAGATTTTATTTTTAAATAATCTCCAGGCTCAGTGTGGGGCTTGGACTCACAACCCCATGATGAAGAGTCATATGCCCTACCAACTGAGCCAGCCAGGTGCCCTAAGTCCTTCGCTCATTTTATTTTACTTTATTTTATTTATTTATTTTTTTAAAGATTTTATTTATTTATTTGAGAGAGAGAGAATGAGAGATAAGAGAGCACGAGAGGGAAGAGGGCCAGAGGGAGCAGCAGACTCCCCGCTGAGCAGGGAACCTGATGCGGGACTCGATCCCGGGACTCCAGGATCATGACCTGAGCCGAAGGCAGTCGCTTAACCAACTGAACCACCCAGGCGCCCTTTTTTACTTTATTTTAATTAATTTATTTATCTTTAAAGATTTTATTTACTTGACAGAGAGAGAGACAGTGAGAGAGGGAACACAAGCAGGGGGAGTGGGAGAGGGTGAAGCAGGCTTCCCAGTGAGCAGGGAGCCCGATGCGGAGCTTGATCCCAGCACCCTGGGATCATGACCTGAGCTGAAGGCACACACTTAACGGCTGAGCCACCCAGGCACCCCAAAATTTCGTCTTTCACCATTGAGTAGGATTTCAGCTGTAAGTTTTTCATAAATATTGTTTATTATGTTAAGGAAATTCCCTTCTATTTCTAGTTTGTTGAGTGTTTTTATCATGAAAGGGTGTTTTAAATATTTATCCTGCACCTATTGAGGTGGTCAAGCATTCTTTTGTTTTATTAGTGTAGTGTATTGTGTTAATTTTTTTGGATGAGTACCCTTTGTTGTTATTGTGAAGTACACATGTATCCTTTATCCATATGTAAGTATTCGATTCAGTCGCATTAATTGCACCCACAATGTTGTGTAAAACCATTATCATATCTATATTGAGAACTTTTCCATCATCATCAAGATAAACTTACCTGTCAGTATCTCCATGTTGTTCCCTTTTCTAGCCCCTGGTAACTTCTAATAGATTATAGAGATCTCTCTTTGAATTTGCCTCTTTTAGGTAAGATAACTCATAAGTGCAATTGTATATTTGTCTCTTTGTGTTTGGCTTATTTCACTTAGCATAATACTTTCAGTGTTTATCTGTGTTGTAGCATGAATCAGAACTTTGTTCCTTTTTATAGCCAATTAATCTTCCATTGTGGATATACCATATTCTATTTAACCAGTCATCAGTGGTGGACATATGAGTTATTTCCACCTTTTTAATATATTTTTTTAAGATTTTATTTATTTGAGAGAGAGAGAGAATGAGAGATAGAGAGCACGAGAGGGAAGAGGGTCAGAGGGAGAAGCAGACTCCCCGCTGAGCAGGGAGCCCGATGTGGGACTCGATCCCGGGACTCCAGGATCATGACCTGAGCCGAAGGCAGTCGCTTAACCAACTGAGCCACCCAGGCGCCCTCCACCTTTTTAATATTTTTCATACTGCTGCTATGAACATGGGTTTGCAAATATCTGGTTGAGTGCCTGCTTTCAGTTCTTTTGGTTATATAGGAGTGGAATTGCTGGATCATATGCTGATTTTTTTGTTTACCTTTTAGAGGTTTTCTTCCTTTTTTTTTTTAAGGATTTATTTATTTTAGAGAGAGCTAGCACGGGCTGCGGGGAGGGGAAGAGAGAATCTCAGGGCAGACTCCCCCACTGAGCGCAGAGTCCCACACTAGAAGGGGGCTCATCCCAGGACCCTGAGATCATGACCTGACCCAAAATCAAGAGTTGGCCATTCAACTGACAAAGCCACCCAGGCGCCCCTATTTTCTTTTTTTGATTAGATATTTGCTTGGTTACCCAGGGGTTTAGTAGTTTACCCAGTTCTCATAGTTGCTTGTGATAGTTTTTCCTGTTTATTTGCTAATTTTGTGGTGAGATTGACCCTCGAAGTTCCCTACCTATTTCCTTGTTTCTTGTGTTGTTGGTAGACACTTTGGCAGTCTTTGCTCAAATTACTTTTGGAACTTATTTTTTGTAATTGTTTTCAGATCTTGCTGCTTTTATCAGGGAAAATCAAGTAAGGATTGAATCTGGTGAAGAAGTTGAGCTAGTAGATAACAGTTTGGTTCCAAATGTGACTTGAAATTAACATGAATGGTTTTTATCATGTGATAGGTAGAGTTCAATTCCTAGGGGTAGTGCTTGGCAAACTTTGGCCACATCTGGCCACCACCTGTGTTTGTAACAGTCCATGAACCAAGAATAGCTTTTATATTTTTGAATGGGTAAGAGAAAAACAAAAGGAAAATACTTTGTAACATGTTGAAATCATATCAGATTCCAGTAATGATATATAAAGTTCTGTTGGAACATGGCTCTTTTATGTGTTATTTATGGCTCCTTTTGTGCTTTGATGAGAGTTGAGTAGTTTGGAAAAAGACTGTATGTTTTACAGAGTCTAAAATACTTGCTCTCCACCCTTAATCGAAAAAGTTTATCAGCTTCTTGTATAGGTCATCCCAAGAGTTATTAAACTCTTATTGTCTTGTAAGGACTATACCTGTTTGTCAAGTTCTGTTGTGTATTTCAATATATTATTTGTTCTTAAGCACATCTAATATTTTAAGTTTTAATGACTAGAAACGGTAATTTGGTAGTTAAATTGACTATAATGACAACTTTTCTAATTAATGGGAAGGATGTTTATAGGTAACGTGATATTCATCCATGACGTTTTGGTCAGCATTTCTTCTTGGTTTTCAGAGAAGAGGGTAAAAAGTTCTTGTGTTCCCATAATACTGTTACAGCATTTTTCATAATACATTTTGATAATTTTTGTGCCTTGTATTCTCCACTAAATTTAGAACTCAAGTTTGGGATTTGTTTTTGGCAAACTGTCTTTATTTTGTATCCTTGAAGCCTGGCACAGTTCCTGGTAAGTAGGTAAGCAATAATCTTTTCCAGGGGAGTGAATAAGTATTCTGTAAATATAATTTACAGATATACAAATTTTATAAATTGTATTCTTATGCACAAGTATATTTTACAACTATAATGAGTATTCTATAAATACCTGAGTCATTTCTCATCTTGGCCCTCCCGGAGAGAGGAAAGCTAGATTTGTACTTTAGAGATGTAAAAAGAAAATAAGTTGGGACCTGTGAGAGCCTGAATCAGTTGGATAAAATTATTACACAGGGCACTGTTTCCCAAAATAGTTATCTTCCTTTTAACTCTGAATCAAGTGTATACTTGTATATATTTATTTCATTGACTTTGGGTTGTGTCATCACAAATGTCACAAAAGGTATGGGGGTTAATTTTCTGTAATTAATTTCTGTGGTGAGTAGAAAGATAATTTGAATGCATACATTAGTTATATAGAAAGTAATGGCATTTTGAAAATTGCATTTAGAGTTTTCTTGGAAGGGCAAATAATGTTAATGCTTTGACTATAATAGTGGTCCATCATTTAAACCATACGGAAAAAGGATACTTTGTGTGTCATTTAAAATAACATGCAGGCTAAAGTCTTAAAAAAATTAATCTTTAGAATAGCAAGGGATATATCCTGTCTGCATTTTATAACAAGGTTTATTGGTGATGTAGAATTTTCTCATTTGAATGTTCACCTTTTCTTCATTTCAGTGACTTCAAACTCAGTGTTTTGAATTGAGGAAATTGAGGAAATAATCTACTATTAGATTATTCTGTTAGTTTTTATGATTGTATAGCCAGTACATTTCTTGTCTGCATTTAACCAAAATATATTTTTTTAAGTTTTATTTAAGGGGCACCTGGGTGGCTCAGTCGTTAAGTGTCTGCCTTCGGCTCAGGTCATGATCCCAGGGTGCTGGGATCGAGCCCCACATCGGACTCCCTGCTCGGCAGGAAGCCTTCTCCCTCTCCCACTACCCCTACTTGTGTTCCCTCTCTTGCTGTCTCTCTGTCAAAAAAAAAAAAAAAAAGATTTGTTTTATTTATGTAATCTGTACACCCTATGTGGGTCTTGAAGTCACAACCCTGAGATCAAAAGTTGCACATTCTTGGGTGCCTGGGTGGCTCAGTTGGTTAAGCAACTGCCCTCGGCTCAGGTCATGATCCTGGAGTCCCGGGATCAAGTCCCGCATCGGGCTCCCTGCTGGGCGAGGAGCCTGCTTCTCCCTCCATCCCTCCCCCCGCCATGTACTCTCTTTCTCATTCTCACTCTCTCAAAATAAATAAATAAATCTTTAAAAAAATAAAAAAGATGAACATTCTTCCGACTGAGCCAGTCAGGCACCCTTAATTAACCAAAAACCAAAATAATTTATATTGGCATTGGTCATTACTTTTCCTGAATAGCACAGTAAAAATCTGGAAGTACTCATTTTTGTAAGGTATGTGTCCTGTTGGTATAGCTTATGACAATTTTTGTGGGTATTTTTTTTAAGATTTTATTTATTTATTTGAGAGAATGAGTGGGGGTAGGGGCAGAGGGAGAAGCAGACTCCCCGCAGAGTAGGAGGCTGTCGAGGGACTCGATCCCAGGACCCTGGGATCATTACCTGAGCCGAAGGGAGACACTTAACCGACTGAGCCACCCAGGTGCCCTTGTTTTGTTTTAAAGATCTATTTATTTATTTTAGAGAGAGAGTGCCCTGGAGGGGGGGGCAGAGGGAGGGAGAATCTCAGGCAGACTCCCTGCCAGTCGCCAAGCCCCAAGGCCCAGCCTGGGGCTTGATCTTATGACCCTGAGATCATGACCTGCGGGAAAATCCAGAGTCGGACCCTTAACCGACTAAGCAACCCAGGCGCCCCCTCTTTTTTGTAGTTTATCAAAAAAGCCTTAGGTGGTGACCCTAGGATTCTTTTAACTCCAGAACTTAGTCCAGAGCCCAGGTCCAACCTTTTGGAGAGAGTAAGATGGTAGATACCCAGACTCTGGGGATCACTCAGGGTTGAACTTGGCAATTAATGATGTCCTAGTGGAAACTTTGTTTGGGGTTTCTCAATAGTAAATGCAGATAATACCCACCTACTAGAATTTTTCTGATTCTGTTTTATTACATGTGGAAAAAGGGCTTGGCACATAGTAGAAAGTTCTCAGAAATGTTATTTTTGGGGCGCCTGGGTGACTCAGTTGGTTAAGTAACTGCCTTCGGCTCAGGTCATGATCCTAGAGTCCTGGGATCAAGTCCCACATTGGGCTCTCTGCTCAGCGGGGCATTTTGCTTCTCCCTCTGCCCCTATCCCCACTCATTCTTCTCTCTCAAATAAATAAAATCTTTTTTTTTTAAGATTTTATTTATTTGAGAGAGAAGAATGAGAGATAGAGAGCACGAGAGGGAAGAGGGTCAGAGGGAGAAGCAGACTCCCTGCCGAGCAGGAAGCCCGATGTGGGACTCGATCCTGGGACTCCAGGACCATGACCTGAGCCAAAGGCAGTCGCTTAACCAACTGAGCCACCGAGGCGCCCAATAAAATCTTTAAAAAAAAAAAGAAAAAGTTATTTTCTTCTCAGCCTGAGATTCAACTTGATCTTGGTTTTTATTTTTATTTTTTTAAAGAGTTACTTATTTTAGAGAGAGAAAGAATGTGTGACGGTGGAGGAGGAGCAGAGGTGGGAAGAGAGAGAGAGAAGAGAGAGAAGCAGGCTCCCCGCTGAGCACAGAGTCCTTCTCAAGACCCATGAGATCACAACCTGAGCTGAAACCAATAGACACTCAACTAACTGGGCCACCCAGGTGCCCCAAGATTTTTCTTTAATATTCAAATACTGGGCCCCAAACATGAGGTTTTTAAATGACGCATGTCACTGATCAATTCAATATTTACTGACTCAGTGGACTTGCTAAGTTGGGTCTTTGATCTTTCATTAAGATGGTACTTGATCCTACTTATTTACCAGAAACTTTAGATACAGAATTTCCAGAAAAATAGTAGGTTTAGCTTTGAGAATCTAAGCAATGTGGATTAAGTATGGAATACACTGCTTTTTCTAGTCCCTTCGTATTTGTATCAGGAGTCTTTTAGCACTAGCTTTCTTTTCTCAACTGTTTTTTGTAGTTGTCTCATCCCTACCTCTGTGTGAGAATCAAACTTACCTCTCCCGAGGAAACTAGTTAAATTTCTGGAATATTTCTAGTAGATTACTGGCAACTGGAGGACAGAGTTGCCTATTGGCTATGGTGTTTAATGTGTGTGACACCACTTCCAACAGCTGCTTTTCAACTTGGTCATTTAAGCTTTCCCTTTGCAATCCATGCTATGTCTTCTCACCTGCATGTTTAAAGTTGCCTTATGTTCCAAGGACAAGTGAAAGATAAAAACTTTCACATTTACAATATTCCATTATTTTTTTGCTCTTTCATTTTTTTTTTTCTGTTGAACGAATAACAAGCATTAACAGTGTTAATGTCTGGGAATACAGTGATGAGCAAAACATACATGGTTAGCCCTCGTGGATCTTCAGTCCAGGTGGGGAGAAACCATTAAATAAGTCATCCCACAATGGTTGTATAATAAAATTGCAGTTAAATGTAGGCTAGGAAGAGAGGTGTTAAGGAACTTTGACAGTGCATTCCCCAGGAGGCCTGATGTAGTTTAGTGCTCTGGGAGGCTTCCCTAAGAAAGTGACATAGAGACTGGGATCCAAAGATTGAATAAGAGTTAACTTGGGCATAAAAGGGCCTGGGAAGGTAGGGGTGGGAGAAAGGAATTGAAAGCATTTTAGGCAGACCAGCTTGAGTAGAGGCCAAAGGGAACTAGAGTAGTTTTGGTAACTTTGTGAAGGCTGTGAGCTTATGGTTGAATCCTGGACATCCTGGGGTTTGCCATTTAGGTTTCTTTTCTTTTTTAAAAAGTTCAGCATTAGATATGGGTTAAGTAGAAACTCTTCATACCACCCAGTGCCCAGATTTTCCTTTCTGTTCTAATTAGACTGTCTCAAGATGCTTTTTAAAGGAATACTTTTATTTCAGGTAAGATTTTAATGGCATTCTTTTTTGTTTCCTCCTTGAAAATGGCATTATTTGGGGGCGCCTGGGTGGCTCAGTCGTTAAGCGTCTGCCTTTGGCTCAGGTCATGATCTTAGGATCCTGGGATCGAGCCCCACATTGGGCTCCCTGCTCGGCGGGAAGCCTGCTTCTCCCTTTCCCACTCCCGCTGCTTGTGTTCCCTCTCTCGCTGTGTCTTTCTCTGTCAAATAAATAAAATCTTAAAAAAAAAAAAGGCATTATTTAATTTGTAAAATTTTAAATTTAAAAGGATTTATAGTAAAAAAAGTCTTATAATCACCCAGTTTCTTTCCCTGGCAGTCAATCAGTTTCTTGTATGTTGTCCTTTTAGATATTTTATGCATATGGAAGCAGATGCATATAATCTCTACCCCAGGTTTTTTTTTTTAATACTCCTTTCACACCTTCCTTTTTTCCATCTATTATATTTTTATTTTTATCTTATATATCTTATAAGATATATCTTATATAAATATATTTGCATATATAAAATATATTTATATATAAGTATGTTATATATTTATATTTTATTCTATATCTGTACATAAAGAACTGCCTCAATAATTTTTATGATTTCAGAATAGATCATTGTATGGATATACCCTAATTTTTAGTCCCTTAGGGATGGATGTTTAGTTTTTTCCCCTGATTTTTTACTATTATAAATAGTACTGTAATGACTATGTACCTCATTCCATAATCCAGCACATATATGTTTATAGGGTAAATTATTATTTTTAAAATTTATTATTGAAGTAGTTGATGTACAGTGTTATATTAGTTTTGGGTATACAACATAGAGATTTGACAATTCTGTACTACTCAGTGCTCACCATGATAAGAAGTATAGTCACTATATGTCACAATACAACATTACAGTATTCCTGACTGTATTCCCTATGCTGTACTTTTTATCTCCATGACTTACTTATTTTATAACTGGAAGTTTGTACCTCTTAATCCCCCACCCACCTGTAGGATAAATTATTTATTTAACAAAGAAGTATTGAGTACCTGCATTGTCTATGTTTTGTTGATGATAGTGTTTGAGCAGACTTTGAGTTACCAAGTAAGTCCTAGAATTTAAAAAATGAGTAAGACATAAAATGAATAAAAATAAGGTACTGTCTCTTGTCTTAGAGACTGTTAGAATCTGGGATTAATATCAATGTAATGTGTGAAGTGCAGTAATAAGAGATATGCACAGAGGAATTCAGAGCCTTAATTAAACTTATTGTGGATCCATAGAGAGGCTTCTTGAGTCTAATCTTGAAGTGTAAGGAGATACTAGTCAGAAGGGGAAAGGAAGCATGTCTTAGGTGGAAAAGTAGGATCGAGGACCTAGAGGTATAACAGCATGAGATGTATGTGTAACTTCAAAGTGTAAAGCATGTGATGCAGGTGGTGGTGGGACCTAAATTTAGATGGTTGAATAGGGGTCACTTCAGGAAGCCTTTTATTTGTTAGCCTAAGAACTTGGACTTGGTTTTGTGTTTTTTACTTTTTAGCATTGAATAAGATTTCATACAGAACATAAACCAGTACAAGACAGAAAAAAGATGAAGCTGCTTTGATTTGGGGTAGAAAAAAGGCAGGCTTTTTTTTTTTTAAGATTTTATTTATTTATTTTAGAGAGAGAGCGTGCTTGTGCGCACAGACAGAGGGAGGGGTAGAGGGAGAAGCAGACTCCCTGCTGAGCAGGGAGCCCAACTGGGCTGGATCCCAGGACCCCGGGATCATGACCTGAGTCAAAGGCAGACGCTTAACTGATTGAGCCACCCCAGGTGTCCCCCCTTTACGGACAATATTTTTAGACTAAGTGGAAGATTACCTTTTTTACTAATTGGTAATTATTCAGAAAAGAAGTATTAATGCTTAGGCTGAGATATGTATTTTTAAATGTGCTTAAAAATTAATTTAAAACTGGGGCACCTTGGTGGCTCAATCGGTTAAGCATCTGACTCTTGATTTCAGCTTGGGTCAGGATCTCAGAGTTCTGAGATTGAGCCCATGCTGGGTGTAGAGCCTGTTTAAGAATCTCTCTGCACCACCCCCCCAAATAATTTCAAACTATGTGAAAATGCTGTATCATTTCTAGTACTTTTCTTAGAAAGAAACTTATTTCAGTTATTTAAATATCCAAGTATAGTGTTACAACTAATTATACTTTTAAATTAAGCCATTATTTATGAGTAATTATGAGTATAAGGACATAAGTAATTATGATTTTTTATATCTTCAGGTGATTAACAAGTTAATTTCTGTTGTCAGTTATAAGCTGTATTAGTAGTCAAGGGTAAACAGGTTAATTTATTTAAGTTTGTGTTGCCTTGGAATTGGTTTTAACTTATTAGGAAGCTTTGTTCTCATACTGGCTTAATGTGCCTGGCATTTTGATTAAAGTGCTACTACCTATATATATTTGAGTACTTGTAGCAATTCTGGCAGTACTTAACCAGGAACTGAGGGGCGCCTGGGTGGCTCAGTCAGTTGGGTGGCTGCCTTCGGCTCAGGTCATGATCCCAGGATGCTGGGATCGAGTCCCGCATTGGGCTCCCTGCTCAGTGGAGAGCCTGCTTCTCCTTCCCCCACTCCCCCTGCTTGTGTTCCCTCTCTCACTGTCTCTCTCTCTGTCAAATAAATAAATAAAATCTTTTAAAAAAAGGAACTAATAGCAGGTTGGTATTATATCCATTTTAGAGATGAGCCCAAAGGGATTTTAACTGCACAAGATTATACATCTCTGGTTCTAGGGAGTGAACACTCTTTGTAGAGCCTTCAGAAGACCTGAATTATCATCACTGTTTATTCGAAAGTCAGGCTCTATAATTGAGTATCTCATTCAAATTAAGGCTGGCATATTCCTGTGTAGTTGGAGAACAGATTTAAACCTTGAACTAGACTTAGTTGTTTGAGGGAGATAGTATGTCTTTTTTTTTTTTTTTTTTAAGTTGGACTCGGGGGTGGGAGATACTATGTCTTAATCATCTCTGTAGCCCCAAGGCCTAGTTTTGCCTGGTGGTCAGTAAATATTTGTTGAGTGGATGAATGAGTCAGTGAACAAAAGTGATATTTTACAGGTTTTTTTTTTTAAGATTTTATTTATTTATTTGTCAGAGAGAGCACAAGCAGGGGGAGTGGCAGGCAGAGGCAGAGGGAGAAGAAGCAGGGTCCCCACTGAGCAAGGAGCCTGATGGGGGTCTCGATCCCAGGACCCTGGGATCATGACCTGAGCTGAAGGCAGATGCTTAACTGACTGAGCCACCAAGGTGTCCCATTTTACAAGTTTGTTATAGTTTAGTTTTGTAAATGGACTCCCTCAAATTAAAAAAAAAAATAGTACACAAAATAAACTCGCTCACTTGTTCTTGTGAGTTATCTCCTTCTCTTGTATTCTCCTTGCTGAGGCAATAACTGATGTAGAGCAGCCCTGGAGGGACTTTAGAGGCCTGGCACAGGTGGGTCACAGAAACCCCAGAGCAGAGTAACTAAGTGACCAAAGCTTATCTTTGATTTAAGATTATCAGTTAATTTGAATCATGAGTTGTGGGTGAATTTTAAAAGTAATATATGTCAATTATTTATAGATTGCCTATTTTGTACTCGAACTGTGCTAGATGCTCTGTAGATATTTATTTCTAAATACATTATCTCCATTTTACAAGTGAAGGACTTGAAGTTCAGAGAAGTTAACTTGTCTGAATTTGCAGTTGGCAAGTGTTATAGTCAGGATTGCTTCATACTTTGTTTTGTGGAGTACCACAGCCTCTGCCAAAATTCTTGTGTCCTGGGGGTGCCGGGCTGGCTCAGTTGGTAGAGCATGCAACCAACTCTTTTTTTTTTTTTTTTTAAGATTTTATTTATTTATTAGAGAGAGCATGAGTAGGGGGGAGGGGCAGAGGGAGAAGCAGACTCCCCATGAGCAGGGAGCCCAACGTGGGGCTGGATATCATGACCTGAGCTAAAGGCAGACACTTTACTAACTGAGCCACCCAGGCACCCCAGCATGCAACTCTTGATCTTGGGGTTGTGAGTTCAAGCCCCACATTGAACCTAGAGCCTACTTAAAAAAAATTCTTGTGACCTAGACTTTTCTATTGTGGGAGAAGGCTAGGGGATATGTGATATTAAGACTGGAAATAGGCGTTCTTGGGTGGCTCACTTGGTTAGGTGTCTAGCTCTTGCTTTTGAGGTGCCCAGGTGGCTCAGTCATTTAAGCGTCTGCCTTTGGCTCAGGTCATGATCTCAGGGTTCTGGGATCGAGCCCCGCATCAGACTCCCTGCTCAGCAGGGAGTCTGTTTCTCCCTCTCCCTTTGCCCCACCACCTGCCTGTACTCACTCTCACTCTGTCTCTCTCTCAAATAAGTACTTAAAAAGAAAAGACTGGAAAGACAACATGGTTTTAGGGAAAAGGCATTAGAATAGAAGGCTAGATGTTCTAGTCTTTGTTGTCCTGAGGAAATCACTTAGGAGTGTCAGAGAGCATCATTGTCCTTTTTTTAAATTAGTATTTTACTTTTTTTTTTTTAAAGATTGTATTTGAAAGAGAGAGTGTACGCACAAGGGGGGGGCAGAGAGAGAGGGAAAAGCAGACTCCCCACTGAGCAGGGAGCCTGATGGGAGGCTCGATCTCAGGACCCTGGGATCATGACCTGAGCTGAAGGCAGACACTCAACCTACTGAGCCACCCAGGCAGCCCTATTTTATTATTATTTTTTATAAAGATTTATTAATTTTTAAAAAAAATTTACTTAAATGCGATTAAGGTAACATTGTCTTATTAGTTTCAGGGGTAGAATTTAGTGAATCATCAGTTGCATGTAACATCCAGTGCAAGTGCCCTCCTTAATGCCCATCCCCCACCTACCTCCTCTCCAGCAGTCCGGTTTGTTTCTTATAGTTGAGTCTCTTATGTTTTCATCTTATTTTATTTTAAAGATTTATTTATTTGAGAGCAAAAGAGAGGGAGGGAGGGAGAGCACGAATGGGCGGGGAGGGGCAGAGGAGAGGAAGAGAGAATCTGGAGCAGACTCCCCACTGCGCCCAAAGCAGGGCTCCATCCTGCAGCCCATAAGATTATGACCTGAGCTGAAACCAAGAGCCAGATGCTTATCCGACTGAACCCCCCCCACCAAGGCGCCCCTATGATGTATCTGATTTGAAGAGACCAGGGACATCTGCTGTTAGTTGAATTATAGTATAGGGGTGTTGTGAGAAAAATTTGCTTGGTGAGAATTTGTAAACAGAATCCCTTCATTGAATGGGATAGTATGGTCACAATTGTGCCAAGGTTAAGTGTAGTTACAGGTACTGAAGGCTTGAAACAGACTAATGTTTCAAAATGTTTCCTTTTCTGTATCGAATGGAAAGAGCACAGACATAGAACAGACCACCCACACAGCTCTGTTTGGCATTCGGCCAGCTGACTTCCCATTCTTGAGTCTCAGATTCTATACTTATAACAAGGACATGGTAATTAATACCTGTCTCATTCAAAGGTTTGAATGAGAACAAGGTTTCTGAGGTTTCAAAGAGAACAAAATATATGAACGTTCATAGCAGTTTCTGGTACTTGGGTATCTAATAAATGCTTCCTTTCTCAAGGTTGGGCTTGGGTCACTGGTCTTCAGTGTACCAGTTTCCACAATCAACCTAGCAGTTCTGCTTTCCAGCATTCATTGGGATAATTCTCTGCTTTTCCTCTGTTCTTTTCCAAGACCTCAGTGATTCCCTTTGGTCTGTTGTCCAGGCTTTCTATTTGATCTCTTGTTCCTGGGATCTAGCCAGTAAGCAAGGGTCATTTCTTACTCAGTAACAATGAACTTTTTTACGATAATCTGTAGTCTTTTGCCTTAGTTTGCCACAGTCTAAAATTATAATGCTGCCAGAGATCATTTATCTAACTACTCCTTGCCTAGATTTGCTTACTTTACAGATCCCTTTTCTTCTCAGCAAAAGTTAACAGACTTGAGTTCTGACTCCCTGTGCCAGATAGAGAGGATTGGTGGGAGGAGACTTCAGGTACTCTAGTTCACTCCTTTCTTCTGTGGTTGGTGTGGTGGAGTAGGGGTCAGAAGATGCTGGCCTCTGATCCCTGCTTTTTCCTAAAGGGCTCTCAACCCTCTGGTAAGGTTGCTCTGAGCCTCTGTTTTCTTGTCTGTAATTATAAGAAAAACTGTGCTGCCTACATTACTTGGTTATTTTTGAGATTCAGGTGATACAAAACATGATAAAAGGGCTTTGACAACTAGAATACACACATGCGTTTATTAGGTTGTGTGGCAGTGAGTGTATAAATGTATACATTTATGTATACATTTATACACAATATACATTATGTATACATGTAATGTATAAATGTATACATTTATACAATATAAATGTATACATTTATAGTCGTATTTTACTTCACCATACCATTGTAGAATTGAACATTTCCTTTGTAGTTTTGAATTAAGACTGGGAAGTCAATTCTTGTAGAAGAATTGTTGCCCACTAAAAATAGCTATTATATTGTTGATGACCTGTACTGCATTAAGAATTATCTTAGAGTACATTTAACATTTGTTCAGTTGATACAACCTCCTACAAATAGGAGGCAGTATTATCCCACTTTTACAGTTAAAGAAGCAAGGTCAGAGAGGTAAAATAACTTTCGAAAATCTCATAGTGGTTAGTGGTAGAACAGAAAACAATTAAGTCCCATGCATTTCTTGCATATACACAGAGCTTCTTTACACAGAACACAGCATAAAGTATAGAAAAGTTGAATTACTGAGTTGTACACCTGAAACTAATGTAATAATTGTGTGTCAACTATATTAAAAAAAGAAAAAACAAAACCCAACACACAGCCTTTCTGTTAGGCTGGAATGGAGTATGATTTGGTGTGTATAATTTCACATTTGACTATAAGCAAATGTAATGTATGTAAGGATTAAAATTTCAAAGACTTACTGATTTACAAATGCCCAGAGTAGTGTGGCTATTTATCTTCTTACCTTGCTTCTCCTGTAGTCTTGGACAAGTCATTTGTTCCCTCTGCCCCTCACATTCTTTACTTGGGGAGTATTCTGTCCCTCAGAGAGGACATTGATTTTAGTAAGTTATAATGTAAATCTTGTTATTAGATTTAAGCTAGCCAAAAAGAAAAAAATGATTTGTAAGCATATTTTGGGTTTGATAATGTTGTGACATTGTGGTCTGCGTATTCCTATCATGTGTTACAGTTTCCTTAATAAGAATGATCCAAGACAAGTCCTTAATAGCAGGGGCAATAGCTGCATCTCTAAAGTGATTAACTTGAAAGATAGTAAATAAGTGCTGCGAAAAGGGCAAGATGCTGTGGGAGTAGGTTATTTGATCAGGGAAGGGTTTGTTCAACCTGGGTCTTGAGGGAAGCATGGGACATATTTAAACAAGGCACAGTGAAGGTGTAGGGCACCCTGAGGCAGGGGGAATGCAATATGGGGAAATAGGTAGTACAAATTACACTTTGGTTAGATTTTAAGGTATAGCAAAAAGATTATGTAGGAAATAAGGTAGAGTGAACAGATTGGGGTCAGTTGATGGTGGGTCTTGAATTTTATTTGGGTATGTGGTATGTAACAGCATTGGAATTGTGCTAAATTGTGTGTGTGTGTGTGTGTGTGTGTGTGTGTGTGTGTGTGTTTTAAGATTTATTTATTTTAGAGAGCGTGCATGTGAGAGGTCGGGGGAGGGGCAGAGGGAAAGCATCTCAAGCCGACTCCCTGCTGATAGATCTCATGACCCTGAGATCATGACCTGAGCCGAAATCAAGAGTTGGATGCTTAACAGACTGAGCCACTCAGGTGCCCCCTAAATTGTGTTTCTATTTAAACATTATTTTTAGGTCATTTATTTGGTATTTGAAATATTTTTTCATAAACATAGTGCTAAATGGAGGTTGAGTACCTATACTGTCATTAATTATGTAACTGAGGAAAAGTAATTGAAATCATGTAACTTTTCAAAGAACAGTGAATAATATTATAGCAACTGCTTTTTGAATTGTTACTGTGAGCCAGGCTCTTTACAACAACTTTAAGAAGACTCCAGAGAGCATATGCTTATAACCATTACACTGTACTCTCTCTCCAAAAAATGTTGTCATACTAATAATTAAGATAAAAAAGAGAACCTTTGAATGTTGTTACTTAGGATAGAGTCAGACTTGAATAGAGGAAGGATAACAGGCTTCTAATGTCAAGGTTTTGAAATAATGCACTAGTCTCCATTCCCTGCTGTTCATGGGGGATATGTTCCAAGACCCCCAGTGATGCCTAAAACTATGGAACCAAACCCTATATATATTTTTAATTTAAATTTTTTAAGAACCAAACTGTATATTTACAATGTTTTTCCCTGTACATACATACTTAATGATGAAGTTTAATTTAGAAATTAGGAACATTAAGATATTAATAATAATAAAATAGAAACTTTATAACAATATACTATAGTAAAAGTTATGTGAATGCGATCTTTAACACCTTAGTGTACCCTATTCATTTTTATTTTTTGAGTGTAGTTGATACACAATGTTATATCAGTTTCGGGTATACAACATGGTGATTCAGCAACTCATACACTATGTTACTATAAGTATAGCTACTGTTTGTCACCCTGCAACTCGATTACAGTACCATTGACTATATTCCCTATGTTAGACCTTTTATTCCTGTGACTTAATCATTCCATAACTGGAAGCCTGAATCTCCCTCTCCCCTTCATGCATTTTGTCCATCCCACCCACTCCCTCCCTTCTGGCAGTCATCAGTTGTGTGTATTTATAGGTCGAATTCTACTTTTTTGTGTTTATATTTTAGATTCCACGTATAAGTGAAATCGTATGATATTTGTCTTTTCTGACTTACTTCACTTAGCATAATACCTTCTAGGTCCATCCGTGTTGTTGCATATGGCAAGATCTCAGCCTGTTTTTTTATGGCTGAGTAATATTCCAGTGTGTGTGTTGGTGGGTGTGTAGAGAGATAGGTACAGATATAGATACAGATATAGATATTCCATTGTGTTTGTGAAGTTCATCAAACATAAACTTCTTTATCGTTCATCTGTCAGTGATGTATTTATCCTTCTTCCTGTGATGATATGAGCTGATAAAATGCCTACATGATGAGATGAAGGAAGTGATTGATAATAGGTATTGTGATGAAACAGGCTACTATTGACTTTCTGGCGATAATGTCAGGAGGAGGATTATCTGCTTCTGGCCTGAGGTTGACCAAGGGTAACTGAAACTGTGGAACGTAAAACCGTGGATAAGGGGGGACTTGTTATCAGCTAACACCTACAGTGCTTATACATTGCCACTATTGGCACTTTATATATTAATGTGTTTACATATTATCTTATTTGGTATTTTTTTATTTTTGCGAGAAAGTGCACACGTGTGCAAGCGCACAAGTCCACGAGTGTACAAGTGGGGGGAGGGGCAGAGGAAGAAGTGGACTCCCTGCTGAGCAGGGAGCCAGATGTGAGATGGAGTCCATCCCGGGACCTTGGAATTATGATCTGAGCCAGAGACAGACGCTTAACCTACCAAGCCGTCCAGGTACTCTTCTTTAGTATTTTTTTTTAAAGATTTTATTTATTTATTTGACAGAGAGATATAGCGAGAGAGGGAACACAAGCAGGGGGAGTGGGAGAGGAGAAGCAGGCCTCCTGCTGAGCAGGGAGCCCGATGCGGGGCTGGATCCCAGGACCCTGGGATCATGACCTGAGCCGAGGGCAGATGCTTAACGGCTGAGCCACCCAGGTGCCCCTTATTTAGTCTTTCTAATAGCCCTATGAAAGTAGGTACTATTGTTCCCATTTTACACATGATGCAGGTGAGGCACGGAAACAGGGCACTTTCAGATTCTTTCAAAACAATTCAGGGGATGATAATGCTGATTAAAGATTTATTTATTTATTTTAGAGAGCAGACGAGTGGGAGGGGCAGAGGGAGAGGGAGAGAGAATCTCAACTAGGCTCTGCACTGAGCGCGGTGCCCAACGCAGAGCTCCATCTCAAGACCCTGAGATCATGACCTGAGCTGAAACCAAGAATCCGACACTTAACTGACTGCACCACCCAGGTGCTCCTGAAAATGTGTATCTTTATAAAATTGTATTCATTGTATACGTGCCTTTTTATAACCTTTTTACCCACTGTACATGTGTGTATAAAATTTCTGTATAGCATTCCAATATATTGATGTTCTGTAATTTGAGCCAAGTTCCTGTCCAACATTTAGATTATATCCATTTCTTGGCTGTTTAAAAAGTAATGAGACTAAGGTACATTTAGAAGTATTACTTTTTTAGGGATGCCTGGGTGACTCAGTTGGTTAAATGTTCGACTCTTGATCTTAGCTCAGGTTTCAATCACAGGGTTGTAAGCCAAGCCCTATGTTGAGCCTACTTAAAAAAAAAATAGTATTACTCTGAACTATGCCATGTTCTCTCATCATGTCTGAGATTTTAGTCAGTGCCCTCCTTGGCTGAAGAAACGGCTATTAGCAAACTAGAAAATATTTCAACAGCTGCAGAAGAACAGCTTCAGTGGCTTTGCTTATGTGATAGACTTTTAAGTTTTTCTTTCCTTTTTTTTTTTAAGATTTTATTTGTTTATTTTTGTAAGCGAGAGCGTGCCTGAGAGTGAGCATGAACAGAGGGGAGGGCAGAGGGAGAAGCAGACTCTCCACTGATCTCCACTGAGCAGGGAGCCTGATGTGGGGCTCGATCCCAGGATCCTGCGATCATGACCTGAGCTGAAGGCCAACGCTTAACTGACTGAGCCACCCAGGCAACCCAGACTTTAAGTTTTTCTTGATTGAGGAATATCGGGACTTCCCAAATGTTGGAAGAACATGAGTTATATTTAAATATTGTGGAAAATTCATTTATATAGGATCCTTTCTAAGAAAATTCTGGTTTATCTTCTGGGAATTAGGCTGGTGCAATGTAAAAGTCATTTTTACAGAGTCAGTTTGAATCCTCTCCTGCATTGCTATTTTTGGTACTAGTTTTGTGAACAGAAGCAGATGACTTAATTTCTACCTCAGTTTTTTCCTCCATACTATGGAGAAAAATACTCTTCTAGCCTATCCTTAGAAGCTGCTGTGAGTTTATGAGATTATTAAGTATTAAGTGTTCAGCACAGTGTTTGATTTTTATTGTGCACAATGTAGCTAGTTAAATCTCTATACTTAGTACAGTTATTTTATTTAGCAATTCCTCAGTGTGTGATGTGGTTGAAATGCACTTTTACTTCTTTTCAATTCTGAGTTGAGGGAAATACTCTTGTGAGACTGGGCTGAAGGGTTTTTTGTTTGTTTTTTTGGTCTTTGAAGAGGGCTAGGGAACTTAGAATGATTTTGAGTACTTACATATGATTATGAATGTTTAGATTGGAAATAGCTGGGGATGTTTCTAAATTAAAGTAATAAAATATTAGAAGTGGGCTTCCATTTTTCACTTGTGCATATAGAAAGGTTGATGTTGGAGCTGAGAGAGGCTTTAGAGAAGGTTTATCTGTGACCCTTCCCAGAATTTCTAGGATTACTCGGTAGCTTTACAGAAAACCAAACTTGTTAGTGTATCCAGTGTCTAAATAGACTTATTGCAGTTCATGCCCCCATGATGAATAAATGTTGGGGAAAGAGATAATTCCATTGTACTGGAATATTTGTTTTGAATAGCCAGAGTACCCTCTTTCCAAAATCTAGATATTTGGGAGACTAATTGGTAATCTGAAGGTTGCTTAGAGAACTATAGTTTCAAAATTTAATAGTCTGTGACTAAATTATAATGTGCTGTTGCTGTCCCAAATTTAGTGGTATTACTCATTTCCAAACCAGGGAGTTCTGGGGTAGACACTGATTGCTGGTCATCTTTGAAGTAAAGACCTGTAATATAGATATATATAAATATGTCATTTATTTATTTATTTTAGTATCATTTTTTTAAGACAAATGAAGGTTTTGTGGATTAAGGACCCATTAAGTTTTGACAGGTGCCTATGTGGACAAAATAAGGCATCTAATTTTGCTGCTAAGGAAATGGCCCATTGCAGCCTATTTAGGTTCAATTTAAAATGTTTTTATTGAACATGTATTTTGTCCCAGGTAATGGAGATACATGAATGGATGACACCTTGTCTTCCTCAAGTTTAGAGACTGGTGGAATAAATTATAAACTCAGTATAATGATAAGCTAAGAGATAGGCATAGGATATAGTAGAGTGGCACTTGGCTCAGCCAAGAGATAGGAGGTGATGGAAGTAAGGTGTCCTGAGGAGACCTAGGGGAAAGGAATTCCAGGCAGAAATGAGATGGAGGGATAAAGAGCATGATCTCAGAGGGGAACTGTGGACAGCTTGGTGTAAGTTTTGAGGTACGAAATGGTGAAATAGGAGATTGGAAACAAATATTATCTAGATACTAGCCTTATTTTACAGGAAGGAGTCAGCTCTTCTTACCTTTACTGTTGTTATTTCTTGGAGTTTGTTTTGAGAAATTTGTTACTAATAAATAAATTTATAAATAAAATAAATAAAAATAATTTGTTACAAAAAATTTGTTACTAATAATCTTCCTTCCCCAAGACCCCTCCACTTCTCACCCCAATCCCACCTTAGCAGCTGTATTATTTTACTTTGTTCATTTGTCTCTTCCAGAGAGACTGAGCTCTCAGAGGCCTTGTTTGTTCCATCTCTAAATTCAGTTATATGTCACTCAGAATTTTTTTTTTTTTCCTCTAGTAATGACCAATAGAAATAATCCCTGAGAAACGCCTGTGTGTCTCAGTCAGTTAAGTGTCTGCCTTCAGCTCGGGTCATGATCCCAGAGTCCTGGGATCGAGTCCCGAGTCTGGCTCCTTGCTCAGTGGGGAGCCTGCTTCTCCCTCTGCTTGCTTCTCACCCTGCTTGTGTTCTCTCTCTCTCTGACAAATAAATAAAATCTTAAAAAAAAAAAAAATCCCTGAAAGTAGTCGTGCACTCAGAATATTTATAAAATGCTTAAATAGGGCCTGGTGGCTCAGTTGGTTAAGCGACTGCCTTCGGCTCAGGTTATGATCCTGGAGTCCCGGGATCGAGTCCCGCCTCGGGCTCCCTGCTCAGCAGGGAGTCTGCTTCTCCCTCTGACCCTCCCTGTCTCATGCTCTCTCTCTCATTCTCTCTCTCAAATAAATAAATAAAATCTTAAAAAAAATAAAATGCTTAAATATAAAGAAAAATAATTTCCTTGAAAATAAATGTTTACTGTAGAAAAATAAAGATAAGTGAGTCTTCCATAATTTTCATCTTCTAGAAATAATCACTGTTTTACCACTTTCCAAACTTAGTATAATATTTGAATGAGTGATCCAACATGAATTACTTAAACTAAATTGAATCAACTCAGCAAACATTATCTGGGCATCTATTATGTAACATGCTAGGGAGACAGAGATCTCTACTATCAAGTAACCTAAGTTTTTATAGTATTATTAAACAGTATATCCTAAAATGAGGAATAGTGGGAGAAATTAAATGACTTGTTTGGCCAGTTTTACTTGTTATATCTTTTTAACTGAATTGTGTAAAACAATTATACGATTAAAGAAAGTTTAAAAGGAAAAAAAAAACCAGAGTTCTGTATCTAACAAAGAAGATTTGTGTTTATAATACAAATTTTGTTCCCACGGTGGTAGTAACATCTTTTTTTTTTTTTTAAGATTTTATTTATTTGAGAGAGAGAGCACAAGCAGAGGGAGGGAGAGGGAGAAGCAGACTCCCCTGCTGAGTGGGGATCTCCATGCGGGACCCATCCCAGGACCCCAGGTTCATGACCTGAGCCGAAGGCAGATGCTCAACCGACTGAGCCACTCAGGCACCCCTATTTTTATTTTATTTTTTTAAAGATTTTATTTATTTATTTGAGAGAGAGAGTGTGAGCAAGCCAGAGTGCTTGCAGCGGGGAGGAGCATGGGGAGAGGGAGAGAGAGAATCCCAAGCACACTCCATGCCCAGCACAGAGCTCAACAGGGCTTGATCCGTCCACCCTGAGATCATGGCCTGAACTGAAACCAAGAGTTGGTTGCTTAACCTGTTGAGCCACATAGGTACCCCGGTGGTAGTAAGATCTTTAATAACATCTTTTTGTATTTTTTCTTCTTGATAGCATACTTTTCCTGGCTTCCCATAGTAAATTTTTAGAAGTTTTTATTTAAATTCCAGTTATTTAACATACAGTGTAATATTAGTTTCAGACATACAATATAGTGATTGAATGCTTGCATACATTATCGGGTGCTCATCACAAGTGCACTTCTTAATCTCCATCACCTATTGAAAACATCCCTCCACCCACCTCCCTTCTCGTAACCATCAGTTTGTTGGTTTGCCTCTCCTGGCTTCCCATAGTAATTTTTTTTTTTTTTTGAAGATTTTATTTATTTATTTGACAAAGAGAGACACAGTGAGAGAAGGAACACAAGCAGGGGGAGTGGGAGAGGGAGAAGCAGGCTTCCCACTGAGCAGGGAGTCTGACGTGGGGCTTGATCCCAGAACCCTGGGATCATGACCTGAGCTGAAGGCAGACACTTAACGACTGAGCCACCCAGGCACCCCTTCCCATAGTAATTTTTAATGACTGTTTAATAGACCAGCAAATTGTTCTAAATTTGCTTAGCCGTCTTGTAGTTTTCATTTTTGTTATTATAGTTAACAGTGAAGTGAAAATGTGTTTATAGCCCTTAGTCTTTTACCTTCTTTTTGGATTATTTCTTAGGATGTAGTCCCAGGAATGTGAGTATTGCTTCAAAGGGTATTACGATGTTGCTCTCCAGGAGACCATACTAAAATTAAATAATAGTGGTAAGTGGGACACCTGGGTGGCTCAGTCATTTAAGCATTTGACTCTTGGTTTCGACTCAGGCCGTGATATCAAGCTCCACGTCAGGCTCTGCATTCAGTGCCAGGCGTGCTTGAGAGTCTATCCCTCCCCTCCCCACCTTTGTGTGCTCACAGCCTTGCACCTACTCTCTAAGATAAATAAATAAAATATTTAGAAAAAAGATAATAGTGATGTTATTTCTAAGAGCTTGGCTGTTTCATTTTTTTTTCTTCTTTTCTTCCCCTCAAGAGAGAATATGAATAGAATTGGGGAGTCTGTTGGTCAAGCAATTCCATTAGAGATTAAGAAGAATCCTTACCTATTTCTGTGCCTCAGACCTTAGTCTCAGATACCTTTCTCTGTCTGTTCTCACTTTGTTGATCTTTTATCTGGACCCACGTTTATATCCCTAGCTTGGATCTTTTCTTGGGACTCCTGAATCATATATACAGTGGCTTTTTTTTTTTTTTTAAGATTTATTTATTTTTTAGAGAAAGAGCCCAAGAATACATGGGTATGGAGAGCGGCAGAGGGAGAGAATCTTCAAGCGGACTCCCTGTTGAGCAAGGAGCCTAATGTGGGGCTCAGTCTCAGGACCCATGAGATCATGATCTGAGCTGAAACCAAGAGTCAGATACTTGACCGACTGAGCCACCCAGGTGCCCCTACAGTGGCTTTTTGGGGCATTTTTCACTAGGTTGTGAAATGGAGTTTTGCACTTGTTCAAAACCAAATTTCAGCTGCTTCTACTCCAAACCTGCTTCTCCTGTAGTTTTCTCAATTTTAGTAAGTGGCAACTCCATCTTTCCTGTATTTAAGACCTAAGCTCTCAGACTGATCCTTATTCTCTCTTTTTGTAACATCCATGTCCAGTCCATTAGCAAATTTCATTGGCTTTGTCTACTTCTTGCCCCCTTCACCATCCTAGATTGGTTCACATAACTGTTTTATCTCATCTGAATTATTATTGCAATAACTGAAGGTCACTCTGATTCTACCCTGACCCCCTAAGGCTGTTTTCAGTTTGGCCCTCAGAGTGATCCTATTAAAACATGAATTCTTCAAAGACTTTTATCTCACTCATAGTAAAAGGGCATAATAAGACCTATGTCATCTCTCCCTGAATCATTTCTTTGACCTCATTCCTTCCTCTTCTCTCTTTCTTACTGTGTTCCAGCCACATGGTTTTTCTTGCTATTCTTTGAAAAATGCCAGTATATGTTCCTTCCTCTTGATCGTTGATGGGGTATTTTATCATTTAGTTCAAAATATTTTCTGATTTTCATTATGATTTGTCCTTTGACCTAAATGATTATTTAAAAGTATACTTGTTAATTTCCAAACAAATATTCTCAGTATATTTTTGTAATTAATTGCTAACTTAATTACATTGTGGACAGGAAATATGTTCCATATGATTCCAGTCCTTTCAAAATGGTTGAGATACATTTCATTTGCTCAGGACATGGTGAATATTTATAAATGGTCCCAATGCTTGAAAAAAGGTATATTTCACAATTAGAGTGAAGTAGTTTACATATATCCATTAGGTCAGTTTTATTATTTGTATATTGAAATTTTTTCTGAACCCTCAGTGACTTTTTCTTTATGTAAATTACTGAGAGAGCTTTATTTGCACTATGACTGTAATGTTATTTTTTCTTGTAGTTCTGCCAGTTTTTGTGTATTTTGAGGCTCTGTTATTAGAGGCATAAAATTTTATTTTTTATTTTTAAAAAATTTTTTTAAAGATTTTATTAATTTTTTTGACAGAGAGAGACAAAGTGGGAGAAGGAACACAAGTAGAGGGAGTGGGAAAGGGGGAAGCAGGCTTCCCGCCGAGCAGGGAGCCTGATACGGGACTCGATCCCAGGACCCTGGGATCATGACCCGAGCCAAAGGCAGACGCTTAACAATTGAGCCACCCAGGAGCCCCTAGAGGCATACAATTTTAAATATTATCTTTTTGGTCAAATGAACAGCAACATTTATTCCACTTTAATTAGCCATATATTTGTGTTTAAATTTGCTGTGTTATTTGCTCTTTGGTTTATTTTTCTTTTTCCCCTTTGCTGCCTTTTTTTGGTTTTAAATTATTTTTTTATTGTTCCTTTTATGCTCCTTCCACCCTAATTCAAGTTTGGAAATTACATATTTGGTTTCTTTTCATCTCTAGGTTACTCTAGAAATTACAAGCCTCCCTAACTCATCAGTAATTAAAATTCCCATTACCTTCCTCCCTGACAATACAAAGAATTTAAAACGCTTTATTTCTTAAAAAAAAAAATAATGCTTTATTTCTTCCTAATTGTATACAAACCCTAAGAACACTTAAACACTTTAACCCTACTCCACTTATAGAGGAGTTCCAGTTGTGGAATGAATAAATCGTGGGAATAAAAGGCACAGCATAGAGAATACAGTCAGTGATACTGTAATAGCTCTTCATGGTGACATATGGTAGCTACACTTGCAGTGAGCATAGCATAGCAAATAGACTTGTCCAATCACTATGTTGAAACTAATGTAATATTGTGTGTCAACCATATTCAAAAAACACAAAAGAACACTTTAGGGGCGCCTGGGTGGCTCAGTTGTTAGGCGTCTGCCTTCGGCTCAGGTCATGATCCCAGGGTCCTGGGATCGAGCCCCACATGGGGCTCCCTGCTCAGCTGGAAGCCTGCTTCTCCCTCTCCCACTCCCCCTGCTTGTGTTCCCTCTCTCGCTGTCTCTTTAAAAAAGAAAAAGAAGGGCGCCTGGGTGGCTCAGTTGGTTAAGCGACTGCCTTCAGCTCAGGTCATGATCCTGGAGTCCCGGGATCGAGTCTCACATCAGGCTCCCTGCTTAGCAGGGAGTCTGCTTCTCCCTCTGACCCTCTTCCCTCTTGTGCTCTCTCTCATTCTCTCCCTCTCAAATAAATAAATAAAATCTTTTTAAAAAAAGAAAAAGAAATACTGTATATTTTGCGGTTGTTTAGTAGAATATTTTTCAGATGCTGTTAGGTCTAGTTGGTTTATAGAGCCATTTAAGGCTTTTGTGTCTTTATGGATTGTCTAGTTCTCTCCGTTACGGCAAGTGGGTTTTGAAATCTGTTATTGTTTCTCTTTTTTACATTTATTTCTGTCAGTTATTGCTTCATGAATTTGGGAGTCTGGTTTCATGCATGGTGTTTGTAATTGTTATACCTTCCTCTTTAATGTTTTTATCATTATAAAATTTTGATCTTTTTCTCTAGTAACATTTTTCCTTTAAGTATATTTTATGTGTTGTTAATGTAGAGGAGAAGCCACCCCACTCTGTTACTGTTTGCATAGTACTTCTTTTCCAGTATTTTGCTTTCAACTTCTTTTTTTAAAAAAATTTATTATTTATTTATTTGAGAGAAAGAGCGTGAGAGTGCTAGCACCTGCATGAGCAGGGGGAGAGGTGGAGAGGGAGGAGGAGAGAATCTGAAGCAGACTCCTCACTGAGCAGGGACCTGAGTCGAAATTCCTGATCAGATGCTCAACTGACTGAGCCACCCAGGCGCCCCTCTTTCAGCTCCTTTCCTGACTGATACAAAGTGTCTTCTTGTAGACATCATATAGTTGAATCATATTTTTTATCCATTCTGCCAATTTCTGTCTTTGAATTGTAGTTTTAAATACATATACATTTTATCTAAGTAGTGATAAGGTAGGATTGCTGTCTGCCATTTTACTATTTTTTATGTTTCTATTCCTCTGATCCCGTTACTACCTTCTTTTATATTAAATAGATATTTCCTAGTGTAATATTTTAATTTCCTTGTTATCTGTATGATAGCATCCCTCCCCAACCCCAAATACACAGAGTATTTTCTTAGTGGTTGCTCTGGTTAAATAGTCAAGATTGCAACTAAAATCTTAATTTATTATGTGGATTGTATTAATATCAAGTTAATTTTAATAGTAGTAATAAAACTTGGCTCCTTTATTGGTCTTTCACATCTCCATTGTCATTTTATTGTCATACAGATATATTTTTATATATGATGTGTGCCCATCCACACTTAGAATTCTTGTTTTACACAGTTGTCTTTTAAGTCAGATGTGAGAAAAGTGTTGTAAACAAAAATACATTTTACTGTCTTTTGTATTTATCTCTTTTTTACCTTTACCATGTTCTTTATTCATGTAGATTTGAGCTATGTCCATTGTCCTTTAGCTAAAGCCGAAGAACTCTATAATATTTCTTGTAGGGCAGATTGGCAAAGGACTCCCCTTGAAATTAACTTGAAATACATGCTTAAATTTTTTTTTTTTAAGTAATAAAGCATAGCATATTAATCAGTTTGACTAATTGGATCAAGATAGACAATAATTATTGAACATATACTCTTTGCCAGGTACTGGGCTAAGTGTTGGGCATGGAGGTAGTATGGGAAGTCTCTTTTCTCTGTTTAGGTGATTATAGTCTCTGAGGTCCTACTGTGGGCTTGGTGCTGTGTAGACTTTTAGAGAAGCTTTGAAATTATCAAATGATAATGAAATCATTAGTGCTTTTGTAAAGTGCTTTTGTAAACAGGAATGTAAGATTATCTGTATTTTTATTTTATTCATTCAGTATATTATTTTTTCATTTTTTAAAGATTTTATGTATTTGAGAGCGCGAGAGAGAGCATGAGCAGTGGGGAGGGTCAGAGGGAGAAGCCGACTCCCCATGGAGCAGGGAGCCCGATGCAGGGCTCTATCCCAGGACCCTGGGATCATGATCCAAGCCAAAGGCAGATGCTTAACTGACTGAGCCACCTAGGTGCCCCCACTCAATATATTATTAAAGGAACATCACTGTGAGTTTTATGTAATCTCTTACCTTTGGTGTCCTATTTGTAAAATAGTGGAAATACCTGTTTTTATCATCAGAATAAGGGAGTCACTTTTGACTGGGTAGAAAAGGTGAAATTCCGAAGTAAAATTCAGATAGCTCTGTACATTGTAGTTGTTAGTATAACCTTTAAAACTTGGTATGTTAAATCAGGTTATTAAAAATATTCATGAGGAACTTGAGTGGCTCAGTTGGCTAAGCATCCAACTCTTGATTTTGGCTCCTATCATGATCTCAGAGTCTTGATATGGAGCCCTGAGTTGGGCTAAGCACTGGGCATGGAGCCTGCTTAAGAATCTCTCTCTCCCTCTCCATCTACTGCCCCCACTTACCCCCCTCTTGCACACATTGTGTGCTTTCCTCTCTCTCTCTCTCTCTCTCTCTCTCGGAAAAAAAAAAAGGAAAACAAGAACTGAGTCCTAGAGTTGGCAGTAAGTTCTGTGATAACATCCCTAGGTCTTTACCTCAAGTTCTGTATCACTGTATATTCTTTAAAAAGTTGTTTTAGGGGAACCTGGGTCGCTCAGTCGGTTAAGTGGCTGCTTTTGGCTTGGGTTGTGATCTCAGGGTCCTGATCTCAGGGTCCTGGGATCGTGTCCCGTGTCGGACTCCCTGCTGGGTGGGGGAGGAACCTGCTGCTCCCTCTCCCTCTCTGCCTGCCTCTCTGCCTTCTTGTTCTCTCTCTGTGAAAAAAATAAAATCTTAAAAAAACTTTTAAAAGTTGTTTTAGAAGATAGTTTGTCGTACCTGTACTCATCCATGTATTGTACACTTAAAATTTGTTAAGAGGATAGATCTCTGTTATATATTCTTACCAGAATAAAATTAAAAAGAAAAAAAAAGATACTGTTGTTCTGTGAGTTAGCTGACTTTAAATACTTTACTCAACTCTTAAATTTTGGATATGCATGTAAAGATATTGGTGACCAAGGACATCTGTGGTAATGCTCAATTAACATTAAAATAGCAATTTAAGTTTTATCCCATACAGCCCAAGAACATACCTGGACCACCTGAGCTTATTTTATCTTAGAAATGCAGTCTGGTTTATACCTTTGATTAAAATTTCATTAGTGGAAGTCCTTAAAGATAATATCTAAGGTGTCTTCTAACCATAACTTTTGGCTAAAGAGCCACTTCTTGATTGTTACTGAAGTAGAAGTATCAGTCCTTTAAAAATAGTAGTGACAAGCTTATACAGGAAAGTTTACTGTTGAAATGATAAGTTACTGTCAATAAAAGAATGGAAATGGAGATTTTGAACCTAATTGGTTTTTAGATTTGCTTTAAACACTTTGAAAACAAATTCTGGTTATATTTATTCAGTTAAAATTGGAGGAAAAAATGTTAGTTAAAAAAAACATGGTCTTTGGGCGCCTGGGTGGCTCAGTTGGTTAAGCGATTGCCTTCGGCTCAGGTCATAATCCTGGAGTCCCAGGATCGAGTCCCGCATCGGGCTCCCTGCTCATCGGGGAGTCTGCGTCGCCCTCTGACCCTCCCCCCTCTCATGTGCTCTCTCCCTCAAATAAATAAATAAAATCTTTAATTAAAAAAAAGTGGTCTTTAAAATTAATCAGGTTTATAAGACTTTATTTATTTGACAGAGAGGGAATACAAGCTGGGGGAGAGGGAGAGGGAGAGCAGGCTTCCCACTGAACAGGGAGCCCAATGTGGGGCTTGATCCCAGGATCCTGGGACCATGACCCGAGCCGAAGGCAGACATAAACGACTGAGCCACCTAGGTGCCTCAGAATTAATCAGGCTTAATCTTAGTCTTTCTTACTGTGATTTAACCTTTTTGATCCTCAGTTTATCTGCAAATTGGAGATAATGCCATTTCATAATGTGAAGATTAAGCAAGATAATCTATGTATATTGGTTTTCTAGGGCTGCCATAATAAAGTGCCCAAAGTGGGTAGCTTAAACAACAGAGATTTAATAGTATCACGGTTTGCGGACTAGAAATGCAATGTCAAGTTATTTTTTTCTGAGGGCTTATGAGAATATGTTCCATACCTCTCCTAATGTATAGTTGCCTCAGGAGTTCCTTGGTTTTTAGAAGGTGTCTTCCTTGTGTCTTCATCATCTTCCCTGTATGCATGTCTGTCTCTCTGCTTCCAAATTTTTCCTTTTTATAAGGACACATTTATTTTGGATTAGGAACCCACCCTAATTGATTTCATCTTGATTATTTCAAAGACCCTATTTCCAAATGAGGTCTCATTTACAGATATTGTGGGACATACTTTTGGGTGAGCACAGTTCAGCTCAATAGTTACATAAAAAGGCTTAGCACCAGTATATTTCTTCCAGCTGGACATATAGAGATATTAGGAAGAACCATTCTGAAATATGCGTATCCTGCCAGTCTAAGCTCAGATGACATTTCTTCACTTGAGTCTTCCCTGATATCTTCAAGTGTCTTGGGATCAGGAATTCATCATTGTGTCTCTTATTGAGCTTTCTATTGTGGTTGTTTAGTGAGTTTGTATGTAGTTGAATTATGGGTTTAACAATTTGGTGTATTTGGGTGTCTTTCTTTCCAAGGTGAAGTATTTAAGCTCTTCTGAAGACAAGAGTCATATTTAAAAAGAGTATCTTTTCCTTATTCTTATTTTCTTTACTTCATAATTGGAGGCCTCGCTTTGGTCTGGAATTCTTGCCTGTGTCTAATTTTTTATGTGTTAAAGTCCGTTGGATTTGGTTATTGTTGTCCATTAATAATAGTATTAACAATATGTATTTGTATAGACATTATTTTCCAATGGGTTTGCATATAGCGTAGTATTTGGTCAACATGGTAAATCAGTCAAGACAATCTGGAGAGGGTACCTGCCTGGCTCAGTCAGTAGAGCACGGGACTCTTGATCTTGGGGTTGTTTGAGCCCCATGTTGGGTGTAGAGATTACATTTAAAAATCTTAAAAAAACAACAACATGGAGATAATAAATGTTTCAGGTTTGTGAAAATCTTTATCCATGATACCATTAATTTAATGAAACTATTTTTTATTCATGTTTCTCATTGACGTTATATATATATGTATTATTTTTTGTTTGTTTTTTGTTTTGTTTTTTAAAGATTTTATTTGTCAAGAGAAAGCATGAGAGTACAAGGGGGAGCGGCAGGCAGAGGGAGAAGCAGGCTACCCACTGAGCAAGGAGCCTGATGCAGGACTTGATCCCAGGACCCCGGGATCATGACCTGAGCCGAAGGCATATGCTTAACTGACTGAGCCACCCAGGCGTCCAATATATATATATATTTTTTTAAATTTTTTTTTGAGAGAGAGAGTGTGTGAACAGGGGGAGGGACAAGGGGAGAGGGAGAGACTCTCAAGCAAACTTCTTTCTGAGCATGGTGCCCACCTTGGGGCTCGACTCGGGGCTCAATTCCACAGCCCTGAGGTCATGACCTGAGCCAGAATCAAGAGTTGGATGCTTAACTGAATGAGCCACCCAGGCGTGTCCCGACTTTATCTTTTTAAATCATTTCATTTTGAGCATGATTTCTAAATGGTTGGTATATTGTATGTGTGGGTGTGTATTACATTTTCAGTATTCCATAATTTCATCTGCACTTTGCATATTTCCTTGAGTTGTCAGCATAATTCGTTTAACAGGTCTCTTGTTGGATGTTAAGTTTTTGTTGTCATAAGTAACTGCTTGAAATATTTTTCTGTAATTCTGCTTGGTTGGATTATTTTCTTCTGGTTACAATATTAGGAATAGAATTATTGTTTTCATTTTGATGGTTCATAGTAGAGAGCAGATGTTCCTTTCCTGATTCTATGGCTTAGGAAACTGAGGCTGCATTAAGTGACTCATTTAAGATGATGTAATTTGTGTTGGAGTTAGAAGACAGAATTCATTGATGCTTTGTCTGGTTGTGTGATTCAGCTTCTGGCTTTACCTGATAATACTCATGTTCCTTCCTTGCTGTCTACTGAAAGTATGTTTTTTAAAAAAATTATTGAGGGGCGCCTGGGTGGCTCAGTCGTTAAGTGTCTGCCTTCGGCTCAGGTCATGATTCCAGGTCCTGGGATCGAGCCCCGCATCGGGCTCCCTGCTCGGCAGGAAGCCTGCTTCTCCCTCTCCCACTCCCACTGCTGGTATTCCCTCTCTCGCTGTGTCTCTCTCTGTCAAATAAATAAATAAAATTTTTTTTAAAAAATTATTGAAATATAGTTGACTTTGAAGGCATGTGTTTTATGGCTATACTTTCTGATAATATAATCATTTTGTTGGAGTAATATGAGGGGAAGAGTGAACCAGTATCATGTCATAGATTATGACTTAATTTGTCATAAAGAATTTAACAATCATGGGGTTTTTGTTTTAAATATTTCATTCATTTATTTGACAGAGAGAGATATAGCGAGAGAGAGGGAACACAAGAGGGGAGTGGGAGAGGGAGAGGCAGGCTCCCCGCTGAGCAGTGAGCCCAATGTGGGGCTTGATCCCAGGACCCCGGGATCATGACCTGAGCTGAAGGCAGATGCTCAACGACTGAGCCACCCAGGTGCCTCCAGTCATGGGGTTTTATTATTACTGGATTAGTCAGTGGTTGAGAGTTTGCCCAGGTTTGAATTAAGGCTCTGCCAACTTATTAAATACCATATGACCTTAGACACACAGTAAAATAAATAGTAATACAGTATCTACCTTAAGAGGATTAAAAAAGGAACAGCATCTAGCACATAGCAAACATCAAGTAAATGTTAGTTAATATGTTTAGAGTAATTTAGGACTTGAATAAATAAGCCAATACCAGTGATTGCCAAATAAATTAAATGATCATAAATTGTGTCAGAAATTTATGGGAACCTACTCAAATTGTAGTTTTCAGTACAGGCAAATAAAAAAATTGTTTTCAGGCATCTGGGTGGCCCAGTTGGTTAAGTGTCTGCCTTTGGCTCATGACCCCAGAGTTCCTGGGACGAGTCCCGCATCAGGCTACTTGCTCAGTGGGGAGTCTGCTTCTCCT
The DNA here is from genome assembly GCF_009762305.2 of Zalophus californianus. Classification (NCBI taxonomy): domain Eukaryota; kingdom Metazoa; phylum Chordata; class Mammalia; order Carnivora; family Otariidae; genus Zalophus; species Zalophus californianus. The sequence continues at coordinate 89,181,202 of NC_045599.1, read as the reverse complement.
TCTGCCTGCAGCTCCCCTTGCTTGTGCTCTCTCTCTCTGACAAATAAAAATCTTAAAAAAAAAAAAATTGTTTTCCCATCCTGTCTTTGTATCTTGGTTTTAAAGTTTCAAAGCCAACTAACTAGTTTTGAAGTCCTATTTTTTTCCTGATGACTTAACAAACTGGTAACAGGCAAAAATAGTCTTTTTTTTTTTCTTTAAAAGAATAAAATGTAGGGTGCCTGGGTGGCTCAGATGGTTAAACGTCTGCCTTCAGCTCAGGTCATGATCCTGGGGTCCTGGGATCGAGTCCCACATTGGGCTCCCTGCTCGGTGGGGAGCCTGCTTCTCCCTCTGCCTGCCGTTCCCCCTGCTTGTACTCTCTCTCTCTCTAATAAAAAATAAAAAATCTTAAAAAAGAGAAAATGTAGTTTGTCTCATTTCCTAGTAACGCTATACTTACAGAACTAATCACAATATTTTCAATGTGATTCATAGGCATTCTATAAAATTTAATTTCTGTCTGAAAACAGTCTTAAAGTTGAATGGGTAACTTATAAATCATTGAATTGAGCCCAATCCTTTGATATCCCTGCAGTGGGGCAATATTCATCATTCATTTGAATGATTTCAGTCAGTTCATCTAGCATATACTTTATTGAATGCTTAATCCGTTTTAGTATTAACAAGGGAAGATTGAGTCTGACGGAGGATCACCAAGCCTTTTTCAATACATAGCGCTTAGAGAAAACCATAGTTATTTGTATGTCTCCTTCAAGTAAATGGAAGAGGTTGATCTTTGTTTAAGTACCCTGGGTGTTTCTTTTGGCTACTACCCAGGAACATCTCAGTACACTTGCAACTCCTTTGTGTGGTGCATACCATGTGGGAAGCTCAGTCCTACTAAATACAGAGCTGTGTTCATTTTAAGGCAGGAGGTCTGCTTATGGTGTGTTAAAGGCATGGCCATGGATTTAGAGTGGAGATGGAGGATGTTGTATTGCAGATCAATTAGGGATATTGATTTTGGGGAAGAGATGCAGCCAAAGTCTCTGCATTAGACAATTCCAAGGAGCTTGATTCGTATTGAACTTATTCTGCATGAATGGTGTTCCTTGGAGTTGTGCAGTATACTGTTCTGTAGGTCCTGGAAAAAGTCCAAGTCAGTTGCATTGATATTACTAGGGTCTAGCCTGTAGCTTTCAGGATTATTTCATTAGAGCTATTATTGTTAATTAATAGGAATGTCTGTGTTTGAGAAGGATGTAGAATATCACCTGTAGAAGAGACCACAGTCTCCCTGCACCCCCACCCCCCATTTTATTGAGATATAATTGACACATTGTATTGGGAACATAGACTCTTTTTTTTTTTTTAAGATTTTATTTATTTATTTGACAGAGAGAGAGACTGAGAGAGGGAACACAAGCAGGCAGAGTGAAAGAGGGAGAAGCAGGCTTCCCGCCGAGCAGGGAGGCCAATGCGGGGCTCGATCCCAGGAAGCTGGGATCATGACCTGAGCCGAAAGCAGACGCCCAACGACTGAGCCACCCAGGCGCCCTGGGAACGTAGACTCTTGACATTGTTCATAAATTCTTTTTATAATCCACCCCCTCCCCCTGCCGCCATGTTGTGTTGTAATCTAAGGACTAGGGCAAAGATATCTTTTCCTGGGGATGATTGTTTCTTTTTTCAGTTTTTAGCTATTTTATTAATGAAAATAATTTATTTTCTCCATGAACGTAGGTAGATTGCTTATATAAAACAAATATAAATATAGAGCTACTACTTTATAAAGGGCTGTATTATAAACATTAAGACAAAATGATTCAGTTGTACTTGCTTTGTACTTGTTAAGTGGAATGTTTTTATATAGATTTCTGTAGAATTCTGCTTTCTCAGAAGGCTAATAAAAAAATGGTACACTGTTTCAAAAGGTTTTGATTCTTATTGATGCCCCATGTTTTGTCTGTCTAAAGTGTCAACCCAAGAAAAAGTCTACGCCACTGAAGTATGAAGTTGGAGATCTCATCTGGGCAAAATTCAAGAGACGCCCATGGTGGCCCTGCAGGATTTGTTCTGATCCGTTGATTAACACACATTCAAAAATGAAAGGTAATACTAGTAGTTGATTATACATGGTAAATAACTTGTAGTTGCCTTTAGTGTAGCCTAATTTTTGTTGCCTTAAGTAGTAATACATTTTTACCTTTGAGCATTTGGTGAATAAATTGTTATTAATGTATTTTTACCATTTTGAATTTTTTTAGTTTTATGATTTATGATTTTATTTTATGATTGTCACTCTATAGATGCCAGGAAAATGTTAGCTTTATTACCTAAAATTTACATTGTCTAGAATCACTTTTCAGTATATTTAGGTTTTTCTACCTCAGTCTTCAGGTTTGTATCATTGCTCTTAAGTTTTAAAGCTGAAATAATTATAAAGAATCCTTTGAATTTTGAACTGTAAAATCTTGATTTAGTGCATTCCCTTTAATAACTGTAGTATGTTTCTTACTTGGTTCTATTTGAATCTCAGGTATCCTTAAAATGCTGTAAGCTAGGGACTAAAACTTGATCTTTTTTTTTTTAAGATTTTATTTATTTATCTGAGAGAATGAGAGAGAGAGCATGAGAGGGGGGAGGGTCAGAGGGAGAAGCAGACTTCCCCGCTGAGCAGGGAGCCCGATGTGGGACTCAATCCCGGGACTCCAGGATCATGACCTGAGCTAAAGGCAGTTGCTTAACCAACTGAGCCACCCAGGCGCCCTAAAACTTGATCTTGAGCTGCCTTTTTTCTATTAAGATGTTTTGTGATTTAATATGTGTATTTTAGTTTTTGACTAGGTCATATATTCATAATATTCTAAAAATCAACTCCCTCCTTTTCTCTGACATGCCCCATTCTTTACCCTTCTTTTCAAAGAGTAAGCAGTTGTTTTTAATGTTTGTTTCTAAAGTATTTTTATGTACATCCAAGTATATATTCTCATCTTTTTATTTTAACACAAAAGTAGCATATTTTTTGGATGTTCTACATTTGAGAGGTTTTTCCATGTTAGTGCATTGAAGACTTTCTCTTTTTTATTACAGCGGCATAGTTTTCCACTTTTTGATTATGTTATATATAACCATTTTCCTGTTGATGGATATTTAGGTTGTTTTTGATTTTGTGTTGTGAAGTCTCTATATACATGTTTATATACATATGTATATAACGTAAATATGTTTCTGTGTACACAACAGTGGTGTAAAGAATAACTTTCACATATACATGTATCAAAAGTGGGATTGCTAGATTTGATTTCATATTTCAAATATTGAATATTGAGGTACCTGTCTGCCCTGTTTCTCATGAGTCAAGAATGTGATCACACCAAAGAGCAAGTGCCATTGCTGACTGGAAAATACCATGTTTTGTTTTCAGGCTATAAAAAGGTTAAAACTTCTTCCCAGAAAGGGTGAATTTATATAGCTTCCTACTGAAGAAATGACAAAATATGGTAAAATGGATCTATTTAACCTTACAGCTAGTTATTTCATAATACCTTTTCCATTTTCTTTTTAGCATTTTTCACTTTTGTTTTCATTTCCCTATAGTTTATGGCAAGCTATAGTCAGCCAAGTTCTGGAAAGCCTAATAGTAGTTAACTCTCCATTTTTCTTTGAATGTGCTCCTTTTCCTCCTTATCTCCTTCATAGCACATAACCTGGTGGAATTACTGGTCTTGCAATTACTGGTCTTGCCATTGACACGTGCCAATAGTAGGAATTTTCATATAGACTGCTGTCAAAGTAATCCTGCTCCCCCTCACGCTGAAACTATGACCAGTATTAATGTTTGACTCTTTCTGTGGCATTGTAATTTTCCCCTCCAGCTTTTTATTTTGAAAGTTTCAAACCTATAGACAAATTGAAGAGTAACACAATGAACACCCATATGTACTTTACGTAGGCGCAGCAATTACTACTTTGTACTAATTATTAGTTGATATCAGTGAAAAATTAAAAATTACAGTGCAGTGTTCATATCATTGTGATTATCCATGTTTGTTTTCTTAGCAAAGCCAAATATTTCAAATGGTGTTAGAAAACCCAAGTTTTTATAAAATCACTTTTTAAAGTCATTATTTACTTTTATTATACAAGGTGCATATAATTTAAAAAAGTCAACTGGTTAATGCTACAGGCTTTGCTTGGAAAACAGTCTGCTGTGGCTATATCCCTCTTTCTCAGAACCTTTAACTCTGTCAGCTGGATCTTTTGATATTTACCTCTGTATCTCAAAATTCCATCCTTCTAAATTACTTTTTACTTTTCACTATAGAAGTTGTGGATTAGTCATTTCCATCCTTGCGTTGGGCCTAACCTCCCACCTACCTCCGACATCCTGCTAGCTTACCTGTTATAATTTTGGTTAGGAATTCAGTGTGTATGTTATCATGTTAACAGTGTACACAACTTAGCCATGTGGTATCTAGTACTTTCTATGCCCTCAGAACCTTTTGATTTTTCTGCAGTTATCTGTGTGTGTGTGTGTTGGTGAAGGAGAGGGTTCTTAGTATTTTATGATTCATAGTAAAACTCTCCCAGTTTTAATTTTTTCCACATGATCTGATAGGTTGGTAATTTGTCATTTTCTGTTTTGTTTTTGTTTTTGTTTTAAGAGTGGGAGAGGGCGGGTAGAGTGGCAGAGGGAGAGAGAGAATCTTAAGCAGCCTCCATGCCCAGTTTGGAGACTGATGCAGGACTCAGATCTCACAGCCCTGAGGTCATGACCTGAGTTGAAATCAAGAATGGGACGTTTAACTGACCGAGCCACCCAGGTGCTCCGGTAATTTGTCATTTTCATCATCTTGAGGAAATCTCACCTGGAGCCTTGTGCTGTTGACCCTTGAACAACACAGGTTTGAATTGTGCGGTCCTTATATAATCTATACACAGATTTTTTTCAGTAAATATACTACAGTATTGTAAATGTATTATCTCTCCTTATGATTTTCTTTTTTTTTTTTTTTTTTTTTTTTGACAGAGACAGCGAGAGAGGGAACACAAGCAGGGGGAATGGGAGAGGAAGAAGCAGGCTTCCCACAGAGCGGGGGAGCCTGATGCGGGGCTCAATCCCAGGACCCTGGGATCATGACCTGAGCCGAAGGCAGATGCTTAATGACTGAGCCACCCAGGCGCTCCTCTCCTTACTTTTTTCTTAATAACAATAATAATGTGTTTTCCTTATGATTTTCTTAGTAACATTTTCTTTTGGGCACCTGGGTGGCTCAGATGGTTAAGCATCTGCCTTTGGCTCAGGTCATGATCTCCAGGTCCTGGGATTGAGCCCCGCATCAGGCTCCCTGCTCAGCGGGGAGTCTGCTTCTCCCTCCCCCTTTGTCTCTCCCCCTTCTTGTGCTCTCTCAAATGAATAAATAAAATCTTTAAAAACAAAACAAGTCCATCATCACAAAAATACCACTATAAAAAAATAACATTTTCTTTTCTCTAGCTTACTTTATTTTAAAAATACAGTATATAATACACAAAACGTACAAAATATGTGTTAATAGACTGTTTATGTTATTGGTAAGGCTTCTGGTCAGCAATAAGCTATTAGTAGTTAAATTTTTGGGAACTCAAAAGTTATATGCAGATTTCAACTGCACAGAGAGTTGGGACCCCTAACCAACCCTCTGCCCCCTGCTGCCACTGGATTGTTCAAGGGTCAACTGTATATTCCTTCAATTTATACTAGTCACATTCTCTGTCTGAATAGCTGTTATCTTGGGGATTCCCTTCAGCTTTCTCTCTCTCTTTTTAAGATTTTACTTATTTATTTGACAAAGAGAGCACAAGTAGGCAGAGCGGCAGGCAGAGGGAGAGGGAGAAGCAGGCTTTCCACTCAGCAGGGAGCCCTGCGTGGGGCTTGATCCCAGGGCCCTGGGATCATGACCTGAGCCGAAGGCAGATGCTTAAGCAACTGAGCACCCAGGCACCCCCCCCTTCAGGTTTCTCTTGATAAATTCTGTCTTCCTTGATTTTGGTTTACTCACTCATTTTGAATATACAGCAAGTCCTTCAATAGTTTCGTGAGAAAGGGCATATGGAACCAAATTTTTTGAGACCTTGCATTATCTGAATACATTTTTATTCTCTTCGTACACTTGTTTGATAGTTTGGCTGGTATAAAACACTAGCCTGGAAATCATTTTTGCTCAATTTTATTTTATTTATTTTTTTAAAGATTTTATTTATTTATTTGAGAGAGAGAGAGAGAGAAACAGCATGAGAGGGGAGAAGGTGAGGGAGAAGCAGGCTCCCCGCTGAGCCGGGAGCCCGATGCGGGACTCGATCCCGGGACTCCGGGATCATGACCTGAGCCGAAGGCAGTCGCCTAACCAACTGAGCCACCCAGGCGCCCCTATTTTTGCTCAATTTTAAAGGCATTGCTCCATCTTCTACTTCCAGAGTTGCTGTTAAATCAAATTATTTTGATTCTGGTATTTTTTCTGTGGCTTTTGTTCCTCTCTGATAGCTCGCAGACTCTTCTGTTTGTTCCTGTAGTTCACAAGACTATACCTTGCTGTGAGTCATCCATTGTGGTAGGTACTTGGTGGACCCTTTTGATATGCAAATTTAGTTTATTTCTAGGGCATTTTCTTGAATTATTTCATTGATTATTTTCTTCCCTTTGTTTATTCTTTCCTGTAACTCTTACTCAGATACTGACTTTCCTGCACTGGACATCATAATTTTTTCTTTTTTGGGGGGGGGTACAGTTTTGTTTTGCTACTTGATAGTGAGTTCCTCAACTTCTGTCTTCAAACCCTTTTTTGAGTTTTACATTTCTGCTCTTATGTTCTTAATTTTTAAGGATTCCTTCTTTGTTCCTTTCATCTTATTTCATGAGTGCAATATCTTTTTCTTTTCTGAAGCTATTAATGATAGTTTCTGTGAAATTTTCTTCTGTACATAGTATGTTTCAAGTTCTTTTTTTTTTTTTTTTTTCTCCTTTACTCTTTGTACCTTCTCTATTTTTTATGTTTGAGGCTTTCCTCAGATCTCTGTTCTGGATGAAAGAGCATATGGATACTTCTGAATGTGTGGAGCTTGTTAACCTTTAATTTTCTTGTAGGGTGATTCCTTTCCCCCTCCCAATCCCTTGTCAGTAATATCTTCTCCATTTCTTTCTTGGCTTGGTAAGATTCCTCAGAGAAGAGTCTAGTCTTTTACCCGAAAAATAAGAATCTGGCTTCTCATATTCTGGGTGCTCAGTCAGGGAACTCAACTAGGTAGTTGTAGCATTCGGTGCATTCACTCATTTTTTGGTATTGCTATACTCCTGAGCTATGTTTGGTGTTGCTAGTCTAGAGTCTTTCTGTTTTACTCCCAACTAGTGGAAAAACCTCTAGTCTTCTACTGGGGGGGAGGGGAGAGGCAATGACAATGTGGTTTGGAATAGAGAAGGCTGCTTAACAGCTTTCAACCAGTTCTCTCTGTCTTTTTTTTTTTTTTTAAGATTTTATTTATTTATTTGACAGAGAGACACAGCGAGAGAGGGAATACAAGCAGGGGGAGTAGGAGAGGGAGAAGCAGGCTTCCTGCCGAGCAGGGAGCCCGATGCGGGGCTCGATCCCAGGACCCTGGGATCATGACCTGAGCCAAAAGCAGACGCTTAACGACTGAGCCACCCAGGCGCCCCCAGTTCTCCGTGTCTTATCCTCTCAAACTCCAGACTTGTACCAGGTGTTGCCAGTTCCTGGGCCTTTTGATGGTATGTGGTATAGATAACAGCTGATTCTTGGTTTTACTCACTGAAAACTTAAAATTTGGCATTCTTAAATCTATTAAGATAGTTACCATTATACTAATCCATTTGCTTCCCAGCTTCCAGAACTATACATACCTGCACAGCTATGTAATTTACACTCAGTTATCCTTGTTCTCCCTGTCATTAATGGGCTTATTACTTGAAAATCTTTTTATTGTAGCTTTAGTGGAAATTAGGAGAGAAAGGAATTTAGAAATGTTTATTCAGTTCTTCATCTTGACCTGGAAATACTTTTTTTTTTTTTAAAGATTTTTATTTATTTATTTGACAGAGAGAGACACAGTGACAGAGGGGAACACAAGCAGGGGGAGTGGGAGAGGGAAAAGCAGGCTCCCCGCGGAGCAGGGAGCCTGATGGCGGGGCCCGATCCCAGGGCCCTGGGATCATGACATGAGACAAAGGCAGACGCTTAACGACTGAGCCACCCAGGCGCCCCTGACCTGGCAATACTCTTAACTTCATCTTGAACAGACTTTCAGCCAGTCTTGTTTTCAGATCTTTCTATACTATACTTTCTATACTTCTACTTCTAGGATACCCTTTGCAAAGCAATTGGGTAATCAGGTTGCTTCTTAGTTTTTCTCAGAGCTGGCCTGTTACTCAATTTTCTTTTAACTCTAATCACTATCTGACTTTGAACTTTGCCAGATTTTTATTGTTGTTTCTTTTCCAGTGCTTTGTCCTTTGTGTTTATTCTTTTTAAAATGTTTTTTTTTTTTAATTTATTTATTCATGAGAGAGAGAGGCAGAGGCAGAGGGAGAAGCAGGTTCCCTACTGAGCAGGGAGCCCGATGCGGGACTCGATCTCAGGACCCTGGGATCATGACCTGAGCCGAAGGCAGACGCTTAACCATCTGAGCCACCCAGGTGCCCCATTTTGTGTTTATTCTTTTTAAAAACTGCTTTTTCTGTGTTTTTTGGGGGCAGTTAGGAGGGAGCAAAACTAAACTAGAGTATTACTCTCATTCTTTAAAGATTTCTACTTTAACATTAATAATAGTTTTTAAAAAGATTCTTGATTTACTAGAGCAATGAATTACTGTGGCTCTTTGACTGAAGAGAACTAACATTTGAATAAACCTTTTGTTCAAAAAGCTGTACCTATGACTCTATCTGTGGCAGCTGTCATCTTCCCTTCATAACCATGATTGCAGGAACCATCAACTTTCTCCACTCTGGATGTGCTACTCACTTCTGAAAGCACTGAAATCACCCATTCTCTCCTTTTATTATACTAACCTTGCTCTATGCAGGGCCATTAGTTACCTGGTAATACAGTAGATAATAGTTTTTAATTTTATGGGCATTTGGTGCAGGGAAACACTCCCTTTCCTCCTAATATTTATCTCTCATCCTTGACTTTTGTGTTCTCTTGTTACAATAATCACTATTTTCACTAATTTTTTAAAAATTCCTTTTATTATCCTTTGCTGGATCCTCTTCTACATTGCTGTTGAATATGGGTGATTTTTTTTTTTTTTTAACTTTTCTCTCTCTTTAAATTTATTTCTTTAGTAACTCCGCACCCAATGTGGGGCTCAAACTCACGACCCCTAGATCAGTAGTTGCACTCTTTCAACTGAGCCAACCAGGAGCCCTCTTTTCTATTCTTTTTTGAATAGCAGTCTTATTAACTATGAGTTTTAACTGTTATCGGTAAACTTAATTTATATACACAGTACTAGTGTTTCCCCAGGCTTCAAATCTGCTAGTCCAGCTGTGTACTTGAAACTTTCACTGGGATGTCCTTTAGGCACCTGAGCTTAGCTTATTTAAAACTGACATAATTATTTTCTTCCTCAGGCCAGTACTTTCTTCATTTCCTGCTTTAGTGAATAGATGCCTGCCACCTAGTTATGTACCCCAAATAATGAGAAGTCACCCTTTTCTTCCTTCTTTGTGCCCTTATACCATCAGATCCTTTATTATGTATAGAACTTTTTTGAGATATAATTTACAGAGCATAAAATTCACCCCTTTAAAGTATACGATTCAATGAGTGGTTTTTCGTATATTCAGAGTTGAGTAACTACCACCTATAGTCAATTTTAGAACATATTCATCATCCCAAAAAGAAGCCTCATACCCTTTATCTACCCTCTCCCCAGTCTTCTCACCCCTTACACCTCTTTGCCCTAAGTAACAAGTAATATATTTTCTATCTCTACAGCTTTGCATATTCTGGACGTTTCATATAAATGGAATTATATACTGTGTGGTCCTTTATGACTACTTTCACTTAGCATAATGCTTTCAAAATCTATTCATGTATCAGTATTTCATTCTGTTTCATGGTAAATGTATTCCATTATATGGATAGACCACACTTTATTTATGAATTCATCAGTCAATGGACATTTGGACTGTTTCTACCTTATAGGTATTCAGAATAGTGCTACTGTGAATATTTGTTTATAAGTTTTAGTGTGGACATAATGTTTTCAAATCTTTTGAGTATTTATACCCAGGAGTAGAATTGCTGGCTCACATGTTAACTCTCTCTAGCTTTTTGAGGTACTGCCAGACTGTTTTGAAAAGCTGCTACACCAGTTCAGATGTCCACCCGCGTGAGGGTTCTAATTTCTCTACGTCCTCACTAATACTTGTTAATCTGACCTTTTTTCTGTTGTGCTAAAATATACGTAACAAATTTACCATTTTATTTTTTAAAAGATTTTATTTATATTTATTTGAGAGAGGAGGTGGTGGGGAGGGGAGGAGCAGAGGGAGAGAGACAAGCAGACTCGATGCTGAGCATGGAGCCTGACCTGGGGCTCAGTCCCACAACCCCAAGATCATGACCTGAGCCGATACCAGGAGCTGGATGCTTAACCAGCTAAGCCACCCAGGCACCCCACAAATTTACCATTTTAAACCATTAAAAAAAAAGATTTATTTATTGGAGGGGGGCAGAAGGAGAGGGAGAGAGTCTCAAGTGGGCTCTGTGCTGAGTGTAGAGCCCAACATGGGCTCCCATCTCAAGACCCTGAGATCATGACCTGAGCCGAAACCAAGAGTTGGACCCTCAACCAGCTGTGCTACCCAGGCACCCCATTTTAACCATTTTTAAGTGTACAGTTTAGTGGCATTAAATACATACACATGATTGTGCAATTATTACCATTACACATATCCAGAACCTTCTCATATTTTTACACTGAAAATCCGTACCCATTTGATAAGAACTTTTAGCCCCTGATCAATACTATTCCACTTCTTTCTCTAAGAATTTTACTATTCTAGGTACCCCATATAAGTAGAATTATACAATATTTGTTAATTTGTGTCTGGCTTATTTCACTTAGCATAATGTCTTTATTAAAGTTCATCCATGTGTCAGTATTTCATACATTTTCAAGGCTGGTAATATTCCAATGTATGTATATACCACATTTTGTTCATCCTTCAGTGGGCATCTGGGTTCTTTCCGTGTTTTGGCTGATGTGAATAACACTGCTATGAACATGGTGTTCAAATATCTGTTCTGACTTCTTTTTTTTTAAGTTTTATGTTTATTTAAGTAATCTCTATACCCAACATGAGGCTTGAACTCACAAACCCAGCCAAGATGAAGAGCTCATGCTCTTCCACCTGAGCCAGGCAGGCACCCTTCTGACTTTTTATTACTTGTCAAATCCTTTTGTTTTGTCTTTAAATTTTTTTTTAAGATTTTATTTATTTATTTGGCAGTATATAAGCAGGAGGAGCAGTAGGGAGAGGGAGAAGCAGGCTCCCGCCTGAGCAGAGAGCTGGACATGGGGCTTGATCCCAGGACCCTGGGATCACGACCCAAGCTGAAGGCAGATGCTTAACCAACTGAGCCATCCAGGCGCCCCTAAAAAAAATTTTTTTTTTTTCAAATTTTGTTTTTTTGATTCCCAGTGTTAGTACCTTAGTTTAGGTTCTAGTCATCTCGCTTATACAGTATTTTGGTAATCTCTGGTCTACTGAGTCTTCTGTCTGTTTCCTCTTGAATGTGTTATTCCAAGGTCAAGGAGATTTATATTTCTAAGACCCAAAACTGAGCCTGTGGTCCCACAGTTTAAATGAGGGTCCTCAATGCCAAGAGCTTACACAATGGTCAGGCTCTTAACATGGCATCAAGCTCTTTCAGGTGTAGCCACTGCTTACCTAAGTTTTTGTGATTTAGTGTTCTGAACTACTTTTAGTTCTCAGCTGTTTGTTTATTCATTCATGCCTTTGAAAGTTCTGGGCTTTCATACTGTAATTCTCTCCTTAACAAATTATTTACCTTTAGAAATTCTGCTCAGGTGTCCCATTTGTCCTCCAGTTAATGATCTGCACTTTTTTTTTGGTTCCATTTATTTATTTGAGAGAGCTAGAAAGCATGCACATGGGTGAGGGGAGGGGCAGAGGGGAGGGAATTTTCAAACTGACTCCCCGCTGAGCATGGAGGGGGGGGGGGGCCTTGATCCCAGGATTTGAGATCATGACCTGAACTGAAATCAAGAGTCGGCTGCTTAAACGACTGAGCCATCCAGGTGCCAGAATGATCTCCACTTTTTAATGTTATTTTTAAAAAGTGAATGTTTGGTTAAGGGGTCTACTCCTGATTTTGGCTCACATCATGAGATCAAGACCCATGTTGGGGCTCCATGGTCAGCATGGAGTCTGCTTAAAAAATGCTTTCTCCCTCTCTCTGCTCCTCCCTCCATTCTTGCTCTGCTCTCTCTCTCTCTCTCTCTCATAAATAAATAAATCTTTAAAAAAATAAAAATAATAAAATGTTTATGCTACTGTAATTACCGTATTCTTTTTACCATAATCTATTTGTATATCTCTTACCCACCAGGCAGTAAGTTTCTTTTTTGTCCTCTTTAGTGCTGGCACATCATAAGTGTTCAGGCTGTGTTGATTGAATTTACTTAATTATGGGAGAATTATGTACTTCTCAAATTGACCTTCTGAACTACTATATAGGTACATATATATCTCATCAATTTTAATCCCCCTTTATAGGTGGTTTCTACGGAAGGATTTAATTTAATAGGTTGAGACTAAGCCTGACTAAGGAGTTTAGTGTTTTCATAGAACTTACTTTTGAAATGGATTAAAAATCAAAATTCAACCAGGTTGTAATTTTATTATTAAGCACTATTTTTGTAGAAAAATAGCCATTTCAACTAAAGTTTATGAAAGCTTATAGGTACTCTTTCTTTCTCTGGTTGTATAGTTTTGAAATTAGCATTTGTAAAGAAGCTGCCTTTGAAATTTACTTGATATTTTGGCTACTCTTCCAATTACTGTGGATACCTGAGTTTTGACAGTATTTACAGCTCTTTATACTTGTTCTAATATTGAGTTTATACATCTCCCCTCCCCTTTCTTTTCTTTTTCTTTTCCTTTCTTTTCCTATTCTGAAGGAAGTAGATTTTTCCTGTTTTTTATTCAAAGAGATGTTTGGATTCTTTTTTTGTTTTTTAAAAAATGGTTAAGAGGATTAGATGTGAGTTCCTATGTAAGTGAATTTTTATATTAGATGATTTCCTTTTCTAAATAAAGGCCAATTGTTACACATTGTAAAAAAGAAAACATTATTACACATTGTGTAGTCCTGATATATTTCTTTTGTGACCCATTTTTTACTGGTATGAAAAATGCCGAAATGTAAATTTGATTATAATCTTTTCTAGACAAGATCTGTATTTTATTTTTGTTAGTTGTATGTTTAGAACTTTGGACAACTAAGAAACTATAGGATAACTGGATTTCTTGTTTTTTATTGCTCTCGGGATTTCCTTTTTTGCTTTAAATTTCTGTGTTTTGAAATATCAGGTTCTGCTTTTTCTGCAAAGCCAATGTTTCATTCTGAATTTGCCCTCTCTGAAGTTATTCTACTTACCATGTGTATAAAAGGGGTATTATACTACTTATTTCATAGAGTTGGTTGTTGTGAAGGCTAAGAATCCATGCAAAACACCTAGTGTAAGTGAGTGCCTAGTCCATAGTTGCCATTCTGTAAATGTTAGCACATCATACATGGCAAGGCGTTGAAGCATTTTTTTCCTCCCTTATGTTTTAGCATAGTGTTTTAAAATTTGTTTGGTGGGGCGCCTGGGTGGCTCAGCCATTAAGCGTCTGCCTTCAGCTCGGGTCATGATCTCAGGGTCCTGGGATTGAGCCCCACATCGGGCTCCCTGCTCCATGGGAAGCCTGCTTCTCCCTCTCCCACTCCACTTGCTTGTGTTCCCTCTCTCGCTATGTCTCTCTCTGTCAAATAAATAAAATATTAAAAAAAAAATTTGGTGGTTGGTTCTAATTGAATATTATATTTGTGGTGTTGTGGCTTATTAAATGCCCTTTGTATTTTCTGGTAACAATGGTATAAGACTTTATAGACTGAGGATAAAAGGAACTTAGTTGATTGATTAGTCAATCATAGAACAAATTGATATATCAATCGCATATCACCAAACCAAACCACTGAAGTTGTTTCATAATCTCTTACGCATTTTCTTGCCACATGGATTGAATATTTAAAATTCCCCCCTCTGACCTCTTCTTTTTTTAAATAAGATTTTATTTATTTATTTGACAGAGAGAGACAGCGAGAGAGGGAACACAAGCAGGGGGAGTGGGAGAGGGAGAAGCAGGGATCCCGATGCGGGGCTTGATCCCAGGACCCCAGGATCATGACCTGAGCCGAAGGCAGACACTTAATGACTGAGCCACCCAGGCGCCCCTCTCTCTCTTTTTGTTTTTTAAGTAGAGATTTCTTTGGCAGTGGTGGTATGGCTGTTCTCTTGAAGATGAACAGTCATCGTTTAAAAGTAATGACACTGGTTCTTATTTTTATCTAGTTTCAAACCGGAGGCCCTATCGACAGTACTACGTGGAGGCTTTTGGGGACCCTTCAGAGAGAGCCTGGGTGGCTGGAAAAGCAATCGTCATGTTCGAAGGCAGACATCAATTTGAAGAGCTACCTGTTCTTAGGAGAAGAGGGAAGCAAAAAGAAAAAGGATATAGGCACAAGGTAAAGAAATAAAGCCTCTCTAATTATTTTCTTTGGGCAGGGAAGAGGCAAAGAAGAAGTCTTATATTATTTAAATATAAGTTATTTCCTTTGGTAGTAGGATATTTGTGAGAAAGTAAATGAAAGCAATGTTTTTCCTGGGGTGAAATTGGGCTAGCCTTTCATATATTTACACTCAGTTTTTTGAGAAATAATTTCAGATAACTTTTGCCATGTCACTGAGATATGACAGTATAAAATGACACGACCAGTCTTCTTTGTTCATATCTTTTGTAAGAAGAAAATGATCCTTGAAATGAAATATTCTACTTCTCACTCTCTGGATTAATTATTTCTCTTAAAAATGAGAAAGATAAAACTAAACATTTTTGTTTGTTGTCTTGGGTTTTTGTTTGTTTTTATTTTCATCTGGTGCTCATCATAGACAAATGCAGTCCTTAATCCCTATCACCTACTTCACCCATCCTCCTCCAGGTAACCATCAGTTTTTCTCTGTAGTTTAAAGAGTCTATTTGTTTGTCTTTCTGTCTCTTTTTTCCCCTTTGCTCTTTTGTTTCTTAAATTACACATATGAATAAAATAATACGGATCTGTCTCTCTCTGACTGACTTATTTCACTTAGCACTGTACTCTGTAGCCCTATCCAAGTTGTCGCAAATGGTGTTGTTTTGGTTTTTGTTTGTGGTTGTTAATACTTAAAGTTGCAGTTTCAGCCCAGTTATGTTTTAATAAAGAATATTGTGTTTTTGTTCTATTTGATGTTTTGTGTTAAAGTTGGGTGAATAAAATTTTGGTTTATTTCTTTTAATATTCCTTTGTAGTTAATTCTGGAAGGTGAAATAGTTCCTGTTAGGTTGGTGTTTCAGGCTTTTCTGTGTATAAATACTTAATAATCGTTATTAGGATAAGTTAGAGTCATTATGCAGTCCCGTCTGTTTCTTAGTTGAATTCTCTGAGGATTAGTGTCTTCATCTTTAAAACTAGTGTAATAATATGTGCACTAGAACTGTTGGAAGAATTAGAAATAATGATGAATATTTAATATGTCATAAGTTTGATGCCCTAAAACAACTAGTATATGTTATTGTTATGATGAAGGAGGCTTACTGCATCAGTTCCAATACTTTGGGTGGTTGGTGGTAGGGAGGTGTTAAGAGTTTTTGTGTCAAGCCTTTAATGTAGCTTAACCAACCCCCTTTTCAAAGGAGTTCAGTAGGGCTTTCAGATTCTGGAAAGTTGTTTTACTCTTGTCACAGTTATGAGAATTAATGAATGTGTGTTTGTGTGTAAAATAAATTAAATGGTCAGCTCATTGCTTTATAAGAGGAGGTTACCTTTCCAGTGACCTGAATTTTTACATGCTCAGTGGAACATCCCTTTTATAAGTATTAAAGTATAGTTGGCTAATAGTTAGACCCTTGACTAATAATGATTGTATGAAGCCAAGGAGGGAACTAAGAGTTTGAAAAATTAGTTATATTTCACAGAGCATCAGTGTCTCCATCTGTGAGGAATCAAGAAAGGCACATATGTAATACCCAAGGTGTTTTGGTGTCTCTGGACAACATGACTCAGCCCAGGAGACTGCTTGGTTATAATCCAGATTTTATGTAACATGTATAGAATAATCAGATACATCACCAGAAATAAAGGGGCCTAGGGAGAACCAGAGGTTCAAATTTAGGGTCTCCTAGGGTAGATCTGACCTCATTTCTCCTATCCTCATTTTTCCATGTTCATCTTTTTTAGCCTTTTGCTTTCTCATACAACTGAGCAAGTGCTTGGCCTTCGTAAGTCAGGAAGAAAATAAATCCTTATTTTAAAGTGTGGAGGGGTAAATAGGAAGGGTCTGATTATTCCTTGATTTAGTAATGTAATGTTGATTAGTAATGCAGTCCTAGTTATGGTCCCCTCTTTTGTAGAGGAGGGAGAGCAGAGGATGTGTGGGATTAATCTTTCTTCTAATGACAGATCTTAGTGGTAGAAGTAGATTCAAAGAATCCCCCATTGTTTATTTAGGCTCTGGATGAAAAATGGGTGCTAACCACCTGGCTGGTACCATAAAAGTACCTTGAAGAAGTTACAAGGCTTGGAAAGGCTTCTTATTTAAGAGGTCTTTACTGATCATCTCTCTATTCCCTTTTGTATTTATTTGATAAGTGATAATCTTTTTTTCCTTTAAATTTAAGGTTCCTCAGAAAATTTTGAGTAAATGGGAAGCCAGTGTTGGTCTTGCTGAACAGTATGATGTTCCCAAAGGGTCAAAGAACCGAAGATGTGTCACCAGTTCAATCAAGTTGGACAGTGAGGAGGACATGCCATTTGAGGACTGTACAAATGATCCTGAATCAGAACATGACCTGTTACTTAATGGCTGCTTGAAATCTCTGGCTTTTGACTCTGAACATTCTGCAGATGAGAAGGAAAAGCCTTGTGCTAAGTCTCGAGCCAGAAAGAGTTCTGATAATCCAAAAAGGACTAGTATGAAAAAGGGCCACATGCAATTTGAAGCACATAAGGAAGAACGAAGGGGAAAGATTCCAGAGAACCTTGGCCTAAACTTTATTTCTGGGGATGTATCTGATAAGCAGGCCTCTAATGAACTTTCCAGGATAGCAAACAGCCTCACAGGGTCCAACACTGCCCCAGGAAGTTTCCTGTTTTCTTCTTGTGCGAAAAACACAGCAAAGAAAGAATTTGAGACTTCAAATTGTGACTCTTTACTGGGCTTGTCTGAGGGTGCCTTGATCTCTAAACGTTCTGGGGAGAAGAAGAAACTCCAACGAGGTTTGGTGTGTAGTTCAAAAGTGCAGCTCTGTTACATTGGAGCAGGTGATGAAGAAAAGCGAAGTGATTCCATTAGTATCTGTACCACTTCTGATGATGGAAGCAGTGATCTGGATCCCATAGATCACAGTTCAGAGTCTGATAACAGTGTCCTTGAAATTACAGATGCTTTTGATAGAACAGAGAATATGTTATCTGTGCAGAAAAATGAAAAGGTAAAGTATACTAGGTATCCTGCCACAAACACTAAGATAAAAGCAAAGCAGAAGTCCCTCATTACTAACTCACATACAGACCACTTAATGGATTGTACTAAGACAGCAGAGCCTGGAACTGAGACATCTCAGGTTAATCTCTCTGATCTTAAAGTATCTACTATTGTCCGCAAACCCCAATCGGATTTTAGAAATGATGGTTTCTCTCCAAAATTCAACACACCATCAAGCATTTCCAGTGAGAACTCACTAATAAAAGGTGGGTCTACAAATCAAGCTCTATTTCATTCAAAAAGCAAACAGCCCAAGATCCGAAGTATAAAGTGCAAACATAAAGAAAATCCAGTTGTAGTGGAACCTCCAGTTACAAATGAGGACTGCAGTTTGAAATGCTGTTCTTCTGATACCAAAGGCTCTCCTTTGGCCAGCATTTCCAAAAGTGGGAAAGTGGATGGGCTAAAACTACTGAGCAACATGCATGAGAAAACCAGGGATTCAAATGACATAGAAACAGCAGTGGTGAAACATGTTCTGTCAGAGTTGAAGGAACTCTCTTATAGATCCTTAAGTGAAGATATGAGTGACTCTGGAACATCAAAGCCATCAAAACCATTACTTTTTTCTCCTGCCTCTGGTCAGAATCATATACCTATTGAACCAGACTACAAATTCAGTACATTATTAATGATGTTAAAAGATATGCATGATAGTAAGACCAAGGAGCAACGGTTAATGACTGCTCAGAACTTGGTCTCTTATCGGAGTCCTGGTCTTGGGGACTGTTCTACGAGTAGTCCTGTAGGTGCATCTAAGGTCTTGGTTTCAGGAAGCTCCACTCACAGTTCAGAAAAAAATGGAGATGGCACTCAGAACCCAGTCCGTCCTAGCTCTAGTGGGGGTGACTCTGCAGTGTCTGGAGAGTTGTCTGTATCTGTACCTGGCTTAGTGTCTGACAGAAGAGACGTCTCTGCTTCTGGTAAAAGTCGTTCAAACTGTGTTACTAGGCGCAACTGTGGGCGATCAAAACCATCATCTAAATTGCGAGATAGTTTTTCAGCCCAGTTGGGAAAGAACACATTGAACCGTAAAGCCTTAAAGACAGAGCGCAAAAGAAAACTCAACCGACTTCCAGCTGTAACTCTTGAGGCTGCACTGCAGGGAGACAGAGCAAGTGGAGGTTCAGAGAATGGTTCCTCAAGAGGTGGGCTAGAAGACCCTGGTAAAGAGGAACCCCTTCAGTTAATGGGCCATTTAACAAGTGAAGACAGTGCCCATTTTTCCAGTGTTCATTTTGATAACAAAGTCAACCAGTCTGACTCTGATAAAATTCCTGAGAAAGCCCCCTCTTTTGAAAACAGAAAAGGCCCAGAGGTGGATACTGAAATGAACAGTGAGAATGATGAACCCAATAGTGTAAATCAAGCGGTGCCTAAAAAGCGGTGGCAGCGTTTAAACCAAAGGCGCACTAAACCTCGGAAGCGCACTAACAGATTTAGGGAGAAAGAAAACTCTGAGGGTGCCTTTGGGGTTTTGCTTCCAGCTGACCCCGTAAAGAAGGGGGATGAGTTTCCAGAGCATAGACCCCCTACTTCAACAAACATACTAGAGGATACACTGGCAGATCCCAATCATGCCAGCCGCTTAGATTCAGTTGGACCACAGTTGAATGTTTGTGATAAATCCAGTGCCAGCATTGAAGAGATGGAAAAAGAGCCGGGAATTCCCAGTTTGACACCCCAGCCTGAGCTCCCTGAACCAGGTAAGGACTCCTGACAATGATAAGGATTAGAGAAGTAGTGGTGATAATGTTACCCTTCTGAAGTTGGCCTATTTTGATGGAAGGGCTAAGTGTAAATTGGGAGGAAAGTACTATCACTTGAAGAAAGAGCTTTATGTACAAGATCTGAATTTTGAGGGCCAGGTTTCCATATACTTTCAGAAATTATGTTTACCAGAAGCTCTCTCTCTCTCTTTTTTTAAATTTTATTTATTTGAGTTAGAGTGAGAGAGTGAGCACAGGAAGGGGAGCAACAGGCAGAGGGAGAAGTAGACTCCCCACTGAGCAGAGAGCACAGAGAGCAAGCCCCGATATGGGGCTTGATCCCAGTACCCTGGGATCATGACCTGAGCCGAAGGCAGACGCTTAACCAACTGAGCTACCCCAGGTGTCCCAAACCCACGACCTTTTTAAATCTATGAAACTTTTTGGGACTCAGTCTGGCATTGCAGGTAATTGAGAGGCTCTGAGCCTAAAATTTAAGTATAGTTATTAGTTTACAGAAAGTGAATAGATTTTATTGAATGTTAGGCTTCCTTTACCACAGTTTAAGGAAGGTTCATTGATGATGTAGACAAAAGGGACGTTTGCTTTTGGGAAAAAGAAAGTGTTCTGTAGTACTTATTTGAAGGCTTTAGATGTCTTAACTTCCCTTCTGTAACAAGGTTTGAGAACAACAAAAAACTGAAGTACCAGGGTATCTTACCTAAGCAGCAGAAGAAAAACAGCAGAAGTCTTTCAAGATATTAATATTACATACAATATAATTGTTGAGGGTAAAACTGACTATCCTTAAACATAAGATTCTCAAAATTGTTTACCATAGTAGATTTTGTTTTCTAACAGCTTTATTGAGGTATAACTCATGTACCATGAAATATCCATCAGTTTAAAGTTTATACTTCAGTGGTTTTTTTCATAGAATTGTACAATCATCAACATAAACAATTTTGGAATATTTCCTCACCCAGGAAAGAAACATAGTACCCTTTATTAACCTCCCTTCATTTCTCCCCAATCTGTAGATTTTCCTGTCCTGTACATTTCATGTTAATGGAATCATACAATATGTGGTACTTTAGTGTTTGGTTCTTTTAAGTTAGCATGTAGCAATGCTTTATTTTTATTGTGGTAAAAAATATATAAATTTACCTTGTGAACAAGTTTATACAGTATTACTGTATATACATTGTTGTACAGTAGATCTCTAGAACTTTTTCATCTTGTATGTCTGAAACTATACTCAACTGAACAATTCTGTTTCCTTTTCCCCCACCCCCTGGCAACCACCATTCTCTTTGTTTTTATGAGTTGGATCACTTGAGATATCTCATGTAAATGGAATCATGTACTATTCATCTTTTTGAGATTGGATTATTTCACTTAGCCTAATGTCCTCAAGTTTCATCCATGTTTTAGCATATGACACAATTTCTGTCTTTCTTGAAGCTGAATAATAGTCTGTTGTATGTACATACCATATTTTTTTTATTCATCTATCAGCAGATATTTAGGATTAGACATTTAAGTTGCCTCTATCTTGGCTATTATGAATAAGACTGCTTTGAACATGGGTGTGCAAATATCTCTTTGAGGTCACATTTTAAGTTCTTTTAGACGTATTCCAGAAATTGGAGTGGATCATATAATTCTATTTTTAGTATTTTGAGGAAACTCCATACTGTTTTCCATAGTGGCTACACCATTTTAAAATCCTACCAACAGTGCGCTTAGTGTTTCAATTTCCTCACATCCTCACCAGCACTTGTTATTTATTTTTTTTATAGTGGCCATCCTAACAGGTGTAAGGTGATAGCTCATTATGGTTTTTGATTTGCATTTCCCTAATGATTAGTGATGTTGAGGATCTTTTCATATGCTTGTTGGCCATTGGTATACCTTCTTTGAAAAAAATGTCTCTCCAGGTCCTTTGACCATTTTTGAATTGGGTTGTTTTGTTACTGAGTTGTAGGATTTCTTTGTTTCTTTCTTTCTACCTGCCTTCCTTTCTTTTTTCTTCTTTATTCCCCCTTATTTGATATATGGTTTGCAGACATTTTCTTTCATTTTGTAGGTTGTCTTTTCACTATGTTAATTGTTTCTTTGCTATGCAGAAGATTTTAAGTTTGATGCAGTCCAATTCATCTATTTTTGCTTTTGTTATCTCTGCTTTTGGTATCCTATCAAATAAATCATTGCTCATTCCAGTCATGAATCAAATCTTTTCCCTTGTTTTCTTCTGGAGTGTTATAGTTTCAGATCTTAGATTTAGGTTTTTGACCCATTTTGAGTTAATTTTTGTAAATGGTGTAAGATAAGGATCCATCTTTCTTTTGCATGTGGATATCCACTTTTCCCAGCACCATTATTGATGAGACCATCCTTTCCCCATTGTGTAGTCTTAGCATACTGGTCAAAGATAATTTGACCATACACTTAGTGTTTATTTCTGTGTTCTCCATTTTGTTGACCTATATGTCTGTCATTATGGCAATATCATATTAGAATGTAGCTTTATAATATATTTTGAAGAAATGATGTATTCTTTGCCAAGATTGTTTTTGGCTGTTTGGTGTACATTAAGATTCCATGTGAATTTAGGATTTTTTTCCTGTTTTGGCAAAAAATGCCATTGGGATTTTGGTAGGAAGTGCCTGGCTGTCTCAGTCGGTGGAACATGTGACTTTTGATCTCAGGGTCGTGTGTTCAAGCCACATATTGGGCCTACAGCTTACTTTAAAAAAAATGTTGAGGGACACCTGAGTGGTTCAATGGGTTAAGCGTCCCAACTCTTGGTTTTGGCTCAGGTTATGATCTCATGGGTTGTGAGATGGAGCACTGTCATTGTGCTTTGCACATAGCTGGGAGTCTGCTTGAAGATTATCTCCTTCTGGCCCTTCCCCCCACTCATATGCGCATGTGTTGTCTTGCTCTCTCTAAAATAAATCTTTAAAAAAAAGTGTTGAATTTCTGCATCAGTTGAGATAGTCATGTGATTTTCTTCATTTTGGTAACATTTGTATTACATTCATTTTTTTATATGTTGAATCATCTTTCCATCCCAGGGGTGAATCTCACTTGGTCATGGTGTATTGAATTCAGTTTGCTAATATTTGTTGAGGATTTTTGCAGCAATGTTCATAAGGAATATTGGTTTACAATTTTTTTTTTTTTAAAGTGTATTTGTCTTTGGTATCAGAGTAATGCTCACCTCTTAAAATGAGTTTGGAAATGTTCTCTCCTTCTCAGTTTTTTGGAAGAGTTTGAAAAGGTTTGGCATTAATTCTTTTTTAGATGCTTGGTAGATTTCTCCAGTGAAGCCATCTCATCCTAGGCTTTTCTCACTTGGGAGGTTTTTGATGACTGATTTAATCTCCTTACTAATTCCTAATTCAAATTTTCTATTTGTTCATGATTCAGTCTTGGTTATGTTTCTAGAAATTTATCCATTTCTTCCAGATTACCCAGTTTGTTGGCATGCAGTTGTTCATAGTAGTCTCTTGTAATTCTTTTGCTTCTATGGTATCAGTTGAAATGACTCTTCTTTATTTATTTATTTTTTTTAATGACTCTTCTTTAATTTCTGGTTTTAGTTGTCTTTTTTTCCTTAATGTAGCTAAGGACTTTCTAATTTTATTGATCATTAAAAAAATCAGTGCTTAGTCTTGATATTTTTAATTTTCTGTTTTATTTCTGCTCTAATATTTATTATTTCCTTCCTTCTGCTAACTGTGGGTTTATTCTTATTCCTTGAAGTGTAAAAATTAGGTTGTTGATTTGAGATCTTTTTTATTTTTTTCTTAAAGATTTTATTTATAAGAGAGAGCAAGCAGGGGGGAGAGGGAGAGGGATAAGCAGACTCCACACTGAGAAAGAACCCAATGCGGGCCTCGATCCCAGAACCCTGGGATCATGACCTGAGCTGAAGGTAGATGCTTAACTGACTGAGCCACCCAGGCGCCCTGGAATCTTTTTTCTTAATGTAGGTGCTTCCTGCTATACACTTCTCTGTTAGTACTTACTTTACTGGATCCCATAAGTTTAGGTATATTGTATTTTCATATTTGTTTGAAGATATTTTCTAATTTTTCTTGGGACTTCTCCAACACACTAGTTGTGCAGGAGTTTGTTGATTTCCATGTATTTGTGAATTTTCTAGTTTTCCAACTGCTAGAGTTCCAGCCTATTGTGATTGGAAAAGATAACATGGTATGATTTCAGTCTTAAATTTGTAAGACTTGATTTGTGGTCTGTCGTGATTTCACGGAAAACAGTTCATGTGTGCTTAAGAAGAATGTGTATTTTGCTGCTATAAGGTGGAATGAGTGTTCCGTGTATTAGGTTCATTTGATAAATAGTGATATTCAGATTCTCTGATCTTTTATTGATCTTCTGTCTGGTTGTTATATCCATTATTGAAAGCCAGATATTGTACTCCACTGTTATTTCCCCTGTCAATTCTGTCAGTGTTTGCTTCATATATTTGGGTGCTCTGCACATATATTTATATTTGTTATCTTCCAAAGTATGTGGGGTTTTTTTTGTTTGTTTGTCTTCAGAGAGGGTGCTGGGTGGGGGTGCCGAGGGAGAGGGAGAGAAGATTCTTAAGCAGTCTCCATGCCCAGCATGGAGCCAGATAGGGGCTTGATCTCACAACCCTGAGAACACGACCTGAGCTGAAATCTAAAGCCGCATGCTTAACCACCCGAGACACCCAAGGCCCTTCTGGAGATTTATTTCAACCCTTTGATTAGGGCCAAGTTTCCCTGTTTTCTTTTTGTGCTTGGTGATCCCCCCCGCCCCGAGTTTTATGCATTTGAATAACAACCACTTCTAGTCTTTTTTTTTTTAATATTTTATTTATTTATTTGACAGAGAGTGACACAGGGAGAGAGGGAACACAAGCAGGGGGACTGGGAGAGGGAGAAGCAGGCTTCCCGCCAAGCAGCAGCCCGATGCGGGGCTCGATCCCAGGACTCTGGGATCATGACCTGAGCCGAAGGCAGACGCTTACTGACTGAGCCACCCAGGCACCCCAACCACTCCTAGTCTTTAGGGATTGGCTTCAGACATGGAAAGGCTTTCACCAATCACCTCAGCTGGATATTCTAGGGACCTCGATCCTTTTTTTGGAGGGTGGGCTTCTCTGGGCTTGTATTTGTAATTTCCTAATTAGGGAATTCTGCCATTTCTTTTTCAGGGGCTTGTAATCTTGCTCCCTCTAGGGTTTTTTTTTTTTTTGCAGTACTGGAGGTTTGCTTGTGTTACTGCAACAGTCTTCCCACTGTTTTCTTTCTCAGTGGCTCCCAGGTATGCAAAGAGTACTGGCTCCCCATTTGCTCTCAAAAGCAGGCAAGGCATATACTAGTCCCTTGGCCAGTTCTCCAGAAATCCAGATTGCCAAATGCTGGCTCTGCTCTTTAACCTTTTTTTGTAGAAAGAAGAATAAAGTTTAGTACCTTCTCCTGATTTCATCAAACTGTGCTGGCCTTTGACTACCTCACTGCAAGCCATCTGGTTCCTTAGCAAGTTGCCCATTCTCTGCCTTGTTTTCAGCAGCCTTCAGGAATCCAAACCGTGTGGGTTCTGTTAGTGGTCCCAGTCATGTTAGACAGTCTGATCTCTTGGGCAGCCCTGTGAAAATCTGGTATGTTGGCCACAATCTCCCCATCCCCAAATCCCACCCCCCATCCATGAGGGGAGTTCAACTGTGCCTGCATTGGGAGTGGAAGTCTCATATAACGTAAATTTGCTCTTTTTTTAAGCCATTTCGATCTTATAGTTCTTGACTTTGAACTTGCCTGGGGGTACTGCAACTTCCTAACTGGTTTCTAGAGTACTCAAAACTATTTTGATGTGTCCATTGTTACTCTGGTGTCCCTGTGAGGGCAATTGTGTACGGGCTCCAGTTCTGCCATCTTGCTGTTGTCACTCTTTCTTCATGTCTTTTTTTTTTTTTTTAAGATTTATTTATTTTGAGAGTGCGTGCGCATGCGTGCAGAAGCAGGAGGGGCAGAGAGAGAGAGAGAAACTCCAAGGAGACTTGGGCTGAGTGCAGAGCCCAGTGCAGGGCTCCATCCCATAACCCTGAGATCACAACCTGAGCCGAAACTAAGAGTCGGATGCTTAACTGACTATGCCACCCAAGCCATCCCTGTTTCATGTCTTTTTTTTTTTTTAAGATTTTTATTTATTTATTTAACAGAGAGAGAGAGAGAGAGAGAGAGAGCACAAGTAGGCAGAGCAGCAGACAGAGGAAGAGGGAGAAGCAGGCTCTCCGCCAAGCAGGGAGCCCGATGCAGGGCTCGGTCCTGGGACCCTGGGATCATGACCTGAGTCGAAGGCAGCCGCTTAACCGACTGAGCCACCCAGGCACCCCTTTCGTGTCTTTTTAATGCCAAATATTACTCCATTGTATGAACAAACCATATTTTATTCTTTCATCAACTTAGACATTTGGATTGTTTCTAGTTTTTGGCCTTTATGAATGAATAATGGTATCATTTGAACATTTGTGTGCAGTGTTTTGTGTGGCTATATTTTCATTTATACTGTTTATATATTTAGAAGCAGAATTACTGGGTCATTTGGTAATTATATATATAAAACTTTTGAAGAACTGCCAGAATGTTTTGCCAAAGCTGTTTTGACATTTTACGTTCATATTAGCAATATATAAGGGATCCAGTTTCTCTGCCTCTCTACTCACACCTATTTGAAATAGCTGCCCTAGTCAGTGTCATGTGGTATTTCATTATTTTGCTATGATTTGCATTTCCCTGAGGGCTATTGATATTAAGCATCTCTTCACGTATTTAGTGGTCTCCTGTAAATCTTTTGCAGAAACATCTGTCTAGATCCTTTGCCTATTTTTTAATCGGGCTATTTGTCTTTTTATTTAATTGTAAGAATTCTTGGTGTAGATCTCAGTATTATTGGATATGATTCACAAGTATTTTCTTACATTTAGTGGGTTTACCATTTACATTTTTGATTTCTATATTTTGAAGCACAAGTGTTTTTAATTAGGATGAAGTCTAGTGTTTTCCTTGGTTGCTTGTGCTTTTGGTGTCATGTCTGAGTAACCATTGCCTAATCCAGTTTTCTCAGCACCATTTATGTTAAAAAGGATATTATTTTCCCATTGAATCGTCTTGGCATCTTAGCTGAAAATCATTTGACCATAATGTGAGGATTTATTTCTGGGCCCTCAACTCCTTTCTTTTGATATATATTTCTTGTCTTTATGTCAGTACCACAAAGTCTTAATTACCCTATTTTTACAGTAATTAATTATTGTAGTTTTGAAATTGGAAATTATGAGTCCTCCAACTTTGTTTTCAAGATTGTTTGGCTTTTCTGGA
This sequence comes from Zalophus californianus, assembly GCF_009762305.2. Taxonomy (NCBI): domain Eukaryota; kingdom Metazoa; phylum Chordata; class Mammalia; order Carnivora; family Otariidae; genus Zalophus; species Zalophus californianus. Next base: position 89,154,261 of record NC_045599.1, on the reverse strand, counting down.
TCTTCACATTTCCATTTTAATTTTAGGACCAGTGTGTTAATTGCTGCAAAAAACCAGCTGGGATTTTGATAAGGGTTGTACTAGATTGTATGTCATTTTGGGCAGTGTTGCTATTGTTAATATTAAGTTTTCTAAACTCTACACAAGGGATGGCTTTCCATTAATTTAGTTGTGTTTCATTTATTTCAATGATGTTTTGTAGTTTTCTGTGTATAAGTCTTGTGCTTTTATTCAGTTTATTCCTAAGTATTTTATTGTTTTTAAAAATTTTATTCATTTTTGATGCTCCTTAGAAATAGTTTCCTTAATTTCATTCTTAGGTTGCTCATTGCAAGTATACAGAAATATAGTTGATATTTGTGTATTGATTTTGCATGTTGCAACCTTGCTGAACCCATTTTTTTTTTAGTTCTGATTGTTTTCTTGTGAATTGCTTAGGATTTTTTTTGTACACGATCATGTCATCGACTAATAGAGAAAGTCTTACTTCATCCTTTCTAATCTGGATGTCTTTTATTTATTTTTTTTCTTGCCTAATTCCTCAGCTAAAGCCTCCGGAACAGTGTTAAGCTTAAGTGGAGTAAACAGGCATTCTTGTCTTGTTCCCGATCTTAGGGAGAAAGCATCCAGTCTTTTAGCATTAACTGTGATGTTGGCTATGACTTTGAAAGATGGCCTTTCAGGTTGAGAAAGTTCCCTTATATACTTCATTTGTTAGATGGTTTTTCTGTGTCTGTTGAGATGATCATTCCTTTTTTACTCCCTTTTTTCTGTTAACATGATGTATTAATTACATTGATTGATTTTCTTATGGGAACTGCAAATACACAGGAGGACCAATCACAGCTTCTCAAGGACTTATTCTCTCTCTTGCTCCCCTTCTGCTTTGTGCCAAAGTGCCTTTCCCTGTGGTCTTCTGGAGATTTGGACATGGTGTACTTTTGCTTTGTTGTGACTCTGATGATAGAGTCCTTTGGGGCACTAGTTTATTCTCTTTTAAACTGCTCCCCCTTACTCTTTAGCAGGATCACAAAAAAGCCCTCAGGACAAAATCCATATCTCTGGGTTATTACTTTTGTTAGTTTTTGGTTTGTAGTTCTTCACAGTCTTGTCAGTGCTTTGCTGACAAATTTTTAAAACACTTTATACAGCATTTCATTTGTTTTCAACAGAGGTTGGACTCAGTAACTTAACGATTATTATGAAGAAATGTTTGGATTTTTGCCCTTTTACCCCCTTCCTTTAACTTTTTGCTTTTGAGATTTCAGATCTAGGAAAGTAGAGGTATGACAAGGGCTAATAATGTGTTAGGAGTGATATTGCTGTTAGTACTGTAGTCCTTTAGGAAAATTCACCATTTTGATGAAAAAAAAAAGAAAACTTTGTAATTTAGTCTTAAAAAAACTTTATTCAGTATAGTTGAATATAGTTAACTGTATATACCGTAAGGTTCACACATTTTAAGTGCATAAGGAAGTGATTTTTAGTAAATTTGTTGAGTTGTGCAACCATTCCCATAAATCAGTTTTAGAACATTTCTTCTACCTAGTAAGATTTTTCTATCCCATTTATAGTTAGTCTGTTTGTACTCCCAGCCCAGCAACCACTAATCCACCACTACCTATCCCCACTCCCATTTGCCTTTTCTGGATATTTCATATTAATGGAATCATAAAATATGTAACTCTTTGTGCCTTGCTCTTTTCATTTAGCATGATGTTTCTGGTTTTGTGATTTATACATGTTTAGCATATATCATTATTTGGTTTTTATTGCTGGATAGTATTCCAGGGCACAGATATACCACATTTTATGTATCTGTTCTTCAGTTGGTGTACATTTGGGGTTGATTTAACTTTTTGGATATTTTATTATTTTAGCTGGTTTATGTACACACTCTGTACTCTAAAAAGATACTGCTAAACTTCCTGTATGAGCAATTTATATCCATTCTTTACAACAGGTTCTGGCCCTGTGCTAGGGCCAACCTTCCTTGATGTGTATTTGCCAAGAAATTTAATGATGGTCATACTTTGGCTCCTGCTCTGTTTCTTATTTGCTCTGTGCCATGTTTTGAGGTTTGCATGATTTACTCATCTCTCCATTAACTTTTGTAATTTTCTACCTTTTAATATTTCCCTTTAGTATCCAAAAGGTCATATTCCTCTTTTGTTCTTGATATTCTTTATGTTAATTTGGCAAGCCACTTCCTTTTGGCCATTTATAGAGTAGTTGGATATGGTGAGTTAGTTCTCTAGTTTCTTTCAACTCAAAAGTGGTTTTACCGGATGAGCAATCTAGTTTAGGTGAGAACATAGGTGGGAGTAGGGGGTTTTGGTAGCAGGTGTGGTTGAAGAGGGCAAGAAACAGAAGCTCAGGAACAGCCAGGAGACCTTTTGGGTTTTAAGTCATTCAATTGTGGCCAGGCTGTTTTCATTTACAGTGTGTTACCCTGTTGTACATTTAAGAGGGTTAATTGGTAATCTTTTTCTTAAAAGGACAAATAGTAAATATTTTAGGCTTTGCAAGCCATACTGTCTCCTGTCACTCTTAACTCTTTGTGACACAAAAGCAGTCATAAGCCATTGGTAAACAAATGAGCATGGCTATATTACAGTAAAATTTATTAAAACTAAAACAGTCACATTGGTAGTTTGCCAAACCCTAAACCTTTAAAGGATTGTTTCATATAATGTTGGTGAGGAGCAATGTATGTACTTGAGGTTTTTTGTTTGTGGGGGGTTTCTTTGGGGGGGCAGCAAAACAAGGTTTATTGAGCATAGCAAAGTGATAGTACAAAGCTCCCGAGGAGGGAGGGGACCCAAGAGGGTTGCCTGCAATGTATGTACTTGTGCAGGAACCTGTAGTATGTCAGATAGAGTTTTTACATTAATTTCCAGCCTTTTGTGCTCTTTGCCAGTTTTCTTGTGGATCTTAAGGAAATAAAGAACTGAAGGACTAAAACTTAGTCTGAGAACTTATTCTGTGAGACAAGTGAACCCAAAGACAGAATGGGGGACAGCAGCTTCAGGAGGAAAGAGGGGATGGATTAGCCCATGGAACCTTCTAAGAAGACAGAATATAACCTGTCTAGGACTGAGATCTAATTAATGTGGGGAGGTAGTAATGGATGGGGGCTGTGGGGATGGGATAGGATAAGGGATATGATGATGTGATAGCATAGGTATCTGTTTTAGTAAAAAGAACCCAGTGGTTTTGGAGCATGGAGAGATTTTGATTGGAATCATGGACTTGCCCTGTAAGTGATGGACTAACTTGAGTGGGCTTAGGCAAGGCACTTTCCTCTTTGAGCCTCAGTTATTATTATTATTTTTTTTAAGTAATCTCTACACCCAGTGTGGGGATCAGACTTAGAACCCTGAGATCCAGAGTAGCGCTCTACTGACTGAACCAGCCAGACACCTCTCAGTTACATTTTTTATGAAATGGTGATGTCATAACTTACCTTGAAGTGAAGATTAGAAATTCATGAATGTTAAATGGCTGAACCGTGACTTGCATGCACATAGTAAACCCATGTTATTCCCTATCATTTCTTTGGTCTTATTTGTGTTTAAAAATGTCATTGGTGTTTGAAAATTTGGATGCTATCTAATGGGAATATATTAAAGACATAATCTATTTGCCTCAGAGCGTAAAGTTATTACCCATTAATTGTCACAGGTACAGATGCATATACTTATTTCAAGATGTATTTTGGCTTATTTCTTTTCTCTAAGAGAGAGTTTTTAAACATTATTATTTGAGGGGAACATTTGAAGTAATTGTTTGGCTGATGATTTTAACTTCTTTTGAAATGCTTGGGAAATCTCGCCGGTTTGGGTCACTTACAGGTTTATTGTCTAAAACTGAGAAGTTAGGAAAATTGCATTGGTTGAAAGGTTTAACAAGCCCTATAATTACATTGGGAGCTCTGTAGGTACATAATTTTGATAACTGTTTCAGCCTCTATCATTTTAACTTTTTATTTTTTATTAATACTTTATTTTTTTAGAGCAGTTTTAGGTTTGTAGCAAAATTGAGAAGGCACAGAGATTTCCTATAGTCGGTGTCCACTCACATGCACAACCTTCCCTATTATCAACACCCCCACTGGAGTGGTACATTTGTTACAATTGATGAATCTACATTGACACATTATAATCACCCGAAGTCCACAGTTTACCTTAGGGTTCATTCTGGGTGTTGTACATTCTTTGGGTTTGGACGAATATATAATGACTTGTATTCATGATTATGGTATCATACAGAGTATCTTCACTGCTGTAAAAATCCTCTGTGTTCTGCTTATCTATTCTATTCCTCCCTCCCATGTGCATGCCCCCCCCAACCCATCCCCTGGTAACCACTTTTTATTGTCTTCATAGTTTTGCCTTTTCCAGAATGTATGTATGTAATCATATATATAGCCTTTTCACATTGACTTTTTTCACTTGGTATATGCATTTTAGTGTCCTCCATGTCTTTTCATGGCTTGATACCTCATCTCTTTAGTGCTGAATAATACTCTATTATCTGTACATACCACAGTTGATTTATCCATTCACCTACATCTTGGTGGCTTCCAAGTTTTGATAATTATGAATAAAGCTGCTTTAAAAATCCATGTGAAGGTTTTTGGGTGAATATAAGTTTTCAACTCCTTTTATATTAGATTTAAATAGTTAAACTAGGTGGTATATTACTACTATTTATTGCTATGAAATTACAGTAATTAGAATTAGAAAAAAATTATTTTTCATATCTCATCCTAACAAAGTTTTATGGCTTTTTTCCATATGTGCTATCTAAGGAGTAAAAGCCTTTGCCAAGTTTACTGTGCCTATGATTTGACCTTTTCCTTTTGGTCTCAACTTTTGCATTTCTTTGATTGAAAGAACACCAGTGTTCCTCATTCAACTGAGGCAGAAGTAGTTTCTTCTGAGGTTATTGTGTCATGAAATACCTCTTGCCTCTTGAGTAGACTATATCCTACATTCTGTATGCATTAGCTTTTGCTCCCAAAGACCTTATAAAATGACTATAACATGTTAAACTGGGACACAGTCTTATTGGGAAATTATAATAGATATTTGTTTTACCATTAATTCAAAGAAAAGTGGTATGATATTTTGAATTTTTTTTTAAGATTTTATTTATTTGAGAGAGAGAATGAGAGATAGAGAGCGAGCATGAGAGGGGGGAGGGTCAGAGGGAGAAGCAGACTCCCTGCTGAGCAGGGAGCCCGATGCGGGGACTCTATCCCGGGACTCCAGGATCATGACCTGAGCCGAAGGCAGTCGCCTAACCAACTGAGCCACCCAGGCGCCCGATATTTTGAAATTTTGACCATAAAACATAACATTTTTTTTTTCTTAAAAGGTACCCCGAACTCTGTATTTTTATCTTATTTTCTGTCTTTGGCATACGTGCCATATGCTTTTTATGTCATTGAGGTAATGGTATACATATAATTAATTATATTTTTTAATGATTCTATTTAGAAATATTCCTCAGTTTTCTAATGTGAAACTCACATCACAACTATGGTATGAAGTGTGTGTAAAGTGCTTTTGAAATTCACATGGTAGTACTGATTAGATAAATATTCTATCTGAAATATCTGTCTTGTATTCTGTGTAATCTGGAGAGGTGTTATTAAAATAATTTATGGTATATTTTATTAATTTGCTTGATTTAGACTTTTATTTAAGATTTTTATTTATTTATTAGAGAGAGAACATGAGGGCGGGGGTAGGCAGAGGGGGAGGGAGAAGCAGACTTCCCCCTGAGCAGGGCCCACCCCCGACGCGGGGCTTGATCCCAGGAGCCTGGGATTATGACCTGGGCCGAAGGCAGACACTTAACCAACTGAGTCACCCAGGTGCCCCTAGATTATATTTTAACGTTAGCTGTATCTGTCACTATGGGACACTAGTTAGTTTCAGATTAATCTTTTTTTTATCTTTCCCTTAACTTCAGATGGGCTGTGTATATTTGTATAGAGCAACAAAAGTTGCTCTCAATCTCCTCCCTCAACTTCCATATGTGATAAACCATAGGAAATCACTTTTAGCCTCTTAGAGCTTAAGCAGATTGTTTTTGAGAGTTTCCCATCTCTGTACCTTTGAGAGTACAGGGATGGTTGCATGAAAGCAGTGGGCTTTCCTCTAACATTTTGGTTAATATGAACTTGTTTCTCCTCTTTTAGCTGTGCGGTCAGAGAAGAAACGCCTTAGGAAGCCAAGCAAGTGGCTTTTGGAATATACAGAAGAATATGATCAGATATTTGCTCCTAAGAAAAAACAAAAGAAGGTGCAGGAACAGGTGCACAAGGTATATTCCACCATTTTAATAGTCTTTTCATCAGTACTTTTAGGATATTGCAGTTTTGCCTTCAATATCATGTTTTGTCTGCATGGGATAATAATTTCCTTAACTGGCATCTTGCTTTTTCCATTTTTTACCGCCAGCTTTTGGCACTACTTAGAATATACATGAAAGGTATAAATGGCTCTATGCACTGTGAGTAGTATATATATATATAAATTTTTTTCTCCCTTTGCTTTCAGAGAGTAATGATTTAGGAATATTATTATGACAAAATATTAAAATTGTAGAATATAAAATATGGTAGGATCATAATTTTTTATTTTTATTTATTTTTTTTAAGATTTATTTATTTGAGAGGGAGAGCCTGTAGAGGAGGGCCAGAGGAAGAGGGAAAGAATCTGAAGCCGACTCTGTGCTGAACATGGACCCCATGTGGGGCTCGATCTCATGACTCTGAGATCATGAGCTGAGCCAAAGCTAAGAATCAGGCTCAACTGACTGCGCCACCGAAACCCCCAGGATTATAATTTTTTAAACAAATGCTATTGATACCTTATTTGCTTTATTTTTTAATTCAATTTTTAAAAAAATTTTTAAGTAATCTCTACACCCAATGTGGGGCTCAGACTCATGACCCTGAGATCAAGAGTTGCAGACATTTCCAACTGAGCCAGCCAGGCACCCCTTAATTCAATTTTTTTTTTTTAAGATTTTATTTATTCATCTGAGAGATAGCGAGACAGAGGAGAGCACAAGCAAGGGGAGAGGTAGAGAGAGGGAGAAGCAGACTCCCTGCTGAGCTGGGAGCCAGACGTGGGGTTCAATCCCAGGACCTGGAGATCATGACCTGAGCTGAAGACACATGCTTAACCATCTGAGCCACCCAGGCGCCCCGCTTAATTCAATTTTTTTAAGCTCAGTTACTTTACGGTGAATTAGAGACATTTTACCTTCTATCCCTAAATAATATGCACCTCTAAAAAATAGAACATTTTCCTTCATAAATGATTTAATTTTACTGCATCTTATAAGATCAGTTTATCTAATAACAACAAATCCATATTCAGATTCCCTCACTTGTCCTCTAACCTTTACATTTGGTTTATTCATTCTAGGACTACACATTATATCTGGTTGTTAGATTTCTTAAATTTCTTTAAATCCAGAACAGTCCCCCTTTTTTCATGACCCTAAGTAATGAGAAACCTTTACAGTATCCCCCTTCTAGATTTGTATGATTGCTTCTTCATATGTTTCACTAAACTCTTCTCTATCTCCCTTGTTATGTGGAAATTATAACTAATAATTTGATGGATTCAAGTTAAACAATTTTAGCTAGATTAAATTATAGGTGCTATTGTGTCATATATCGCATGACATTAGAAGTTGTCCAGAGTCCTGACTGATTTCCTTTCTTTTAAGTCATTTTGCTCCCTTTGACCAAGAAGGAATATATGGGGGTGCCTGGGTGGCTCAGTTGGTTGAGCGTCTGTCTCTTGATTTCAGTTCAGGTCATGATCTCAGGATCCTGGGATCAAGCCCTGCATTGGGCTCCGCACTCAGCAGGAAGTCTACTTCTCTGCCTGTCTTCTTCTGCCCTGCTCGCAGGCTCTCTCTGTCTCTAAAATAAACAAATCAAATCAAATAAAAAAAAAATCTTTAAAAAAATGAAGCAGCATGTCTGTAATTACTTTGGCTTCAAAAGAATGTCCTCTTCTCTATCCACCATTTCCCTGATGGCTTTTAAAAATTTCAATCGAGGGGTGCCTGGGTGGCTCAGTCATTAAGCGTCTGCCTTCGGCTCGGGTCATGGTCCCAGGTTCCTGGGATCGAGCCCCGCATCGGGCTCCCTGCTCGGCAGGAAGCCTGTTCTCCCACTCCCACTCCCCCTGCTTGTGTTCCCTCTCTCGCTGTGTCTGTCAAATAAATAAATAAAATCTTTCAAAAAAAATAAAAATTTCAGTCGAAGAATCCTTGTCTGTATCAATAATTTCATTAGGGGTTATAAAATGAAAACTTACAGATTTTATTATTTCTTCTACTTTTACTAGCTGGCGAACTGTCTCATTAACTGAACACTTTATTTTCTTGATATACATGAAAGGAAGCATAAATGCTTATTTCTTTCCTATTAATTTACTAACTTAACATTGGGAATTCATTATTAGCTGCTTTATTGGTGACATATTAGGAAATCTTTTTGTGGGTAGGGAGCGTTATCACTGGCATTAATGAATTTTTATATAGCTTTAGTGTATTTCAACTGCATTTTTTCCCTTTTAAAAAATTAAAATATATATAACAAAGTTTGTAATTTAAACTTTTAGGTATACAGTTGTGTGTCATTAAGTACATTCACATTGTTGTGAACCATCACCACCATCCATCATCTCTAGAATTTTTTCATGTTTCCAAACTAAATTTCTGTACCTATTAAAAAAAATAACTTCCCACTTTCCTCTCAGCTCCTGGCAACCACCATTCTATTTTCTTTTCCTTCTTCTTCTTCCTCTTTTTTTTTTTGAGAGAGAGAGCGCACACACACATGCATGTTGGGGAGAGGTAGGACAGAGGGCCGAGAGAGAATCTTAGGCTCCATGCCTAGCACAGAGCCCAGTGTGGGGCTCGATCTCATGACTCTGAGATCATGACCAGAGCCAAAATCAAGAGTCCGATAGATGCTTAACTGACTGAGCCACCCATCCTCCCCCAATCTATTTTCTGTCTTGATGAATTTTACTGTTCTAGGTAAACCTCATCTACGTAGAATCATACAATATTTGTCTTTTTGTGTATGGCTTATTTCACTTAGCGTAATATCTTCAGGGTTCATCCATGTTGTAGCATGTGTCAGAATTTCATTAAGTGTATTACTCTTTTTGACACTGAAATTATAGCAACTTTGGTCTATGGATTCTACTTTTATTTTTTGCTCTTAGGTAAGTTCCCGCTGTGAAGAGGAAAACCTTTTAGCCCGATGTCGATCTAGTGCTCAGAACAAGCAGGTGGATGAGAATTCTTTGATTTCAACCAAAGAAGAGCCTCCAGTTCTTGAAAGGGAGGCTCCATTTTTGGAAGGGCCCTTGGCTCAGTCAGAACTTGGAGGTGGACATGCTGAGTTGCCACAGCTGACCTTGTCTGTGCCTGTGGCTCCGGAAGTCTCTCCACGGCCTGCCCTTGAGTCTGAGGAATTGCTAGTTAAAACACCAGGTAAGATGGGGATGGGGTCTCAGAATGTAAGTAGATATGATTTTAGCATGTTGTGATGAAAAGCCAATAGTGAATCTCTGTATAGCAAGCTACCCACGTTTGTCCTGGGAAATCCTGAAAGTGCCGCCTAATTTGATATAATTAATAACCATGAATTGGTGGTACACTGTCCAGAAGACATGTTTTAAAAACAACTCTCCTTACTCCACTGTTACTCTTCATGTTGTTGATCAAACAGGTGTGAGTCAACACTCAGGATAGCAGGGTTTGGGAGAGGGGCTCTACACACTAATAAACACATGAAACTTATGCTTTAGATACTAGCTCTGTCAGTTCTTGTGTTACTTAGGAAGTTGTTTAACCTCTGAACTCGGTTCTTTTATGAAATGGACATCATAATGTAATTTACCCGATACATTGTAAGTAGCTAAGTGTAAATATTCCCTTTAAGTTAATTACCAATTGTTTTTCACTTTATCATTCTTTATATACATGTCACCTGGTGTGAGTTGAATCTAAACATACTATCTCTAATTTACCTTCTGATTTTTGAATATTGTAGTCACTCAAGGAAAATTTTGGATGTAACTTTTTTATATTCCCAGCAATAGCTTGGGATGATAGTCCTTTATTAAAAAAAAAATATCCCAATTGTGCTTATTAATCAAGTAAGACAGAATCAAAAGAATTTAAAAATAGTAAAGATACTGTTTCATAATTTAGCATGTACCAAACTGTTATTAGGCTCTTGTATATGATTCTTAAGAACAGTCCTACAAAGTAAATGTGTTTTTTGTTTGTTCAGGAGCAGAATAAAATTTCTAATCTTGGTCCTATTCCCAGAATTCAGGCTCTACTCCACCTCACTTCTCTTTTTGTCTTTACTATCAATTAATTAAGATAGTTCTGCCCTTTTGATTTCTCCCTTAGTCCTTTGATGATACACAGACACACAGACAGACGTAAGAACATTTTCAGATTAGTTTGTGTTTGTATTGAGAATTGTTTTCCTGTTTTTTTATGTTAACTAATATTTTAGAATAAATAAATACATTCCTATCCTGCCCCTCCCCAGAAGATGAGGAGGAAAACATAAAAAAATATGGTGACTCATTTTTCTGTGGCATAATAGATTTTTTTTTTTTAATTAGTTTGTGCCTAGTTTCTAAATCATCTAATGAAAAGATACATGCATTTCAGGAAATTATGAAAGTAAACGTCAGAGAAAACCAACTAAGAAACTTCTTGAATCCAATGATTTAGACCCTGGATTTATGCCCAAGAAAGGGGATGTTGGCCTTTCTAAAAAGGTATGTTATTTTAGTCAATTCTAAAATATGATTAAACCATATGTAAATATGGGATTTTAAAAACAAATCTTTTAGGAATACTTAGCAACATTGATGCACACATACATAGACATTACAGAATGTCAGAGTATACTCGTTTGGTCTAAGAGATCCTATATTGAGAAGCTGTTTTGCATTTTTGTGGACATGAGTATCAGGTGGTTTTAGATGTTCTTTTCAAGTGAAAATGAAAAGAGCTTTTAAAATTGAGTATAGTGTGTGTGTGTTGTTATTTCTTTTCTGGGATTAAAACCTCACCTGCTTTCTACTTCACTTCTGTCTCTGTGAGCCACTAACCTACTCTTATCCCATTGCCTTGTCTGCATAACACCTCAGAAAAGACTCCGCTCATTTATATACCAGGCAGAAACATTTGAACCTAAGTTTTTGAGTTTGCAAACATGGTTTTTATTGGCCAAGAAGGCATCATTAAATGGTAGGTGGAAATAGAAGGTTATTTTCCTGGATATTAATTTTTAGGGAACATCCTGTTGCTCATATGTGTGAGGAGTAACTCAGTGTGTTAGAAATTCAGTTGTTAGGGTGCACAGATTTCCTATTAAAATTTTCTTTCTTTAAAGGAAAAATGCAGATTGTAAGCAAATCAAATATAGAGTTTTTAGACTTTTATCAGCTATAACAGGCTTCTATCATTTAATCCTGTATTGAGGATCCTAGTTTTTGTTTTTGTGAGTTATTCACCCATCTGGATTAGCATGTAATTATAAAACTCAATTTATTCGTGTGTTTGTACCTCATTTTAAAGTCTGCATTATATCCTTTAAGTCTTTTACTCTTCTCAAAGTCCATTTCCTAAGACATGTCCTAGTAAGGCTGTGATAGTTTCCTTCTGCAGTGCTTTCTCTCTTGACTTTGTCTTATTCAAATCTTAGCCACTTGCAAGATTGTTGGAAGAGGTAGGTGGTAAGGGACAAGGAAACTATGATTCATTTGAATATTTTGAGCATGGAAGTAACATTTGCTAACAGGTGATAAATTTAGTAGTATTATACAAGGTGAATTATGTAAGGCTGTTGCATTACTGCTACAAGTGAGGTAATGACAAATTTTAAAGAAAATCAATTTGGGCCAGCTTAGTGAATGATACTTTACCTGTTTTATTGAGATATAATTAATATACATAAGTTAATGATTTGATTAATGTATATAGTGAGCATTTGGAAATTCACTGCCGTATTTTAGCTTGTTTTGACCTCAAAATTTAGGAACTTTATAGCAAGAATAGCATCTGTTATGTTGACTTTTTGTGGCCGCTAAATTTTGTTTTACAGTCCTGCTGAAGAATATTTTTATTGTAGAAGACACTTGCTTGGACTGGAACTGATTCATACAAGCATTAGTAGTAGGGGAATAAAATGTGTAGGAAATTACTCTTGATGCCTGAGTGTTTTGTTTTGAGTTTTAATGTTGCTTTCATTTATATTAATCTGCAGCCAATTAAATCAGAAAGACATTCCATGATTCAGAACTTTCTGGTGTATGTGCTGCTGAAGTGAGCACTGATTCAAAGCTTTTTAATAGTTAGAATTCATCAAATAAGTTTTTGTAAAATCTAATGGCTATAAATGCAGTCTTAAGAAGATAGATTTTAAATGCAGGGTGGTATGGAATAGAACTGAGATGGTGGGTCTCTGGAAAAACACCCTTTCTCTTTGTCTACCACTTCAATCAGAGCACCATTCTGTATCTGCTTGATATATTGGGAATCTCTGATTAACCCCCACACCCTAAAGGAGTATGTGTTTGTATGAGTCTTTTGGAGCTGTTTTTTGTGTGTGTGTTTTTTTGATGTCTTTTTTTCCCCATGTAGTTTCTGTTCAACCCATTATTAATATTTTGTTTAATTGTCAGAAACAGCCAGGATTTCTGTATCTGTGATAATAGTTCATATTTGGCCTATAATATAAAGGGTTTATTTTCTGTTCCTCTGTAAATCTGTTGCATTTTGTTTATTTGTAGTGTTATGAAGCTGGTCACTTGGAGAATGACATTAATGAATCACGTGCTGCATCTCATTCTAAAGAGTATGGTGGAGGTGCGTATTTTTGAGATTTAAAAAAATGTAATGCATGGGGCACCTGGGTGGCTCAGTTGTTGGGTGTCTGCCTTCGGCTCGGGTCATGATCCCAGGGTCCGAGCCCTGCTCCATGGGAAGCCTGCTTCTTCCTCTCCCATTCCCCCTGCTTGTGTTCCCTCTCTCACTGTGTGCGTCTTTGTCAGGTAAATAAATAAAATCTTAAAAAAAAAAAGTAATGCAAAATAACTATGAAGCACCTCCTCAGCTAACTAGAAAAGTTGTTACATATGTAAGCAAGACCAGTGAGGTTGCAACTTCCAAGACTTATTTGCCCATCGGGCACCTGGCTGGCTCAGTTGGAAGAGCATGAGACTGTTGATCTCAGGGCCATGAGTTTGAGCCCCATATTGGGTGTAGAGATTACTTAAAAATAAATAAAATAAAATCTAAAAAAAAAAAAACCCCAATCTTGTTTGCCTGAATATGCTTCCTAACATGATGCATGACACTAGAGGATGATCATTTTCAGCTTTATGTTGAAATTAGTTACATGGAGTAAGGAAAAGTTAGGAACAATAAAGAAAATCTGCTACTTAATGTTCTTATTAGATGATTCTCTAACTGTAATCATTACTTTCTTGGCTTTGATTCAGTTTTTATTCTATAGGACAGAAAATGTGGAATCTGAGTTGAGAGGAAAATTACAAGGCTTCTAAGCCTATTTTTCACAAATAGTCTTAGTTTCTTTTGTCACATCTATGATTTTTGGTGAGTGAGCATATGCTTGAAAAAGCTTATATTTTGAGTGTGGTCCATGTAGTTGCTTCTTTTAAGGGCTTGGAAATCTTTTATATTTTATATATATTTTTTGAAGTTTATTTTATTTTTTTAGGGAGAGTATGAGCAGGGAGGGGCAGAGGGAGAAGGAGAGAGAATATCCTAAGCAGGCTCTGCCTTCAGCCCAGAGCCCAACGCAGGGCTCGATTCCACGATCCTGAGATCATGACCTGAGCTGAAATCAAGAGTCAGATGCTTAACTGACTGAGCCACCCAGGCACCAGGCTTGGAAATCTTTTAGATTGCATTTGAATCTGACTCCTGAAAGTTATACATGGTGATCTTGGTTCTGCCTACTGAATGAAATTCAGTAACAGATAGAATATTGTAGTTTGAGCATTTCCTCTACCAGATCTTTTGTTTGCTCAGTCCATTGCTTTAAGACTGTTAACTTCTTTTTTTTTTTCTTTTTTTTAAAGATTTTATTTATTTATTTGACAGAGACACAGCGAGAGAGGGAACATAAGTAGGGGGAGTGGGAGAGGGAGAAGCAGGGAGCCCGATGCAGGGCTCAATCCCAGGATCCTGGGATCATGACTTGAGCCAAAGGCAGACGCTTAACGACTGAGCCACCCAGGCACCCCAGGACTGTTAACTTCTAATCCATCTAAAGCATTACAGAGATTTAGGATATTATCCATATTATCCTTGTTTTATAGAAAAACATGAAGGTGAAAAAGGTGGCAGGGTTGGGGGACTAAATCCAGAACTGACCAAATTCATGGCCACACTACCATCTTGTTATTCACTCCAGATTTTTTCCAGGCCTATTCTTTGTACCACTTTAATCATTCATCTGCCAGTGCTATTTATTGATTAGTGTCATTTCTGAGACATTAGCCCAGATTTCAGCACATGGCATCAGATGTGGTCTGCCAGCCAAGGGTATCATGGGAAGATTATATTACTTGTGATCTTTTTAAAAAAAAGATTACTTACTTGAGAGAGAGAGAGAGAGAGAGAGAGAGCGCAAGTACACAAGCAGGGGGAGGGGCAGAGGGGAAGAGAGAAGCAGACTCCCTGCTGAGCGGGAGCCTGACATAGGGCTCCATCCCAGGACCCTGGGACTGTGACCTGAGCTGAAGGCAGACACTTAACCGTCTGAGCCACCCAGGCAGCACTACATGTGATCTCAAATGAGCACTTTTTTAAAAAAAGATTTTATTTATTTTTGTTTTTTGAGAGAGAGCGAGCACAAGGGGTGGAGGGGGCAGAGGAAGAGGGAGAAGCAGACTACCCACTGAGCAGGGAGCCTGATGCAGTGGTCAGTCCTGGGACCCCAGGATCATGACCTGAGCCAAGCCAAAGGCAGATGATTAATAAACTGAGCCACTCAGGCACCCCTTAAATGAGCACATCTTTAAATATGACCCATGTTTTCTAGTAAGTAAACCTAGTAGTATGTTAGCTTATGTTAAGCTTGTGTTCATATAAAATTTCATAGATTCACCGATTGGCTTGCTTGCTTTAAAACAAAAAACCTTTCAAAATATCAGCTCTTACATTTTTGTAGTCCAGCTTTTATAAAATGTACAACCTGTAGTTTATCTTGTATAAATTTCATCAGCTGTTTCAGTTCCTGAGAATTTTGAACCTTTATTCTGCTATCATATTAATTTTTTAGTCATAGGTGATTGGTAGCTTTGATAGCAGAGCTTCTCCATCTCCATCAGGCAATCCCAAGAAAGAGAATACTAAGCCAGTTTTCCAAAGTCTAGCCTTCATGTTGATACCTAGCCTAATTATCCTGGAATATTTTATGAAATACCATTTGAGATTCCTCTTGATATTTCTATAACAAAAAGTTGAAATATATGTAATAGACAATGAGGGAGAGACTGGAATTTCATTTTATAAATATGCCAGGTTAGATCATACATTTTGTTGGATGTTCAAGATTTTAGTACTATTGCATGAATATCCTTTAAGCCACTAAATGTTTTGGGGGAGGTCTCCCCTTTCCCCAAGCCAGATGTTTGTATTTCTGCTTTTTATCTTAATCCTTAAATCATATAGTGATATAATTTACTATCTTTAATTGTGGAGGTCGGGTTTTAGTATCTTTTCCTGACTACTAAATGTATTTCCTCCCCATCTATAGGATATTGAAGTCCTTTGAGGAACTGTGAAGTCTTTCACTTCAGTCATGTAAAATGAAACTGCTTTAACCTACTTATTCATTTACCATTTAATCTATATGAGACAATTCATATATGTGTAGCTATTTCCCCAACTAGTTACATAGTCATGGGTAAATGTGCCCTTTTTCCTCATCTGCTAAGTTGGGGAATTAAATGGACTTTAAGACTGGTTTTTTACTCTAACATTCCATAATTCTATGAGGTCCTTTTAGTTGAAGGTAGGATTTCTTGGACTTGTGAGTGAATAGCCAGCAGGTAACGCATGTTTTCCTGTCATAGGCACTACCAAGATATTTGATAAACCAAGGAAGCGAAAACGACAGAGGCATGCTACAGCCAAGGTGCACTGTAAAAAAATGAAAAATGATGACTCATCAAAAGAAACTCCAACCTCAGAGGTATTACTCAGTTCCTCATCTTTTGACCTTCCAAAGAAAATCTACTTTTCACAGTAGAGGCCACACCCCTCTTTCCCTTGAGTTTACTTAAGAATAATGTTTTACTGAAACTAGCTAATAATAGCTGTAAGAAGACATATATGGCAACTATGGGTATGATCTTTTTAAAAGATCGGATCCTATGCTCTAGGTATCTGATAAATTTTGTAACTTTCATCACGAAGTAAGCTTTTTCTAAAACCAAAGTACAATACCAAGTAACCATATGATCCGAATGAACTTGGGTATTGCCCTTTAAAAGTTGAGACTGCTACAATTAGAAGGGAAACTCATTTGCTTATTTCTTGAGACCATCAACTGCTTAATTTTAGACTAATGTTTGTAAACATTGGCTTTTAAGGAAACAAAAAACAAAGGTAGATTTAAAACCATTTCCTTGTAGAGCATCAGTGCAGTCATTGATGCTATCTCTGGCTTTTCAACTCAGGTTAAAGGAGAATTAGAACAAGTGAGGTCAGCTTTACACATTATGATACAGAGTGTTTCTTTCCAGGATAAATTGAATAGAATGCCCAAGGGGGGCATTATTTAGGAAACACTGATCTTGGAAGGACAAATAAGTAATCAAATAAACTTAAGAATGTTTTCTCTCCCTTAGTGAAACCTTAAAATGGAACAGCTCAAAAAGTTCCAGTGGAACAGCCTCAGAGCAGTTAGTGGCAGGGCATGAGGCGCCCACTACCCGCCCAATCACAGCAGGGTTAGAACTAACATTGCATGCAGTCCGCCCGCGTGATTGGCTGAACATCTGTAAGTGCTTAATGGCTAGACAAATAGCAGCCCAGAGGGAGGGGGTCAGATGGAGGAGACATCAATAATACAGATGTGGGACATTATTTTTTCTCTGCAAGGGAGAACTGATGACACACAGAACGGCTGCAAGCCCTAAGGAGACTGTTGAGGAGGGTGTAGAAAATGATCATGGGATGCCGGCATCTAAAAAGCTGCAGGGCGAACGAGGCGGAGGAGCTGCACTCAAGGAGAATGTTTGTCAGGTAGAGGATGTTGCCCACTTGGATTTTGATTGCATGTCTTTTAAGAGAAGCCCTCTCCATCTCTTGATAACCCAGTCATGGTTAGAATAAACATTTTCCTGGATGATTCCAGTAGAGTCACTTCCCTTTAAGGATTTAAGTCTTACCCCTTTTTACAAAAAGAGAAAGGAAAAGAAATATTTAGTGTTGGTCAATCACTTGCCCTTGTTACCCATGAGTAGATTCCATGAAGCCGGTCTGAGATGGGAGAAGGTGAATCTGGTGATTGCTTAAAGATCATTTTCCTGTATGTTTCATGGTGTGAGAATCTCTGGGTTTCTAAGGAATGCTGCAAGGGAAATATTCACTTTAAGATTTCTTTTCCTTTAAAGTAGTGACTTCAGAGAATCTACCACCTGCCTTTTTATATTTATTTAGTAAGTATTTATACAGTGTTTACTGTGTGTCAAGAGTTTCCATCACTTTATAAATATTCCGGGGGCGCCTGGGTTAGGCAGCCGACTCTTGATTTCAGCCCAGGTCATGATCTCAGAGTTGTGAGATCGAGGCCCACATCAGGCTTAAGATTCTCTGTCCCTCCCCACTTCCAGGAAAATAAATAAATTTAAAATATAAATAAAAATAAAACTTATAAATATTAAGTCATTTAGTCATAACAGTCTTGTAAAGTAGATTACCATTATTGTCCTCATTTTTATAGATGAGGAAACTGAGGCATAGAGATGTTACATAACTTGCTTATAGTCACACAGCAAAGCCAGGATTCAAACTCAAGCAGTCTGAGTTTAGAGCTAATCACTATGTTGTGTTGCCGCTCTGTAAAAAGCCTTTATCAGACTTGGGAGTAGAGTCAATTAAATGGATGCTTTGGTTATGTTCTCTTTTTTATGGGCTTGATTTACCTTTGTAAATTCTTAAAAGCTGGCCTATAAAAAGTTGAAGATAATTAGTTTTTTTTCTTTTTTTTATTGAAACGGCTAAAAAACAAAAGTTAACCCAAGCCCAGAATATGTTATGATAAACAATAGAATTTCAACTCAGTTTTTTTGTTTTTTCATTTTCACTATTATATAAAGAAGGTTGATCATATTCAGATCAGCACCCACACACAGTGTTTGTCCTTAAAGACTATATGGCCACAAAGATTATCAACAAAAAATGGTTAAAGAGATAGTTGCATTATGGTCCTGGATTGTTTGGATCACTCTGTTTATCTGTTGTCCTTGTTTAATTTATTAATATCGTGTCCTTTCACTCACATGGTTACCGTTTTGAAAGATGAAATTACATGGTCATCCCTGTTAAAGGGTTAGTCCGTAACATTTGCTTAACTTGAAAACATTCTTTGATATATACTGTAATTGAAGTTTTCCTGTTTAAATGGTGATGGCGAATTTGTTTATTGTACATGAAAGCTGGTATCACTGGCACTGTGAATATACAAAAGAAAGTAGGTAATATTTATGGCATTTGTCAATTTTTATCTGTGAATAGGGGATAATGGAAGAGCCAAAGTGTAAGATTAATTTACACTATAGGTTAAGACTTTGGGGTCTGTCTGTTCTTTATCCCTGGCTGCCTCTGGCATTTTTTCCCAAAGCTCTCCTACTCATTTGTTCATTTAAGGTTTGATGTTAAGTGGCCAAGACCTGTTGTTTCTTTGGGTTCTTGAAGATATTAGACTTACCTAGTCGCCTTCCCTCTTTCTTGTCTTCCACAATAAGACTCTTTTTCATTTTTAGTATTTTCCTGCTAATCACTATGGGGAAACGTCAGGCTGTTAGAGGGATGAAAGTAACAAATGTTGGGAATTTGCAGAATTTTCATAAATCTTATGTTTTGAAAGCAGCAGACCCAGATCTTCATTTCCTAACGCCCTATTATAAATGACACCCTGTCTTAGATGAGATCATCTCAAAGGTGACCTCTCTGAGATGGTTGTAGATGTAACTCAAACATTGTTCAAACCTTGATTGGAGCCCTTTTGAGACTGTTAACAACCCAAGTCTAGCTAACCAGTATCTCTTGCTTGAACTATTACAGTAGCCTTCTTGATTGTCTCTTTGCTACTATTTTCATCTGTCTCATTCTTGAACTCATTTTCCATGTAGTAATCAGAGGAATCTGTTTTTAAATATCTCACTTTAGCCCTCCTTTGTTAAAGACTTCTAATGGCACACCTCTGTAATTAGAATAAAATCTGAAACTGTAGCATAATGTGTAAGGCCACACAATCAGGCTGTTGCCTTTTTCTTACCTCGTCTTCTACCACTTCTGACTTTTGTTCATTTTAGTCCACTGACTTTCCTTATGATTCTCAGACATGACATAGTTTTTCCTATCTGTGGACTTTCTGTATTTGTCTTCCTGGTCTTTCTGTCAGATCATGTGACTGACTTGGAGTTCGGAACTCCATCTGAGAGGCCATTCCCAATCACCCAATCCAAAGTAGCTGTTTGAATTCTCTACTTAATGCTTATCATTATCTGATATCTTTCCTGTTTGTTTACTTGTATTTTCAGTTCTTAGAATATATGAATCATGAGAGCCAGGGACTTTGTGGAACCTGGCATAGACGAGTTAATCATTAAATATTGGCTGAATAAATGGTGAGCTTTCTTTCTGGAAAGCTGCTGCTTAATCTTTTCCTTCATGAAGGCCTTCTGCTTGGGACTTTAAAAATCCTTTCTCTATAGACATACCTGTTTTCTTTCTCTTAACAGAACTGTGAGAAACTGGGTGAGCTGCTGTTATGTGAGGCTCAGTGCTGTGGGGCTTTCCACCTGGAGTGCCTTGGATTAACTGAGATGCCAAGAGGAAAATTTATCTGCAATGAATGTCGCACAGGTGAAGTAGATATAGATGGGGTTTTCTTCCAAAGACGTTTTGAGTTTTAAGATTTTCGGGAAAAATTCCCAACATTTATTGCAGACACTTTTTATGGCAATACTGGGCTAGTTGCTACAGACACAGATAGGTGCTGTGTGATCTTTGCCTGTAGAAAAGAATACCAAGTGAATAATGAATGGATAGTATAATATAGTGCAGAAGGATTGTAGTAGAGATAGATTTATAGTGATAAGTGAACAAAGATGAGCCAGTTCCACAGAGGAAGATAACTGAATTTGTCTTTAAAAGAGGTGTGGAAATTGGTGTGGGGAGGCTTAGGACAAGAAGGTCCAGTAATGAAAGTATTGGATATTGGGGAAATAGGAGGCATAGGTTAATGTGTTTAGAGTTTAAGATGCTTTAGGGAAGAGACATTGGTAGTGACAGGGAGGGTTTCTGGATTACTGGTGATGTTTTATATTTCTTGAGTGGTGATTATATAAGCGTGTTTTCTTTGATTATTTGTGAACTGTACACTTAGGATGCTGTACTTTTCTGTGTGTATATCATACGTGAACAAAACTGTTTACCAAAAAAGGAAAGCCATATTTTGAGAGTTATATAGATTGGCTCAGAAACTAAGAATGGTCAGATGTAACCACCTGTAAAGTACTTCACAGGCTATGCTAAGGAGATTGTTCTTTCTTCAGCATTATATGTGAATGTTACAGCATTGAAATAGTAAGAAAAAATGGGGCCTAAAAGCTGTTACACTCCTAAATCATTAAAACCGCAGGTGTGAATGAACCTGCCCAAGGAGAAAGCATCTGGAGAGGGAGAAAAGGACCAACAAAAGTACTCAGGGGGTGCCCACATAAAAAAAAAACACTGGAGGGTGAGGAGGAGCTAGTCAAAGAATATCTGTGAAGCCAGAGAGAGTGGGGTGTCATGAGCAGGGGCATATGTGGCAAAGAGACCAAGGAGGTTCTGGGGTGATAAGAGGCTGTGATATTTAGCAGTGAGAAAAGGCTTGACTTTTTGCCAGAGGGTGCCACACTAAACCTGGTTGAAGGGCAATGGATAGCAGTATACACTACGTCTTAAAAAAGCTTGCTATCCATGGAAAAAGAGGGCAGTAGCTGAAGGGAGGATATTATAGGGTCAAGAGGAAGAACATCTTGAGTGTTTGTAGGATGAATGTTAAGAACCACATAGGGAAATAAATTCCTGCAACAGGAGAGGGAATAATTAGTAGAGTATAGCTACAAAGTGAGAGGAGAGAATAGTCTTGGAGATAGGAAAAGATAAAAGAGGAATATACCTTGGAGTTGGGAGGCAGAATAAAGAAGCCAATGTTTTTTCTTAGTTTGATGAGAATGATGGGGGAAAGGTGGTTTCTAACTTGAAGGTAGAGTATAGGTTTAGAGTAGCCCCTGTGGGAACAAGAGACAGAATTAACTTGTGTCTGTAAATCAGTGGCTGTGTCATATTGAGTTATCTCCTCTTTCTGCCACTACTTTTAGCAATGTGGGAATAAAAGCTGGAAGACAAGATTGTTGGGTTATTTTGCCTCCTGCACAGTGGGCTTTTGATCATTATGGGAAATAGTGCCATCCAGCCCTATAAATGAAATTTAGGAAAAAAAATTTTAGGTACGTGCATATCTCTTATCCTAACCTTAGAAAGATCTTGCCTTTTGTACAGATAATCCAGTTTTGCTAGTCTTATCTTTATTATAATGTGATATTCTCTGAAGAAGTTAAGGCAAAGGTATTTTTTAAAGAATTAACCTTACTGAAGTATAATTTACCTACTATAAAATGCACTAGTTTTAATGTATGTTTTGAGAGGTTTTGATAAAATTTATAAACACCTATGTAACCACAAACATAATGAAGATTCAGAACATTTCCATCACTCCAGAAAGTTCCCTTGTACTTAGTCCCAGTTGATCCTTATGCCCCCTCATTTCCCCCTCCCCCAGTCCTATTTCAGGCAAACAATGATCTGCTTTCTGTAACTACACATTAGATTTATCTTTTTTAAGAGTTTCATATAAGTGGAACAAAATGTATGTAGTTTTTTGTGTCTAGCTCGGTGGAATGTTTTTGATACTCATCTGTGTTAATGTGTGTGTCAGTAGTTCATTCTCTTTCTTAAAACAGCTTTATTGAGGTATAGTTGATGTGCAGTAAACTGCACAAAGTATAGTTTGGTAAGTTCTGACATACATATATGTGTGTACATACTACCTGTGAAACCATCCATCAGCATAGTTAATTTGAGATTCAACAACATTGTTGTAGGTATTAAGAGTTCATTCCTTTTTATTGCTGGGTAGTATTCCATTGTATGGATGTATCACAGTTGGTGATACATATTCATTCATCTATTGATGTACATTTGGGTTGTTCTTAGGTTGGGGTATTACTGATAAAGCTGCTGTGACCATTCATGTCTTTGTATGGATACATTTTCTTTTTACTTCTGTAAATACCTAAGGGCAGAATGGCATGGTAGCTATATGTTTAACTTTTTAAGAAACTTCCGAAGTGTTTGTACACATTTTACATTTTCATCAGTAATGTATGAAGAGTTTCAGTTCTTCCGCATCTTCATCAACACTTGGTATTGTCAGTCTTTTTAATTTTAGTCATTTGGACAGATGTGTAGTTGTATCTCATTGTGGTTTTAATTTGCATTTTCCTAATGACAAATGATGTTGTGCATCTTTTTAATGTGCTTTTTTGCCGTGTTCCTTGATGAAGTATCTGTTCAAACCTTTTTTATTTTCTTACTGTTGAGTTTTAAGAGTTCATTATATATATTCTGGATACAAGTTATTTATCAGATACATACCTTTAAAATTATTCTACCAAACTGTGGGTTGGTTTTTCATTTTCTTGAGTCTTTTGAAGAGCAGTTTTTTTAGTTGTAATGATGTTGTTTATCAGTTTGTTCTCTTTAGAGATTTTGCTTTGGTGTCATATTGAAGAAATCTTGTATAACTCAATGTCACAAAACTTTGTTTTCTAATGAAAATTTTATAGTTTTTGGTTTCAGCTTTATGTCTAAGGCCTATTTTGAATTGATTTTTATATATGACCTGAAGTAGAGTTCTTATTTTTGAGGGGAGGAAATTTTACCCTAGTTTTAGTCAAGATGAATAGAGTAAGAATAAAGGAATCATTTCTTTTTTCTTGTGGCTCACCCTATTTTCCTAATGTGGAGTGACCACACCATAATTTAGGTCATTCCAGTTTAGTATTGGCATCAGGCAGTAAATAGTTTGCTTATTTCCAAATGCATAATTAAAATTTTTTCTTAAAATCATTATTAGCTGGGTGATCTTACGGTTCATAGGTGTGGTGGGTTATTTTAATGAATTCCTGTTTCCAGCAAGTGTTGGGGGCAAGATTCATGTTCGGGTCTGTCTCTCAAGCCTGGGCTCTTTCCCTTATTTTGTATTGCTTCTCAGAGGTAGTTTCTTTTTTTTCTTTTTTAATTTCCCTTTTCTTAAACTTTGTATTACAGAAATCCTCAGACATTTACAAAAGTAGAACAGTATAAAATAACCCTATGTATTCATCGTTTAGCTTCAGTAGTTACCAGTTTTCTGCCTCTGTTTACCCATATATTTCTTTTTATTTTTTATTTGTTCCAGGGGTACAGGTCTGTGATTCATCAGTCTTATATAATACCCAGTGCTTTACCCATATATTTCAAAAGGTCTAACACAACTTAAAAAAATATATCTAATGTGTAGCAAAATTATACAGTAACTTCTGTGTGTCACCTACTGCCCAGTCCCATTTTCAGATTTTCCCATATGTCTCAAAGATGTCTTCTTACAGTATTTTAATCAAGATCCAAATAAGACTGCCTTTATTGTATTTTTTGATATGTCTCTTAAATTTCTTTTAATCTACAACAGTACACCCTCATCCTATTTTTTAATGTCATTTATTTGTTAAGACAATGGTCATTTGTCCTGCTAAATTTTCCGCATTGCATATTTGGTTGATTGCATCTTTCAGGTGTCCTTAACTTGTTCCTCTATCTTCCATATTTCCTGGAAACATGTAGTTAGATCTAGAGGCTGGATTAATTTCAGGTCAGTTTTCTTTTGGCAGTAATGCTTTGTAGGTAGTGTGTACTTTCTATTGCATCACATCAGCAAGCATATATTATCAAGAGTTTCTCACTTAATGATCTTAAGATTGTTCAGTAGGTTCATGTTATCAGCCTGATAAGTCTATTACAAAGTTCTTTACTGTGATATTGTGATATATAATAAAACATACATATTTTGGTCTTTTAGCTTGTGGCACAGAGCTCCCAAAACCTTGGCCTCTCCTAAGTGGTGAGAGTGATAAAGATGTCCTTTGTGTGTGTTTTATTATGTTAATAAAAGACGCACCTGAGGATGGGGGCTTGATTGCCAGGAGAACCAACCTTATGATTAGAGGGCTAGAACTCTCACTCCTATCCCCCCTAATCTCTAGGGAGGGGAGGGGGCTGGAGGTTAGGTCAATCCCCAGTGGCCAATGGTTTAATCAGCCTATGCAATGAAGTCTCCATCAAAACCCAAAAGGATGGGTTTCGGAAGCTTCTGGATTGGTAGGTATGTGGAGATTCAGAATAAAGTGGTGCTCTTGAAGAGGGCATGGAAGCTCTACACCCTTTCCTCATACCTTGCCCTATGCATCTCTTCCATGTAGCTATTCATGAGTATTATCTTTCCATGATAAATTGGTGATTCAGTAAATAAAATGTTTCTCTGAGTTCAGTGAGCCATTATAGCAAATTAAACCCAAGGAAGTGGGGGTTGTAGGAACCTCTGATTTATAGCCAGTCAGAAGTATAGGTGACAACCTGGACTTGAGACTGTCATCTGAAGTTGGGGGCAAGGACCGTCTTGTAGAATTGAGTCCTTAACCTGTGGGATATGATGTTACCTCCATGTAGATAGTTTCAGAATTGAGTTGAATTGTAAGACACCCAGCTGGTGTTGGAGAATTGCTTGGTGGTACGGAGCACCGCCCCCCCCCCCCCCCAGTATTGGAACTTGGTACAGAATTGTGTACTTAATAAACTTTTCATTAATGGTTTAGCATTGGATGATTTCTTGAATTGGTGTTAATTTATTACCTTCCTTTTGTTTACCAGGAATCCATACCTGTTTTGTTTGTAAGCAGAGTGGAGAAGATGTTAAAAGGTGCCTTTTGCCCTTGTGTGGAAAGTTTTACCATGAAGAATGTGTCCAGAAGTATCCACCCACTGTCATGCAGAACAAGGGCTTCCGGTGCTCCCTCCACATCTGTATAACCTGCCATGCTGCTAATCCAGCCAGTGTTTCTGCATCTAAAGGTATGGGTTTCTCACATGGACTGGTCTAATTGTAGAACCTTGGTGTCATTGGTGTATTTCCAGATGCGATGTGGTGTATCTCTTCATGGCCTCTCTAGCTTTTGTCAGAGTACCAGCATTTTATGTGAGAGAGAAGAAAATAATGGACTAGTCCAACAGTTCCCACATTGTATTCTATGGAGCCCTGTTGTTACGTGGTGGCTTCAGATATTTGGATTTCACGTGATATTTAGTTTGAGAAAGTGTTCTGCTGTAGGTCTTCCTCTCCCTACTCCATTAGACCAAAATACATTCTTTTCCTGTGGACCCTTTATCTCTGTGGTTGTCAGATGTGATATTATTCAGGTACAAATTTAGGGCAGAATTTAGGTTTTTGTTTTGTGTTGATTTGTTTTGTTTTTTAAATTGGAAACTTCTATCCTGACACCTCTTTCCTGCTTTATAGAGAGCTGAGGTTTCCAAAAGTATGCCCAGAGAGTCCCTACTTCTCCCATAAGGGATTGAGCAGGAAACATTTACCAGATACTACTTAAGACATTTGTGCACATACCCAGTGTTTTGTCTTTTCTTCTAATTAGACTGGCAGTACCTTTTGTAATATGATTTCCTGAGCCTATAGATCTCATCGGTCTTAAGTACAGTAATTTCACTTGCTTGATCAAAATTATAGTTTAACTATCAGCTTATCTTCCCCTTTTCAGTTGCTGTTGTAGATTGCATTTAGGTGGTTTGGTAATGGTTTTTAGTAGGTGATGTATATTAGAGGACATATTTTATCTGGAAGGGGTGGGAAGTTTCATTCACCTAAAAATTCAGGCTTTAAGAATCAGTACCAGGCAATGAAAGCAAGCATTAGTCTTTCTCCTAGCTGCCTTTTTATTCTGATTGTGAACATCCCCCCTATTTAGTTTGGGGCTGATGCCAGGTTTCCTAGAAGTCAGGGCAGTGGATTGAATAGGGCTTTCCTGGGTGAGGCAGGCTCACTTAACAGTTGTGGGATCTGACTCCTTTATGGCAGCTTATCACATAGCTCCCATCTGAGCTTTTCATAGTGAATTGTGTGTTTTGTGATCCCTTGTCTACCTAGTAGTGCTTCCTTCTATTAGTGACATTTTCTCAGTGCTGACAAAGAGATTTCAAAACTCATGTTGCTTTTATGTTTGTTTTTCTTTTACTACTGGTTTTCCTGCTTCTTGTAATTTTAGGTCGTCTGATGCGTTGTGTCCGCTGCCCTGTGGCATACCATGCCAATGACTTTTGCCTGGCTGCCGGGTCCAAGATTCTTGCATCTAATAGTATCATCTGCCCTAATCACTTTACACCTAGGCGGGGCTGCCGAAATCATGAGCACGTTAATGTTAGCTGGTGTTTTGTATGCTCAGAAGGTAAGACATGACTGCTTAATATATGAATAGTCTAAAAAGAGATTAATACAATATTCTAATTGCAACAAAAATTATTTTCTTCACATTGTTACTAGAGAAATATTAGGAAGTAATGTCCTGAATTAATGATAACATAGCAAACGTTTAAACTTGTTTTTTTCCCCCAATAGGGAGAGGTTTTATTTTATTATTTTGAGTAATGACCTTATTTTTATTAAAACGATGAACAAATGAAGGGCACCTGAGTGGCACAGTCATTTGAGCATCTGACTATTGGTTTTGGCTCAGGTAGTGATCTTAGGGTAGTGGGATCGAGCCCTGCCTTGGGCTCAGCGCTTATCATGGAGTCTGCTTGAGCTTCTCTCTCCCTCTGCCCATTCCCCTATCCCCTACTTCTCGCGTGCATGCATGTGTACACACACACTCTCTTAAATAAATAAACAGATGTTTAAAAAAATAAATAATAAACAAATGAAACAATAAAGAAAAGGACATGGGAAAGGAAACAAAATCACCCTTGGAAAATGGGAGAATATGATCAAAAAAGAATACAAACTTCCAGTTAGAAGATGAGTAAGTTTGGGGGACTTAATGTACAGCATGGGAACTGTAGTTAACAATACTGTATTGTATATTTGCAAGCTGCTAAAGAGAGTAGATCTTAAAAATTCTCACTACCACCCAAAAAAAAAAAAAAAATTGTAACTATGTGAGGTGTTGGATGTGTTACCGAAACTTATTTCAGCAATCATTTCACAATATATACATATATCTAGTCATTCTGTTGTACACTTTAACCTTACACAATGTTATAGTTATATCTTAATAAAGCTGGGGGGGGAGGAAAGATAAACTGGAGGGAGGAAATCAATCTAAATTGGAGGGAGGGTGGGAGGAAATAAATAAATAATCCTAAATTGTCCCAAGTCCCACCATCAGAAAAAACCATTGGTTAAATTTAAGTGATACTACTTAAGACATTTGTGCATACACCCAGATAGCAGGGGTAGATACCTAGATAGAAACAGTTCTAGAAGATGGTATTAATATTGTGCAATTGTGTATCTTTTTTGTTAAATCGTTTATTCATGAATTTAAAGGGTGAAACAAAGGGAAAGTGAAGGAATTTATGAATGTCTATAAAATGTTTCCTCACTGTTAAGGATATTAATTCCTAGAAGTTCTTCTAAAGTGGAGGAAAAATAAATTTTATATCTTTTTTTTCCTTCAACTTAAAACATCTCCTTTAGAATAGTCAGTGTTGTGCTTCTTACATACTTTTTCTTTCCATTTTTCACAGCCTCATTTTTGCTAGTTATTATAAGTGGATGATTTAGTAATCATCACTAGTCTATTTACTGTGGTGCTTTTATAGTTCTCATTTCCTTATTTTAATTTTTTCTGTGGTGGGCTTAACTTCCAGGAAGCGCCCACAGGTGCTATAATCCTCTGCTTGAGGCTATTTGACATTTGCCCTCTATACCATAAGCCTGTGTTGGTTTGCTATAAAACTTGTAAGCTACATGTTCTATTTCTAAGACTGTTGTGGACATTGCTTCACTATTTTTTTCTGATGTTAAGGGTGGCACCAGTTCTCTTACCTAGTTTCTTCATTACTTTTCAAATTGACGAAATTTTGTTGATTAGTCATTTGGGGGGAAAAATTTCTCTCACTTTTCTGTTTTTGAATACTGGTAATGCAATTTCATGAAAACTTGGCTGGTTATGAACATTTTGAGGGACTGATATTTGTTTATTTGAGAGAGAGCATGTGTGCGATTGGAGGAGAGGGAGAAGCTTAAGCAAGCTCCACACCCAGCTTGAGCCCAGTGTGGGGCTCAGTCTTACAACCCTGGGAGCATGAGCTGAGCTGAAATTGAGTCAGATGCTTAACCAACTGAGCCACCCAAGTGCCCTCTGAGGAACTCAATTGAAAAGTCAAAATGTGTAATTGAATGAGCATCCCTTTTGAGAAATTTGGACATACTAAATAGTGCTAAAGCCAAAAAAAGAAGTTTTTTTTGACTGCTTTATGTGATTGAAAATGGTCAATTTGGAGTGTGTGTTCTTAGAAGATTTATGTAACATGACAATTTAAGGAAAAGTTAAACTTAACTGACTAGAGCTTTACACCAGGACATGGTTTGTATCCTCAAACTATGCTGCTAATACAGAATAAATAAAAAGAATGTTAAGTGCAGTTCTGTGGATAGAAAGGGAACCTTTGGTGTAGAGATGTTTTAATTCACAAAGTGGACATTTTTCTTTGTTCTTATAATACCTGCTTCTTATAACACGGTCTTGTGGTAGGTACTGCTGCCTCTTTATCGTAGCACCCTTCTTTTGTTTAGAAGAAAGTTAGAGATAAGAGTTTTGGTATTCAATAACATTTAAATATAACTTTCTATAATTCTGGTCTTAGACTAAAAACAGGTTTCTGGGAGGCTGAAGTGTAAGCTCCAAAAGTTTTCTACATTTCTTGGAGATGGGACGATGAGACAGTTTCAGCATTAGACCTTTCTTTTTATTTTTTAAGGAGAGAGAGAGAGAATTTTATGGAGGCTCCCGAGGGGCTTGATCTCATAACCCTGAGATTATGACCTGAGTCGAATTCCAGTCAGATGCTTAACTGACTGAGCCACCCAGGCGCCCCAGCATTAGACCATAATTCCAGAGTGGGATGAAATGAATGAGATGGTTTAGAGTGAGGGTGCCCATAGCATTCCTGACATGGAGCATCCTAACTGAAAAGCTATCGAATCCAATAATGGATACTCATAATGATAACTTAGTCACCTAGGAAACTTAGTAGCTGCAGCAGCAGCCCTCAAAAGTGTGATCCAAGATCCTTCGGAAGGGGTGAGGACCCAGAGGCCCTTTTAGGGGCTTCCATGAAATCATAACTCTTTTCATAATAATAATAAGATATCACGTGCCTTTTATAGTTTGTTGACATTTGCACTGATGGTTCAAAAACCAGTGGTGGGTAAAACTGCTGGCACCTAATACAAATCAAGGCATTGGCTCTAAAACATACAAGTAGAATCAGTCATTATATTCTGTATTACCACATGCTCTCAGTAAAAAAAAAAAAAAAGTTTCACATAAGACTGTTCTTGAATAACATTTATTAATTTTATTAAATCTCAACCCTCAGGTGAACATTGTTTTAATATTCTGTTATAATAAAATAGAAGTACACTAAAGTAGATCTGTTGCATACTGAAGGTTATCTTAAGTTAAAGCACTCATGTAGTTGAGTGGCACCTGGGTGGTGCAGTTGGTTGAGTGTCCGATTCTTGGTTTCAGCTCAGATCATCATTTAGGGTTCATGAGATTGAGCCCTTGTGTTGAGCTCCCCGCTTTGGTGGGGAGTCCGCTTGGGATTCTCTCTCCCTGTCCCCTCCCCCTGCTGTGTCACACTTTTTCTCTTCACCCCACAAGTAAATAAATCCTTAAAAAAATATTTGTGGGCGCCTGGGTGGTTCAGTTGGTTAAGCGACTGCCTTTGGCTCAGGTCATGATCCTGGAGTCCCGGGATCGAGTCCCACATCGGGCTCCCTGCTCAGCAGGGAGTCTGTTTCTCCCTCTGACCCTCTTCCCTCTCGTGCTTTCTATCTCTCATTCTCTCTCTCTCTGAAATAAATAAATAAAATCTTTAAAAAAAATTTGCAAAAATGTAAAACTTGTTAGCTCACTAACAATTTTTTATTTTGGAAAATATAGTTATTTTTTTTACAAAAATGTTATTTTTATTAACATAATAGATTTATTGTTATTTTTAAGTGAATTAACAAATGTTTTATTAGATTTATTATTAATTTTATGACCTGAGCCGAAATCCAGTCAGATGCTTAACTGGATGCTCTAAATATTTATTAGATTTATTAATTATTTTATTAGATTTAATTTATTATTTTTAAGTGAATTAATAAATATTTTAAAAATTTCTTAGTTTTGGTTCCAGTTTAGTAAGTTTAATATTTTTAGCCTACATAAACAAAACTTCTTTGGGACTCTCCATCATTGTTCAAGAGTATAAAGTTATCCTGAGTCCAGAAAGCCTGAGAACTGCTGGTCCTACTCTCTAAGATTATCCTGCTATTAGACAACAGAGACAGAGTAGAGCCTTAGGACATTTTTGCCCGTGTAGGGAGAAAGCTGAAGGTGATCATTCAGAGTATTAGGATAATAATATGGTAAACTGCTAAATTGAAAGGAACAAGTTCCTGGAATTCAGCAATGTGCTTAAAATTTATTTTCTCTTACCTCTTCCACAGAATGTCACTTTTTTCTCTTTTGCTTTCTTTTGATGGTTCATGTAGTTTTCCCTCTTCTGTCTTACTGTCCTTTCTCCTATACATCTCCCTTACTGCCACCAGATAAACTCTCCTGCCTACCTCCCATCCATTTACCCAGATTAATTCTGTTGATTTCTTTTGTCATATTCTCTCTCAGCTCATATCATGTCCTTCCCTGCAAAACTGTTTGCCACTATTTCCCCTCAGCTCTGTCCTTAGCCTTTCTTCAGTGGGTATTCTTATATGCAGATTTCTTTTCATGCTATATAACCTCCTTTTAAGGCCTAGTGCAAAGGCCTTGTTGTACAGGAAATATTTCTAGTGTGTTATGAAAGCCAGCTTACTAAAAGGAAGATTTTTCTACCAAGTCCATGTAGTTGGCAAACTACACGGTTAATCAGATTGTGACTTAGCAGATAACTAAACATAAATAGGAAATGTTCTAGAAGGTGTATTATTGGGGCAGGTAAATTATGTCACTGTACATCACTCTTATGTCCCATGCTAAGATTGTTCGACTCATCCTACGAAATGCACAAGAATAGCTAAATATGAGTTTCAGAGCAGAGAGTACAGGCTATATGTATTGAGTAAACAAGTTCTTCAAACTTGTTGTAGCAACAGACTTTTTTCCAAATGAAATATCACTGAATCAAGCTTCAGTATACAACAGAGATAAAAGGAGAGCTTCTTTAATTGAAAAGGAGTTGGGTCTTAAGCACACAGTCCTGGCCCCAAGAAAATAAACACCCCAGAGCTTAACACCCCAGAGCTTATTTTAAGAGCTTGCTGCAGATGATTGAGAAAAGGAAAAAGTCAGCCTGGATAGGATGGTGTCACAGAATCTAAGTTTTTTATAGGATATTACGAGGCAAAAGGGGCACAGTAAAACTCAGATGATGTGGACATATACTTTGCTAAGGCTTTATGCCCCACTAACTTCAGGATGAGATTTGGAGTTACATGCTTGAGTCTAGCATGTTTGAAACATGCTCGTTTCTGGCATAAGATAATAGGGTATTTTTGATGGCTGCATAATATTCCTGTGTGTGTGTGTGTGTGTGTGTGTGTGTGTGTGTGTGTGTGTGTGTGTGTGTGTGTAAATATCCAGTAGTGCAATTGCTGGGGCGTAGGGTAGCTCTATTTTCAACTGTTTGAGGAACCTCCATACTGTTTTCCAGAAATCTTGCCATTTGCGACGACATGGATGGAACTAGAGGGTATTGTGCTAAGTGAAATAAGTCAATCAGAGAAAGACATGTATCATATGATCTCACTGATATGAGGAATTCTTAATCTCAGGAAACAAACTGAGGGTTGCTAGAGTGGTGGGGGATGGGCGGGAGGGGGGAGGCTGGCTGATAGACATTGGGGAGGGTATGTGCTATGGTGAGCGCTGTGAATTGTGTAAGACTGATGAGTCACAGACCTGTACCTCTGAAAGAAATAATACATAATATGTTTAAAAAAAAAAAAAA
The DNA here is from genome assembly GCF_009762305.2 of Zalophus californianus. Classification (NCBI taxonomy): domain Eukaryota; kingdom Metazoa; phylum Chordata; class Mammalia; order Carnivora; family Otariidae; genus Zalophus; species Zalophus californianus. The sequence continues at coordinate 89,121,537 of NC_045599.1, read as the reverse complement.
GATGGTAGGAAGGGAAAAGTGAAGGGGGCGAAATCGGAGGGAGAGATGAGCCATGAGAGACGATGGACTCTGAGAAACAAACTGAGGGTTATAGAGGGGAGGATGGTGGGGGGATGGGTTAGCCTGGTGATGGGTATTAAAGAGGGCATGTATTGAATGGGGCACTCGGTGTTATACGCAAACAATGAATCATGGAACAGTACATCAAAAACTAATGATGTGATTAACATAATAAAATAAAATTTAGAAAAGATAATAGGGTATTTATTATATTCCTTAAATATGAATCCTCTATCTGAAATTTTTTATAGTCTGAAACTATGAAGATTTCATCCTCAGATACATAAACTGAATTCCTCTGAAAATCTTTAGGAAGTGAAAATTCATTGTCATTGCAGTATATGTAATTATCCTGGTGTCTGAAAACCTCAGTGGAGAAGGGGAGAACATTTATTTAACTAAGTTTAGGCAATAAACCACATTAGTACCTATGATTTTGGTCACCAGTAAAAATCACAGATATTTCAGTTGTAGATATCTTAAAATATTTTGCAATCATTGTTACTGCTAGATCTTATGTATTACAAAGAAACATATGTAACTCTAATCTCTTATTTTAACATTTTGATAATTATACCTTAATGTAACAGTGTCCTTTTAATTTATGTGTTAGGTTAATGTTTATAAATGTTATTCTGAAAAGAGCCCATAGGTGTCAGAGTGCCAAACATAAAAAAGATAAAAGAGTAATTTTAAAAGGGGAAAGGAACTGACCATATGGGGACTACTTATGTGTTAAACATTACTGTGCCATTTATTCACTGTTTAGTCTTCAAATAGATGTGATTATTTACTGTTCGGTGTGGAAAATTTAGTGTATTGTCTTTTAGTGAAGAGAAAGAAATGTGTATATGCCCATAACTTGACTTTGAGCGGTTGACTTCTGACCTCACTGCCCTAACCTAATTTTGCCAATGGGACCTTATGTTTATTTGCTGTGAATATAACAAACCCTCAAGGTTGTGGTTCACAGGGAATATTGGAGAGGGAATAAGTGCTCTTGTAGAAGTCTTTCTGAATAACTAAATTACTAAGCCCTTCGCTGGGAGTTAAATAATTGGTTAGGAGCAAAAGCTGTTTCAGCTGGGTTATTATATGCAGTCTTGTGATTCTGAGTGCCAGATTTTTTGATTCCCACAGGAGGCAGCCTTCTGTGCTGTGATTCTTGCCCTGCTGCTTTTCATCGTGAATGCCTGAACATTGATATCCCTGAAGGAAACTGGTATTGCAATGATTGTAAGGCAGGCAAAAAGCCACATTACAGGGAAATTGTCTGGGTAAAAGTTGGACGATACAGGTGAGTGAGCATGAAGGAAATTGGCACTGACTTCTTTTACCATCCCATCCTCTGTTTCTTGGGATCTCAGATACAGTGCTTAACTCTTTTCTTTTTTCTTTTCCTTCCTTCCTTCCTTCATAATTTTTCTGATTAAGCAAGGTCCACCCTTCTCCCCATTAATTTTCCATTACAAAAGAAAAAAACTACTAATTTTTATGTTTTGTGATTATAGGAATAATACATATTCCCTGTAGAGAATTCATTAATGAAAATAAAATCCATAACAAACAAGGAAGATACATTGCTAGCAGTTTGGAGTATTTTCTTAGAGACACACCAATGCATGTACCCTCAAAATAATTGGCCTTATATTTTATACTCAGTTTTGTGTCTTTTCCTTTTTAAAATTATTTTTATTGAACATGGAACATACAAAAGAATATCATAACATGCATGATTTAAAAGAATCAGAAAGGAATATCTGTGTATGTACCTCTCATTTAAAGAAAATAGCATATTGCTAGTACTTTTGAGGCTCCCTCCATGACCCTTTCTGAATCCACTCTCTTCCCACCCCGAGAGGTAAGCACTATACTACATTTTGTGTTTTTTATTCCTTTGCCTTGCTGTAATGGTTTACCACACGTATAATGTTTTGTTCTGCATGTTTTAGACCTTTTCATAAAGAAATTGTTGCTATATTTTCCTGCAGCTTGCTTTTTTCATTTACTGTTACGCTCCTGAGATTTAATAGTAGTTAGTGCAGTGCTCTAGTTCATACTTTGCTGTTCTACATTTCTTCTTGATATAGTCTTAACAAAACAGTGCAGTTCGTTTATCCATTCTCCTTTTTGGACTATGAGCATTTTGTTAGTGTTCCTTAGTGTACATGCACAGTTTTTCTAGGAATAGGGGTTTCCAGCTGAAATAGCTAATGCCAAATTGTCTTCCTAAAGTGGACGAAAAGCATTAATTTACATGCTTTTTATTTTCGGAGGCATTTCTTGGTGTCATTGTTCTATGCCCCTCACAATTTTTGAAACTTTTCCTTTTTAAAGGCTAAATTATATTTCATTGTATCATATACTATAGGTACTTTAACATCCCCTAAATGTTGGGCATTTCGATTGTTTCTAGGTTTTCATTCTTATAGATAATACTTTAGTGAACATTATAGTCAAAGCTTTGTTTATATCTTCTATGAGATAATTATTTAGTGTTAAATTATTATTTCCTTTATAGATTCCTTAAAGTAAAATAACTGAGTCTAAAAAGTATATATGTGAGCACATCTGTGAGAATGGCCATTTTCAGGTTTTCAGCACATACTGCTTATTTGTTCTCTAGTTAGATTGTAAAAATTGACTAGGTTGGACTTTCATGTAGATAGACATCACTATTCCTTATTCCTGTCCTAAAAGGTAGGTCATTTTCTTAGTGTCTTGCAGTCTTCTAAAGGTTTCCTTCCTTGTTTTCACCTTTCCCAGGTGGTGGCCAGCTGAGATCTGCCATCCTCGAGCTGTACCTTCCAATATCGATAAGATGAGACATGATGTGGGCGAGTTCCCTGTGCTCTTCTTTGGGTCTAATGACTATCTGTGGACACATCAGGCCCGAGTCTTTCCCTATATGGAGGGGGATGTGAGCAGCAAGGATAAGATGGGCAAAGGCGTGGATGGGACATATAAAAAAGGTAACTTTATATTTTTGTTTCTCAGGCCAACACAGACCTCTGTTGCCCAAGTATCTATTCTGTTACGTGTTAGAATTCACATATGTTCCGTTAGCGGCTGTGTTCTGCTCTCTGGGGCAGCTACAGGATTTTACAGGAAAGTTGATCCACATAATTCATTACTTTTGAGCCTAGCCTTTATGTAACAGGAATTTCCTTGAGGGAGGTTTTTGTCTTACCAGTTCTGTTTTCTCAGCATCTTATCAAAAGTACTGGAGCTTTGGAACTATTTTATAGCCTAAACCCTGTGGTTTGCTAGACAAGAGTCAGATTCTCTAATAGAGTTGTGTTTGTTCCAAGGAAGTTACAGAGAAGTTATAGAGCAAAATAAAATAGTGAAAGTCAAAGCATAAATGTTCTGAATCAAAAGGGATTTTTTTAAGCTGGCCTAGCAGTGAAGGAGTGGGGACATTTGGGTTAGAAGGAGTTGAGTCAACTATGAGCCTCAGTTTTCTCTTACTATATAATGAGTAAAGGTTGCACTGGGAATTCAGTGAGGTAATAAAAACAACCAGCAGAGCGCATAGTTGGTATCCGATCAATGATAATTATCTTCTTCCTTTAGCTGTCCTTTGAAAGGCAGTATAGGTATCTCGTATTATTCGAAGATACTTGGACATTGAAGTATATAGATTTTGTATGGTGAGGTGGAGATTCTAAGCAGGTAAAACTTTCTCATAAGGTGAAGATTCAAAGAAAATTCTAAGCAGGTGAAACTTCCTGGATGGGGAGTGAGAATCATGTCCATAGGGAACAAGTTTCACAAAGGTTCCGTTTGCCTCCTGTCATTTCAGTGGGTCCTCACTTACCTGTTGGCCATGTGGTTTCTGTGTGGATATGGGTTATTAGTATTAACACTATAGGAGCTTGGCTCTTGAGTCTTGTAGTCTTGGATGGTCAGGGACCACTTGACCAACATCTTTGCCTGTGTAGAGCTGGCCACCACAGAGGCTGGGGGAGAAGGTAGAGTTGTAGGGACTACCACAAGTCTGATTCTGCTGAAGCTCTGGGATTCTACTCTCCTATGCCTCAACCCTGGGCTGGCGGGGTGCCTCTGCCTTCAAAGAATACATGTTTTTATGGGGGAATTGGACACAGATACAAGCAGTCAAAATGTTATTCATTGCGTGTTGTGGCAGAACTGTGCATGGTATGCTATGGGAACAGACCAAGAGGAAGCATAACTGTGCTGGGGATCAAAGTTGGAAGTCATGGATTGGTTTTTTCCAAGTGATTTTTGAGGAGTGAACCTTAATAATAATCGTTATCATTTGTTGTTTGCCAGGCCCTGTTCAGTTTGTTTTCTGCTTTAACTCCTTGTGGTAATAGTATTAGTTAGGTGTCACTATCCTTATCTTACAGATGAGGAAAGTGAGGCACATAAAAGTTAAATTACTTGCCCTAGGTGCCAGTGCCAGTAAGTAGAGGAAGATTTCAAACTCTAGCATTCAGGCTCCAGAATCTACACTCTTCACCCCTACATTGATGGTGAAGAAGTTAACAAATGAAAATCTTAACAAGAAGATAGCACATGTGAAAGCATATGTTAAATCTAACATGTTGAGTGAATGACCTCTAGTTATGTGGTATAGTTTAATATGGGGTTGGGGGAACACAGGGCTGTTAGCCAGAAAAGGTGGTAGGTAAGTTTACATGGTCAGAGCAGAATTTTTAGGGATCTTTGAGTTTTGGGACTATAGAAGGTGAGAGGCTGTGGCCAGTGATGTCTGTGATGTGGCTGTTTTGGTAGTTCCAGGCAGAGATGACAAGATTGTGAAGTGAGGTGTCCCTGGGGTGGTGAGGATGATGGGTACTTGAATAGACATTAAGTAAACAGACTAGTCAGGACATGCTGAATAATAGAATCAAGAAAGGAGTGATTATTTAAAACACACACACACACACACACACAACAAAAGCTCTGTTAAATGTTTAACAGGGAAATGGGGAAAAGGGGATGGACCCTTTTCTTTAAAGAATTGACAGAATATGGGGAAAGCTACAGAGAGGAAAGAGGGGCAAGAATTGGAGTTCTTTTCAGAGTTTTTAATCTAGGTTACAAAGAACGAATTTTGAAAAAGAATGAAAAGCTTGTTTTAAGTGGAAAAGAATGAGAATCTTAAGATTTTGTTGGACTTCTAAGATACTACAGTCTTTTAATTTTAAGCACATGAAAGTACAGGACTTGAATAAAATCAGCTCTGAAGGTCTACGTATCATTACAGCTAATAATGGACGTTTACAGAGTGAATCTTAGGAGAGACTAGGACGGGTGCTCTTCAGAGAATCAGGCAAGAAGGAGAGGAAAACTTGAACTTCGAATTTCTTCCAGAGGAATGCAGCATGTTATTTGGCACCTAGGAGACAGAATGTTTCTGGAGGCAGGAGGTTCGGAACTGAGGAAAGAATTAGGCTTAATTAAGCACAGTGACTTTGCTGAACAGATACAGTCTTGTTGTTGTTGTTAGGAGATGTTATTTGGTGGCTTTTTCAAATCATTTAGCTGGATTTGTTTTGGTTTTGTTTTAAATTTTCCTCTGAAGGTGGTAGTCTATATTGTGCCATGTAGTGGTAGGTTATGTTTTGTCTTAATGCTATATCTGAATACCCTGGGGACTATAAATTAACTTGAAAATAGCAGTAATATGTAATTCTTAGTTGTCTATATAGTGCTGGCTGATTTTTTTTTTTTAAGATTTTATTTATTTATTTGAGAGAGAGAGCACGAGTTGGGGTGAGGGGGGAGAGGGAGAAGCAGGCTCCCCGCTGAGTAGGGAGCCCGATATGGGGCTTGATCCCAAGACCCCGAGATCATGACCTAAGCTGGAGGCAGACACTTAAATGACTGAGCCACCCAGGCGCCCCAGTTGCTGGCTGATTGTTGTCTAAAACATGGATTTTCTCCAACTTTAAAGGGGAAAAAACGGCAAAATAAACAACTCCACCCAAGATTAAGTGACTTGTGCTGTGTGTTTTCTTAGCTCTTCAGGAAGCTGCAGCAAGGTTTGAGGAGTTAAAGGCCCAAAAAGAGCTAAGACAGCTGCAGGAAGACCGAAAGAATGACAAGAAGCCGCCACCTTACAAACATATAAAGGTGAGAAAAAAACGCAGGAGACTATCTCCAGGAGAGACCCTGTTATAGAGTACTGTTTTCCTGCTGTGTTCATGAAGAGGTTTGGAAGCAGAAGCAGAGTTGCTTTTGGGTAGAGGTGTGAACTTGAAGGAAGATAAGAAAAAGTTCCAGAGCACCATTCCTAGCACATTGTCTACAGCTTCTATAAAGTCAGTTGTGTGTTGATAACTGTTTCTGTTGCCTTGGAAAGTCTTCTTATAGAAGTGGAGTGGATTAGAGTCTGTGCACAGGCAACATCTTGCAGTTTGAAGGCGACTCAAGCATGATAAAAAATGATAAATAGCCCTTAGATAGTATGAATAATACACATGGTAAGTCTTCTTGGTAATGGCTGATACTAAAGATATTTTAGGTAACCAGTATGATTAGGTTTCCCAAGGTCAGGAGAATTCATGTTATGTGTACCTAACCCCTAATGTGCCTAGTAAAAGAGTCTTCACCATTTATCATCTGGGTGCAACGGACCCTTTGTATTTTTCAATGTTTTAAATCATTTTTATGAATAATTTATAGAAGTAAAAATACAGGAATAATGAACAAATTTTTTTAGACATTTTAGTAAGTATTTATTAAAACCTCTCTTTAAAAACCCAATTTTTATTGTTAATTGCAATGTTCAAACATCAGAAAACATGAAAGAATACCATTAGCTCTATTAACAGAATGAGACTGCCCGGGTTCTTGTTGTAAAATATTTGTGGTGATGTCATGCCTGAATAAGAATACCATATTTCTTTTTTGTCAATAGAAATTCATTGTTAGTATAGCCATTGATATTTGAGTTTCTGAAGTCTTGGAGTCTGAGGTTTCATGTAGAGATCAATTTCATCACTATCTTTAGAGTCTAATGTGGTCAAGTATATCCCAAGTATTCCATGGGACATACTGAAACTAAAAAAACTATTTAAAAAAAAAAATCTGAAATTCAGATTTAATCAGGTGTCCTGGATTTTTAAAGCAACCCTACTAAAAGCAGACTACAAAGATGTTATCTCTAACCTTTCATACTTTCTGGAAAGATGACTTAATACTTTGGGCAATGCAACAGAGAAACTAAAGCGTCACTATTTCGCTGTTACATGCATAAGGTTTTGTAATTCCATCATTTTTCTGTTTTGTTAGTTTAGTCTCTTTTGGTAAAGGTGGGAATGACTGATGAGTAACTATGAATAACGGTGAAACAGTAAAATGTTATGAGTTACAGGAAATTAAGAACACTAAAATTCCATAATATAGCTTAGATTTTTTAAGGGTTTTTTTCTTTTTAAGATTTTATTTATTCATTCATGAGAGAGAGAGAGAGAGAGGCAGAGGGAGAAGCAGGCTCCCAAGATTCAGGGAGCCTGATGCGGGACTCGATCCCAGGACCCTGGGATCATGACCCGAGCCGAAGGCAGACGCTTAACCATCTGAGCCACCCAGGCGCCCTTTTTAAGGGGTTTTAATGGATGTACATAGTAGTTGCAGGATAGAATGAGGGGTTTTTTTTCTTCTTTTTTTTTTTAAGTGAATTTTCTTTTTGATCTTTAGAAGACCTCTAAGAAAATAAAATTCATAAAATATCAATCCTTACAAATAAAACTGCTGAAGAAAATACACTCAAAACCTAAAATTGGGTCTAAATGGACGCTGGTGGTGGTGTACTGAGAGTTCAAATGGAGTTATTGTGCGTGGAGTTCTAAGTGTAGTTAGGCCTCAAAAGGGGGAGAAGAATCTGGTTCCCACAGTCTTAGGTGTCAGACAACAGCAAGGGAGGCATTTCAGAGTTGTACATCAAGCATAATGAGCTCTTGAGAGAGCAGCTTCCTGGGGAGTGATCTAAATCAGAGAATTTAGAAGCCAACTTCTTTCCTCCATACCCCCTCCCCACCTTTTTAAAAACAAATACATTTCCAGGAAAAATGTTAGAACAAGGGTTGGCAAACTATAGTCCATGGGCCAAATCTGGCCTACTATGGTTGGGAAAAAAATTAAAATGAGAAGAATAATTCTAGGGACATGAAGATTACATGAAATTCAAATATCAGTGCCCATAAATGACGTTTTGACACTCATCCACGCTTATGTAGAAATTGTCTTTTGCTTCTTTTATGCCACAGTGACAGAATTGAGCTACATCTGTAGCCTGTAGAGCCCAAAGTATTTACTGTCTAGCCTTTTACAGGAGAGGTTTGTTAATCCCTGATATAGAGTGAGCATTAAACTGTACTTATGTATCTATATTGTTCTTAATCATGTGGGGGTATTTTTGTTTGTTTTTGCTTGTATGTTATGTTAGGCAAGAAACTTACTTGGGATTAATAACAAGTTAGATCGGATGTTAAGAAAGAATGGTTGAAACATATCTTTATAGAGAGAAAAGGAGTAGGGTGAAACTTTTATGGGAGGGAGGTCAGGTAAACATACCTTGAAACAGACAGGTATGTTCTGATGCCCTATGTGTAGGACCTGCGATCGGAGGTGAGTGAGTCAGTCCTTACCGTCTGTCCCCTTAGAGTTTGCTTTCCTCAGGGTTGTGACTTCCATTTACATGTGGTAGTAGTATTCCTCCATTAACAAAAAGTTTACAGGTTTGTTTTGTTTTGTTTTTTAAGATTTTATTTATTTATTATGAGGAGAGACAGAGCACACAAGCAGGGGAAGCAACAGAAGCAGTCTCCCCGCTGAGCTGGGAGCCCGACAGGAGGCTTGATCCCAGAACTCTGGGTTCATGACCTGAACCAAGCACAGACCCTTAACCATCTGAGCCACCCAGGTGCCCCAAGAAGTGTACAGCCTTTGCCAGTATTTTGAAGTATCTGGGAAGAGATCTGGCAGAGTTACATCCTTGTAAGGTGTTATCAAGAACTGGTTTGAGGACAGTTTATTTCTATAAACAGATTGGAGATTTTATAATATTGTTCAAGAAGAGGCAAAAACTAAAATGTTAGAAATGGAACCTTTTGGGAATTTATTTATTTATTTTAAAAGATTGTATTTATTTATTTGACAGAGAGAGACACAGTGAGAGAGGGAACACAAGCAGAGGGAGTGGGAGAGGGAGAAGCAGGTGATGCGGGGCTCAATCCTGGGACCCCGGGATTATGACCTGTGCCAAAGGCAGACGCTTAATGACTGAGCCACCCAGGCGCCCCCCCCTTTTGGGAATTTAGAGGATGGAAATAACTGTTTTGCTAATCATAGTGATTTCATTTTATTTTATATATATATATATATATATATATATATTTTTTTTTTTTTTTTTAAGTAGGCTCCACGCTGGGAGCCCAATGCAGGGCTCAAATTCACGACCCTGAGCTCAAGAGCCGGATGCTTAACTGACTGAGCCACCCAGGTGTCCCAGTCATAGTGATTTTAGATTGAATGGATGTGATAATCTAGAATATTTGATGTGACAAATAATTAAAAGAACATTAAAAGAAAAAATAATCATAGTATCTACCATGTTTAAGAGGCTGATAGACTCTGTACTAGACTTTTTACATATATTTCTTAATCTCACAATAATCTTGCAAGTGAAGTGATTTATCAGAATCATAAAACTCCTGAAAAGCCAATTTTTATGTATGGGATGGGTTTTTGAAGACTCACAGTTTGGCTATTCCAAGTGAAATAATAACAGGTAGGGGGGAACTCATGTGCACAAATCCATCTGTTATGGAATGTCTATTTTTTTCTCAGAAAATGCTCACGGCTTCAGTGTTACAGCAGCTGTTTGATCTCTGTTTTATTCACTGTAGTTTTTAGTACTAGCACCACTACTAAATAAATACATGAGTGACATTGCTGTAGTCTATTAAAAAGATTTCAAACTGTGATAATAAATATTAAAATTATTTCTTCACATACAGAAAGAATCCCAGTTACCCAGAGACATTTTCATGCCAACCATTTACCACTTAAGAATTTTTTTTTATGAAGAATTTTTTTTTTTTTTTTAGGGGCGCCTGCATGGCTTAGTCATTAAGTGTCTGCCTTCGGCTCAGGTCATGATCCCAGGGTCCTGGGATCGAGCCCCACATCGGGCTCCCTGCTCGGCGGGAAGCCTGCTTCTCCCTCTCCCACTCCCCCTGCTTGTGTTCCCTCTCTCTCTGTGTCTCTATCAAATAAATAAAAAATCTTTATAAAACAAAAATGTAGCAGCTAACATGGCGCCACCATGTGGTAATAGCAGAAACCCAGTTTATACTTAACTTGGCCTACCAGCTTTGAAATTATGATTTTCATAAAATGATTTTTTAAAAATTTTTGTGGGATCCCTAATGTGTATATTAAGTGAGGCTTTATGTCAGATTGCCTTAATCTTTTTTTCCTCCAATTTTTTATTGTAAAATATAGATAATGTAAAATTTATTAGTTTAATCATTTTTATATAGTTCAGTGATATTAAATGCATTCATAATGTTTGCATCCATTACCACCATCCATCTCTAGAACTCTTTTCATCTGGTTAAACTGAAACTCTGTACCCATTAAACATTAACTCCCCATTCTCCCCTCCTTGTTGCTTGGCAACTACCATTATACTTTTTCCTCTATGATTTTCACTACTCTAAGTACCTTATATACATACAATATTTGTTTTTTTTTAATCATTGGCTTATTTCACATAACATAATGTCTTCCAGGTTCATCCATATTGTAACGTGTCAGGATTTCCTTTCTTTTTAAGCTGAATAATATTCCATTATTTGTACCCCATTTAGCTGTTGTGAATAATGCCCTAAGTTCAAAATCATGTAAAATGTGGCATGCAACTTCAAAGAAAAGAAGTCTACCTTCTATAGGTCCTGAGTTGTCTTGTGTTGACTTGCCTGATGTTCTGTAGTATGTGTTTCTTCTGCAGGTGAACCGTCCTATTGGCAGGGTACAGATCTTCACTGCAGATTTGTCCGAAATTCCCCGTTGCAACTGTAAAGCTACTGATGATAACCCCTGTGGGATAGACTCTGAGTGCATCAATCGCATGCTGCTCTATGAGTGCCACCCCACAGTATGTCCTGCCGGAGGACGCTGCCAAAACCAGTGCTTCACTAAGCGCCAGTATCCAGAGGTTGAAATTTTCCGAACATTACAGAGGGGCTGGGGTCTCAGGACAAAAACAGATATTAAAAAGGTGAAGAAAATTTTTCATAATTTCCAGATTTTTTTTCTTCTTTGCAATTACTTAATATGAGTAATTATTCTTGATGAATATGAGAAAATGATCATCAGAGGAAAGATAACATAGTGTTAAGGATTAACCTTACTGTTGGGTCTTGCTGTGTCCTTCTAGAGTGTTTTTTTTTTCCTTCTAGAGATTAGGTGCTTGAGAATAGTCTCCTTTACCTCTAAAGTCCTTAGTATTGCTCATGTTCATGGTGTGTGAGGATGAAAAAATGAAGGAAATTCATAGAGATACTATGGCCTTACTTTCTCTTTTGTGACAATTCTGGAACTTGTAGTTAAGAGGAAGGGGATAGTATGTGATACAGAGGTGTTAATCACCTAATAAAATAAAAACTTTTTACTAAGGGAAAATCGGTTTTGGTTCATGGAAAATGAAGAAGAGGATTAGGCCTCTAATAAAAGTGCAGTAACATCTTCAACTTCAAACTTAGAAGGACCTGCAAGTTTCTTTTCTTTAATTTTTATTGTGTTATGTTAGTCACCATACATTACATCATTAGTTTTTGATGTAGTGTTCCATGATTCATTGTTTGCATATACGTGCCCTCCTTAATACCCATCACCGGGCTAACCCATCCCACACCCCCCTCCCCTCTAAAACCCTCAGTTTGTTTCTCAGAGTCCATAGTCTCTCATGGACCTGCAAGTTTCTAATAGAGAATATTATATAGTCTTTGTGTAGAATCAATCTTATTTGACATTTTAATAAAATAAACCTTACTCTATTTATGCTTTCTAAAGAATTTTATTGAAGTTTGTTTCTAGAAAAGGAAATGAATATTGGCTGGTCTGTTTCGTTATTTGCTAAGTAGCTATTATGTGTCTGCTGTGTGCCAGGCATTGTGCTGCAAATGCAGTGTTAAGTAAGAGAGGCATAGGCCGTGCTTTCATAAAGTTTACATTCTAAGGGGGCAAGACATTGATCAAGTAGTCACCCAGTGTGGAAGCACAATGGGTTCTGGAGGCATATGGTAAATGGTAAGGGCCTGAAACTAGCTTTGACTCTGAGAATCTTTTAAGTTGAGAATTGAAATATAAGTAGTTGTTGGCTTAGGCTAGGTGAGTGTTAAAGCATTGCTGTCAAATTGGACAGCATGAGGGAAAGCCAGTATGACTGTAGCAGAGTGAGTCAGGAGGACAGTATTATAAATGTGGAAGGGCAGCAGGCAGGGTATATTCCAAGGAAAAGGAACATAGTTTATGGAAATTGACTTTCAGGTTTTGGGGCAGTTCAAGGGATTTATATTTATATCATTTGAGATGAGAGAGTGTTTGTATCATATAAGACTATAATATTACTAAATTATATACATGTAAAATTATTTTTTCAACCCCTTGACTATTTTAATGGAGCCCTAGTTTACTTACTTCCATGTTGGTTGATCTTTAATGTCCATTCCCAGTCTTTCTCCTGGTGACAGTGATAGGAGTGAGGAGGTGTTTTTCATTGTCAAATAGTTGAAGCATCATATTTATGTTTCTTGAATAAACCTTTGTTAAATTGATTAGGTACATGTACATGAACTGCTTTGGAGATTGTTATTTTCATTAATTTTTTTTTAAAATAAGGTGTACCTGGGAATACAGTTGTGCTTTTTGCCATTAAGAACTATTTCTTGTTCTAGGGTGAATTTGTGAATGAGTATGTGGGTGAGCTAATAGATGAAGAAGAGTGCAGAGCTCGAATCCGTTATGCCCAAGAACATGATATCACTAATTTCTATATGCTTACTCTAGACAAAGTAAGTGTTATTTCCATTGTTATAAGATTGTGAAATTGATATTGTCCCAGCCATAGTGTTTGTAGGCATGTAATTCACTGCCCAAAACAGCGTCTTTCCCTTATATTTGTAGGGTTTGCTTTGTCGAGGTTCTGGAGTAGCTAAATTTGCTCATTTCTGGCCACACATCCCTTGCCAGAGTCAGCAGAGCTACTGTTTGCATTCTTTTTGAACTGTCCTATACAAGTTGGGTATTACGTCTTTTAGTATTTTTCCTATTAGATTAAAACCTGAAGCCAGCCAAGTAAATAATCATTCTTTCATCCTTTTATTTTACAGATTCAGAAACTGATTTGTTAATATTTAGTTCATTGACAAGGTCATATAAATTGTAGAACTCCGCTTCTGAACCCAAGTCATCTTTCCAATCATAGGAATTTGCTGATGAGTTTAATTTCATTGGTGCCTAGAATTATATTTGGGACTCATTCCTAATTCCAGCATTCTAATATGTTTATTTTCTGTGTATTTGACATTCTTCCTTGTACCTGAATACTAAGGTCTGCTAGCAATCCCCGACCCCTTCCATTGGCTATTATAACAATTCTTTCCTGGTGTAAAACTTCATGAACATTTATTAAGTTGAACCCTTTGGTTTGTGAGATCATCACCTCCAGATATTCAGATCTTCATTTGGGATGGGGTCTCAACATCAGTATTAAAAACTCCTTAGCTGATTTCTAATGTGTAGCCCCAGGGTTCAGGACCACCAAATTGAGAGGATGGGGCAAGCTGCTGCTTCTAGGGCAGTGGTCCTCAAACTTCAGCATAAATCAAAATTACCTACTGGGCTTGTTATAACACGGATTGCTGGGCCCTCCCTCAGAGTTTCTGCTTTTAGTATATCTGAAGTGCAGCCCAAGAATTTGTATTTCCAACAAATAATTGATATGGTGCTAGTGATAGATTAGTGACTACACTTTGAGAACCACTCCTGGGAGAATCAAATTATACAAATAGGAACTCTAGCTTGTTAGAATATATAGGAAGTATCTAATGAGCATCATCTCTTGGAATTCTAGGACCGGATCATTGACGCTGGTCCCAAAGGAAACTATGCTCGGTTCATGAATCATTGCTGCCAGCCCAACTGTGAAACACAGAAATGGTCTGTGAATGGAGATACCCGTGTTGGCCTTTTTGCCCTGAGTGACATTAAAGCAGGTAAGAATCAGTTAAGGATTCTGGAGCTAAGAAAGGAATTTCAGGTTTTATCATCTAAACATCCCATATGTCCTGTAATCCAAAATGAGGTCTGCAAACTCTTGGGAATACAGAAAAGACTTTCCAGGTGGTACTTGGCATGGAATATTTTTGGTGGTGATGGTGGTATGGCAAAATATACATAACATAAAGTTTATCATTTAACCATTTTTTAATTGTACAGTTTTGTGGCAGTAGGTCCATTCACCTTGTTGTTCAGCTATCACCTCCATCCATCTCTTTAACCCTTTCATCTTCCCCAAGTGAAGCTCTGTATCCATTAAATGCTAATTCCCCATTTTCTCTCCCCTCAGCCCCTGGCACCACTGCCAGACACTACTCCAAGCATATTCTCATATTTACTCCTTGTAAAAATGTTGTGAAGTATATGGTATTATATACCTGTGTTACTTGGATTCTTGGGTCTGGCACCTCTAACCACCCTGGGGTCGTGTCCTATGTATTAATTACTCAAATACTATCCAGGCCCATAACTTCAGTCCTTCTATCTCTTCTCGCTGCTTTCAGTACATCTGTACTTGTAACTTAAGTCTTTGTCCATGGTGATAGATTCCTCTACCATTTCTAGCCACAAATTTTTCTTCTCTCTTTTCCCATATTCACTTAGCTCAAGTAGCATGGTATGGGAATTCAGAGACCTTGTTCTTGTTCTCACTTGATTTCCAGTCTGCATGGGTGGAATGAGAGGAACAAGACAGAAAGCTCAGTACTATGCAGAGTTCCTATGGAGCTGCAGCCTTGACAGATGGAATCAGAACTTTTCAGCTTGCTCTCTTTCCTCATTCAGCTTCATGTAGTCTTCAATACCTGTTATACTTTCTACCAAATGTGTCATACTCCTTGTTTTTCTTTTCTCCAATGCCTTTCATCCCCATAAGTGCAGACCTCAAGGATTGTTGTATATTGGGCTCTTTTTTAGAATGGTATGAATCTTTCCTTTATGCACACCACTGCCTTCTGATTTATCCCTTGTGTGGTTATGTTTACATAGTGGATGGTGAGTAAGCAGTAGGTTATGTCAACTATCCTGCTATCTTATATTTGTGTATATGGTTGAGTTGTATTATTTGCACATTAAATTAATGAAAATTCAGTTATATACTCATAAATTGTTTGATAAGGAATAAAGTGAGTAGAATTATCTATCATTCAGTGCAGTATTTTGCCATAAATGTGAGAGGGGAGACAGAACCCTGCTCTTATCTTGGTCAGTCTTGGTTCCTGCAAGTTCCTTGCAGTGTGAACTTCTCACCAGGCCATGAGTGATTCTAGTTTTTGTACCATTTGGACCCCTAAATGTAAGGTAGCTGATTTATAATTTGCTTAGCTGAATAAACAAATAATGATCTATATTAATCCAATATTAGATGAAAAACTATATATATCAGTTAATCTCATTGATGGAAGATAGGTCAGTCTGCAGTAGGAAATCTTACAAGATTTGGTCATCTTGACCAAATGATTATCACTTTACACGTTAATGGTGAACCATTACCCCAACCCAGAGTTAATCTCTTTTTATACAT
Source organism: Zalophus californianus (assembly GCF_009762305.2). NCBI lineage: Eukaryota > Metazoa > Chordata > Mammalia > Carnivora > Otariidae > Zalophus > Zalophus californianus. The sequence goes on along the minus strand of NC_045599.1, from coordinate 89,105,633 downwards.
ATATAAAATTCTTGTATTTGTTAGGCCTTCCCTAATGTGCTTTAAATTTGAATGGTTGTGTGTTTTATTTCCTCTCTTAGTTTTGATAAGATGCACTTTTGACAGAAAGGGGACAATTTGTACTTTAAATCTGTACATCTCTTTTTAAAGTTTACAAATTACTGCTGTGTGCATTATGTCCTATTCTCTAAATAAGCTTGTGCAGTTGTTGTTTCTCCATTTAATAAATGTACTCAGGGCTCAAATCACCCAGCTAGACTGTGGTAACAGGGATATAAAGCCAGGGCCCAAGTTTGTGGTATAGAGTTCTCTAGTATTACTCTGTATTGAGATGTCTCTCCCTTAAGTTCTGCTAGATTTGGCACAGATCAACAGGTTTTCTTCATACTTGCATTCCCAGTGCCTAGCACATCAGTGTGTACAGGTGAGTTGTTGTTTGTTTTTGGTAATGAATTAATATATTTTGAATCTGATTAGGAAACACAAAACAACTTGGGATAATTAACATCTCTACAGTAAAGGTTATTTTAAATATTACTTGTTAACCTGTATAAGTTTTTCTGTTACTAAGTTGTATTTGCTGATTAATAATATTATAGGATTCGAATGTATTAGTATTTCATTAATATAGTGGGATTAGAGTTAATAAATCCCTTCTATCCTCTGAAAAATCTGTTCTCTTGCAAGTCCGTATCCTTTGTGATTAATACAGAAGTAATGTAATTAAAACCATAGATATTAATATTTTCATGGTCTTTTATGCAGGCACTGAACTTACCTTCAACTACAACCTAGAATGTCTTGGGAATGGAAAGACTGTTTGCAAATGTGGAGCCCCAAACTGCAGTGGCTTTTTGGGTGTAAGGCCAAAGGTACCTTCCAAATGTTTCCATCGGGAATAATGGTGTGGTCCTCCCTCCCTAACCAGTGGCATAGCTGACTTTTTAAGATGTCTCTTTGGAATAATGACATTGGATAGTTGTCGGTAGGGCTACTGGCACTTAACTAAGCATTGTGATGGTCAGTTTGGTTATTCAAGAGCAGATCTATGGGTGTTGTTGAATTTCTTTTGAGCAGTCTGACTTCTAATTGGTGATACCTTTCTAGCTAAAAAAGCTGTAAGATAGGAATCCATAAAGTAGGTTACTTCCCATGTCTTTATTGGTCTCAGCTCATCTCACTCACATTTCCTAATAAGCTTCTTAGATTCTTGGTATCTGTGTCTCCCTCTCTTCTCTCTCTGTCTTTTTAAAGATCTCAAAGAATCCAATATTGAATTTAAGATTCTAAGTGTAGTATAACACTTGTAGATAAACATAGGACCCTTAATATTATCTTAAAGTATAAGCATTTTTGTGTCTTACTCTCTGGGTTTTTATGTGCATTTTAACTGGCTTATAATTCTGTAAAGAATTACTTACAAGTCTGTATCCTGCATTTCTTAAATATTATAAAATCTTTTTCCTTGCTGTCACATAGTCTTTTTAACCATCGTCTCTCTAGTGACTTAATTTTTTAATATAATGGATGGACCATAATATATGAACATGCATCCAGATTTTTCTATCCTAAGTTACAGCACACTAAAAATTGAAGTTTAATTTTGATGAAAAATACAGTGACTCCACTTGGGTATTTCCTATTATGCTTTTTTGATTTGGAAGTCAGTGTTAAGAACTGAAAAATGCAAATTAGCACAGAAACCAATAACTAAAGAAAGGGGGCATGATCTTTTTTATTTTTTTTCTTAAAGTTTATTTATTTATTTGACAGAGAGGGAGAAGGCGTAAGCAGGGAGAGTGGCAGGCACGGGGAGAGGAGAGAAGCAGGCTCCCCATGGAGCCGGGAGCCCGATGTGGGGCTCGATCCCAGGACCCCGGGTCGTGACCTGAGCCAAAGGCAGTTGCTTAACTGACTGAGCCACTCAAGCACCCCAGGAGTAATCATTTTGTGCAAAAACACACAGAGATGTTGAACACCCCCAATTATTCTTTTATTAAATGAGGAAAATTATGTTTATATTTTATTGAGTTTTTTTTCTTTAGTCAGTTGGTTAAATGGTCTTGTTCCTTAAGGTGTCCAGTTTATTACCTATAAATCAAAATAGTAACTGAGTTTAACCTAAGTTTAATGGTGTTATATTCACTGGGGATGTCAGTTTTTGCATCCTTAACATCTATGTAGTATTTCACACATGGATCAGTGAAAGAGAAATTTGAGGGCAGAAGTTTAGAAATGGGAGATCACTGAGGGATAGTAATAATCAGATTGGTCCTGGATGTTTCTAGTCCAAGATAAATGATGTGATGAAACGCATGGGGTTTGGTAACCAAGTGTGGGCTGCAGGGATCATGGAGGAGACCTGCTTGGCTGCACCAGGATCTGTCTTGGGGAATAGTGGATATGAACCTAATTTGATATAGATAAAGGGCACATAGCTTATTGAGGGCAAGGACCATGAATTAGTTTTCTGTGCCTTCCTAGCATTTGACTCTTAAGTGTCCAGTGAAGGTTTATTGAATAAAGAAGTGTGTGTGCACACACAAACATACACCCCTAGACAAACACAAAAATAAAACGTAATGAAAGGGTAATGTTACCTTTAACGCTAGCCTTGTGTGTTAACAAAAATAAGTTTATTTTTCTTTTATTTCATTCAGGTGGCAGGAGTAGTTGATAGAAAAGTTAGAATTAATGCAACCATTTATTGGGTACCTATGATGTGCGAGGTGCCTTTCCTGCATTTTTTCTTATCTTTACAATAGTCTGTGAGGACTGTCTCTTCCCAGAGGAGAGACTGAGGCTCAGAGAGGATAGTTAATCTGGTCAAGATCACACAACTAATATATCAACAGAATGCTTACTGCTCAATATCTGACCTCTAGAATCAACCCATTGCCACAGAAGAAAAGTCAAAGAAATTCAAGAAGAAGCAACAGGGGAAGCGCAGGACCCAGGGTGAAATCACAAAGGAGAGAGAGGATGAATGTTTCAGCTGTGGGGATGCTGGCCAGCTCGTCTCCTGTAAGAAGCCAGGCTGCCCAAAAGTTTACCACGCTGACTGTCTAAATCTAACCAAGCGACCAGCAGGTTGGTGTCAAAATCCATGTAGAGTGCTCTTTGTTCTCTGCCAGAATTGTCAGAGCCCTTGGTCTTCCCATGCATAATGTTGAAGGGGGTATGGTTCATGTTCTCATTCTGGAAATAAAGGCTTTGGAATCCTAGGTTATAGAGAAGGGAACAGAAACTTACTCATTATATGTCAAGCACTTTATTTACATTTATGTTATGTTATTTTATCCTCCCAGCAACCCATAAAGATGAGACCTTTTCACCTTCCCATGATGCAGATGAGGAAACTGAGAGTCCAGTTTGGTGAGATGACTTGTCACAATAGAGCATGTAGATGGAGAAGTTGGATTGAAAGCCAGGTTTTCTGACTTCAAGGCCACTAAATCATGTTTCCTTTCTAAAGAAAGAGAGGTTGAGACAGTATGGAGTTTGGGGTTATTCCGGTCAGTGAGGTGTGGACTAGATACCCTGGAGTAGACACCCTTGAGCTCCCTTCACCCACTCCCTTATGAAGGAGATTTAGCTCCATCTGCTGACACATGAGAGAGCTGCTTGGGCAGATAGAGTGTCAGGAATTTGTGGCTGGAGAAGGTGCTTTTTTTTTTTTTTAAGATTTTATTTATTCAAGAGAGAATGAGAGAGTGAGAGAGCATGAGAGGGGGAGGGTCAAAAGGAGAAGCAGACTCCCTGCTGAGCAGGGAGCCCGATGCAGGACTCGATCCTGGGACTCCAGGATCATGACCTGAGCCGAAGGCAGTTGTTTAACCAACTGAGCCACCCAGGCGCCCAAGCTGCTAACTTTTGAGTGGGATTTGGAGTTAGAAGAGTTTGGGGGGACTTGGATAGGTGGTCTGTTTGTTGACAGAGGCAAGAAAGCAGTAGGGAGCCACTTCAGCTGAGGAGATTAAACATCACCAGTGGCCTGCTCTCAGGAATTGCAGAGAGAAAACTTTGGGGTGGGAATGAGAGGAGTTTGTCCCTGAACTAGCTTTCCTTCAATGTATGGTTGCCAGAGAAATAAAATAATAGAAACGGAGGTAGTGTGAGGGCAAGGCCACAGCATGACTTGTCAGTGCCAGGAAGTGGAGAAGGAGAATTGTTTCAGAATCAATAGCTCAGGATTGTAGCTGGCACAGGCTGCAATGGAACTCGTCTTGACTAGGAGCCAGGAGTCAGGACTAGCATAGTTTATTTGGAAACTATGAGCCAGGGCGAAAACACCATCCATGGCAGAGACTCTCAGGTGTCATGAAATGGGAGCAAATAGACAGTAGGTCAGGGTCTTTTCCACTGGTTCTGTGTGGACTGTACAGGTAAAATTTGTGCTAGTTGCAAGATTTGAAACTGAGCAAAGGAAAATCTCAATTTTTCACATTTGTATATCTGCTCCCTGTTCCTAAATATAACCAAATAAGCAGAAGTTTAAATAGCCGAGATTATCCCTTTAGAGTTGAATATTGAAAGGCTATATTAGACAAATGGAGTTTGCAAAACTGTGGAAGTAGTATCTTCACATTCCAGCTAAGGGGAGCTTTGGGTTTTTTCCCCCTTGCTAGAAATAGTCCTAGAAATAAGAAATTACTCCTGCCTGTATATTTAGTTGATACGCAGTTGCTGCTTGTACTTGGCTTTTATTTTTATGTGTTGTAGAGGATACTCAGATTCTGGGGCAGGGGAGGTGTCAGGTGAGTGGCATGAGCTCTCTGCAGAAGGTGGCAGTTTGAAATCACTCCTTTGACCCAGGCTCAGGGCCATGACTCATTTCATGCACCTTGCTTGTTTTCCTAAGCGTGTGTTTCATATCTGTGTTTTTAGGGAAATGGGAGTGTCCTTGGCATCAGTGTGACATCTGTGGGAAGGAAGCAGCCTCCTTCTGTGAGATGTGTCCCAGCTCCTTTTGTAAGCAGCATCGGGAAGGGATGCTCTTCATCTCCAAATTGGATGGGCGTTTGTCTTGTACTGAGCATGACCCCTGTGGGCCCAACCCTCTGGAACCTGGGGAGATCCGTGAGTATGTGCCTCCACCAGTACCGCTGCCTCCAGGCCCAGGCACTCACCTGGCAGAGCATTCATCAGGAGTGGCTGCTCAGGGGCCCAAAATGTTGGATAAGCTGCCTGCTGACACCAACCAGACACTGTCACTGTCCAAAAAAGCTCTGACAGGGACTTGTCAGAGGCCACCGCTTCCTGAAAGACCTTCTGACAGAACTGACTCCAGGCCCCAGCCTGTAGATAGGGTCAGGGACCTTGCTGGGTCGGGGACCAAACCCCAATCCTTGGTATCCAGCCAGAAGCCATTGGACAGGCCACCTGCAGTGGCAGGACCAAGACCCCAACTATCTGACAAACCCTCTTCAGTGACTGGCATAAGCTCCTCACCCTCAGTCAGGTCCCAACCACTGGAAAGACCTCTGGGGACAGCTGACCCAAGGCTGGATAAATCCATAGGTGCTGCCAGCCCAAGGCCCCAGTCACTGGAGAAAACCCCAGTCCCTTCTGGCCTGAGACTTCCACCGCCAGACAGACTGCTAGTCACCAGCAGTCCCAAACCCCAGACTTCAGACAGGCCCCCAGACAAATCCCATGCTTCTTTGTCCCAGAGACTCCCACCTCCTGAAAAAGTACTATCAGCTGTGGTCCAGACCCTGGTAGCTAAAGAAAAAGCACTGAGGCCCGTGGACCAGAATACTCAATCAAAAAATAGAGCTGCTTTGGTGATGGATCTCATAGACCTAACTCCTCACCAGAAAGAACGGGCTGTTTCACCTCATGAGGTCACACCACAGGTTGATGAGAAGATGCCAGTGTTGGAGTCAAGCTCGTGGACTGCCAGCAAAGGTCTGGGGCAGATGCCGCGAGCCATAGAGAGAGGCAGTGTGTCAGATCCTGTCCTTCAGCCACCGGGTAAAGCAGCAGTCCCTTCGGAGCACTCCTGGCAAGCAGTTAAATCACTCACCCAGGCCAGACTTCTCTCTCAGCCCCCTGCCAAGGCTTTTTTATATGAGCCAACAACTCAGGCCTCAGGAAGAGCACCTGCAGGGCTGGAGCAGACACCAGGGCTTCCCAGCCAAGCACCAGGCCTGGTGAAGCAGGTGAAGCAGATGGCCGGAGGCCAGCAACTACCTGGACTTGCTGCCAAGAGTGGGCAGTCCTTCAGGCCTCTTGGGAAGGCCCCATCCTCCCTCTGTACTGAAGAGAAGAAGTTGGCAACTGCAGAGCAGAGTCCCTGGGCCCTGGGAAAGGCTGCACCAGGGCCAGGGCTCTGGCCCATGGTGGCTGGACAGACAATATCGCCATCTTGCTGGTCCTCCGGGAGCACACAGACATTGGCACAGACTTGCTGGTCTCTTGGAAGAGGGCAAGACCCTAAACCAGAGCAAAATACACTTCCAGCTCTTAACCAGGCTCCTTCCAGTCACAAGTGTGCAGAGTCAGAACAGAAGTAATATGAGTAAATGTCACATGACCAGACCAGCTGCCCCCAGGGTTCTTGGGGAAGGGAAATCATCTTTCTTTTCCCCTCTTAAAAAACAGACCCCACCACTTTTCCACTGTTACTCTTTCCTTATATCCCAACACTCAGAACTCTTGTGACATTAGCCAGTGGGGGCATGTGGTTGTGTAAACCATGTATGGAAATCCAAGTGGGCCCCAGCCAAGGAGACAGACAGACTTGGGTCTTTTTCCTCCAACCTTTACACATGGTAACTTGAAATAAAAAGTCCACTCTGGAGTCAAGCATGGGATTCAATTCCACTGATCAGGTTGGAAGGTAGAGGGGCTCTCGAAGTTATTTCTCTAGCCCTACAGAGCCCCACTGAGGGCATCTGATGAACACTTGGGAAGAACTGATATCAGTGGTGGTTTCTTGAGCATTCATATGTGCTAGGCCAGGTGCTAGTCACTGACAGGAGATACAGAGATAAGACCTGATCCCTGTGAGCCTAACATGCCTGCCTGGGTTCTCAGGCTGTTTTCATGAACCTTTGACCAGGAAATAACAGGAAGTTGAGGGGCCCTGGGGCTCCAGACTCATTTTGTAATGTCCTTTATGGCCCCAGAAGTGGTTGTGTTGAGTAAGTGTCCCCTGGTTGGGTGTGCGTGTGATGCACGCACGCTCATGTGGAGGTCTCTGTTGGTGGGGTGGGGGGGGGGGGGGGTTGCATCAAGGCCAAGTGGAGCCGTTGGCTGGGCAGCCGCTACTGCTTCTGTCTGGGCTGTGCAGAGTCTGAAAATCTGTCCTTGGCAGAGCAGCTGGTTGTGGGGGCTGGGCTCTACAAGGACATAGCTTTCCCGAAGTATAAGAAGGCAATTGGCAAGCTTACCTTTCTTTTCTACCAGTTTTCCACCTTTTACATCAGCCCACCCCATGCCCACCCCCCAAACACTCAGGTGCTTTCAGATTTCAGAGTCGGGCAGTGGACATAGGGAATCTCTGGCAAGCTCTGGGCTAGATCTACCACCAGCTCAGGGAGAGTGCCAGATTCTGATGGAAAATTCCTTCTCTTTTGATCCTTTGCCCTCTTACCTGAATGGAGGGAGTCCTCTCCTTCACTGGTGGATTCTACCACCCTATCCCTGAGAATTGCTGTGTTCTGTACTGAGAGCACCTGCCTGCTGACTTTGTTCAAAGGCAGGCCAGAGCCCTTCCCCTGTGACTGGCAAGATGTGGTGTTTAGAGCAATGTCCAGTCTGAGAGATGATTCCTCATAACTGCTGATTATCTGTTACTGCTGCCCTGAGCTGGGGCCCAAGGGCTGGGAAATCTGTTGGTGCTACCCTGCCCTACCATTCACCCAGCTCACCAACTGCCAACAGGAAGTGCTGTTTGGCCAGTTCCTTCCCATTCACTCACCCCTCCTTTGTCCCTAGACCAAACGTGTTTACCTCTCTGCTTTGCCAACTTAGCCAGCAGCTTTAGCCAACAGGCCATCTCCTGGCCCAGATGTCTCCTGGCCATTCTGTTTCAGTTATGGCTTTTACACCCTCAACAAGATTCTGTATTTTGTCCCAATTTCCTCCTCCTGAGTTCCTACTGAGGTTATCCACATCACTTCTAAGGAGGGAACAATAGTTATAGAAGCATTTGCGCTTTATATAAAGATTAAAAGAAGAATTTGCTTTTATTTCCCAAAGTCTGTCTCGGGTTGAGACACTTGAACTCAGGCAGAGGTACGAGGCTGGGCAGGGCTGTCCCGAGTCTTAGGGGCCTATCTCTGCATCCCACTTAGACCTCGAAATCTCCTCTGTAAATTCCACCTGCCTAGTTCTCCCCTCTTCATCCTATCTCTCTTCCCACATCATGAGAGAGGAAAAGCTCTTTGTTCAAAAGGAAAAAACAAAGCATCTTATTTTCTTTTTTAAAAAATTTTAAACCATGGAAAAGATATTTTTAAAGAAATCCACCCAGAACATTAAAGTTCATTATATTAAGTATTTATCATGTGTGAGAATAATAAGTATATAACTGCAGCTAGTAGGTCCCTTTCCCTAATCTCTTAGGCTGTATGAGTAGGGTTTGCTTGGTGCCAGTCCTGTGCCCTTTTCTCTCCTGTCATCTGTAGTTGTGATCAGAAAAAGATATTCGCACTGCACTGTCAGAATCTCCTTTCACTATGTTGTGTGTTAAATTACCGTAGCTCTTTGTTTCATGAAATAAACTGTGAATTTGGGGGGGGGGGTGTGCAGGCTATGTAAAAAAATTTAAGTGGAGAAGTTTGATCCTGAAATAGCTTCTCTGAAGTAGGCTTTGGTAGGTAATTGACTTGACAGCCGCTCTGGATATGTCTCACAGGACAAGGAGTGAGGGAAAGGTGGGCCATGAGTGGTTTTGTTTTGGTTCTTTCCATTCTACACCATTTACTGGAAACGTCCTTCCAGACCTGCCTGGGAAAACAACTTTGGAGCTGTGCTTAGTTTGGGGGAGAGGGTGGGGGGTGGTGGCAGTTCTTTATCTAGATGGACATCCAGGCTTTTGTGAGGGTTACTGAAAGACTCTCAGGTAGAATGGAAACTAGAAATTCAGCTGTCAGGCCCACTGATAGCAGCATCTGATACCAGATTGTTAATATCAAGAAAGCATTACCATACAATTAGAAGCAGAGTTAGAAGGACTACTGGGAAATTGAAACTCTTGCATGAGGGACAATGGGGAGACAGTTACCCTGCCAGCTCTTGGGGGCTCTCCTGGAGCCTTGTACTGAGACCTTTTCTCCAGAAGGTGTGAATTGGCAGTTAAAAGGAAAGCTTTTCTCTTAGAAACTCCTGATCTTTGTGCAGGATGGTATTTGACCAAGTGCCTGGAAATCAGGATCTCAAGAGAGAGTGCCTCTAAGCCAGTCCCCAGGAAACGTTTCCAAGGGGGAAGTTATAGCTTTCATAGGTAGCTAAAGAACCAATATCTCCTAGCCCTGTTCAGTCAGAAGAACTTGATAGAAACTGTTCAAATTTGAATTCAAAGCCTCATTTGCTTCTCCTGCTGGAGTAAACGCATTCTAATAGCAAAATAACTGTCATTGCTACAGAAGGATCCCAGTTTTTAAATGTCTGCTTCCCCCAAAAGTTACTGAGTTTGAGGTGATTTAAGTCACTGTGTTGATCCTCTTAATTGAACAACTACCAAACCTGCATCTTTAGCATTGATGGAAATAATTATTTTATCTTCACATTCTCTACCCCACACTACAGTCAGGGCACGAAGTGCATCAGCGATCCTTTCCCAGGCTCAGCAGCATCTCCTCACTGGAGCTGGACTCCCAGGTCACATCATGAGAACAGAATGGCAGGAAGGAAGTCTGGTCCTGGCAGATTCCCCTGTGGAAAGGAATCAGGAAAGCACTAAACGTGGATGGATTTTGCCCTCAGCTCCTATAAAGTGGGTTTTCTCCTAAGGCTTTTTCGGAGGATATTGTCATCCTCTTGCGGTTTTGTCAACCAGGAGGTCAGAGTGGCCCAGTCTCCTCACCTGAGATCATGGCAAGAAAGGAGCTGCCACAAGCCCCTTTCCCTGCTAAATAATGCTTGGGCTGCTTCATGTGTTAGCCATTCCAGGTCACTTAGAGCTAGGCAGCTGCTGCATGGGACTTTCGTTGGCTGTGGCCAGTTAGCTCTCAGCTGAGCTTCCTAGGGCCAGTGCAGCAGGGCCAGCAGTTGCTGTAGTACAAATTGAAATAAGAATAGATCATTGCTTTGAACACAAAAAAATGTAATGATGGTGCTAATTTTCTGGTATAAATAAGCACTGCCAAGGGTTGAGGGACTGGTGACTTGAGAAACCCAGGTTCCTGTTTGGGAGGAAGAAATTTTGTGTAGAATGGTTTCTTTGAGGCTCAATTAGAGAGGGAGAAGGCAGAGCCTCAGTGAAGCCTGCACCCGACTCTGGAGTGGGTCAGCATAATCCTAGGTGGAAGAGATGCTATATCCAGACGAGGGTGGCCATTGAGTTTCTCAGGGCTGGTGTCACCTTGTCACCTGGTGTAGCCTCCGTCCACACTGCCTAGAACCCGTTGGTAGAGCGCTCCAGCTGTGGGGTTCTCCTTCTGCCCCTCTCTACCTCTTCCACTCTCATGGGAGCACCTCAATTGCTTATGAAGATTAAGGGTAATATTTCTTAAGGAAGTGGAAAGAGTTTATTTTAATTAGAAATCCACAGCCTGAGAAATGTTTCCTACCAGCATAAGCAAAATCATGTTAAACTCTTACATGGTCCCTTCTCTAGAGCTGCTTTCCCATGACTTTCAAACCATCAGGCTATTGAGGGGCTTCAGGTCTAACACCCTGGAAGTCAAGCAAAGCTTTGTGGACAGGAGATAAGCCCAAGGAGTAGGAGCAGAGATGAATGGTTGTGGTGCTTTAGACTTCCAGGGTAGGGGCAGAGAACAGGCGGTCTCCAGGTCCAAGGTGGGTGCTGCCTGTGTGTGCGTGTAGAGGCGTGTGTTGGAGATGGGTGAGTGCAGCACACAGGAGCTCATGGAAGAGCAGCTTTCTAAGTCTTGGCAAAGAAACAAGCTGACAATAGAGATCTATATATTTTTAAGAAAGGGGCGGGGGGGGGTTGTCAGCTGAGGTCCATCACTGGTCTTTTGCCCCCTCCTCCCCCCATAGATTGTCAGCTGTAAGTGAAACTCTTAGTGAAAAAGAGGGGAGCCCTGTAGGAGTCCCCATAAACATGTACTGTAATTCTTTGTATATAGAAAAAAATTACTGTAAAGTAAAGTTTAACTTTACTCTTATGGCCCTTGCCCTGTGTGTTGTTTGTTGTCCGTGGGGAGATGTAGCTTAACAGGAGGGAGGATGGGTTTGGGGTGAGAGCAGAAACTAGCCCCTGAGATAGTTCCCAGGCTGGGGACATGGTGGAGGTGAGCCCCTCCTCTAAGCATCTCCAGGAGTGGTGTGGGTTTCCTCCTAGCAGCCACCAGCTGCCAGAATGTCTTTCACTTCTTTTGGGAGTAGCTGGTGTCAGTTTCAGCCCCTATACAGGAAGCTTCCATTACCCATGAAGGAAGGGTATTTTGAGGAATTGGTTTTAAAAAAGGAAGTGGAACCAAAGCATTTTCTGTGAGTCTGACCGTTCTGGCCACGTTTTTAGTTCTTCAGAGATAGGTGCTAGGTACTGCAGAAGACCTGGCCCAGGCCTAAGGCAGGAAAAGCAGAGGCAAAGCAGCCAGGCCTCCAGTACTGGAAAGGGGCTGCCATATGCTTTTTAGCTGAACAGGAGGTACCAGCCCTATCCACCCTAACACTTGATACTTCTAAGACCCAAAAATGTACTTTGGGGGGAGTCTTGGAGTCTGTCTTTCCTTCTGACCTAGTCCTAAACTTCATGCCCTTCAGCAGAAAGCCCTCTGGGGAATAGTGTGGGAAGACAAACATTCAGTCCTAGAGTTACTTTTTGCTCAGGATCTTTGCCACCCTGAACTGGGTAGTGGTCACCTGATTTTACAGATGGGAAACTCAGGCCAAGTTTAGGTCCCTTTTCTGTTGATAGCTGAATTGGATCCCAATCTGGATCTGTAAGACCTTTCTGTCTTGCAAAACTTAAAATTTTTCTTCCATTAAGCCACCTTGTAGTAGGTTGCTGGGAAACTTAGGATCTGAGCCACAGACATGACTCATGAACCTAGATGTGACAGAAGTAGTGGTAGAACCAGCCAGTCTGAGGTAGGAGTGCTTGACCCTTTGATCTCTGGACACCATTTAAGTGCCTGCCTTGCGTGAGCTTTGCATTGCCCCAGCCCCTCACCTATCTTTGTCCCCCCCTAAAGAACAGGAAAAGGCCTTTTTGTTTCTACATTATCTCAGATGCAACCCTGGAATGAAGTTCCTTGGCTTCCAAAAGAATAAGAGCTGAGAGGAGCCTTAACATAGGAAGTGAGGCCAGCTGGTAGCCCCAGAAAGAACTAGGTGTCTTGGCACCTAATCCACACAGCAGGGAGAGGGGCTGAGTGTGATTCACAGTGCATTGATTTTATTTACAAATCAAAAGCCACTTAAATAATCTGCAGACACAAGTGCTGTCCAGGGCAGGAGCCTGGGGTCCAAATAAGCCTTTACCCTCCTCATGCCCATCAGTCAGCCCAATGCTGCCTCCGTTCCATGGGCCAGCACAGGCAGGTGCCACCTCTGCTGCCCTGGGGACCGGGGGTAGCTCAGACGTCCGGCCACTCAAGCCCAGACAGGAGCTAGGTCTAGCCCTTCTGGGGGGATTCCTTTAATTCCCCTAGGCCAGGTGAGTGGTGGTGACTCAGTGATGACAACAGCTGTAGAAGTAGGGGTTTGCCTTCTGGCCCAGGTCCACGCCCTTGTCCTCTGTCAAAGAGAGGTGGCAGCTCAGCACCATTCTGTTTGGGAATCAGGTAACTCGTGAAGGGGGCCAGATGCTGTGGGCCTAGAGGAAGTCTCCAGAGAAGCTGGGGAAGCACACACACCTGTCATCACCTGGAAGGCAGCCACACTGACGTAGTCCTCTGCCACTTTCTGGAAGAGCTCGTCTGGCAAGAAAAAGGGCAAGTCAGTGAGGGCTCAAAGCCAGTAACCCTGGAATCACCCAGTAACCCAGCCCTCTAGGCTCTTCTCTGCCTCCTCTGGCACCCCTGCCTGTTCTGCTGTGAGGCCCCGGACAGCACTCACCCACACTCTGGCCTGTCTTGCTGGATGTTTCAAAGAGCTGAGCTTTGATATCTGTAAAGAGAAGTGACTAAAACCTCCTACCTGAGAATCGGGGTGGATACAAAGGGGAAGGCTAGCAGTTCAGGGAAAAAAATGGACCCCACACCTTCAGGGAGGCCAGAAGACCTTCCCAAGGGATCTTGCCATGGCAGCTAAGGTGGTCCCTATTTTCTCTGCTCCACCCAGGCAGCCACCTCCCTCCCCCACCCCCAGGGAACTGAGCAACAGCTACTGTCTGCATAGTCCTGAACGTCATGGAAGTCCACACGGCGGCGGCGCCTGTCCTCTTCCAGCAGGTCACTCTTGGTGCCACACAGGTAGATCTGACAGCCCTGGGGCAAAAGACAAGGTCAGGGTCACTCCCATGGACCACCAGCCCCTGGTCGTCTGGTGAGGTCTGGCACTTACCTCCTCTAGGTTGCGCAGTTCCTTCACCCAGAACTTTGCCCGCTCAAAACTGCTGCTGTCCGTCAGGTCTTGACACGGGACACGCAGAAAACACAACCATGGATCAGGGGCCGTTCTCTAAGGCCAGCCTGACACCCATCCCCTCTTCTTTGAGGAACGGGCCAGAACCCCCTCTTACCATAGCAGACGATGGCAGCCTTGGCGCCCCGATAGTAGATTCGGCTCATGGCCTCGTAGCGCTCAGAGCCTGCTGTATCCTGAAGGGCAGGGGGCGGCTCAGCCCTGAGTTACCGAGCTACTCCCCAAGATTGCAAACTAAATACCACGTCTTCCAGACCCCTATTTTTAAACTGGGGTCTAGAATAGAAAAATGGCCTCTAGGAGACCCCAAGTCAGCCAGTAATAGGCAGGAGAACCTAAGCCTCCTCATGAATGGGTTTTCTCAGGACTGCTTGCCCAGGGGACTTACCCAAATACCTAAAGTCACCGTCCGGTCTCCAACGGACATCACCTTGGCCACGAAGGCGGCCCCGATGGTCTGCAATCAGGGGGAAGTGATCAGGGCCGCGGGTACGGGCCAGCTCCCTCCCACCCGTACCGGGCCCCGCGCGGCGCACTCACATTCTGATAGGGCCCCACCAGGAAGCGGTCGTGCACGTATCGTTCCACCAGGCTCGTTTTGCCCACGTACTCCTTGCCCAGCATCACCACCTTGACGTCCACGCGCTGCCCGCTCATGCTCCCGGGGCCGCCTCACCCGCGTCAGGGTCCTGAGCGGGGGCGGGAGGCAAACCCGGATCTCCGCTTGGGCAGGCAGCGCCCAAGCTTCAGTCCCCGACCCCAAAGCGCCAACCTACGACCGGAGACGCCGCGTCGGCTGGAGCTCCGGCAGCGTCCGCGTCTGCCCCGCTCCTCGGCCCCAGGCGCTGCTCCTCCTTCGAATAGCTCAGGACTCAGGGCGGCCTGGGACCGCGCGCGGCAGCACCCTCAGCGGCGCCGCATGCCGCCGCCCAGTTCGCTCGCAGGCCTCAAGCGTCGCTCCGGCACTGACTCCCCACGGAACCTAGGGGCCCCTTCAACCTGGGTCCAACCCGCAGCGCCGCGACTCCCGCGGGGGGGGGGGGGGGGTGGTAAAGGGCGAGGGGCGGGGCCGCGGGGTCACGTGCGCGGGCGCCGGAAGTGGTGGGTACGGCGCCGCTGCGCCGGAAGTTGCGCGCGCGGCCCGACAACTCCTCATGGCGGCGGCGGCTCCTTGGGTGCGGCGCGGTGGTGAGTGAGCTGCGAGTCTGGCGGGCGTGCGCCGAGCCCCGGTCCGGCCTCCGTGTGCCCCCACGAGCATCGCACCCCTGATGCTGCGCGGGTGTTGAGTCCGCCCCTGCCGGGACGATGGTGAAGTATTTCCTGGGCCAGAGCGTGCTCCGGAGTTCCTGGGACCAAGTGTTCGCTGCCTTCTGGCAGCGGTACCCGAATCCCTATAGGTATGTGGCCCTGGAAAGAGCAATCCTCCTCCCTCGCTGTTTGGAGATCGAAGTGTGGGGCCGGGAGAGACTCGACATCGAGTCCGAGGTAGGGCATCGTCGGAACCGTTGTGGCCTTCTTTAGGGTAAGAAGACCCTATCCGAAAAGCGGCCAGGCCAGGCCTGCAAGGTAGTGGAAGGAGGCTGGGCCTGGGCGGTGGTTTACTTGAGGCTCTAGTCCAAGGTTCTCTCATTTCGGGGTGGTGAGACAGGAAGAGGCGGCGGCACAGCAGTTGGGAGGGATCTTGGGGTTGGAAGTCCCGGCGCTGGCCTACTCCTCTGCCTGTGGTGTTCTCCACTGGTGTAATAAATCATGAGGTCCAGCCCCCGCTGGAATCCGGTCAGCAAGAGGCCGGGAGTTGGAGTCTGCCCTCGGATAGTCGCAAGGGACTCTAGTTGAGGTGTGAGCCACACTACTTACCGGTGCAAGTTTAGGGAAGGCATGGGCATTCTGGGCCGGGAGGCTCCGTAGGGGAACCCCAACAGGCAGTCTTTCAGCGGCATGCCCCCGAGGGTCACCTTCATTCTGATACTTGCAGCAAACATGTCTTGACGGAAGACATAGTGCACCGGGAGGTGACCCCTGACCAGAAACTCCTGTCCCGGCGTCTCCTGACCAAGACCAACAGGATGCCCCGCTGGGCCGAGCGACTGTTTCCTGCCAATGTTGCTCACTCGGTGTACATCCTGGAGGATTCTATTGTGGACCCGCAAAACCAGACCATGACCACCTTCACTTGGAACATCAACCACGCCCGGCTGATGGTGAGACTACTCTCCCCGTTGGTCCCCCAAAAGTAGCTCCAGGTACATGTGGCTAGGAAGCCATGAAGGAACTTCTGTTGTCTGAGGCAGATTTGGGTTACTGGGGAGTGCTAGATCTAGAGTGTAAACTCAGATGATTTTTTTCAGCCAGTTAGTCTTTTAACTGATTCATACTGTGGGGGAGGGGTACTTGTTTTACAGATTTGTCCCAAGCACTAAATACAGAGCACCCTCACTGTGCCTGCCACCCATAGAGTGTGGGCCCAAAGAAGTGATGCTGAGGGAAGGAGGCAGTGATTTTTCAAACAGGAGTCTATCAAGCCATAAGCAGTTTCTTTGTGCCTCAGAGGGGAGAGGATCTGGGCCCCTTGCCCCATGATGATTAAAGGAGTTCCACTTTATCTGTCTTACATAATGGGTTTTTGCCTGAGATTTTGGGGGGAGAGGTTCATATACCTTTTGATTTCTTGCCTATAAGAGAGCTGTAAAACCCTTGGTTAAAGGAACATCCTACAGTATCTTCTCACGTGTGAATACTCTAAAAGTTTTCAGGGAGCTGTCATTCTTTTTCTCAGCTAACTTCTTCACAGTGGCTCTGGGAGCTAGGTATTACTCTCTATTGTGCAAAGAGGGAAGTGAGGTTCCGAGAGAGGAAGTGCCCTGCAAGGTCACAGAGTGAGCAGGCACCTTGATGTTCTGCCCCAGAGTTTTCCGAAGGCTTCACAGCTGACTACCCTGAGGGCATAATCTGTTTTTATAAATTACGAAGATAGTGATCCAGCTGTGAGACATGTCTTTTAAGTGTTGCTCTTGGAAGTACTGGTTCACTCGTCAGATAATGAGAGCTGTGACACTGGCCAGATTTCCATTTTCATTTCGCCTGCCAGGGAGCTTAGGCACTGCAGTAGGTGGAAGGCAGGCTAAAAGCACTGCACAGAAAACTTCCAAACAAAGTCCAGGGCCAGGTTGGAGCTGGCATACACTCTACTGATCTCGAGTCTATATGCCTTAGTTGAAAGGGTCGGAGGAGAGGTTTGAGAGAGCAGAATGGCCTTTTTTATGTTCTTGCTCTCTTCCTGAAATGAAGGTTGGGAATACAGTAAGGGAAGGAAGTGGATTTTCACTTGATTGCCCTACCCTGTGAAAAAGAGGCAGGGGATCCAATTTATGTGCAAATGGATAAAGTGAAAGACTCCCACACGATTGTGGTTGGCCTGACTCCCTGCACAGGTGGTGGAGGAACGATGTGTTTACTGTGTGAACTCTGATAACAGCGGCTGGACCGAAATCCGCCGGGAAGCCTGGGTCTCCTCTAGCTTATTTGGTGTTTCCAGAGCTGTCCAGGTGAGCAGCATTGTGGGGGTGCTGGGGTTTTGGGACCCTAGGTATCTGGTATGGAGGCTGGGCTAGGGGTCAGTAGGAAGCTCAGAATCTTTCCCCCTTTTCTTCTTTTGCCAGGAATTTGGTCTTGCCCGGTTCAAAAGCAACGTGACCAAGACTATGAAGGGCTTTGAGTACATCTTGGCCAAGCTTCAAGGTGAGGAGCTCTGGGCACAAAAAGAGGCTGGGGTCCAGGCCTAGTGGCCCTGCCAGGTGTGGAGTCCACAGCTGTCACCACCCCACTCTAAGCCTGGGACCCCTCATCTGTACCCTGGGGCAAATGCCACCCTTTGGACGGGGCCTGGCCCAAAGAGGGGGAGTGTCGGGGAGGAGGGGTGTTGAGGTGGGTCATCTTGGTGTCTTCTGAAGCCAACCCCTGCCATTTGCTGCAGGGGAGTCCCCTTCCAAAACCCTCGTTGAGACAGCCAAGGAAGCCAAGGAGAAGGCCAAGGAGACGGCACTGGCAGCTACAGAGAAGGCCAAGGACCTGGCCAGCAAGGCGGCCGGCAAGCAGCAGCAACAGCGGCAGCACTTCGTGTAGCCAGCCCAGGCCCCGGGGCGGTGGGACACCTGACCACCTGGCTCTAGTCCCTCTGCCCTTCCTCCTCGTACTTTACTAGTAAAACTCAACTTCCAGCCCTTTCTGCTCTCTGGGAGGTGGGGGCCGGGGGGGTGGGGTGGCGGTTGGGGCTGGGTGTCCCTTTTGGCGCGGAGCCATGGACAGCCCCAGGGAGGGGCGGTGGCTCGCTCGGGGGCACAGCGTGCAGGGGGAGGAAGCCTAGACTGTAAGCTCCGCGAGGGCAGGGGCCTTTGTTGCATTCTCTGATGTGTCTCAGGTACCTGGAACAGCATCTGGCACATAACAGGCACTCAATAAATAGTTCTTAGTCAGAAAGCTTTAGTTAGAATCTTGACTGCATGCTTTCCTGGCTTTGGGCCTCAGGCAAGTCTCGTACTCAGCCTCGGTGCCACCTGTGAAGCGGGGCCAGACAGCCCCCAGCTGTGAGGCGTAGAGGGACACTGCCTGGTACGGTGAACGATCCGTGTCGGTCACGGCTATGATCTCATTTCCTCTTTTCCAGTTTGTCCGTGCCTGAGAGTTCCCCATTTTCATCAGGCAAGACCACGGACAGGAAGTTAGCAAAGAGGCTTAAATTTAATGCGAATACTGTCCAGTATCTGGGGGCCTTCTCTAGGAAGGAACGTGAGGGCCCAAGAGGCTTCCTGCCCCCTGTGGGGACAGCAGAGCCAAGTGCTACAAGAAAGGCCTGGAAGGGTGGCCCGGGCGCAAGCTGCCTGCCCTGCAGGACGCGGGGGAAGCACGGGCAAGCCCTCCCCTAGGAGGGCCGGCCGGCACCCAGCGGCGGGGTGGGGGCGGGGGACGGGGGGTCGGGGGAGGCCCGCACCTGTTCCCACGGAAGGGTCCTTTCAGTCCGTTGCAGGCAGCCCCTGAGGCTTGCGGCAGGCTCCGACCTCCGAGCCAAGGGCGGCGGGCGGGCGGGTGGCCGGCGCCGCGCAGGTCACAGCCAGCTGCTGCAGCCGTGGGAGTAGCTGTGCTCCCGGCCCGCGCCGAAGCCCCACGGCAGCTCGGCCTCGGCCCCGGACGCCAGGCTCTCCACGTCCACGTCTGCCTCCTCTGCACAGGGAGGCCGCTGGTCAGGGGCTGCAGCCCGCTCAGCCCACGCGACCCCTTGGCTTTCGGGGCACTCACCTCGGTCCGAGTCCGAGCGCTCGGAGGAGAGGCCCGAAGAGTCCAGGCTGTGTGCCCGCGGCCCCGCCGGCCCCCGGAGCCGCTCCAGCTGCCGCCGCAGGCTCTGCCGCTTGCTGCGCAGCTTCTCCTTCAGCCGCCGCGCCTGTCGCTCCTGCGCCTCCAGCTTCTGCGGGTCCCAAGGGGGCGAGGGCCCGGGCTCAGCACAGCACTGCCAGCGACGGCCCGGGCATTGGTCACTGCCTGCTGGAGTCCGCATCTGGGCCCCAGGGGCTTGCTCCCACATCCTTGGGGAAGCCAGCCTCCCTGCCCTCCGGCTCACGTAAATGCCCGGGGAGCATGCTGTGTTGGGCTGGGGATGGCGCCACAATCTCAAAAGGCCGTCAGGGCCTAGTCAAGGGACGTGGGTCTGTCTGCCGCAAGCAGCAGGGACGGGGGAGGCCTGTGGCATGGCGGTGAGCGCGCACTACAGCTCAAGGGGGCGGCCACATGCAGACGAGCCTGGTGCTGCCACGTGGCCCAACTTCTTTAAGAAAAGCTGGAAGTCAGACTTTTTAATGTCAAATGTCCTTTTAGGTGCTGCCAGCTAATTTTAAATTTTTAGAAAACTACAGACCAAACAAAGCCTACCAGTTTGTAACTCCTGGTCAAGACCCTCCCAGGAACCCTGGAGCTTTTAGCATTAATCCCCCTCCAGCTCTGCCAGCCTGCGGTCCAGGGACTGGAGGGCCAAGGGTTCTCCCACCAGAGCCCTCGCAGGCAGAAGCCTGCATTCAGTCAACAAGAAAGGGAGACCTGAGCAAGGGGACATTTGTACTGGGTGTAGAAGGATGAGTAAGAGCTGCCTACACAAAGATGGGGCAAGCAGCAGCATCCAAGCAGAGGGAAACTGGGAAGATCATGGAGAATTCAGCTTTTCTGGTAGGGCTTGGGCATGGGAAGATAGACCAAAATCAGACCAGTGGCAAGGCCTGGGCTGTGAAGGGCCTACAGTTTTACAGGAAGGAAGGAACTGAGACTGTCTTGTCAGGAGCCATGGAAGGTTTCCAGCAGGAAACAGACCTGGACAGATCTATGTGCCCCAAATTATATTCCAGGGCAAGTTGGACGAGAGCTCACAGGAGGCCAGGGAGTCCAGGAGAGGGGTGGTGATAGGCTTAGGAAGGAGCAATCCCCAGGTCCTGCCCATGGGCCAGCCAACACCCAAGGGGCACACATCATCCCTCCAAGAACCAGGCCAGGCAAGCTCCATGTGAGAAACGGGCCTGCTACCAGGCCAGGGTGTTCTTCAGCACGATGAGGGGATGCGGGCACCATGGGGCAGAGCTCACAGTCCCTGCACTGTGATTTATTTGCTGCATAACACATGGACTGTCTACCACAACGCCTGGTGCCTAGAAGAGGTGCTCAATAAACACTTGTCAAAGGAAACAGCAAGTCAGGGGACTTGGGCCTGGGTTATGACTCTGCCTCTCATTAGCTGTGCTGCTCAGTCCTTGGCCTGGCTGTGCCCCCATTTATTCCTCTGCAAAAAGGACCAGGAGGGCAGGAAAAGGCCTCTATTGTTTCTGAGGCCACTTCTAGGGCTGCTGCCCCCCTCCCCCCAATCTGAGTCAGCTACCTCACTCCTGTCCACCAGGAGGCACTGAGCTTAGCCCAGGTAGCAGAAGGGTGCTGGGAGGAGGGGTGACTGGCTTCCCTCTCCTGGCCTCTGGAACTGCCTCCCCAAATGGCATCAGAATAGATAGCTCAGAACAGGAGGCCTTGGGGGGATGGGAGAGTGGAAACCTCTGCAGTCCTAGGGACCCCGACACATGACACATCAGAATGTTTTCAACAGCCATGCCCCTCTGTACAGAGGGGGAAACCAAGTCCAGAAAGGCTGACTTGCCAGTTAGGACTGAATTGATAATAGCTATAATAACCATGAATGTTTACTGGGCAAACTCACTCAAGCCTCAGAACAGTCCTCTTGAGTTGTCTTCTGCTTTTCTTCCTACTTAGCACAAATGGAAGCTAAAAGCATAGAGAACTCCTGGGCGGTGACCTCGGGCCTCTCCCCGCAGTTCCACTCAGCCCCTCTACTATACCTCTCACAGGTTTGGGCAGGCTGGCCGCAGGGCGCAGTGGTAGCTCCTTACCTGGATGTGCATCCTGGCCCAGCGCAGAAGGCTCAATGTGGTGTAGCGGGCACAGTCAGCCCCCAGGGGCATCTGCTGTTTTAGCTGCTCTAGGCACCGCTTCAGCTGGGCCCTCCTGCGGGGGAAGGAGTCTGGAGGGCAGTGCCAGCCCAGCCTTGCTGGCCGGAGGGACGGCAAGGGAGGGAAGGCCAGAGGGAGATGGTTCCTGGGGCCCAGTGCTGTCAGGGCAAAGCTGGGACTCACCTGCGTTTCTCCAGCTCGTTGTGCACAGACCTGCCAATGCCAGGGAGGATGAGGGGGCGTCAGCTACTACCCACACCCTCAGTCCCAGGGGCTTAAAATCCACTATAGATGTGGGCCCCAAACTAGCCTAATGCGGGAACCTTGTGCCAGCCTTGAGCACTGGAGTCCGCAGGAAGAGGCAGAGAAACTGGGCCAAATGCTGAGAGGCCTGCCCAGGTGGTTGTGGGGTCCAAACGAGGCCCCCTACCAGCAGTCAGGAAGGGCTTCCTGGACAGAGGTGACAGTTGAGCTGGGCCAGAAACATGCTACCCAAAGTGGGGTAGTGGAGGGGGAGGCATTAAAAGTGGAGGGATTAGCATGTGCAAAGGGTTGAGAAAAAGAGAAAAGTCTGTGAGGGAAATCGAGTTGAGACGCGGACTGCAGGAGTGTGAATGGAAGGAGGACCCTAAAGTCTCGTTTATAATTTCTGACACATCAGGGGTGCTCAAGAAACAGTCCCTGAATGAACAGAGGGGAGTGAGGAGATGGCAGGAGAGGTCTGAATTGCCTCCAGAGTAGGGGATCTGGCCCAGAAGATACAAGCAACAAGGAGGAAGTGGGCAAAGGTGAGGCCCCATGAGGGATGGCACCCATCCCGCCCCCACCATCCTCAGCCCTCCTCACCGCCCACTGTCCAGCGCGCCAGAAGCTTGGGGGGATCGCTTCCTCCTCCTGTAGACTGGGCCTGGACTGCGGTGCGGGCACAGGGACGCGTAGCCATGCTCGGCTTCTGCCAGAGAGAGCCCCAGCCCACTTCAGGCTGGGGCTGGTCCCAGCAGGCGCCCCTGGCAAGGCACAGTCAGGGAAGGGCTTTTGGCGCCAGGGCCATTTCCCCAACCCCTCCCAGTCCGACAGCCCGGGGATCCCTCCCCCGCACACACAAGTTGAGGGCGGGGTGCCCCGGGGCTACTGCCTAAAGCCATGCATGCATCCTTCTTGTTGGGAGCCAAGTCCAGCCTAGGCCTGTGTCAGCGAGGTTGCCGTCTGGAGTCTGGCCAAGAGTTCTTCCTCACCTCTCTCCCGGCGCTCTAGGAACTCCGCCGCCTGCAGCAGGACCTGGATATTGCTGGCCACGGGTTCCATGTCGGCGACAGCTGGCAGCCGGCGGGCCTAGGGTGCTGGCCCGAAGAGCGGCTGCACCACTTTTGTTACAATGTAACTGACACGGTGCAACAAACACAGGGGCCCGGCCCCGCCCCTGGGACACCCCGCCCCCGGTACGGCCCAGCCCTTGGCCCCGCCCCCTCGAAAGGGGGCCAGGGAACAGCAGACCACCTCCACGAGCCTGCCCCCACTCAGACTCCCGGAGCTGCTACGGGCGCCGATTCCAGGCCCAGCCTTTGAGTGAATCCCCAGGCTGAAGGGGGCCACGTCTCGCCCTTTTCACTCAACGACCCCGGGCCGACTGCTTAGTATATCAGGGCCCCAGTTTCCAGCCCCAAGCTGATAGCGAAGGCTCTGCACCTAAAATGGTACTCTGGGGGCCCTGGGTGTCCGGGAGGCCCCAGCTCGGTCGCTGCACGTGGGCGCTGCAGAGGCGGGGCCGGCGGGCACCCTCGCCTATTCGCCCGCTGCCTCCTGCGGCTCGCTGCCGTCACCTTCGGGGCGGGGCCGGGGAGCTTCTGAAGCACTATTGGCGGTGTGCAGCCCCGCCCTCTCCCTCCGCTGGTCAACATGTTCAGGCGGGAAAAGGAGCAGGTTTCAAATTTGAAAACCCGGGCAATAGGGGCGGGGCGGGGCGGCGTTGGGCGGGGAACGGAGCTGCAGTGCGCAGGCGCCGGGGGAGGGGGCGTAGATCCAGCTCCTATGCTTGAGGGTCCGTGCTCTCGCTCTCCTGCCATCTGCACCCCTACGCCCCCGCTGGGCCGCAGCTTCCTGTTGTGGCGAAGGGGAATAGTCTCCTGGCTCCTCCTCCTCCTCGTCTGCAGGGAAGCTACTGTTGCTACGAAACTGTCAGTAGGGTACCGATTTCCCAAGCCAAGCCATACTCCGGAAGCAGGCGAACTAGCTTGCTAGTTCTGGAGGCCACGGAGCTGGGTTCCTCTCCTGTGCCCGCTTCTTCTCAACTGTGTGACTCGGGAAGTGACCTCCCTCCTCTATGTTCAGGAAGCCCTGTGACGACAGCACTGTCGCAGGATCAGAGCCCTTGCCCACCTGTGCCCAGTACGTTGCAGCTCCTGACTTCTGAGGCCAGCGCAACCAGAGTCAGGTTTCTTCCTCCCACAGAACCCCTGGCTGCCTGAGTCCAGGAGCACTTCTTTAACATGACTTTTTAGCCTCCCAAAGGAGTATATGCAGTGCCTTCTAAGGGCAGCACCAGTAGGTGTAGCCACACCTGCGGGAACAGTGAGTCTAAGGGTGGAGACAGGAAGATGAAAGCAGCTGTTACAGGGTGGAGCATTACAGCCAGGCTGGGGCTGAGTGTGAAGTGGCTAAGAGGGACTAGATTCTGTATGAAGAAACAGTCCTGGGAAACACATGATATATGGCAGTCAGAGAAACCCAAAGGTCTTTTTCCCCTGAGGACTAAGAGTCACTCCCGGAGGAACCACTGACATGCTCCGCCAACTGCTGCCTGGAACTGTCCACCCATTCACCCATCCATTCGCTCAAAAGGTATTAGCAGAGTAGGTCCTGGACCACAGGCTCTGTGCCTAGGACTGAAGAATACAAAATGGGAACAACCAGATAGGGTTCCTGCCTTCGCAGAGCTCACGGGGGGGGGGGGGGGGGCGGGCGAGTGACAAAATAATCGCACAACAGTCACAGTTTTGCCAGGTCCTCATAGGAAAAGACACAACATGAAGGCAAGTCCTAAGGCGCATCTGTCCGAATCAGGGAGGTGTGGGAAGGTTTTGCTGGGGAAGTGGATGGACAGGTATCTTTGTATAGGAGGTCTGTAGAACTGCAGACTGAACAACAGGCACCAAGGCCTGAGGCTGAAAAGAATGGAGGCGGACCAAAAGGAGGCTGACGTGGCTGGCAACACAGAGAGCAAAAAGCACAGTGCAGGCTGATGCTAGAGAGGCGGACGAGGCCCACAACAGGCTGATTGGTCCTCCAAACCTCCACCCACAATCAGTTACGTTTGAAGAAAGGACGGCACAAAGCTTGTGAATGAATTCCCAAGTGTATTTCACCAAAGTCAGCACCCACACAGTGCAGGCGCAAACCTACTCTTCAGACACCTGCGACCCAGGGCGCCCGGCAGAGAGGGATTCTGAAGGAGGAGAGCTCCCAGCAGCAGAAGGGAGCAAGGCACACTTGAAGAGCTACAGACGATCTGACTGGAAGTTGTGGAAGTGAGAGTGCAGCTGCAAGAGCACCAGAGGGGCCACACCGAGAAGTGGACTTCATCGTGGGAGCTGCTGCGGGCAGGCCTGGGGCTGAGACTAGCATGGAGAAGGGTCACCTGGGCCTCAAGGCCTTCTGTGGAATGGTCAGGGCCACCAGCCAGTGGGACAGGAAGCACCACCTCCCAGGAAGCAGGCAGGTGGGGAGGATGGACGAAGATGTGTCTTTTTCCTCTATCTACTTGTAAGTTTTCTCTTTATCTTTGGTTTTCAGCTGTTGCCTTGCTTTGTGTTTGCCTTGTTTAGAATGTGAGTTTCTGTAAAGTTTTTCAGTCTTTATTTCTTCAAATATTTTTCCTGCCCTATTTTCTTCCTCTTCTTACTCTGATCCCAATTTCAAGTATCCTTCCCAGTCTGAGAATACATCAATGGTAGGCGATGTTGTTCATGTTTTCAGGTGGTGGTTTTTTTTTTTTAATCTCTCTGCTTCAGTGTGGGTAAGTTCTATTTACTTGTCTTCAAGTTCGCTTATTCTTTCTTCTGTGAAGTCCAACTTGGTGTTTAGCCCATCCATTGTGGTTTTTATTTTAGCCACTGTGTTTTTCAGATCTAGAATTTCCATTTGGTCTTTTTAAAAAAGTTTTCTATCCATATCCCAGACTATCTCATGGCCTCATGTATTAATTTCCTAGGCTCATAACAAAGTACTATAAAATGAATGGCTTAAAAAAACAGAAACGTAGTCCACAACAATGCTGGAGGCCAGAAGTCCAAACTCGAGGCTGAGCAGGGTTAGTCCATCCAGCGGTTCTGTGGGACAGTCCATTCCAGGCCTCTCTCCTCTTGCTGGTGGCTGCCAGTAACCCTTGCCAGTCCTCAGCTTGTACATGTATCACTTCAATCTCTGCCTCTGGCTTCACAAGGCGTTCTCCCCTGTGTCTCTCTGGGTCCAAATTTCCCTTTCTTATAAGGATACCAGTCAATGGATTAGGGCCCAATATTGGGACCTCATGTTAACTTACCTAATTACATCCTTGAAAGACTATTTCCAAATTAGGTCATATTCAGAAGTTCTGGATAAATACTCTTCAACTCATTATACCCTTCTCTCTCCCAGTTATTATTCTTTTCCCATTAATTATTTTATATATTTATAATAGTTGATGTCCTTATCTGCTAATTCCAGTAACTTGGGTTTTTGGGGTTTTTTTGGTGGAACGTCTATTGTTTTAAAAATATTTATTTATTGGGGCGCCTGGGTGGCTCAGCTGGTTAAGCGTCTGCCTTTGGCTCAGGTCATAATCCCAAGGTCCTGGGATCAAGCCCCACATCGGACTCCCTGCTCGGCAGGAAGCCTGCTTTTCCCCCTCCCACTCCCCCTGCTTGTGTTCCCTCTCTTGCTGTGTCTCTCTCTGTCAAATAAATAAAAATCTTTAAAGAGATTTATTTGAGAGACAGCATGTGCACATGAGCAGGGGGAAGGGCAGAGGGAGAGAATCGCAAGCAGACTCCCTGCTGAGTGTGGAGCCTGGCACGGGGCTCCGTTCTACAACCCATGAGATCATGACCTGAGCTGAAACCAAGAGCTGGATGCTTAAGTGAGCCCCCCGGGTGCCCTTAGGACTTCTACCGACTGTGTTTTCTCTTGATTGTAAGACATGAAAGAAAGAAAACGTGCTTTATAATTTTTTATTCTAGAACATAAAAGGGAGTAAAAAGTGTGTGTGTGCATGTGTGTGTATTTGTTTCATTTATTTTCCTGAGAGACTAAGCAAGTCCTTACCTATCTGGCAGTTAGAACAAAGGGCTTATGATTTGGATTCCTCTTGAGTACAGTTTCATGAGGAATTCAGCCAAATGTACAGTAAGAGTGAACACAGTCACTTCTTAAACCAACTGCAAGTTCAGGGGATTCCTAAAACAATGGCTGGGGATGATTTGCTAGGACTCACAGAACCCACTCAAAGCTAAAATACATACTGCATACACTGTATTATACAGCTTCTTACAGGGAAGGGATACAGATTAAGACTGGCCAAGGAAAGCAGCTCATGAGTCTGGAGGACTAGGAGATGCGGACTGCCACTATTCTCTCTCCCCGTGCATTTAGGACATGTTACTTTCCCGGTATCGATGTGTGGCAATTACACAGAGCACCAAGTACTAGGGAGGCCATTCCAAGACTCAGTACTCAGTTTTCAGAGCTTCGTTACATGGGCACGATTGAGTGCCCATGTGGTTGATCTTAAGTCTCCACTGGACTGAGTCATGTGACCTAAAGCCCACCTTAAATCACACTGTCATTCACTGGCTAACCCAAGGCCTCTGGGCAAACAAAGATCATCTTCCAAGAGCTGAGGGTAGAAGACAGAGGCCTCTTTTGTGAAGTTAAATGCCACCACTACCTTTGGTCTAGACTCTTACCACAAAATAATCATATTCCCTAACATTTGGAGGGGCTAGTGTGGAAGTAGGGATAGATTTAAAGAAACAACTAATGTAAAGCCTATAAAGTGAGTACATACATTTTCTTATTTTTGTCCTAATTATTTATTTCCCCCTTTGTACTTTATGATAAGCTGGTGCAGAGCTATTCAGCTTAGAAATTAGCTGACACTGGGGCACCTGGGTAGTTGGTTAAGTTGGTTGGTTAAGCATCCGACTCTTGATTTCATCTCAGATCATAATCTCAGGGTCGTGGGATCAAGCCCCACGTCAGACTCCGTGTTCAGCGGGGAGTCTGCTAGAGATTGTCTCTCTGCCTCTCCCTCTGCCTGGCTCCCCGTCTCGCTTCACACACTCTATCTCAAATTAGTTAATTAATTTAAAAAAGAAATTAGCTGACGGTGAGGTGAGGTAAATCCAGTGCTTTCTCAGGATAGTCATTTTCCATCTGTGTTACTTCCTGAGGAGGCTTAAAAAATATATATTTTATTTATTTATGGGAGAGAGAGAAACAGAGCAAGCCGGGGAAGGAGCAGAGGGAGAGGGACAAGCAGACTCCCCACCTAGCGTGGAGCCTGACGCAGGGCTTGATCTCAGGACCCTGAGGTCATGACCTGAGCCGAAACCAAGAGTCCAATGCTTAACCAACTGCGCCATCCAGGTGCTCCCTGAGGGGGCTCTGATTCAACCCCCCAGTACATTTGACTATGAATACCAGTACTGTAGCAAGGCTAGTGTTACACCGTATCGCAGTGCGCCAGGAGATGTGTTCTGCAAAGCTCGGGCACATTACTACTAGAGTCCCACTCAGTCATTAACAACTGTCCAGGCCATCATCACACTGTGTGACTGAAACGTCCCCCAGAGTGATGCCATTCAGGTTTGCAGACTCCCAATTTTTTTTAGGTTCCAAAAGCAAGAGGAGTCTCTGCCCTTTCAGGCACCTGGTGTCACTGAACGAGAGGAGACAACATCTGGCTTGGAGCCCCTCTCCAGGCACCAGTGCCATACTGCCGTGCTCTCACCACATAAGCCACTCATTCATTCCTCGACCCTCAGCTACCATTCCTCCTCTTCTCCACCTAGACCCTAACTTTTCTACTTTTGGAAGGGGTGTTAGGTTTGGCCACTGTATTGATCCAGGTTGCCAACAGAAATACTGGTCCAGCACATGCCCCCCTCAGGCCTCTTCCATTGGGACGGGGCAGGGATGGCAGGAGGATTACTGAGTGCAGAACTAAGGTGAGCTGTCCAGACCATTTTGCAATACAGCTGCATTCAGTGGCAGCCCCAATTCTGCCAGATGGGGTGAAGGCACAACCTACCCCAGCAGATCCTTAGGAATTCTGACATAAAGGTTTAAAGGTATAGTTTCTTACTTAGAAGCTTCTGGCACCTGTGGTTGCAGCCCTGGTCCTGGGACCACTGCCTCAGGTAGGACAAAGGAAGTTGAGGTGATGTGGGGAAAAAAGAGAAAAGAATAGTGATACCAACCAGCATCCTTCCCATCACTTCTTCTCCAAACCCACCCGCCCCCACCCCCGAAAAAGCAGAGGGATCTGTCTGTGGGGACCTTCTCTTGGCCTCATGTTGAGTGTGAGCACACACTCACGGACGTGTGTAAGCCAGCCCTTCATGCCTTTATTTCTCCGTTTTAGATTTAAAAAAATATGTATTTCAACTGCCTGTTCCAATTCTCCACCAAGCCATTCCTCTGAAAATTATATCCCTCTGTCCACTGTTGAACATTATGGGCTATAAAGTGTGTTCCTTGGCCTGAAGATATGTGACCTGACAGTCCATATATTTCTAGTATCTTCTGTTCCAGTCCTTTTATTGTACCCTGAGCATTTATATCTACCACGGAATAGGCTATGCCCAGTCCAGAGTAACTGTGTGTTCCTGTCAGGATCCATTGGTACCACAACTCCCCTCCCCGCCAGGTTTACCAGCACCAATCTGATTTGCCAGATACATGTGGCCACTGCCTGTAAGTCAGTAAAAACCCAAACACAGGGGCTTTTATGATTGTTCAATCCATCATTGCTAGAAAAACAGCATACAATTCAGCCCACTGAACTGATTTGTTTTGACCTTCCTCATCAGAGTAGTGGACTTCTAAACAGGAAACTCCATTTACTGTGGAACTGCCCTCCAGAAACCAACTACTTTGTTGGTCAATGGAAAGCTTCTCGTGGGACCACCGCCTGAGTGACTCAGTAGCCATAGGACCCAACAGCTACTCAGGTGGTTCCAGAGCCAGACTTTGGGGAAAAGAGGCTACTCATGAGTACTTCCTCTCACTCTCCTGGTGGCCTGTTCGTGTATAAACCATTTCCATTTTATGACGAATACTTCTGGGCATTACCCTCCCCGTTAAAGCATTTCCCCAACGTCACCCAAGGTATTGTGGGTAGTTCAGGTCTCAAGGTTATTTTATGTCCTTCAATCACAGGGAAAATCTCAAAGTCCAATAGTAACTCTCTCTCAAATGGGAATTTTCTGGTCACAAATCCCAGCAGCTCCCACTAGGTGGCACTCACAGGCCTTCACTATAAATTCCAGGAGGCTGCATATGGGGCTGTGGCGTAGCAAACTAACAACCTGAATGAGCTCCTGCAATCTCCCGGATTCCCATCTAGCATGCCCAATCAATACTGGTGGAAGGGCAGATCACCATGCCTTCTGTTCTACAGCACAGGCAGAGTAGATCTAGCATACTTCTTTTGAAGGCCCTCAGGATTTCTGGGCTGTTTGGTCCACACTCAAAGTCTGTTGTTCAGTGTCGCCACCCTCAGGAATTCTCTTAGCTACACCTTCTGGATAACTAGCAGCTTCTACATCAGCACTTGCTGCTTCACCTTGTATTTTTAGGTTCTGGAGACGGATTCCTTTCCTAAACCTCAAGAACCACCTCTGCCAGCTTCGAACTGTCCTTCTGCAGTTCCCTCACCCTTTTCCGCCTGCAAAGAGTTGAAGAGGGTGAGGGCCTAGCTCTCATTTAGGCTTTGGCTTAAGGGAATGTGGTGGCTGGTTTGATCTTCTATGCAGACCACTCAAACTTTCTTCAAATCAGTAATAAGGCTGTTTCACTTTCTTATCATGTGTGTATTCACTGGAGTGGCACTTTCAATTTCCTTCAAGAACTTTCCCTTTGCATTTACAACTTGGCTGACTGCTCAGCACACAAGGCCTAGCTTTCAGCACATCTTCTGCACTCAGCTTAATCATTTCTAGCTTTTGACTTAAAGTGAGAAATGTGAGACTCTTCCTTTCACTTAAACACTCAGAGGCCACTGCAGAATTATTAATTGGCCTAATCTCAATACTGTCGTGTCCATGGGAATAGGGAGGCCCGAGGAGAAGGGGAGAGAGAGGCAGTTGGTTGAGCAGTCAGAACACACACACATATACCAATGAAGTTCACCGCCTTATATGGGCATAGTTCTTGGTGCCCCCAAAACAATTACAATAGTGACATCAGAGATCTCTCAGCACAAATCACTGTAACAAATACACTGATAATGAAAAAAACTAGAAATATTGCGAGAATTACCAAAATGTGACGCAGAGACAGAAAGTGAGCAAACACTGCGGGAAAAATCGCCCCAACAGACTTGCTCAACACAGGGTTGCCACAAACCTTCAATTTCTAAAAAATACAGTATCTGCAAAGCACAATAAAGTGAAGCACAGTAAAACGACGTATGCCTATACAAACTCAACCACCAACAACACTATTCCTTGGAGAAGCCTATCTGCTCATCCCGAGAAAACATCAGGGAACCAAGGATTCCACCAGTGACGTGAAAAGCTTCACTGTTTTTGAATTTGTAAAATTATTCTGATATGCAGTGCTATTCGGCATGCTTTCTCTACAGAGGTGAAACAAGACTTGTTCTTTAACAAAACGGAGAGACTTCCCTGGACGGTTCCCAAATTCGACCTTGGCACTGAGGCTAGGGCTTGGTAAAGCCCCAGGGGTCACAGTTTTTACAACTTCTATCCTGCCAGAAGTATGTTTAAGGTCTTCGGTTTGCATTCAAGGTCTCCATTTTGCATTCAGGACCTAAGCGCTCTCATGCTGGCTGCTACCAGGTTTCATAGACGGAAACTTTAACTAGATGGGCATCATCTTCCTTGAGATTCCCAAGTTTGCCAATGTGTCTGACTTGCCAGGAAGCAATCTCTTTATAGCCCGTAGGCTTGGACTTCACGGACCATCGAAGGAGCAATAGGCAGGCTCCCTGGAGCACTCTGCAGCACCTTTTCCACAGGTGTTCAGAGAGCGGTGAATGGCCCTAAGTGAGGGACACACAGTTGGGCACAGGCAGAGTCACAGGTCAGCTTATCTAGCAACACCCTGGAAGCAAGGAGGGCGGACTCTGAGCCTATGCAAAGAGTGACAGCACCATGGGAAGTAAAGCCATTTGTTTGGCAGTTCCTCAAACAGTTCAACATAGAATTACTGTGCGACTCAGCAATTCTACTCCAGGGTATATCCAAAAGAACTGAAGGCAGGGATGCAAACGCACTTGTCCCCATGTTCATAGCAGCATTATTCACACTAGCCAAAAGGTACAAGCAACCTAAGTGTCCATCAGCAGATGAATAAGCTGCAGTATATCCATATGATGAAATATTGTTTGGCCATACTACACTGATACATGATAACCTTGATGACACTGAAACCCTAACCCTAACCTTGAAAACATTACGCTCAGTGAAATAAGCCAGACACAAAAGGACAAATATTACATGACTGCACTAATATTTGAGGTATCTAGAATAGGCAAATTCAGAGACAAGAGTGGAATAGGGGTGACCAGGGGCTTTGGGGAGGAAGCAATGGGAGTCAGTGTTTATTTAGCAAGTAGAATTTCAGTTGGGGAAGATGAAAAAGTCCTGGACACGGATGGTGGTGATGGTTGCAAACACTGTGAATATATTTAATGTCACTGAGCTTACACTTAAAAATGGTCAAAATGGTCAATTTTGCATACAATATGCATACAATTTGTGTGTATTTTACAAAAATTTTTTTGGTAAAAAAAAATTTTAAAGCACGGTAACATGGTGAAGACAGTTTAACATTTAACCACTATTCTGGGTAGTTTTATAAACAAGGCAGGTCAATATGTCATATTTTCAAAGAATCATCATCATCTTAGTAAGTCCTCCTGATGATGTTAGCCTATAATCTATATGATCTCCCAATGGCTATTTTTCCTTAATAATGACTGATTTAATTCAGCTGGACCAAGGTATCAAATAGTGCTTCATTCCTTGGGGCGCCTGGGGGGCTCAGATGGTTAAGCGTCTACCTTCGGCTCAGGTCATGACCTCAGGGTCCCGGGATTGAGCCCCCGCATCGGGCTCCCTGCTCAGTGGGAAGCCTGCTTCTCCCTCTCCCTCTGTGCTTGTGGATGCATGCACACGCTCTCTCTCTCAAATAAATAAAAATCTTTAAAAAAACAAACAAAAAAGAAAAGTGCTTCATTCCATTTTGTACAAGTATAACCTGATAAACTAGAGATAGATCAAGAAAAATATCAAGCACCTTCTCATGTGCCTCTCAGAAAAAAAAAACATTAAAAAATACCAGTTATAGGGGCACCTGGGTGGCTCAGTCGTTAAGCGTCTGCCTTCGGCTCAGGTCATGACCTCAGGGTCCCGGGATCGAGCCCCGCATCAGGCTCCCTGCTCCGCGGGAAGCCCGCTTCTCCCTCTCCCACTCCCCCTGCTTGTGTTCCTTCTCTCACTGTGTCTCTCTCTGTCAAATAAATAAATTTAAAAATCTTAAAAAAAAAATACCAGTTATATGGGACGCCTGGGTGGCTCAGTCATTAAGTATCTGCCTTCAGCTCAGGTCATGATCTCAGGGTCCCGGGATCGAGCCCCGCTTCGGGCTCCCTGCCCAGCGGGAAGCCTGCTTCTCCTTCTCCCTCTGTGCTTGTGGTGCATGCACATGCTCTCTCTCTCAAATAAATAAAAATCTTAAAAATGAAAATGAAAAATACCAGCTATGTATGTTATGCATAAAATTATTCAAAATAACAACAGTACTCAAAAACAAATATCCTCAATCGGTTTTTATCAATCACAAACCACAAAAAGGGAGTATAAAGTCCCTGGACAACAGAATAAGGCTGATCTAATATAGACACATCAAGTTCTACCTCTGAAAACTAATTACACAATTTCAATGCACAACCCTACCTACAGAAATCAACCACATTTCACACCACAAAGAAAAGCTCAACTGATTGCCAGAATATAGGCCAGACTTCAATAAAAGGCACGAGCACTTATGTCTCTCTTCAAAAAACCTATTAAACTCATTAGAAAAAGAACACACAAATGATATGTTCAGACCCCACAATTTTGAGAGAAATGCCTAGAAGTCAGGTACATATTGACAGAAAAGCTTAAGCAGAAAACAAAAACAAAACCACCAAAAACAACAACAACAAACCCAGAA
Organism: Zalophus californianus; assembly: GCF_009762305.2. NCBI lineage: Eukaryota > Metazoa > Chordata > Mammalia > Carnivora > Otariidae > Zalophus > Zalophus californianus. The sequence goes on along the minus strand of NC_045599.1, from coordinate 89,071,974 downwards.
CACCCACATCTACAGGTTGAGACTGTTTGGAGATTAAGCACAATGCCTGGGAGGACACATAGAAGTGACTCCACTAGAGAGCACTCAAGAAACTAAGAACTAAAATAAGACAGTTTTTCATCTCTGTGGTCTGGGGATGTGAGCATGTAAGTTGCCCTAGAGATAGATGGTGGGTGAGCTGATCCTAGGGCAGATCAGAAGAAGTCAAGTCTTAAACATTCCAGGAGAGTAGAGGACATGGCCCTGGAAAATCCTGGGAGAATTCCAACTAGACCTGAGGATGGCAGCTCTGTTGATGTAGATGAAACGGGATGGAGCATCAGTGGTCAGAAATGGGAACAAAAGCAGAAGCACAGGCAGGGTTCCTGCCCCTGCACACCTAGGAGGGCTCACAGGAGAACCGGGCAGCTGCAAGAAGTGAGCGGTCTCCCCAGGCTGCAAAATGCAATGGGGCCCTAGAGCTAACAGCAGGACTATAAGTACTCTGAAAGCTCGGCTATTCTTTTTCTCCTTTCAAATAGGGCTTGAACCTTTCTGAGTGAAGAATTAGGTCCGGGTTCCCAGCAGCCGCACTGGTACCAGCAGGTCCCCAGTTATGGAGGCCGGTCACTGCCCAGTCGGCCCGAGGTCAAGCCCTGTCCCTCAGGAATACTGCAGCACTCATGACAGGGGACAAAGGGTCTGGTGACCAGGGTGACAGTGCTGCCTAACCCCATGGGACACCTTCTGTATAAGAGCAGGACACACAGCCGACCAAATGCACAGAAACAAACACCGTATCAGACAAAATGAGGAGACAGAGAAAATGTGGGGGTGTGAGGCTCAAAGCAATGAGGATCTAACTTGATTTTGTCCAGGGAGTTAATGAATTGCCCTAACATAACTTACTGAATAATCCTTTCATCAGTGATTTCAAATCTATAGTCTTATGAAATGTGGGTTTATTTCTGGACTTGCTTTTCTGTGCAATGATCTGTGCTCTCTGCTAAATTCTAAGGCTGTCCCTATTCCAACCAGAGCCTCTAAATTCTCAGAAATAGACTTGGCATTGCCTCAGAAAAAAAAAAAAAAAAAAAGAATTAGGTCCCGGTGGGTAATGTAAATTACTCTATAGTTAACTAGGTTAAAAAAAAAAATCAATTTCTAGGGAAAGTGGTATTTTCATTAAATAATTGAAGTCTCTCATGCATCAGTCAGAAACTGAGCTAGGTGTGGGTAAGAGGCCAGCCCATGTATTCACCAAGCAAAGATTTGTTTTTCTCTCCTGTTAATGAAGTGTTCAGCATCAGGAGCATGGGGCTGGTAGGACGACTGCAGGCCAGCAGCAACTTCTACCTTCCGCTTGCCCATCCTTAGCATGAGATGTCTGTCCAAACATTAGCTGGACACTCCTGGAAGGAGGAGGGCTAAGACAGAAGAATGTGCTTCAGGCTGAGCCAGCCCTTTCAAAGAACTTTCTAGAAGTGCCACCTGATAACTCCTATTAACTTCTCCTAACCACCATTAGCAAGAGAGCTGGAGAAGACCACCCCAAATTAAATCTGGGTTTTAACAGGAGGAGGAAGAGGTAGGTATTAAATATTAAATACTGGGGAGACAAGCAGCAGTCCCTGTTGAGAACATATGAAATCTGTGGCTATTTTTTTTTTAGATAGAAAATCTTTTGTTTGGAGGTGACATACAATTTTTAAAAATCTTACAGATACAATTGCTGATACATTTGATCTGATTACAAAGGAAGCTGTTGGATTCCAACTAATTCAAAATAAAATTTTCCTTTATTTTAAGAGGGATCAGAAAATATAACAAGATTTAATAAGTAAACTGGATTTGGTTAAAAATGCAACCAAATAATTGGAATACAAGTCATGAAAAGTACTCAGAAATCTTTAGATAGAAAACTACAAATTTATTGAGATGCAAAAATAATTTGTGTATGTGGATAGTTTATACTACTAAATGAAAAGAATTAACATGAGAATAATCTGTAATCATGGTAACAGATAAAACTGAGTGCTCCGTGTGTGGCACAAATTACACTCTGGGGGTGCCTGGGTGGCTCAGTCGGTTGAGCGTTCGACTCTTGATCAGGTCCTGATCTCAGAGTTGTGAGATCGAGCCCCATGTTGGGCTTCACGCTGAGCCTGCTTAAGATTCTCTCTCTCCCTCTCCTTCTGCCCCACCCCATGCCACCTCCTTGCCCCCCACTCTCTCTCTATAAAAAAAAAATTACACTGTTTAACGGGTTCATGTAGGCATGTGACTCTCAGCAGTTTTGAGAGAGACGTTAACATGATCCCCAATTTAAAAGGACACTGAGACACAGAAGGAACTGAATTTACCCTTTTCCTAACATCTACAAAGAGATGGAAGGATGCAAGCACAGCTGATGTCTATAGCCACAGCACTGTCACTAATACCAATTTATCTAAAATTCCTCATAACCACCCCCTCCCAGTTTTATAGAGCTGTAACTGACATTCAGTATTATGTAGGTTTTTTTCTTGACGGTGTGCTTGTTAAGGAGTGGTGTGGGGGTGTTTGGGTGTGTGTAACAGGTTGAGGCAGATGGTTAAAGTTCTTACTGTAGTTATTTTAGAGTTGGGAGGAAGAGGAGCTGAGGCCACACCAGTGTTCAGAGTTTAGATTCTAGCAAAACAAGGCAGCTGTGTCTGGAAAGAGAGGTCAGCCCCAGAAGAATTGCTCCAAATCTGAAGGACAAAGAATGGAAGACCCAAGCATGGGTGTGTGGCCACTGGGGTCCGCGGGGGCTGGGGGTGGGGCAGACATCCGGAAAAGGAGGCAAAGACAATGAGATAGGGCTTTAGAAAGAAGTGAGGATTGTATACGGGAAAAATCCAAGTGAAACATGGGGCAAGTGTCTGCGGCACCTGCTCAGCTGACAGAGCAAGAGACTCTTGATCCCGTGAGGTTGAGCCCCATGTTGGGTGTGTAGAGATTGCTTAAAAAAAACATGAGGCAAGTGTCAACTTAAGAAAAAATTCAAAGCTGCTGACTGGGGTGCTGTAATTGGGGCACTCTGCCTGGGCTGAGAGTGCAATCATTTGCATAATAATGACCTTTACTTAGCTAAAAAGAGGGACCTAATCCTATTCTGAGGTTGCAGAAAAGGTGGGATATAAAAGAGCTAAATCTCAAGTGTCATACAAAGAAATAAATACATAATGCTAAAAACTTACAAATCAAGATAAAACTATGTAATTTAGAAATACAAAATAACTGCTAGGAGTAAGAGCTGACAGAGCTGAAAATCACTCCTCCCAAATCACAAAAGAGTGGTCATTTTTATTGTTGCTATGAACCTTTGATTTTTAAATTATGACATACAACATCTGCTGCATTAAAAAAAAAAAAAAACAGAACGGATACTACCTATAAATTATTTCGATGAACCCACACAATTATTTGTTTTTAGCAAGACCTTTTCTTTCCTTGGTGAAAAGCTAAGTTCATAATTAAGTTTCTACTTGGAAAGAGTCTCATCCTTTTTCAGAGTCATGAACATTCCCAGGGCATGATTCTCTCATGTCTGTGGGGGGATGACACCCTCTCACTTAAATCATGAGCTGGCTTATTTAAGGGAACTTGCGTTGCCGAGCATACTTTGGGTGATATTAAATTTGTTCTCAAATGATGTGCAGGGATGAATAGAAACTGAAGCAATTCAAGTCATGGCGTTAAGAATTAAAGCACACCTGGCACCTGGCTGGCTCAGTCAGGAGAGCATGTGACTCTTGATCTCAGGGTTGTGAGTTTGAGCCCCATGTTGTGTGGAGATTATTTAAAGACTTTTTTTTTTAAATTTATTTATTTGACAGAGAGAGAGTGAATGAGAGAGAGAGCACAAGCAGGGGGAGAGGCAGGCAAGCAGAGAGAGAGAGGGAAAAGCGGGCTCCCCGCGGAGCAAGGAGCCTGATGCAGGGCTCAATCCCAGGACCCTGGGGTAATGACCTGAACTGAAGGCAGATGCTTAACCGACTGAGCCACCCAGGCGCCCCTGGAGATTATTTAAATAAGTAAAACTTTAAAAAATGTTTTAAAAAGGAATTAGACCACAGCCTAGAAACAGCTATTTGGGGGCACCTGGGTGGCCCAGTCTAAAGCGTCTGCCTTCGGCTCAGGTCATGGTCCCAGGGTCCTGGGATAGAGCCCCACATCAGGCTCCCTGCTCAGCAGGCAGCCTGCTTCTCCCTCTCCCACTCCCCCTGCTTGTGTTCCCTCTCCCACTGTGTCTCTCTCTGTCAAATAAATAAATAAAATCTTAAAAAAAACAACAGCTAATTTTGCATTCTAGATTTCAACAGCTATAAGCAGATTTAAGGGGAGGCTCCTTATCAAAATCCTGAATCAGACAGCTCAAGGCTGCAGAGGGAAAAAGTAAGCAAGGGCTTGTTTAAAATTTAACTCCAACTCACACCTTTGGGGCATCCAATACATCCTGAGGCAAAACTGGCAAGCTCCCCCTTGCATGAAGCTCCCTTTAAGGGCGGCCAGGCTCTGGGAAACTGAGAGGCTGCTAACAGTGGGTCTTTGAGGTACAGAATAGGAGATTAAAATTCAAACTGGATTCTATTCTCAGTTTGGGAATTTTCTTACTAAATGATTCTAATTTGACTTTGATATCAGTAGGAACAAGCTGCTGAGAGGCACTTCCTAGGGGTTATAGCACCCGTTCCCATCCTCAAGTGGAGACTGGCTAAGATGAATGCTTGGCGCTCTAGGGTTTCAATATCGCGCTTGCCTGCTTTCTGGGCAAGTGGAGAGAATACCATTACGAAATGGATTTTGTGTCCAAGATGAAGAATATTGAAATTTTCCCAGTTTCATTCTCCAACAGATAAAACAATATTTTTATTGGCTTATTATTGTAGCTTTTCAAATATGCTTTGTGATGGGTTTGCATAAGCCACCGCAGAATGCTAACACTGACACACGGCGGCTCAACAGCATGGCTCAAGGGCCAGCGTACATAGGACTCCCCTCAAATGCTTAGTAAAAATGCAGATCCTCACGCTCCACTACCTGCAGTCTGGTGACTCACAGACCCCACCCCAAGAACCAAGGTCTCATTATGGCAATCATATGGGTATCTGCATCCCACCTTCCACTGACTAGAAGGAGAATGCTCATGTTTTTGAAAGACCTGGGCTTTGGCACCCAACACTCTGAAGAATTCATCTGGTTATTAGGCACACGGCATGTCTGTTGTATATTAAAGGTAGGTAGTAGCCACTTATCCTGATAACACAAACCTGTGGCCTTGTGTGTGTAAGGACAGCCCTTCCCCTGCCTGCCATGGTGGGAAGAAGTGGGTACCACATCCCCCAGAGTCAGTTTAAATAGAGGAGGAACATGTATGCCCTTAGTCCAAATGTCCCGATTGTGAACTGCAGAGTCAACATGAGGTACCGGCTAAAGGTTCACATATGCAAAGGGAAATGCCTATTTTCCAACAATCAAATGACCAAAAACACAAGACCACAGGTTGACCAAGGCCAAGACCACTTCAATGCCCTTTCCCCTCCTCTACCTCCAATAAAAATTTGTAAAGAGGGGCGCCTGGGTGGCTCAGTGGGTTAAGCGTCTGCCTTTGGCTCAGGTCAGGATCCCAGAGTCCTGGGATCGAGGCCCACATCAAGCCCCGCACTGGGTTCCCTGCTCAGTGGGGAGTCTGCTTCTCCCTCTGCCCCTCTCCCTGTTTGTGCGCACATGCTCTAATATTTTTTTTTTTTAAAGTTTGGAAAGAGAGATCAAGAGACGGTGCAGGGGGAGGGCTATGTGTATGCAGTCTGATCATCTCCTGCTACATAAAAGGCTAAGTACCCTGAAGCCTAGTTGTGTACAACAATCATTTTTATGTTTATGGGTTCTGTGGACCGGAGATTTGAGAAGAGCATGGAAACGTGGTGAGTCCTCCACTCCATGACATCTGGGCTTCTGCTGGGATGACCTGAATGGCTGACACAAGAGCCCAGATGGCTCCTTCCTTGCACGTCTGGCACCTGGGCCCCAGTGGCTAAGAATGGACACCAGCGGGGACTGTCAGCTGGAGTGCCTGCACAGGGCTCCTGAGCAGGGGCTTCAGGCAGCGGGGTTTCTTACACAGTGGCTGGGAGCTCCAAGGGCCAGTGCTCCTGCCAAACAGGTGAAGCTGCCTGGCCTTTATGACCAGGCCCTGGAGGTTACAGCACGTTACTTTTGCCACACTCCACTAATGGAAGCAATCACAAACCCACCCAGACTCAAAAAGAGGGAACAGGAATATCAACTTTGATATTCCTCTTGATAGGAGAAGCATCAAAGAATTTGGGGCAGTGTTGTAAAATCATCACAGTCATCAGGACAGTAAATAACAATAATTGAAGAAAATTTCCCAGAGCTAAAGACATGAGTTTCAAATTAAAAGAGGACCCCAAGTGCTAAGAAGGAGAAAAAAAAGATTCAAATTTGGACATATCTTGATGATGTTTCAGATGACCAAAGATAACTACTGTTGACCTGTGAATGACGTGGGTTTGAACTGTGCTTATACATGGATTTTTTTTTTTTTTTAAGCAGACTCCATGCCCAGCATGGAGCCCAACGTGGGACTTGAACTCACAACCCTGAGATCAAGACCTGAGCTGAGATCAAGAGTTGGACACTCAATCAACTGAGTCACTCAAGACGCCCCTGGATTTCTTTCGATAAATAACAGTACAGTACTGTAAATGTATTTTCTCTAATGATTTTAATAACCCTTCCTTTTCTCTAGTTTATTATAATACAGTACATAAAACATATAACATACAAAATCTGTGTTAATCAACTATTTATGTTACATTGGTAAGGCCTCCAGTTGACAGTAGGGTATTAGTTTTAGGGGAGTAAAATGTTATACTAGGATTTTCAACTGTATGGGGGGGTCAATGCCCCTAACCCGAGTTCTTCAAGGGTCAACTGTATTCCTAAAAACTTCCAGAAAGAAAAATAATCTACTCCACAGGAGTAAGAACCAGAAAATGACATCAGACTTCTAGTTGGCAATGCTAAGCAGAAGTGTAAGAGCAGAATAAATCTATTTTCACAGAGAGTTCAGAATGATTACCTCCCTGAAGCATCATCTCTAAGAGTTTCTGAAGGGTATGTGTCACAAAACCAAAAAAAAAAAACACACAGAAGACACAGGACACAAGAATCACAGAGACTACGCAAGCAAATAACTGAGAATTTTAAAACATTAATACCAATTTTGATACCAAAATCCCACGTAATTTCTGTTGGTTTTCTGTTCTGCCCTCCCAGGATGGCGGAGACGCCCCGCTACCTAAGACGGCTCTCGCAGGATCCATAGTGAATCCTGGTTCAGGATTCCAGATATATGGAGTTGTCAGCCAAGCAGTGGTGCCCAAGGAGATGAGTTGAGCATGCAAGGCTGCGCCACTGCATAGGCACTCGACCCACGTCCCCATTTCCTGAGTCTTGGTCACCTCAGTCCAGGGCTTGCCCATTTCCCTCCTAACATTCTCTCTCCACAAGATCCCATTCCTTCCTAAATTCTCACTGACCTGTGAAGTCTCCTAAACTCACCAACATAACCATTGCAAGTCCTTCCCTCCTTCTACATAATAGATTCTCCCTCTGGTTGCCAATCCCCACTTGCATGAGCTGAGATTACGTTCACCTGTGAGTAAAAGAAAACCCAACCCAACACACGCACAGAAGTCGGTTTCTCTCCCTGTGAATGCCATCTCCATTGGTGGCCAGTCGGGGGACCTTGGCATGCCACCCTCCCGATGGCCTTGTGCCCAGCAGCCTGCTGCCCGCGGGTTATTCACCCACCATCTCTAAGCCTCAAGCCGGCCTTTCTATGCTGCTGTGTGACACTGGGTCTGAACTCTGCCGTTTCCCAGGCTCCGCCCCCAGCGGGCTTCCTGCTGAGTTCTGCCACTGGGAGGTGGTAGATGGAAGGGGAAGCAGGAAGAAGGGACTTCCTTTTTTCCAAGGCCAGCAGCAGCAATCGGCGCCAGGCGACTCCCACTTCCAGCACTCCCAGCAGCAGGGTTTGCCCTGCCAGCTGGAGAGAGGGCCAGCTCTCCCAGGCTCCCCCCAACCGGAGCTGTGCCTCTCTTGCAAGTCCAAGTAACCACCACGTTCCACCTTCTCACAGGGTTCAGCATCAACCACAGGGCCCTCCAAGGTCCAGGGTTCTGGTAATATCACCGCTTCCTTTTGGTCCCTCTGGGAGCTATCTGTTTCCCATACTGAATTTCTAGCATATCTCAGGGCCCCTTTCTGCTCTCTCAGCCTTCCCACACCCCCATAACCAACTACCTATATTGAGCACCCTCTGTTTAAAATACCTAGTGTGGGGCGCCTGGGTGGCTCAGTTGGTTAAGCAACTGCCTTCGGCTCAGGTCATGATCCTGGAGTCCCGGGATCGAGTCCCATATCAGGCTCCCTGCTCAGCGGGGAGTCTGCTTCTCCCTCTGACCCTCTTCCCTCTCATGCTCTCTCTCTCTCATTCTCTCTCTCTCAAATAAATAAATAAAATCTTAAAAAAAAAATAAAATAAAATACCTAGTGTGGGGGTGCCTGGGTGGCTCAGTCGGTTAAGCGTCTGCCTTCGGCTCAGGTCATGATCCCAGAGTCCTGGGATTGAGTCCCGGGATCAAGCCCTGCATCGGGCTCCCTGCTCCACGGGAAGCCTGCTTCTCCTTCCCCCACTCCTCCTGCTTATGTTCCCTCTCTGTCTCTGTCAAATAAATAAAATCTTAAAAAAAAAAATAAAACAAAATAAAATAAAATAAAATACCTAGTGTGGCACATTGTCCAGACTGGATCCTGAATCATACAATCTGTCTTCTCAGCCAGACTGTGCACTCTGCGAAGACAGGAACTGTAACTCTGCATCCCTTGCCTACTGCCTAGTACATACTAGTTTATTAACAAAGATGTATTGAATTATTTAGGCTTTAGTCCATGATGGAACTAAAATTGGAAGTCAAAATAAAACATGATAAAACCATGGGCAAGATTATTTTAGTGCACACATTCATTGCTGATATTACTGACTGAAATCAAGAAATGCCAAGTATTGGTCATGAGATTCATATAACACCACCTGACCTATTTTTTTCTTAAAGATTTTGTCAGAGAGAGAAAGATTCTATTTATGTTTTTTAAAGATTTTATTTATTTTTCAGAAGTAAAATAAAGATTTTATTTATTGTCAGAGGAACAAAGGGAGAGGGAGAAGTACGCTCCCCGCTGAGCAGGGAGCCCGATGTGGGGCTCGATCCCAGGACCCCTGGGATCATGACCTGAGCTGAAGGCAGATGCTTAACCGACTGAGCCACCCAGGTGTCCCCACCCTGCCCTTTTGAAAACAAAAGCAAAGCGGCACCTGGGTGGCTCAGTCAGTTAAGCATCCAGCTCTTGATTTTGGCTCGGGTCATGATCTCAGGGTTGTGAGATCAAGCCCTGCCTCAGGTCCACGCTGTGCGTGGAGCCTGCTTAAGATTCTCTCTCTGGGGCACCTGGGTGGCTCAGTCGGTTAAGTGACTGCCTTCAGCTCAGGTCATAATCCCAGAGTCCTGGGATCGAGCCCCATGTCAGGCTCCCTGCTCAGCAGGGAGTCTGCTTCTCCCTCTCCCTCTGCTGCTCCCCCTGCTTGTGCTCTCCTGCTCTGTCAAATAAATAAAATCTTAAAAAGATTCTCTCTCCCTCTCTGTCCCTTCCCTTCACCCCACCCCCACTTTCTCCCTCTCTCAAAAAAAAAAAAAAAAAAAGGCAAAATAAACTATTGGGATGACACCAAAATAAAAATCTTCTGTACAGTGGGAAAAAAAAGCATCAACAAAATGAAAAGGCAACTTACTGAATGGGAGAAGATATCTGCAAACAGTATATCCAATTAGCGGCTAATACCCAAAACATATAAAGTTATATAACTCAACACCAAAAACACAAACAATTCGATTAAAAAATGGGCAGAGGACCTAAACAGATATTTTTCCAAAGAAGACATTACAGATGGCCAAAAGACACACAAAATGATGCTCAACATCACTAATCACCAGGAAAATACAAATCAAAACTACAATGAGGTATCACTCACACCTGTCAGAATGGCTAGAATCAAAAAGACAAGAAATAGTAAGTGTACGTGAGGAGGTGGAGAAAAAGGAACCCTCATGTACTGTTGGGAATGCAAACGGGTACAGCCACTGTAGAAAACAATAGGGAGGGTCCTCAAAAAATTAAATATAGAAATACAGTATGATCCAGTAATTCCACTACTGGGTACTTACCCAAAGAAAACAAAAACACTAATTCAAACAAATATATGCACCCCTATGTTCACTGCAACATACAACAGTAAAGGTACAGAAGCAACTCAAGTGTCCCACACACAGACGAGTGGATATACACATACACAATGGACTCTCACTCAGCCGTAACAAGGAATGAGATCCTGCCATCTGCAACAACATGGATGGACCTAGAGGGTATTAGGCTAAGTGAAGTCAGACAGAGAAAAACAAATACCCTGTGATTTCACTTATACGTCAAACCTAAAACAAGACAAAGGAGACCCAGAAATATAGAGAATTGATGGCTGCCCGAGGTGCAGGGAGGTAGGGGATGGGCGAAGGGGAGTGTTATGGCATGACTAAGTCACATGGATGAGGAGGGCAGCATTGGGAAGACAGCCGATGGCGTCGTACTAGCGCTGCCTGGCGACGGCAACTGCTCGAGCGTGAGCCTGGCGTCAGAGCTGTCAATCACTCTGCCGTACACCTTAAATTACTGTACCGCTGTGCGCCGCTACTGCAGTTAAAAACCAAGTAAAAGCTTCTCTTTTGATAGGTAAGTTCACGTTTAAATATTATATATGGAAAATGCACAAATTTTTTTTTTTAAGATTTTATTTGACAGAGAGAGACACAGCGAGAGGGAACACAAGCTGGGGGAGTGGGAGAGGGAGAAGCAGGCTTCCCGCGGAGCAGGGAGCCCGATGCGGGGCTCGATCCCGGCACCCTGGTATCGTGACCCGAGCCGAAGGCAGATGCTTAACGACTGAGCCACCCAGGCGCCCCAAAAATGCACAAATCTTACCAATGAATTTTCATTCCACTTCCTTCAGCCAAATGCAGGTCTTTCTCCATCTTCATCTGACTCCTTGTATCCACTTTCCTTAATTTTGTTCCCCTTAACCATGGTTACTGCTTGAGTTGTGTTCCCCCAAAAAGGTTGAGTCCCAATCCCCAGTACCTGAGAATACAACTTTATTTGGAAATAGGCTCTATGTAGATAGATCTATTCAAGTTAAGACGAGGTCATGGGGGTGGCTAATCCAATGTGACCTATGTCCTTACACAAAGGGGAAATCGGGAGGTAGAGGAAAGAGGGTGTGAAGACGGCCATGCAATGATGGAGTCAGAGACTGGAGTCACATCTATGTCTGTCAGCCAAGGAATGCCAAGGACTGCAGAGAATCTGTGAGACAATCAATTTCTGTTGTTTAAAGCCACCAGTCTGTGGTACTTAATTATGGTAGCTCTCAGAAACAAATGCAAGTACTAACATTGCATAGACTATACTTACTATATACTTTACACTTACTTTATACTATATATATTTCACCTGATATCCCCACCAGACTGTAAGTTCCATGAGGAACCGTAAGTTCCTTTTACTCTCTGTTGTGTCCCAATGCTTTAAACAGCATGTGGCATACAGTGGGCACATCAGTATTACCTGCAGTCTAGAGAAGACCCCTACATGTTAGAAAATTTGACATATACACGAAGGAGAGTGGCAGGGCTGTTCTTAGCCTCAAATAACAGAAAACATGACTCATGGTAGTTTGAGCAAATACAAAATTTATTTTTTACATAAAAGCCCAGTGGTCAGGAGTCCAGGGCTGTGGCAGCACCTCAGTGATGTCCTAAGGGCCCACGGTCCATCCAGCTCTGGTGTTCACTTCTGCCCCGGTGGTCACAGGGGGCCTCTGCACCTTTGGGGGTCACCCCCACATGCCGGCAGGAGGAGGGGGATAGGCAAACAGCCACGCTAGCTGCTATCTAACTTTTTACTTGAGAAACTCCTCACAGCAGACTGCCTCCAGCATCTCAGCCGGCACAACTCTCCCAGAACCACCCTAGCTAAGAAACTGGAAGATGTAGCTGAGCATTTAGCCTTCTGGCCATGGAAGAGGAGGAAGAGGAGGGAGCGGTATCTGGAGTGCTTGACTCAGTGGTGCTGTGGCCCCTTTGGAATGATGAATGTCAGGAAATGTGTTGGGACAACTGGCTAGACATAGTGGGAAAACCAGATCCCCACATCACACCCTACGCAAAAGTTAATTCCATGGAGATTACATACTAAATATGAAGAGCAAAATTTTTAAACTTTGGGGGAGAAAATCTTTGAAAAAGATTAGTGAATGACATTAAAATGTAGACTGTATATCACATGACATCATTAGAAAAGCAATGAGCTAGGCATCCTGAGAGGTATCTGCAAAGCACACAACCTAAGGATCACACGACAACTCGTACATATCCACGAGGAAAAAGGGAGGGGGCAAAAAAATTAAACCACCATGGAGGAAATACAAACAGATCTTTGAGGATAACAAAAATCCTCAACCTGACTAGTAGAGAAATGCAAATTAAAACTTCTACACCTATCAGACTGTCAGAAAGTACACACTGACAATAGGGAGTGTTAAGAAATGGGCAGAGGGTATCTCTGTCGCCAGGACAGAATGGATACAACCCACTCCGGAGAACAATGTGACATAAGTCCGGCAATTCCTGCACGCTTGTGCCTGGATGGAGTCGTGCTCAAGAACAGTTAGAGCAGTATTCTAAGAGCAAAAACCTGGAAACCATCCAAACATCCAGCAATGGCCAAAGGCAGAAACTGGAGTCCACTCATGCCACATCTTGAGCTACATGTAACGCAAACATTCACAAACGATGCTGAATTTTAAGATCCGAAGAATACATCTGTGTACCATTTGTCATTTTTAAAATGCAAGATAATACTATGTATTTACTGATACATACCTCTACAGTTAACATTTTTAAGAAACACTTAAAAAAAAAAATCAGAATCCGCAACAATCACCTCCAAAAGGAGGGGCACATATTTAGGGCAGGGGACAAAGAGGGATGCAAGTGTGTCAGCAATGTTTTATTTCTCATGTTGCACAGCAGGTACAGGGATATACATTTATATTTATCTTCTGTATGATGAAATTACTCCATTTTTAAATACACGTGGCAAAAATGTAGATTACAGCAGCATGATCCCACATGTGTGAAAAAGCAGATGTGAGAGCACACATCGAACCTTCTAGGGAAACACCTCCAGGCATGAACTTTGAAAGGGATGCAAAGGAGATGCTCATAGCCCAGAACAGACCACAACCACTTCAATCTTGGCTTTCAAATCACTGGTCTAACACCTGCTGGTTCCCAAGCCTATAAACTCATCCTACCCACCCAAGCATGGCTGTTTTAAAACAGCCCTTGCCCTGCCGCCCCCCACCCCCAAAAAAAACCTGCCCTTGCCCACACCTCACTGACTTTTTAAACCCGAACCAGAGAACACAGAGGACTGACTTTCATTCTCCAGGTGACTCCAATGTGCAACCAAGGGCCAGAGCCATACAGTACAGGATGCCAATGTGCCTCATAATTCAGGAATTCAGGGAAGGCCCAGATAGAGCCAAAACGAAAGGCCAAGTATGACGAGTGTGGTGCTGACGATGATGTTTGTAGCAGCCATGGGGAGTTCCAGACCCCAGGCCTGAGCGGTTCATGTCAGTGTGGACACGGTGCTCCCCGAGGAGGGAGATGGTCAGTGAGACAGGAGCCACCCAACCTGGTGGATTTCCGGTGTCCAAATGGGTTAAGTGTTGTGGAAAGAAATGAGTTAATACATGTCACCTGCTCAGAACCATGCTTGGCATATAGTAAGCACTCAAAGTTAGCTACTTTTCAAGTAAAGAAACAGTTTTGGGGAAAGTGCTCAGTAAAATATTTCAATAAAGAAGATCATGTTTACTCTTACAGCTTCATGAATGGGCTCCCAGCCCCATCAGAAGGAAACGCAGCTCAGACTTCTCTGTCACCGTGATCTCGTAAATAATCTTGCGACGTCTAACCTGTGAAAGATGAGTCCTATATATGCAGGAGACACATCGAGAAGGACAAGAGACCGTGAATAGCAGATCAACGAGGAGCTCAGGAGAGTGAAAGATTAACAGTAAAATAAGTTCTTACTCTTCACTTCATCCACTTCTATCCATTTTTTATGAAAATCTAATCAAGAATGTGAATTACGAAAAGCCTGGTTACAACAGGAAGACGGGGTTGCTCTCGCTTTTAAGATGGAGACTCAAACGTTATTTGAGTAGGAAGATGCTGAAGATGGTTCTGGAATGGATGAGGACACTGTTCTGTGGCAGGGTCAGAGGCATCCAAGAGCAGTCTGGAGAGCATAGGCAGGCCATGGCCAAGATGGACAGACCCGTGAAAGCTGCCAGATAAGGGTGCTTTCCCTTCAGCTGCTGGCTTTCTTCCACTCCCTGTGCCACCTTTCTCCCCTCAAGGCACCCAAAGGGAATACTAACCCCAGCCTATCCTCCTGTACCCACAAATCCCTTCCAGATCTTCCTTCAGGAAGATCTTACTTCACTTACACTTAGGTCACACCCTCCATGTGGTACCCCACATCCTCCCCTGGCTGAAGCCTCTCACCCAGAGGCTCAGAGCACATGGGAGATGGCACAGGGCCCCATCCCCATGACCCCACTTGCTATGTGATATTGGGCAAGTTTCGCTTGACCTCCTGGAGCTGTGCTTCCCCACCTGGGAACGGGAGCATGGCACTTGCCTCCTGGGGCTGTGTGGCAGGGCCCAGGGGTGGAGGCTGAGAGCCGTAAAGCACTGGCCACTTGGAAGTTACTTGAAGAAAAAGAGAAGCAAGCCCCTTAGGACAGTCACACAGCTGAGGTTGGTTATTTCACTTTATTTAGCAAATAGTCGCACTCTGAGCCCTACACCAAATTGCTCCTCCAGCCTCACTCAAGGGTCTGCCTTGGGAAGAAGCTCAGAGGGCAACCAGGAAGGCCCAGGTTCCCCAGTCAGCCCCCGCTCTCCACTAACACACCCTGCACAGAACAAAATCACTGCTCGCGTCCTCAGGCACCCACCCCAATGTGGTTGGGAGGCCCTCCAGTGTTCAAGAGCCGCCTGCCAGGGCCCAGCTCCAGGCATAGACTCCTTCCTGCTCCTGAGATGCTGGCAACAGGCAAGTACCTCTGTCCCCAGCTGTGGGGGTGCCAAACCCTATTCCCTAGCCCTGCAGCCTGTCCCTGCTGGGCAAGAAGCAAAATGTACGAAAATACTTTTTTAATTATTTCTTTGAAACAGTTAAGAAATAAGGTCGTCTTGTTTTTCTTTTACAATCCCAGTAAAAAAAAAAGTTCACATTAGTGCTGGGGCCCAAAACTAGGCCCTTCCCCGGGGCAGAGCACTGGCCACTCAGTAGAAACGCTTGTTCCGCTCCTGCCGCTTCTGAAACACTACGGCCCCCACCACAGCGCACACGATGATGCCCAGGAGCGCACACAGCAGCAGCAGGAACACCCGCCACCCCGTCAGGGGCCCGCTGCGGAAGTTTCCGGTCGGGTCATCCACATTGTCTGGGGGAGAAGAGAGGGGGAGCTGAAGTGGCAAAGTGGAGGTGTCAGGCGGGCTCCTAGGAGACAGGGGAGTCCGACAGGACGGGGCAGAGCGACAGACCGCAGCTGGCCAGCCCTACAGAGGGATGGACAGAGAGATAATCCCACTGGGACCGAGCTTCCCAGGGATCAAGACCCCAGGAGGCTTCTGCTGCAAGAAGCTGGTGAAAACTGAATTCTTGGCCTCCCCAGGAGAGCCTGAGTCTGCACAGGCACAAGATCTGTGTCCACAAGCCCCACCCCAGGCCTGTGCAGGGGTCCAAGGTCCCCCTCTGGAGAAACACAGCTCTGGCCAAAGGCTGCCCTCACACCTGGATGCATTCCATAGCTCCTAGGGGGTCTCCCAGCCCCAACCCCCACCCCACCCCCGCCCCATCCTTCTGCTCCAGCCACACCACTTCCCTGCCTGCTAAAACCAACAACAACTCCGCTGGGCATGAGGCCTTGACACATGAGGTATCTCTTGGGATCCCACTCACACTGGGATGGGAAACTCATGATCTCCCTTTTATAGGAGGCTGACAGCAGGAACTGACTTTGTCAAGTTCATCAGTCTATGGTGAAGGGACTGAGGTCTGGACTCATGTCCTTCTGCCCTGTGCAGCCTGGGCCCTGTTCCTGCCACTTGGCCTCCCTCCCCAGCCACAACCCTCCACTCCTTAATGTGGGGGCTGCTCGGGGCCTGGAATGCCAGCCAGGAGCCAACTTACATCCTCCTTTCCCACACAACCTGACCAGGGCAGGTCTGCTGACCCGGTCTTAACACCAGCCTCTCTCCTCCTCTGCCTCAGTCACTAAACTAAGGCTCAGGACAGCACCTAGCCCATGGTTAGCTAGGCACAGAGTAGAAACTCTGGAACCATCCGCTAAAGGAACGAAAGGATCAACAAGTCTGCAAACCAGTTAATCCCTGCCTAGCCAACCTCCATGGGGTTGCTGGGTAGGTCAGAGCAGATGAGGTCTCTGAAAGCTCTCAGCAGCCAGAAACCTTCAATCAAAGGCTGCAAAAACAGTGGTGTACGGTAGGGTGTGTTTAGCCTGAGATGTTTACGAGAATCTGAATCTTAAAACAGTGAGGTGTCACATAATATGCTGGGTTTCACTCCCGCTCCCACTCCACATGGTGACCTTGGGCTAGGCTGAGAGGTTCCTCAGTGCCCTGACCCTGGCCCACAGGCACAACTTCAGGGTTCTTGGGGTGGATGTCCACACTCACAGGAGTTTCAGTTCAACCAGAACTGAAGACAGACTGGTGGCTAATTAGCACCACGGGAAGAGTCTGAGCTTTTGGGGCTTTGCAAAAACTTAAGGTCAAATCTTGCCTTTACTTGTTTCTAGCTGAGGAAAGCTGGACGATCAGTTCCCCAGCTCGTGGCAGGACCTACTGCCCAGGCCATGCACGAGTTGTATCAGAATGCCCTGCACACCACCTACACCAACAAACTGCCTCTCTGGCTTTACTGGCCATTTACCCAGCACCAAGCACGGGCAGAAGCAGATGCCAGATGTTCTCGTATCTACTCATTAGCACTGACTGCTGATCCAAGACCCCAGGCCACAACCACAACCGGACCAGGGGAGAGCAAATGGATGATAGGCACTCAGCCAAGCTGGCCCCTCCACCCCCCCCACCCCCAGGCTGGGATGGGCCTCAAGCATGTACCTTTGGGTGACTTGAGGAAATTAACGCTGGGCTCAATCTTGGTCCAATCAATGTTCTCTTCATCAGGAGTGTGTTCTACCATCAGCTGGAACAGCTTCATGGAGATGATGTCATGATTGTCTGCAGGACCGAGAGTTAGCTTATAAGGGGCACGGAGCCTGCCTTAGGGCCACAGCCCATGTCCCTCCCCA
Organism: Zalophus californianus; assembly: GCF_009762305.2. Classification (NCBI taxonomy): domain Eukaryota; kingdom Metazoa; phylum Chordata; class Mammalia; order Carnivora; family Otariidae; genus Zalophus; species Zalophus californianus. The sequence continues at coordinate 89,054,357 of NC_045599.1, read as the reverse complement.
GAGTGAGGATACTGCTCCAGTCAGGGAAAGTAGCCAGGCCCCCAGAAAGAACGCTGCTCCTGCCTACTGCGGGGCCTGTTTTCTTCCCAGTGACCTCCAGCCACCCCCAGCAGGCGGTATTCGAGGGGCTGGAATACCTCTAGAACTCAACAATAAGAGGCGGCAGAATGGACAGGAAAAAAAAAAGCATGGGTTTTACACTCAAAATCACCTGGGTCTAAATCCTGAGTCAGTTTCCTTGTTTGTAAATCCAGGTGATAATCTCCACCTTGCCTGGTTATCATGGCAAGAAAATGAGAAAGTACATACAAAGCAGAAGACATTGCCCAGCAGATAGTATGTACCAGAAAAAACTTGCATATTATTCTATGGCCGGTTGAGAAGCCTGATCCTCCCAAGGGGCAGGCAGGTAGCTGCTAGGCACTCCCGTCAGAGACCCAAAAACAGGATGCGGATGAACGACTCCACTACAGCTGAGGGCTAGGCCCCAATACATAGGCATTGACTGTCCCTGAGGAGACATGAGAAAGGCTCAGGTCTAACCAGTTTGGGCAGAAGAGAACCTCTGCTTGACACTAAGTGATCACCCCATTTTGAGATGGGGAGGTTCAGAGCCAAGACAAGGGTCCTGGTCCCTTGATACTAGTATCAACACAGCTAACAAGCGGAACCTGAGGAAAAGCCTCATGTCAAAACTCTGGAGACTGGAAAAGGGAGAGCCTAAAAGCAAGGAGCTGGCAACTGGGTCAGGCAGAGCCACGCGGTACCTTAGAGCCCAGCGTGCACAGCCCCGGGGGCCCAGGGACAAGTCCTGACTCTGAAGTCCGACGGCAGTTCCCATCTGAGCTCTGCCCTTCCTAGGTCTGTGAATGTGGGGAAATCCCTTCACCTCTCAAACTCCCCAGGGTGCCAGGGGTATAAAAGGGCAAAGAGGGGCGCCTGGGTGGCTCAGTCGTTAAGCGTCTGCCTTCGGCTCAGGTCATGATCCCAGGGTCCTGGGATCGAGCCCCACATCGGGCTCCCTGCTCCGCAGGAAGCCTGCTTCTCCCTCTCACACTTCCTCTGCTTGTGTTCCCTCTCTCACTGTCTCTCTCTGTCAAATAAATAAAATCTTAAAAAAAAAAAAAAAAGAAAGGGTAAAGAGGCTGCTACGTCATGTGACTATGAGATGCCCGCTGCAGAGGCTTGCATTCACAAGCCTTTGATGAATGGCCAGGCACTACTACGTACACAGCCATCTCCAGCACTCTTCACCGGGCCTCTCCAAACAGCCCCAGAGAGCATCCACTGCCACAGATCTGGCTTTGTTCCCAGAACCTTCTCCTGACACAGGCTGAAATACCATCAGACGAAATTCCAGATAACCCGAGGGGAAAGACTGTGGTGGAACCCTAGATGAAACAGGACTGACAGCCAGCTGATAAGTGACTACCAGGCCGTCCACAAGCAACTAATGATTCCCTGAAGCTGGGTAATAGGGGCAAAGGGACATACTGGACCATTCTCCCCACTTTGGGGTATATAATTAAAATATCCACACTAAAAACTTTAAAACCCCAAAGCAATGACTCTCTGGGGACCAAGTGGGCCCAGACATTTCCATGAAGGGGAGGCTCCTGGACAGTGGCTGGATTACAGGCCCTGGAAATGTCCATCCTGAGGATAAATAAGCCCTTTGTCTGAGTCTTTACACTGCTTCCCACTTCTTTTCCGCAGGAGCTGGTCCTGGGCCTGGTGCCCTCTGAGGGCCCTGATGCCTCCTGAGTACCATGGCCAAGGGTCACTATCAAGTGTCACCCAGGCCCAGTGGCCCAGCAAAGCTTGCAGAGGCTGGCAGCAGCCCAATGCTTATGGAGCACACTGTGGGCCAAACAAGAGCCCTGACTTTATGAAACTTACAGTTCGGTCAAGGGGACCCAAAAAATAAATTACATGGTAGATTTCAAGATAGTTAAATGTTATGAAGAAAAATAAAGCCAAGAAAGGTGATAAGGAGTACACCGGAGACTGGTGTATGCATGTGCAGTTTTAAATAAGGGAAGCAGGGGCACCTGGCTGGCTCGGTTAGTAGAGCATGCGACTCTGGATCTTGGGGTTCTGAGTTCAAGCCCCACACTGGGTGTAGAGCTTATTTATTTTATTTACAAAAGTAAAAAAAATTAAATTAATAAGGAAATCAGGGAAGGCCCCAGTGAGGAAGGGACATCTGAGTAAGACCTGAACGAGACAAGAGTGAGGCACAGGTACAAAAGGCCCGGTGGAGGGCGCTGGCGTGTCTGAAGAACAGCTGGGGGTGATGTTAAGGGAGGGTCATGAGTCACAGGTGACGGGGTGGGGGAGGCACTGGCACACAGGGCCCAGCAGACCACTACTAGGACAGACAGTGGCCTTGACCCTGCAGGAGACAGAAGTGGTGAGACCTCACTTGAGCTTTCACGGAATGATTCTGGCTGCTGAGCTGGAAGAGACTGTCGGGGGCTAGTGTGGAAGAAGGGGACCACATGGGAGGCTCACACAGTCGTCCGAGTGAAAACAATGGCCTGGACCTGCCAAGTAGTAACAGAGGGGAGAGAAGTGGTCGGCTGCACTGAGAAGACAAGGCCAGCAGGACTCACCAAAAGATGAGAGGTGGCGTGTAAGAGAGAAAAGAGAGAACGGAACGACACCAAGGATTTTTGGGCTGAACAACTAGAATAACAGAGGTGCCATTTATGCCTCGGTGGCAAGATGTGGGCTTCAGCTGTGGGCATGTAAAGGCTGAAATGCTTGCTGGGTATCCAGGTAGAGATGTCAAGCAGGTTCTTGGTCCCATAGGTCTGAAAGGTCTGAGCTGGTGACACAAAGCTGGACTCTGCAGCATCTGGGTTCAAAGCCCCCCAGTTGCTAAGGAGAGGGGAAGATGGCTGAGGGAGTGCTCATGGAACAAGCCCCAGGTGTGCCAACATTCCCAGACGCTGGAAAGTGGAGGAAGAAACCCAGGTGCATGTGCACCCAAATGAAGGGAGTTCAAGAAGGAAAAGTGATCAACTATGTCACAAGGTTCCAACAGACCAGGGAAGGTCAAGATTGAGACTTAATGCCTTGCTCAGCCCAAACACTCACCGGACAGGTCTCCAGTGCCTGCTGAAGCTCCGAAGTAGTAGCCGGTGGGCAGGCGCACTCCCGTGATGTCGATGCAATTCTTCCACTCATTCTTGTCCTCTAGGTCAGTCATCACCTGCAGCCGGCAGCAAGTCAAGTACACACCAGGCCCAAGCCCGCCCACCTCCCCGAGCCCCTACAGACAGAGCTGGCCCTGGCCCGCCTGCTCACCGTCAGACGGCCCCGGGAGTAGCGCACAGCCAGGAAGGTATCGTGATCGCGGTTACGGAAGTCTGCCGTGCAGCCCGCCAGCTCGGTCCAACGGCCATCTTTGCTATGGTCGTAGGACAGGGAGCCATTGTTCACCATCACCGAGACGTACGGGAACACACGCTGAGATCGAGACACCAGTTAATCCATGGCCAGTCCAGCCTGTGGGAGGACCCTTTTGTGCCAAGACCAGGGAGAAGTCCTGGTCCCCACCCCCCGGCCAACTGCCCAGCCCTTCCTGTCCTGCCTGAGGGAGAAAGTAGAGGCATACCTCTGTGGTCTCATCGTTGGGATATGTGTCCAAGAAGATGGCTAAGCCGTGGAAGTTGTCTTTGCTTCCAAACACAGGCCCTGGAATTAGAAGGAGATGCTCTCGTAATGGGAGATACTGGAGTTGTCCCCTGGGTACCTGAAGGACAAAGTAATGCCAGTGTAGGTGGGGGAAGAGAGGTTAATCTGTGGTCATTCACCCAGGAAAGGGAAGGAATCTCTAAGGGAGGGGAGGTGTCAGGGGTGCAGCAGAGAAGACTCAAAGTCTGAAACCAGAACTATTGAGGGGACAACACCTGGCCTTGTACTCTGACATGTCTTGTGACAAGAGGGCAGAAAGGACCCCCACAAAGGAAACCCCATCCTCTAACCCAGGGGCCAGCAACTTTCTGTCAAGGGCCAGAGAGGAAACATTTTAGACTTTGCAGACACACATGGTCTCGGCCACATAGCCTTGTTTTTGCTTTTCTAAAAAATGGTAGAATGATGGGGCGCCTGGGTGGCTCAGTCGGTTAAGCATCCAACTCTTGGGAGCTGGCTCAGGTCATGATCTCAGGGTCCTGGGATTGAGCCCTGCATCAGACTCCGCACTCAGCTCTGCTTCCCCTCTTTCTCTCCCTCTGTCCCTCCCCCTGACTCGCACATGCTCGCTAGCACGCTCTAGCGTGCACTCTTGCTCTAAAATAAATAAATAAATCTAAAAAAAAAAAAAAATAGAACTGTAAAATCCTTTCTTAGCTGATGTACAACACCAGGCCACAATGGGATACAAAATTGAGCTGCAGGATCCAGCTATCCCTCTTCCTATAGGGATACTTTCCAGAGCAGACTCGAGGTCCCGGGTTTCCTCAAAGAGGAGCAGCAGGACACTAACAGGAGGGTGCAGAATGCCCCCACCTAGACAAGCGCCTCCCTACCTGGCACAAGGCGGTCCCGGGTGTACCACAAGGCAATGCCATCTCCATGGAGATTCTTCTTCCCTGCACCATGGACTTTAAAGTGGACATGCATCTCCCAGTCCTTGAGGAAGCAAGGCTGCAGGGAAAGCAGAAAGAAATGCTCAGAGGCTATCCCCAGGCTATCCTGCCAGCGAGAGGTGACCCAGCACAGGCCCGTCTCCTCCACTGAGACTGGCACTCCTTGAAACAGGGCCAGGCAGCAGAGTCACAAGTGCCACTGACCAAGAGACACCCCACCCCCTGGCATTCTCAGCAGGAAGGGAGGGGGCTGCTGGGCTTCCCAGGTGGGGAGGAGGGGGGCACACAGTGTCCCAAGGCTGCCTGAGGCCCAGACTCTGCCCATCCTGGCCCTAGTCCTCTCTCGGGTCTGGCCACAGGTTCTCACTCTTATGATTCACTTTCCTCAACACCAGCCAAACCCATCAGCCGTTTCCTCTCCATCCCCACTGCTTCTGCCCCAGAATCTTGTGGAAGGATTACTACCCCTATTTGGGCCACATACTTTACAAAAAAGAAAACTCATTCGGAGACAAAATAACTTGTCCACAGCAGGTTAAGTGGATGGTCTTGATTCACACCCAGATCTACCTGACTCAGAAACTTGTGCTGTGTCTTGATCTTCAAGACTTTAACAGAAAGTGCAGCAACTCTTTTCTGGTCTCCCACCCCTACTGTCTTCCCTTCCAACCACACTTTCAAACTGAGGGACTCAACCCCAGGTCTAGATGACTCCAAACCCCAAGCTCTTGGCCAGCATCCGTCCTGCCTCTTACAGACCCAGTCCAGCTTCAGTGTGATGGCAGTGCCAGGGCTGGGGGGCTGGAAGGGTCATGCTCTGGGGTCTCTGGGCTATTGTGATGTGAGAAAAGGCAGATATTCCCTGGCATTCAGAAACACAAGGTGCAGAGCAGGGCACTGTCCACAATAAGGGGAACAGCCTGGCCTCACCCACCAGGAAGTTGCTCGTGAAAACTAAGGTGTTGACACATACTTTGACAAGAATCCACTTGGGGGAAGTCTACATATGGGGATGTGAGCAAGTGTTTAAACAAAGGTCCATTAGAAAAGCAAACTAAACCAAAATGTCGTTGACTTATCAGATTGGTGACTATTAAAGAGATCATTAATACCAGTGTAGAGGAGGATGGAAAGAAACACATGCTCTCAAACAACCAATGGGACTGTAGATGCTCCCATCTTCTTGGGGGCAATCTTGTTGTTGCAGCTTTTTAAAAGACCATGGCAGATCCATAAGCCTTTACACTTGAAGATATCAAAGATATTAAGAGAAGAAAAGTAAGTTACAAAAGTTCCTTTTTTTAGAAAAAGGAATTCATATACAGATAGAAAGAAAAAATCAAAAGAACATGGACCAATATTAACGATACGTGACTTTGGTAGGGGAGCTCCAAGAAATGTTTACTTTCTATATCTGAATTTTGTATAATTAACATAGTTTTTAAAAACTCAAAAATAGAAAACTTTATATCCTCTCTTGTGTGATCTGGCTTGGGCATTCACTGATTCATCAGACTTACTGTTCTGGCTCTGGGAACCAAAAACCAAGCCCCTGAGAACTCAGCTGGCAGACACCTAACCAACAGCTTGCAAGTAGTGTGAAATCTTGGCCTTCCCAATTCTCGGCAGTTCACTGGCTCTGGGAAAATCTGCATTCTAGAGGGGACAACTGAGAGGTGGTAAGACCAGCTCCCAAGGCCAGATGAACAAAGACTGACACCAAGGCCTACTGAGGGAGTGGAAGGCCTGGTGAACCACCCTTGTCTTGGGCTGGGACCACAAAGATGGCAACCCAAATATAAGAGTGAATGAGGAAAAGCCCTCCCAGGGGCGGTTGCTCAGCTTGAGCCCTCTCATCCCTTAAAGTAGATTAAAGTGACTCACCCAAGCCTGAAATTTTTCAACAAACAATCTTACAAATACAGTATCTGGCATACAATAAATAACCAGGCACAAAAGACAAGTTACCAACAAAAACAAAAAGGGAGGGAGGGAGGAAACAGGCTGATGGGAACTCCAGATACTGGACTTGTAAATAACTTAGTTTCCTACATTCAAGGAGATAAAAGACAAGACTGAGAACTTGGGAAAATAACTGAAATTTTTAAAAACTCACCTCACAAAAAAAATCCAGAACTAAAAGAATAACTGAAATTAATAATGTAATGGACAGGCTTAACAACAGATTAAAAACAGATGAAGAGAGAACCAGTGATCTCAAGGCCAATCAGATAGATAAAAATATCCAGGAAGAAGCACAGAGAGTGAATGGTAGACACAAAATTGTCAATAAGAGACAGTGAGAAACTCTAAGATACGTATAACTGGAGTTTCAGAATGAGAAGTGAGAGAACAGGTCAAAGGAATAGAGATGTCCACATACTTAACTAAAACTGATTCAAAGACATTACACCACAAACCTTAAATCTTAACAAACCAAAGGAGACAAATAAAAAGAAAACCATACCTAGGCACATTAAAAAGGGAGGGAGGGAGAGGGAAAGAGTCTTAAAAGCAACCAGAGGGGAAAAAAACCACAAGATTATCTTCAAAGGAACAATTAGCCTGTAATGGGCCTTCTCAACGGAAACACTGGGAGCAAGAAGACAACAGACTGAAATATTTGGAGTTAAAAGAAAATAACAACCAACACAGGATTCTATACTTAGCAAATGTTATCCTTCAAGAATGAAGGTGAAATTAAGACATTTTTAGATAAACAAAAACATTAAAACTGTCTTTCATTCATCAGAAAGAAGGAAAATTATCCAGATCCAGAGTAAAGTCAGAGATTCAGGAAGGAACAAAGAGCAACCAAAGTAAATGTGGGGGTAAATAAATATTTGACTGTATAAAACAATGTTTTATGTGACTTAAAACAGAAAGGATTAAAATAAATGACAACAATGGGGTAAATAAAGTTAAAGTAATCTAAGATCTTTGCATTGTCCAGGAAGAAGGTACACATTATCATTAGACTTTGGTAAAATATGGCTGTGTGTGTGTGGTTTTTTTTTTTTTTTTAAGATTTTTTATTTATTTTATGATGGAGAGAAAGACAGTGAGAGAGGGAACACAAGCAGGGGGAGTGGGAGACGGAGAAGCAGGCTTCCCGGCAAGCAGGGAGCCCGATGCGGGGCTCGATCCCAGGCCCCTGGGATCATGACCTGAGCCGAAGGCAGACGCTTAACGACTGAGCCACCCAGGCGCCCCTGGCTGTGTGTTTTAAACTCCAGAGTAATCACTGAAAAATCAGGGATCAAGAAAAGAACTTTCAAGCTAGCAGAAGACTAAAAATGGAATAAAAATTAACCAACCTGAAAGAAGTCCAGAGAGAAAAATGAACAGAGAATGAGCAGTACAAATAGAAAATAAATAATAGGAAGGTAGGTAAAACCAAAATCTGGGGCGCCTGGGTGGCTCAGTCAGTTGGGTGTCCAACTCTTGGTTTCAGCTCATATTGTGGTCTCAGGGTGGTGAGATCGAGCCCTGCATCGCGCTCTGCGCTCAGTGCAGGGTCTGCTTACAGCTCTCTCTCCCTCTGCCCGTCCCCCTTTCTATTTAGATAAATAAATCTTTAAAAAAAAAATCAGTAATTATCGTAAATGTAGATGACTACCTGTTGATAAGGCTACATAAGATCGCTCTGTATTATTTTTTACAACTGTATGTGAACTGGGGTGCCTGGGCGGCTCAGTCAGTTGAGCATCTGCCTTTGGCTCAGGTCATGATCCCAGGGTCCTGGGATCCAGCCCCATATCGGACTCCCCGCTGAGCATTCTCCCTCTGCTTATGCTCTCTCTCTCCCTCTCTCTTAAATAAATAAAATCTTTAAAACAGAACAAAAACCTGTATGTGAATTCACAATTATCTCAAAATAAGTTTATTTTAAATAGTAAATAAAGAATCAAAGACAAACTTAAGAGCTAAAACTATAAATCTTAGAAGAAAACACAGGGAAAATGTTCACAACATTGGATTTAGCAAGATTTCTTGGACAGGACACCAAAGCACACACACAAAAAAATAAAGTGAATTTCATCAAAATTAAAAATTCTTGCACATCAAAAACATCGAGAGTAAAAAGACAAACCACAAAATGGGAGAAAATATTTCCAAATCATGTATTTGATAAGGGGGTAGTGTCTCCCAAATATACAGAGAGCTCCTAAAGTTCAACAAAAGAAAAAAAAAATTTCAAAATGAGCAAAGGACTTGACTAGACATTTTTCTAAGGCAGAAGATAAACAAATGGCCAATATGCACATGAAAAATGCTCAATGTCATTAGTTATTAGAGAAATGCAAATCAAAACCACAAGATACTGCCTCACACCCATTAGGATGGATGACTATCATCAAAAAAAAAAAAAAAAAAACAAAATGATAAGTGTTGGCAGGGCATGTGGCTGGCTCCGTGGATGGAGCCTGTGACTCTTGATCTCCAGGTTGTGAGTTCAAGCCCCAGATTGGGTGTTGAGATTACTTAAATAAATGAATAAACTTAAAATAAAACTTAAAAAAAAAGTGTTGGCAAGAATGTGGAAAAACTGGAACCTTTGTGCATTGCTGGTGGGAATGTAAAATGGTGTAGTTGCTGTGGAAAACAGTTTGGCGGTTCTCAAAAAGTTAAACATAGGGGCACCTGGGTGGTTCAGTCAGTTAAGTGTCTGCCTTCGGCTCAGGTCTTGATACCAGGCTCCTGCTCTCTGCTCTCTTCTCTCTCAAATAAATAAAATCTTTTTTTTTTTTAAGATTATTTATTTATTTATTTGACACAGAGGAGAGATAGTGAGAGAGCACAAGCAGGGGGAGCGGCAGGCAGGCAGAGGGAGAGAGAGAAGCAGGCTTCCCACTGAGCAAGGAGCCTGATGTGGGGCTGGATCCCAGGATGCTGGGATCATGACCCGATCCAAAGGCAGCCGCCCAACTGACTGAGCCACCCAGGCACCCCTCAAATAAATAAAATCTTAAAAAAAAAAAAAAGTTAAACATAGAATTCCCATATGACCCAGCATTTCCACTTCCTAGGTATATACTCAAAATAACTAAAAGCAAGGACTCAAACACTCATGTACACCCATGTTCACAGCCGCATTACTCACAACAGCCACAAGGTAGAAACAACCCAGGAGTCCATCAACAAATAAATGGATTAACAAAATGTGGTAAACACACAGAGGAATATTATTCAGCCATAAAAAGGAATGAAGTGCCGATTATGCTACAATACGAAACTTGAGCTACGCTAACTGGAATAAGCCAAACACAAATATTCTACAATTTCATTAAATGAGGTCCCTGAAAGAGTCAAATTCAGACGGAAAGTAAACTATTGGTTACCAGGGGCTGTGGGGAACTGGGAATGGAGAGTCACTGTTTAATGAGCACCGAGTTTCAGTTTGGAAAGACAGGAAAATTCTGGAGATAGACTGTGGTGATGGTTGTACAACAAGGTGAATGTACTTAATGCCACTGAACTCTACACTTAAAATGGTTACAGTGGTAACTTTTACGCTATGTATATTTACCATGATAAAAAATGTCTGTGGGAGTTTCTTTTGCATGTGTGCAGATACATAAGTACAATAATCAAGTACTTTTTTTAGCTAGCCATTACATTTTCCAACACCATTTAAATGCCAATGAGAAGGCCACTGAAGAGAAAGTTTTCATAAAGGGTTTAAAAGTGAAGAAAAAAGGTTAAAATGACAATCTGTTATGTGTTTTACCACAATAAAAATAAACCAATAATCCCCCAGAAGCCTAATTATGTGCTCTTTACAGGACACAGCTCTGAAACATAAAGGAGTGGAAAAAAGGAAAAGGGCAGAAAAGATACAGCGTGTGAACGCTAACCAAGGGCAGGCTTGTGCGGCTATACCGACAACAAAGTTTAAAAGGAGACTTTTTAAAGATTTTTTACTTATTTATTTATTTGGCATGACAGAGAGCGAACTCGAGCACAAGCAGGGGGAGCGGCAGGCAGAGGTAGAAGCAGGCAGAAGCAGGCTCCCCGCTGAGCAGGGAGCCCGATGCGGGACCCGATCCCAGGACCCTGGGATCACGACCTGAGCCGAAGGCAGACGCTTAACCGATTGAGCCACCCAGGCGCCCCTAAAAGGGGACTTTTTAATGACAAAAATATTTAATGAACAAAAGTGTTCATTTACCAGGAAAATTTTGGCCTCAAAATCTATAAAGCAGAGACTGACAGAATTACAAAAGTAAAAACAAATCCACAAAGCAATTCTAACATACCTCTTCAGTAACTGATAAAAACGAGCAAAAATGTCAGGAAGAATACAGATATTTGAACCCAGTCAGCAAATCTGAGCAAGGACCTAAATGGCACAATGCACTCAACTAGCTGAGAATCCGCATTCTTTGCAAACACACACAGAAAATTTTCCCAAAACCTGACCATTTCCAAGACTCAACAGACCTCCAAGGATGGAAATAATAGCTTGTGTTCTTTCACCATGATAAAATCAAACTAGATATTAATGACAACTTAATTTTTTAGTAACTAGAAAAGCCTTTATGTTTGGGAAAAAAAAAATGTTAAATATATCTCACCTCTATAAAAGCCCAGAAACCAGATTTCAAATGGTCTCTTTGGTGCCCATGAGTTTTCTGCACCTGGGAACAATGCGCTGAGCTAAGACCCCAAGCTGGTTCAAGGGGTGCCTCCAAGCAGAAGGGCAACTGTAAACAGGGAGATGAGAAAGGAACACCTACTCTCCTGCCCCTGGTATGGTTCATAGGGAGAGGAGTTTCTGGAAAGGGTACCCAAAGAAGCTGAAACCTGGAAACTGATTCCTACAGGACTATCCAGACCTTAGAAAGTCTCTGCCTACGGCAGATTGAAGACTGCAGATCAGTGGAGGGAAATATCAAGATAGAGAAAATATAAATCTTCTGAAGGATTTTAAGCAGGTGCAGGTGAGGTACCAGCTGGAACGGATTCTGCTGGAAGCAGCAGAAGCTGCTTTTGGAGACAGAAAGTCGGCCATGGTTTTCCACCCTCGCTGCAAAGCTGAGCCAGCTGGGGAGCTCAGCAATCTTAACGCCCTGGCCCTCTCTGGGGCCAACTAAATCAGAATCACCTGGCAATCACAGACCATTTTACAGTTAGTGGTTTCCATGTCTTTGCTCACAACAAGTGGAAGACAGAGCTAATCCAGTAGTCAGCTCATACATCATGACACATTTTGATGAAAGATCACTAAATGATTTGGGGTTTGTAAACCTAAAGAAGTTTAAAATACTGAGTAATTCTGCTATAACAAAACTCCCTCGGGTGCCTGGGTGGCTCAGTTGGTTAAGCGACTGCCTTCGGCTCAGGTCATGATCCTGGAGTCCCGGGATCGAGTCCCGCATCGGGCTCCCTGCTCAGCGAGGAGCCTGCTTCTCCCTCTAATCCTCCTCCCTCTCATGTGCTCTCTCTCTCTCATTCTCACTCTCTCAAAATAAATAAATAAATCTTTAAAAAAAAAAAACCTCCATCTCCATCTCCATTACTATCTAAGTGAACACAGATTCTCAGGATTCACATCTGTAAAAACAAAAAGCAGAAGTGGTGCTGAGGTGCTGAATATTGTCTTATTCTGACAATAATATCCATCCAGACAGGGATGGAGGGACAACAGTTTATTGGGATGTATTCAATAAATTTTTACTTTTACAATAATTATCAAAAAATTGTGTAATGCATTTATTTTGACCAACTGTGTATTAATAATTATATTCCCCCCAAAATAATAAAAACGTTTCAAGGTCCCAAAAAAGTTAAAAGGTTTAAATTAATTTATTTTAGTTGCAAAGGAATGGGACAAGTTATTCAGTAAGAGATTTTCAAGCACTAAATATACTGCATAGAACAAAATTCTGTGTGGGATGAAATGAAAATACAAATTCAAAAAAAAACTCTGATGTATAATTTGCACTGATTCATAGTGTTTAAAACATACAGTGGATATCAAATTGAAATATTTAGATTCCACTGAATACACTTAAGAGTACTGAACAGTTTCATTTTTTTAAAATTTTTTTAAAAGATGTTATTTATTTATTTGACAGAGAGAGGCACAGCGAAAGAGGGAACACAAGTAGGGGGAGTGGAAGAGGGATAAGCAGACTCCCCGCTGAGCAAGGAGCCTGATTTGGGGCTCGATCCCAGCACTCCGGGATCATGACCCGAGCTAAAGGCAGACACCCAACGACTGAGCCACCCAGGCACCCCTGAACAGTTTCCTTTTAAGATGGCAATATTTAGGGGCGCCTGGGTGGCTCCGTCAGTTGAGCGTCTGACATTTCGGCTCTCAGCTCAGGTCATGATCTCGAGGTCTCACTCCCCCGCTCAGTTCTCAAGTTTGCTCAGCGAGGAGTCCGCTGAAGAGTCTCCCCTCCCCCTCTGCCCCTCCCCCCCACCGGGGCGCATGCGCTCTCTCTCAATACATAGTTAGGTACACAAAATCTTAAAAAAATAAAATAAAATGGCAATATTTAAAATATGCTGGAAACTACATCCTTTACAAATATTTAAACTTAAGAAAAGCAATCCTGGACATCAATTTTTAGAAAGTGCAAGAGGGTATATACTTTCAGACAGTACATCAGCCAAAAAATCTTAAATTCCACTCTGCAGCCTCCACACAAGGCTCCTCAGGACCAGGCCCATTCAGCCCCATGGGCTTCCCTCTGTCCTGTGCTCCAGCCATTGGACTCTTGGGAGTTCCAGTCACCTTGGGGCCACTCCTTGGTCTGAACCCTTCTACCCCAAAACAGCAGAAGCCATGTTTTCTCTGCTTGACAACAGCAGGTGCTTAGGAGTATCTGCTAATTCAGTGCCCCTCCCAGAAGTGAGGACAAAGAAAAGTCCAGAAAGCACCTCTCCAGTCCAGTAAAGGAAGAGACAGTTCTTGGGAAACAATAGGCAGAAAATTCTAAGAGTTCCAAGCAATTTCTTTCAAGAATTAGAGGAAACACTCCAACCCTTTCAAGAATATCTGCAGGGCCAAATAGGAAAAGCCCCAGAAGTGAATGGAGATGTGGGGGAAGGAAGAGAATTAAGAGTCCAGACTGAAAATTTGATGAAGGTTAAGTGCAGAATTCTCTCAGCCTTGTGACATCACCACACCACTGACAATGCCAACCAACAGTTATCCACAACCATAATTAAGTTACTTGTAACTGAACCAATTTCTAAAAGTTCCAGCACTATTTGTACCTTACTTAAAAAATTAAAAAAGTAATGACATACTGAACTCACTTCCATAAAAAATGTAACCCTATACTGTAATTTTTAAAAATTATCTGAAAGCCCTAGACAGAGTAACGTGACAGTATGTGACGCGGGGGAGAGAAAGTAGTTAATGAAATACTGAGTGGGTGGCAGTCAAGCTGAGATATACCAGATGAGAAAGGTGCAAGCAGGCATGAAGAGCCAGGAGGCAGTGTCCCAGACAGAGGGAACAACAAGTGCAAAGGTCCTGAGGCAAGAAGGCAGCCAGAGAGGCTGGAACAAAATAACCAGTATAACTGGAGATGCCAAGCACCAGGAGCCAGACTGTGTAGACATATGCTTGTTTATCCCCTTCACCGGAGACCCCAGGCTCCGAGGATAAGAGCGAAAGCTGAAGAAAGTAACCCAGAAGCCCCTAGCAGAAAGGAGAGGAACAGCAGAAGGGACAGGCAGCTGAGGCAACACAAGGACAGTGTGGGCTCCCAGAACTAAATGGGGAAGCCATCCAGAATGGACGGAAGAACAGGGTGATAGAGAAAAGTAGGACAACGGTCAACAGCTTAGGCCTACGGGAAGAACTAGAATCAGGCAGGTTGAGGTAGGAGCAGCTTCCCGCCTGTGACCCAGCCCCAAAGTAGTCCCCTTTCCTAACCTAGCCTTTCTCAGTGTAGAGTCTGTGTAGCAACTTATCTTGGCCACTGGTCACGTATGACATGCCAGTGACACTTGAGGTTCCCTAACCTCTGGAGTAAAGGTCACAAAAATTAAAACTGCCCACAAGTCCAGCTCCTCTATACCACTGATGACAAGACCCTCCATGAAGCACTGGGGAAGTGGACTAAGTCTGCAAGTATTTCTAAGGGATTCCTCACTGTCCAGAGGGAGGGGAGGGGTCATGTGTAGCAAGTGAAGTGCTGGGCTTAGATATCAGACAGATCTGAATTTAAATACTGATTATACCATTCACTGTCTGTGTTAGCTCTGCATAAAGCCATGACAGTCATCGACTTCAAAGAGCCTGTTTGAGAATTAAATGCAATAAGGCATTTTAAGTTCAGTGCCTAACACACACAAAATACCCAATAAAGATTCCATCTGTCCCATTTATCCCACTATTGACAGAGTTGAATTCGGACAGCCTGAGAGCGCCAATGCTTAGTAGCTATGCGACTTTGAGCAAGGCACTTTCAACTGAGCTTTAGCTTTGTCATTAAAATGGAGATAACATCACTTAACTTCACATGGCTTTCGAAGAAACTAAATGAGAAAGGTGTGAAGTGTCAGGCACAGCTCCTGACACACAGTAACTTTAGTAATCATTCGTGGTAACTTCAATAATCACTGGTGAGTGCTATCAAGATGAGGAAACCTTGGGTGGGGGGGGGTGCAAGCCTTCAAACCAAGCGCAGGTCTGGGGTGCTGCGGAGACTGGGAGTAGTGGCTTACTTAAGGATATACCTAGCGTCCTGGGAGCCACTCACCTGGTGGTTCCAGATAGAGCCCTCTTTGCTGCGCTCATCAGGGGTCAAACGCACGTACTGGCTCGTGAGTATAGTGCTGCCTTGGAAGTCCCAGAGGGGCATGGAGCTGGAACCGACGCCTGTGGGCAGAGATGGGCGTAGACAGGTGCGTAAGAGGCCATGCCAGGACTGGCCTTGCCAGAGGCAGGAAACCCACACGGCTGCTTTGCTCGGGAGAAAGGAAACCCCTTTACCCAACCCTGTCCAGCCTCGCCCTCACGCTACACTCATTCCCGCCCCAGGCCTCACCTTGGTAAGGCTTGATAAGCGAATGCTCTCGCTTGAGGTGTTCACTGTTGCCGTCAGTTATATCCGCAACAACCGGCCCCAGCAACAGGAGAAGAAGTAGAGGTGTAGTGGGGCCAGGGCCGGGGCCGGGAAGCCCAGGCCTCCCCGGGCACCGCCGGCCCCAGCCCCAGCGCCAAATCCAGCCTTCGACCGCCATTCTCCGTTCCTCTTGGCCACTTCCGCCCTAGGACTTCCGCCTTCCGGGTGTCCCATCTAATGTCCTCCGGCCGGAAACCCTTCAACCCTAGTGTCACCGGGAAGTTAAAAAAGCAAAGCCTCGCAGCCGAAAGGAAGGCGGCTTTATTTACTGAGCAGCCCTCCAGCCTGGTCAAGTGCTGTTCCATCTCCTCGGCGGCTTCGAGGAACCTGTCGGCCAGCCTCAGCAAGGGGTTCCTAGGAGCGACAAAAGCCGCAACCAATCATGGAACAGCACGTTAGGCTTGTGAGCCAATGAGGAACAGAAGGGTAGTTTGATTCAGGGCAGCACGAAGGTCGTGTGCGTAGCGAGGCATGCTGGAACTCGTAGTTTTTTGGGGCCTTCCGCACAGGCTGGACAGACGAAGACTATAACGACCTCGGCCACCGGCCGGTGATCACGTCTCTGTAGTAACGTTTCCCAGTCCTGAGGGGAAAGAATTCAGAATGGAAGGAGGAGGCCTGAATTCCAACTCCCTCGCCCCCTCGCACTCACTGGGTGGCTCTGGCTAGCCTCTTTTTAGCCTCTCTGGTCCCACCCCTCTCCTAGGGTCACGCCTTTGCAGACGTAGAATTCCCAGTTGAGGGTGTGCACTACTACCACCAGCTCCTGTGGCCCATAGGGTTTAAGCAGGAGTAACAGACCCGGATCCTGTCCCGGACCCCAGTGACGGTTGGGACCCACCCGGATCCAAACCATCTTAGTGCCCGCCCGCTGCAGCTGGAAGCGGCCATAAATGGTCCAGAAAAGCTAACCTGTGGACCTGAGGTTAAAAACTGCTGGCCCACAGCCACATAGAGCTCTGTTTTACCTGCTCATGCTATTTCAATACAATGATTTAAATATCGATATTTTTATCTTTTATTATTTTAAAGATTTTGAGAGCAAGAGCGCACAAACGGGGCGAGGGGCATAGGGAGAGGAAGAAGCAGACTCCCCGCTGAGCAGCGATTCCCAGACGCAGGCAGCCACTTAACAGACTGAGCCACCCAGGCGCCCACTGATATTTTTAAATGTACAGACTTGACATCAGAAATCCAAATTAACGGTTTTTTCAGAAAAATCTGGAGCTCCAACCACACTACGCCTATGTGGCCTTACAAAGGCCTTCCCCTGCTGAGCTAGCCTCCCCACTGGCCGCTAATTTATAGCACCTGCTCCGCCCCTCTAGCTATTTGAATTAATAACCCCTGTTACAGATCAGGGGGTGGGAGGTGGAATCATTGGTTGGTTGCTCCTTTATATTATCCAAGAATCTGCCCTTTTGAATGAGTGAACTTAAGATTAGTGCTGAGACATCTTTATATGATCACATATTTTTGATTAGCTTATTATTAATATGCTCGTATATGTAGTACAAACATTTAATACAACGAAAGTCCCCTGCCACTCCCCTCCCAAAGAGTATTCCCTTTCAGAGATTTATCTATATCTATACAAACAAGGATATGTACCCTCCACTAGACCTCTAGGAAGGCTAGGATTTTTGCCAGTTATGGTCACTTCTGAATTTCCAGCATCTAGAACCACACTTGGCACAAAGGAAGTGATTATTAAGTAATTAGTAAAAATATGAATATTTGTTCTAGAACCTGGAATTGGGTCATGGAGCATGAGTAGGAGTTTACCAGCAGGGGAAAAGGCATTCTCAGCAGAGGGAACAGGAGATGCAAAGGCCCAGAGGGATGCCTGAGAGCATATGGGATGAAAACAGTTCGGAATGGCTGAGGAGAGGTGGGGGAGAGTGTAGCTGAGGCCAGAACTTGAAGGGCCTTCAATTTCCAGCTAAGGAACGTGGCCTTTTTCCAGAAAGCAATGGGATGGTTTTAAGCATGAGAGTGGCCACCTGGGTTTCTCTGGCTATGTTGAGGAGAAGAGATTGGAGGTGGGCTACCCTACCCAGGTGGGGAGACTGAATAGAAGGTCATTATGACCAGATGAGAGATAGCAAGGCCTGATCCAGGGAAGTCTCCAGAGGGAAGGGGGATCAGATCTCCCACAGGGAGACTAGATATCAGTAACTGATCCCCTGTGGGAAGCCAGGGAGAGAGAAGTTGAGAACAGCGTTCTGAGGGCTGGAGGGGAGAAAACTTGATAAGGACTAAGAGATGGGAAGTCCCAGGGTTGGCTGGGGTCCCTGGGGTAAAGATGTGGTCAGAGCTGAAATTGGTATCCATAGTGGAGAGGTGAGGAGAGGAGAGGATGACCTTAGCAGGGGTCAGAGCCTGTAACAGGGTCTTTTTGGGGAGAAAGATGAACTGTTGGCACCTGGTCTGGGGGCAGCCCTGGTGCAGCTCCTGGCACCCAAGCACACCTATTCACAACTTAGCAGTATCTAACTTGATGTATAACCTTGGGCAACTCACTCCTCCCTGAGTCTCAGTTTCCTGATCTGTAAAATGGAAATAACTCCACTCACAAAGAGGGTGTTAGGATCAAATGAAGTCATGTGGGGAGAAGACCCTGTAAACGGTGAAGCCCTCCATGAAACCTAGGCCCAGATCCATGGCACAGCAGATAGGCAGTATCTACTGACATCACACACCCTAGAAACCCCTCCCAGGCACAATGCCATTGTCATGCACCTTATTAAGACAATGCTCCAGGCCCAAAAGCAACCCCCAATACACATACCAAATCTGACTGAATCCCTCTATCTGGGGGACCTGGAGCAAGGTGTCTGGGAAGAGGGGAGTCAGGGCCCGGTAAAGAGGTATATTAAGTAGGGTAACACTAGCTGCTATCACAAATAGACTCGAATGTGTGCAACGGTTCAAAGATTATTCCTCACTCAGGTTAACAGTGCAAAGCTAGTGTTCCTGGTTGATGGGTGGCTTCCCTTTGTGCCCTAATACAAAGACCCTGTCTCCTACCTCCTGTGGCCCCACAATCCCTTAATCTCCTGCACCCAGCCAGCTGAAGGTGAAAGAAACAATGTGGAGGGCACATACTACATAAACGTCTTGGCCCAGAGACGGCACTCATCATTTCAGTCACTTTTACTTGGTGGAACTAGTCACAAGGCCACACCTGACTGCAAGTGAGCCTGGGAAATTAAAGTTTAAGCATGCACCCAGAGGAAGAGGACATGAACTTGTGGTGAAGAGTCAGTCAGTTTCTGCCACGGAGAGGTTCAAGTCACAGCCATGGATAGGGACGGTAGGATAGAGGGTAGAAAACTGAAGAGGGACCCAAACCAGAGCGGTGGGTGACTTGAGCGCACTAAGCCCATAACGTAAGGTAAAACGCAAGCCCTTGTAGTAGGTGCATGCCTGTATAAGAAAGAGGCCAACTGAGGACTCTGGTTAGGGGCCCCGAGTTCAGCCGGCCCGGGGCCGGGGCTGGGAGGGCAGGGTGTCACTCTTCAGCTGACCGTACTACACCAAGGTAGGATTTTTGTGTGAGTGAGAATGAACACACAGGCATCACACATAGATGCCACCAACGTGTTCCCCTGCCTGGGGGGGTGGGCACATGTCACCAGGGTGGCTGGGTGCTTAGGTGCCTATGTGCAGTTGTGCCTGTCACAGGCCCAGGGTTTTCTTATGAAGGGTGAGCCTATGTGTTTATAACATGTATACCTGAACGGTTTGGGTGTGCATGACCATGCATGCAAGGTGTCCATCTGTCTGTACACTTGGACACATGCCTGGGCAGTGTCTGGGGATAAAGGTAGTCGCTCTGCATGCGCACAGCTGCCGGGGGTGGGGGTGGGTACTGAGTGTGCACCTGCGCAGCACAAACACAGCAGGTGTGAGATAAGCGTGTGCTGAGTAAAGTACTTGTGTGCATACTCGGTGCGCATATCCGTATGTTTGTGCATACGCATTCGCACCCCCGCCAGGGTGCAAAAAGGTGACTAAGTGTGTAAGCGCACACTTCTGTGTGCCTGGACATGATCTTAGAGCTCCCTGGGCTGGGCCAGACCAGGCTTAGCTCCTTCCTGGGCGCACAGAGGCCTCTGCAATGTGCTGGTAACAGTGTGGGGCACTGCCAAAGGTGCACTGGTGGCGTGTGTGTGCCTGTGAATGTGTGTGTGTACGCGCATGTGTGTGCTTGTGTGTGTGTGTGTGTGTGTGTGTGTGTGTGTGTGTGTGTGTAGGAAGAGGCATTCGCTCTCTTAGACCTTGCTTCTTTCTGTGGTTCGGTTTCTATAGAGACACTTCCTGTGGCAGAGAAAAGAGGTAGTGAGCTGGTGTTTCAGGATGTGAGGGCCCGCAGGAGCAGAGCCGGGCTCTCTGTGTTGCCTGCCTGCCGCCGTGCAAGCTCTGGCCGGGGCTGCCCACGGTCCCCATGGTGGGCGCTCCTCGCAGCAGGGACCCGTGAACAGCGGCGGCATGCCGGGGAAACCCAAGCACCTGGGTGTCCCCAATGGGCGCATGGTGAGTGTGGGCTCCAGGCCAGGCCCATGGGGAAGGGGTGGGCACACCCAGGGTGGAGCCCAGGAGGCACACCCGGCAGGGCTGGGCAAGAGCCTGCATGCTGCCGGTGGGCAGGAGAAGTTGGGTACAAACAGGAGCAGGTAGTGGGACCTGGGACTCTCATCCTAGGACCTTCTAGATGGCCCAGCTGGGGACCTGGGCAGCCTCGGAGAGGAGAGCAGAGTACAGTGGGCATAGGCTTCTGGTCCCCACTGCTTCCTCTCCTGCCACTTTGGCCCCATCCAGGGCTGCCCACATCCCAGGGCAGCAGGGAGACCTGGCATGCCCTTTGACCCCTGCCTACCCCCACAATGGCCCAGGCCCCCACTTCTGACTTAGCCTCAGCCTTCCTCCCGCCTCACCCCACATCCTGATGCCCAAGGTCAGGTAAGGGGTAACCCTCAGTGGGTCACTGCTCTTCAGCTGGACCTGCTCAGAGGCTTCCTGCCAGAACGAGTAGTCTTTGGGCAGCCTGGGATGGGTCAGCAGGGTCAGGCCAGCTTGGTGCAGCTTGTCTTTTCTATTCCTGGGCCACCAGGAAGAGTGGGAGTAGCTGGGTGCTCGGATGCCCTGGCTACTGCTACTGCTGCTGCCGTGCCCTCTAACCCTCTCCCTGGCTACTTCACCTTTAAATCAGAGCTGTGCTCAGACAGTCCAGCTTCTGTATTCATTCAGCTGATGGGGCTGACTGTGCTGGGCCTTCCTTCTCTCCCTAGGATACCAGCCCTCTTGGCAGAGCCCCAACCCCTCCTAACAACCCCAGAAAGGCCAGACAGTGTCTTAACCTCCAAGCTAGCCCCAGCCTAGGACTATGGGACAAAACCAATGGGTCTAGAGAGAACTGGGTTCCAGTCTTGGCTCCATTGTCCCTTACTAGGGGTCCTCTCTGACCCTCAGTTTCTTCACCTGTAAAATGAGGAAATTGGAACAGTTCTCCAAGGCTTGTTGAGATGATTAAGTGGAATGATGAATATGAGGCCCTTGACCCATTGTGGGGGCTCCATAAATGTCAGCCCAATGCCTCCCTTCATTCTCAACCCCTCTTCAAGGATCCCCTGCCTCATTCAGAAACTGAGGTCTTACTCACACTCCTGCCTCCTAATTACCAAGACCTTTCTCCACCTCTCCTTCCAGTGTCTCTTTATTGCCCATCCCCAGGCTAGTTAGGTGGGAGAGAGGCAAACCCCATCAAGCTGGCCCAGTTCCCCACCTCACTGTCTTTACCATCAACCTAACTTTGAAAGTTCAAGAACCTAAGGTCCTCCAACTCTAGAGGCATGACACTCAGGTGTCGAGGCCAAGGAGGAGCATGTCCACTCTCATGCCCACCCCAGCGGGCAGCTGGGTTGGTGCTTCTGAGCAGTGCCCAGAACTGGAGGGCAACTGAGGGTGCCCGGAGATGGACCCAGCCTCTGCCCCTCCCACGTCAGCCCATGGCTTCTCTACCCCAAAGTCATTCAGAGAAGGGAGGGCACCCAAGTTCTGCGCCCAGCCCTGGCCAGCTCACAGATGCCCTGGTTCCTGGCAGCAACCTTCGCACACAGGTTTATCTTTGCCCTTCCTGGGTCTGTTCTGAACTCTCCATGTCACCTCTTGGAATCCTGAGGGTCACGGCTCGCCTGCTCGCTGGCCATCCGTCCGCTTTCTGAGACGGCACTCAGCTGACGGGGGAGGGGCGGACGGGTGTCAGCAGGGGCGCACACAGAGGCACCTGTGGAGCAGGCAGCAGGCTCCTTCCACGAGTTACGCCCCCGATGGAGCCTCAGAGGAGTAAATGACATGCTGATGGCGGCCAGCAAGTAGAGGGGCCTGCATCTGAACCCAGCCTCTCTGACTCAATGCCAGTGGTCCCCCACCTCCCAGAAATGCCTGGCTCTGTCCTCCCCCACCTCCCCCTGCCACTACCCCCGCCCACGGCTGCCATCATTCCCTGCTGAGGCAGCTTCATTTGTCAGCCTCGTGTTTCCGCCACTCAGCTTGTCAGGCAGTTGCAATGAATCCTGTCACTTAGAGATGATTCCCAGCCCCCTCCCACAGACATCTTCACACAACCCCGAAGGCCGCTTCATTTGTTCATGCAGGCATTCAGTCAATGGCCCCGCCATAGGTCTGCTCTGTGCCGGCCCTGTCCTAGGCACTGGAGACCCAAACCCATCGCCCTAGCCCCTACCCCCAAGCAGCTCCCAGTCTGGCAAGGCACAAAAGACTCAGGTACAAATACCAGAATAAAATTCAGATTTGGGTAAGAGCTATGGATCCGGAGTAGAGAAAGCTTGAGGAGGACCTGGGAAGGGAGAACTGACTTGTCGGATCATTTTGTGCATTGTGCTATGAAGTTCTTGAAAGGATATGCCATCTGGAAGAGGGGATGGCATGGGGAAGGGGCTGGATGTGGGGAAACACAGGGTGTGTGTACAGGGACATGGCCTAAGGGGAAGCTGGGCCTAAAGCTTGGAGAGTGGTGGTTATCATATCCTGTCACGCTCAGGGGGCCCAGTGAGTCTTCCCACCTGGAGAGACCTGCAAGGCAGAGCCTGCTGCAGCTCCGCCTGCCTTCTTGGCATCCAGCTCAGGGCTAGGGTTCAGCTCCACAGGGCTGGCTCAGGCTGAAGGGGCCAGGCACCCAGGGTTCTCTGTGCATCTATCCAGAGAGGATCTTGGGGCCTCAGTTTCCCCAAACTAGGATGAAACGAGATGATGGTACAGGGTGCCCAGCACAGAAGATGCTAAGTAAATGGGCCCTCCCTTTGAGGTCTGACCTCTCCAGAGGGTAGAGTTCAAGAGGACCCCCTGGGCCCTTTACCCCTGATTGACTTTGCCCACCCGTGTCCAAAGGGCTGAGGCCCTGGGCCTCCCAGTTCCCCTTGTACATCTGTCTGCCCAGGGAGGCGGCTTCATGGAGGGAAGACCTCAGGCTCCAGTCGGACACACTTGGCTTTTAACTTCAGCTCAGCCACTTCCGCACTGTGGGACTTCTTTGGGTCTAGGTTTTCTCATCTGTAAAATGGGGCTAATAACACCTGCTACACAGATTTGAAGATAGAGTGAGAACATGGATGTGTACTGTCAGAGAGAGCCTGTCACACAATTGGAGCTCAGAAATGTTGGTCTACTCCACTCTCACCTCAGTATCCTTAGATACCAGTGGCTCTTCCAGGGCCTAAGAGAAAGGTATGGCAAACTGAGGCCAGATCATGGGTCAGGGGTGTCACCTTCCACCACACCCTTCCTCATCCTTTCTTCCCTTTTTCTCCCATTCACTCACCACTTCTCAGGCAAGCCAGGGTGGCGCAAGGCCAGCCCTGCTCAGCACAACTTCCCCAGGCCCGGGAGACTGGGCAGGCAGGAGCCCTGGGCAGGGCATCAGTATGAGGTCAGCAGAGCCCCTGACAGCTGCTTTCACATACCCACTCACTCTTCCTAGCAGCCCCAAGAAACTGGGAATGCCGAGCCCCATTCTACCCTGTGGGGGAAACTGAGGCCCAGGGGAGGAATTTACTTGCCCTTGAATGGTGGAACTGAAATTGGACCCTATCCTCACTCCCTCCCACCTCTGGATCTCTGTCCCTACCCCATCTCAGCCCCAACTCTATGGATCAACAACCAGTGGGGCTAGAGGGACTGAGACAACAGAGATGGGGGGTTCAGAGGTGAAGGATCCCTGGTGAAGGGGGTGCCAGGGCCTCATGGGAGGGCAGAGGAGGACTGCTAGGGCCCTGACAGCTGCTCATTGGCACCAGAGCAAGGAGGGTGCTTCATGGGAGGGAGTTCAGGTTGGTTCCCTCTACAAACCAGGCCTGCCCTCCGGGAGCTACCAAATTGTAAGGAGAGAGAGGCCTAGACACGGATGGGCAGAAGTGTGGTGGGCAGGAGGGCTCAGGGCAACTGGTCTTTGGAGGGGACTGGTGTCAATGAGCAGAGATTGGAGAGCAGTTAGTTCAGTGAGGGGAGCAGGAGCAGACACTCAGCAAGAGAAAGCAGCAAAGCAGGAAACAGGAGTGGGAAGGGGCGTGGGGAACCTAGAAAAGTTTGATAAAGTGTAGGGTGGCGTGAGGGGGAGGGAGATGGGGGAGGATGAAGGGGTTCATTAGTCAGGCCCAGGCTGAGCTTCAGCTGTAACCCAGCAACTGCTCCAGCCCCCGGGGCAGGGAGCTTGGCCACAGCCACCACCTGGGAGCCAGCCGAAAGACACGGACAGTGAATTCAACATAATGTCAAGAATAAAACGGAATAGGAGTGTCGGCTGGCTTCAGCTGCAGATGCCTATGCCCTATCTGTGGCTCCAGGCCTGCCCCAGCCGCCATGGGGCTCTGAACTTGGGAGAGGCCGAGTGCAGGGATGGAGGGCAGGGGGGAGAGAGGCCAGTGCGTTAGGGGGGACGGAGGACCAGGTGGCCACCATGGAGCGGGAGGCAGGATGGTTCCGGGAGCCTGGGGCAGAGGATGGTGACAGCAGCCCTGAGGTTGGCAAAGCCGCAGAGCAGGCAGGACAAGCAGGTGCGGCATGAGCAGAGCTGCCAGGAACGGAAGGAGCAGGCTGGAAGGGACCCTGGCCTTCAATTTGTCGTCTTCGTGCAGCCCGGGAGTTGGGACTTTCTCTGGCAGCCAGCCGCTGGAGCTGACTCGGAAGAAGGGAAGAAGCCATCAGATGAGGGGTGCAGAGGCAGGAGGGCGAGGGTGTCGGGGGTGGGAGTGGGGCACCTGCAAATGGGCTCCACGCCCAGCCACGTTCTGCGCCAACTTTCTTTCCTCTTCAGCAACCTTTCACCTCCACACTCCAAGTGGGAGACGAGGCTCAGGGAGGAGCCCGAGGGTGTAAAACTGGAAAAGGGCAGAGCTGGGATTTGACTCTGGGTCTGACAGACCCCAACACCTGTGTTCTTTCCTCTATAACAGGGCTAGCAAACTCGGAAGTGGAGCAGGGTCAGACATCAATACTAATGTACCAACAGCAATAACAGTAACGTTCATGCCAGATAGTGTTCTGGGTTCCTTATCTACATATTTAACTTATTTAGTCACAGAAACCCTTTGAAGTCAGGAGAAGCGTTTGCCCCATTTCTATAGAGAAAGAAACTGAGGCACAGAGAAGTGTAGCGCCTTGTCCAAGATCACACAGCACAAATTGGAACTTGGGCAGTCTGGGGCAGCACCTGCCTCCGTAAGTAACATAAATGCATCAAACTGGCCTCAGAGACCCCTGAAGAGAACATGAGCCCCTTCCAGGGAAGGCCGTTGCTGCTCAGTGCCAGCCAACATTGTCATGCTGGGAAGAAGCTCCGGGGAGTTGAGGCATCACAGGAGTTTATGTAAAACTCCTGATTTTTAAATGTGGGAATACCTTTCAACGTAAAATGAAAAAAAAAAAATCTTGGGCCTCCTGGGTGGCTCAGTCAGTTAAACCCACTTACAAAAAATAAGGGCCAAGATATTAATAATGTCCTACATATTTCCAGGCCAGCTCTGGCCCACAGATGTGGGACCTGAGTGTTTCTAGGTGGGAGTGGGGAGCAAAGAGGGAGATTCCAGCTAGGAGGGCAGGGAGAGGCTTCCTGGGGGAGATGTTTGCAGACCTGTTTCCAGTGGGGATGTAACAAAGGGACAGGTGGTAGAAACTCCTGTGACAAGCCTAGTGAGAATATAGGATGTGAGAGAGAGGGAGGAACTGGGGATGATTGAGCCCAGGTGGCGGGAAGAAAGACAGGAACGATGTAGGGAAACTTTTCGGTGCCCTGCTTTGGTGGTGGCAGAGGTGGCTTCCTTTGGGACTGGCTGAGTTGGAAGGGCTTGTGGGACATTTGGGCAGAGATGATAGCAGGAAGTTGGCTCTGTGGGTTTGGATCTGGGGAGATGTAGGAGGGGGAAAGGGCCCAGGTCAGAGTCAGGGAGGGGTAGAGGCCATCTTGTGTGGGTAGGAGATGAGGAGGAAGCTGGAGGAGCTGCTAGGAAGGTAGGAAGACCAAGGGAAACCACTGCAAGAGTCATTTTGAAAGGAGGGTTTTTTCTATTTCACTAATGGTTGGGATTCCCAGAGAAGTCGGAGTTGTGCATGGGGTGGAGGGGTGGGGGAGGATGGAGTTGGTCTCTACAGCAATGCTATTCACAGTGTGGTCTATGGACCAGCGCATCAGCATTGCCTGAGAGCTTGTTAGAAATGGAAAGTCTCCGGCCCCATTCTGGACCTACTGAGCCTGAATCTCTGGAGGTGGGCTCCTACTCGTCATTTCAATGCACATTAGAGTCTGAGAATGACTGTTCTATACTATAAAATAGCATCCTGGCACCAGCCTAAGGTGGGGTGGGGCCCAGGGTCTCTCAGGATCTTCTTCTCTGAGAGGAAATAGTTCCAACAAAGAGATCACTGGCTATAGACACCAGCAAACATTTGATACAGCATTAACCACATGCTGGCCACTGTTCTAGATGCTGGAAATGTCTTAAACTGATTTGATCTTCACAATAGTCCCAGGAAGTAAGTTACTATTATTATCATCACCCCCTATTTGCAGATGGAGACAAACAAGTATCGAGTCACACAGCTAGTAAATGGCAGAGACAAGATTCAAAGTCTCTGCTGATCCCCACCATGCTGTACACCTGGGCTTACCCAGCACATGCTGAGGGAGGAGGGAACCAGGGGCAAATGGAAAGTAACTGGCGTAAGTCCCAGCACACGGTGGTTGGCACACGATGGAAGGGGAGCCAGGAGGAGCCTGAGCAAAATGCTGAGCAAGCAGTGACCTGGCTGGGAATGGCCCTCAAGGGGGAGGAGAACACAGCTCCTGTCCTGGGGCCTGAACCCAGAACTGTACCTTGAGAACCCACCCTGGGCTCTGCTCTGACTGCCTACCTTGGATTTCTTGTAGGTTCTGGCTGTCTCAGATGGAGGTAAGTGACAAAAGGTATGGAGGAGGCTTGTTGGGGTGGGGGAGGGTATGTGGAAACAGGGTGGGGACACCCCTGTCACTTGCTACCTATCCAGGGAAAATACCTACAGATGGGGTTGGGCCAGGGCCTGGGGAAGGCCACAAGGTTCACCAACACTTGTCCATCCACCTACAGAGCTGAGCAGCACGGCAGGGCCTCAGGGCCAGGGCGAGGGCCGAGGAAGCTCCCTCAGTATCCACAGCCTCCCTAGTGGCCCCAGCAGCCCCTTCTCCACCGAGGAGCAGCCTGTGGCCAGCTGGGGCCTGTCCTTCGAGCGGCTGCTGCAGGACCCGCTGGGGCTGGCTTATTTCACTGTAAGGCTTGTGGTGGGATCGGGAGAGCAGGTGGCAGTGGCCACTATGGTGGGGGGGGGGCAGCGGGCACGGGAGAGGACATGGATGGAGCTTCAGGCTGACCAGAGTGGGATTCCTCTGTCAGCTGCCTCCTCCGGCCTTTCCTTGGCACCTTCTTCCTGTTCCTTCAGCCGGGAACTTTCCATTTTCTCGCTGTGCCTTCCAATCTGGCCCCATCTGTCTGTCTGGCCCTATCTGCCTGTCTTGGCCTCTTCGCCCTATCTCTAGCCCAATCTCTTACCGCACCCCCTGACTGGGTCTCCGTGTCTCTAACTTCCTCCTCCTCCGCACCAGGAGTTCCTGAAGAAGGAGTTCAGCGCTGAGAATGTAACTTTCTGGAAGGCCTGCGAGCGCTTCCAGCAGATCCCGGCCAGCGACACCCAGCAGGTGGGGGAAAGGGGAGCTGGGGCAGAGTGGTGGGACCAGAGCCTGGGCCATGTCCTTGACCTTCTCTGTCCCTCCTGCAACAGCTTGCTCAGGAAGCCCGCCATATCTACCAGGAATTCCTGTCCAGCCAAGCGCTGAGCCCAGTGAACATCGACCGGCAGGCCTGGCTAGGCGAAGAGGTGCTGGCACAACCCCGACCGGACATGTTCCGCGCGCAGCAGCTCCAGGTGAGCGTTTCCGGGGGTCTCATGGGACTAGGGGGCGTGGCCTTGGAAGAAAGGGCAAGAGGCGGGGCCAGATCCAGGAGCGGGGCCCGATTGTAGTGGGTGGGATGGGCGTGGGGTTCGGAAAAGGGCAAATTTGGATGCCCGCACCAAAGTAAAATGCAGGGGCAGGGCGTTGGTCAGAGGGCGGTACCAGAGGCTGCGGTGAACATGGGCTAGAGGCGGAGCCTAGCTGAGGTAGAGGCGGAGCCAAGAGTGGGGGCGGGACTGGACCAAGAGTTGGGTGGGAGGGGCTAGGGTCTTGCCTGCCAGGTCGGGGACCCAGCCCACCCCGAGGGCTGGGCCAAGCCGAGCACCCTCCCCGGCTCACCTTCCCCGCGCGGTCCCGCAGATCTTCAACTTGATGAAGTTCGACAGCTACGCGCGCTTCGTCAAGTCCCCGCTGTACCGTGAGTGTCTCCTGGCGGAGGCCGAAGGACGCCCCCTGCGGGAACCTGGCTCCTCCAGCCCGGGCAGCCCTGACTCCACGAGGAAGGTGCGGACTAGGGGCTGTGGGAAGCAGGGGGCCGGGTGCAGATCTGTAGGGCTGTGCCCCTGGTCTGCACGTGGGCTGGATTCCAGCCCGGTGCCAGCGCCTTTCCTGTACCCGCAGAAGCCGAAGCTGAAGCCCGGGAAGTCGCTGCCGCTGGGCGTGGAGGAGTTGGGGCAGCTGCCATCTGCTGAGGGCTCTGGGGGCCGCCTGCTCCGCAAGTCTTTCCGCAGGGGTGAGGGTCGGAGGCCAAAGAGAAGAGTCGGGGTGGGAGTTTGGGCAAGCTTTGAGAATCCCCCCTTCCTCCTACTTGTCGCATCGACAGTCTGTAAATCTGAAAACCGAAATAGAGGTCTCTGTGACCACCACGTTTCCCCGGTGGTTTGGTTTCTAGATTAGAGCAGAAGTTTGCGAAGCCCCCTCAGTAGCAACACTTACATGGTCCCAAGCCGCGTTAGACCCCCGCGGG
The DNA here is from genome assembly GCF_009762305.2 of Zalophus californianus. Taxonomy (NCBI): domain Eukaryota; kingdom Metazoa; phylum Chordata; class Mammalia; order Carnivora; family Otariidae; genus Zalophus; species Zalophus californianus. Next base: position 89,025,200 of record NC_045599.1, on the reverse strand, counting down.
AGGGTTCCAGCGGGGTCCATCAGGTTGTGGAGAAGAGGGTGTGAGGAGGGGGGGAAGGGCTGTTCTGCTCACTGCTCCCTCTCCCCTAGAACTGGCAGCCGGGGCCCCAAACTCGGCCTTGCGCAGAGAGTCCCAGGGCTCCCTCAACTCGTCCGCCAGTCTGGACCTTGGCTTCCTGGCCTTTGTCAACAGCAAATCTGAGGTGAGCAGACTGCTGGGGGAAATGAGGTGCAGGCTAGGGCCACTACTCATGCACCTTTGTGGGGCCGCCATCATTCCTAGTCATGGTCACCACTTGCATCTCCCTGCTGCCAGCCCCTCATATTCCTTACTTTCTTCCTGTCCTCACCACCTTGGGCCCCATGCATGTGCCCAGGTGTACCCAGCAGGTGTATGTGGGTCCGGGGGAGGACCTGTCTCTGGGTGGTCCTATGTCTGGGTGAGCATATATGTTGTTGTAGGAGGAGTATCTTTGCCTGCCGAAAAGTGTGCCCTTAGGCATGTGTGTGCGAGTGTGTGCCTCTCTGCATGTCCCTGAATGTGTACACATGACCTTCCCTCTACTCGTGCCCCGAATCAGAGCCACCGGAAGAGCCTTGGGAGCACAGAAGGTGAGAGTGAAAGCCGGCCAGGGAAGTACTGCTGTGTGTACCTGCCCGATGGCACAGCCTCCTTGGCCCTGGCACGATCTGGCCTCACCATCCGTGCCATGCTGGCAGGCATCTGTGAGAAACGAGGCCTCTCTCTACCTGACATCAAGGTCTACCTGGTTGGCAATGAGCAGGTGTGAATCTGGCCTGGTCCCCAACTCTCACTCTCTTCCTGATCCTGACCCCAACCCCATTTCTGTCTCTGTTCAGCTATGACTTCAACCCCAATTCCAGTCCTATTCTCACCCCCTTCCTAATTCCAGTCCCCAACACAACCCTGCCCCTCCCCCCATGCCCAGCTTCAAGGCAACCCAGCACCAACTCCTCAAACTCAGGCCTCCACTCTCATTCCATAAAGTCCCATCCCCACCCCACCCCCTCCCAGCTTCCAGCTTCACCCATCATCTTCACCGTGATGCTCTGCGGAGCTAGAGTCAGGGAGAACCACTGCCAGAGCTGGGTTTCCCCCATCACTCCCAGAGTTCCTACTGGCCATCCTTGACATGGCTGTCAGGGGCACCCAAACACACCTAGCCCATGAAAAACTTTTCTTGAGATACAAATGAGCATTAAGCTTTAAAGAGGAATCTAAGGAAAAGGGTGAGCAGAGGGACCCAGGCCTGAGCTCTGTCCTCCAGGTCCACATCCGTGGTGGGGATCCCTGCCAAGCTGGAGATGAGCCAGGCAGGATGTGATCAGGGAAGAGGAGCTGAAGCTTCAGAGAGTTTCTGAGGGAAGGTAGGCTTTTCTGGCTGGTTCCACGAAGGTTTTGTGGAAGAGGCTGCTGTTGGTGAAGGAAGAATGGAGGCAGGGAGGAGTTTGCCTGACAGAGCTGTCGGAAGAGGACATTCTAGGCAGAGGGATCAGCTTAAATGAAGCCCTGGATGTGGGTAAGGAGTGCAGGGCAAGTTCCGGAGCCTGGAGAGTGGGACTGGGAGGGCAGCAGTGGGAGGAGCTCTGCCCACTCAGGCCACCCATGCCGCCTCTGAAGCCCAGATGGGCATTCATGACTGCTGAATATAACTCCCCACCCACACTCCACCTGTCCCTGCAGCACAACATAGGCCTATCCCTGGAAGAGGCTAGGGCAGACAGGGGGGCCTATAGGGGCAGTAGACTCTGCACCTACTGTTTATGTACCTACTGTGTGCCAGGCACTGTGCCAGATACTTTACCTCCTCTGGCCTCACAGCAGTCTTGGGGGGAAGGGCTCTTGTTGCAGTGAGGAGACAAGTAGTAAGTGGGGATGGAGAGAAGTGGACAAGTGTCAAAAAAGGGACAAGGCCTGGGTAGCTGATCAAAGGTGGGTGGTGAGGAAGGAAATGCATCCAGCTGGTCTGGTTGGGTTTCACATGCCTGAGAGACAAGGGGGCAGCTGTCAAGGGGGCAGGTCCTGGCCTGGCCTGGCCTGGCCTGGGAAGAGGCGGCCTCATGGTCCAGGACCTAGGCCTTCTCCTTATCCAAGCAGCCTCATTTACCATTCCATGCTCACCCCACTCGCATGCTTCCTGTAACTCCGTTTCTTTTCCAAAGCTGTCCAACCTTCTTGCCACCCTTCTCCCTGGCTTTGGCCATATTAGGCTCCCACTCCAGCCAGGAGTCTTACTCCATCCACATCTCTGTGGCTCACCCGCCCATTGGCCCTTCCCTCTGACCCTTAGGGGCCCCAGTGGGGGCTGTCGGAGGAAGTGAGGTGGTTTCCTCGGACCCTGGGGATGGTTGGGGCTGGGGAGGGAGGGACTCTGACCCCTGCCTGGCATCTGCAGAAGGCCCTGGTCCTGGATCAGGACTGCACCGTGCTGGCGGACCAGGAAGTGCGGCTGGAGAACAGGATCACCTTCGAGTGAGTGCCCCTCCTCCCAGGCTTGGGTCCTGGGTCCCAACACTTGTTTGGGTCCCAGTTCAGGCTGTTGTTCTCCCTCTCAGGTCCCGCCCCTGGTGCTAACTGCGTCCCAGGGGCTAAGGGCCCACCCCCAAGTTGTCCCACCCCCTCCCAGTTCAGGCTCCGCCCCCTTTTGGACCTGTCCCTGGGGGGCTGGGGGAGAGGCGGGCGCGCTCTCCTGCCCTGCCGCAGCGCGAGGGTCCCGTGCAGGGTCGAGTTGGTGGCTCTGGAGCGCGTGGTGCGGATCTCCGCCAAGCCCACCAAGCGGCTGCAAGAGGCGCTGCAGCCCATTCTGGCGAAGCATGGCCTGAGCCCGCAACAGGTGGCGCTGTGCCTGGTGAGCCGGGGGACAGCGGGGCAGGGCAGGGGCGGCCGGGAGCGGGCTGCCTGTCTCGCGGGCTGCCTGTCTCGCGGGCTGCTGACCTGTCCCCACAGCCAGGCGAGAAGCAGCCGCTGGATCTGGGGAAGCTAGTGAGCTCGGTGGCGGCCCAGAGACTGGTTTTGGACACTCACCCAGGTAGAGAAGCAAGGCCCCAGGGCTTGGTCCCCGGAGATGGCTTTGGCCCAGAAGGGAAGGGGTCCAGGTGGGAGGCAAACACTAACGGCGGTGCGCTCTGCCATAGGTGTGGAGATTCCCGAAGCTAGGGACATAGCCCAGCGTCGCAGCCAGGTGAGAGAGAGAGAAAGGGCTCCCCCTTCTACCCACTGCACCTCCTCTCCCAGCTGTGGCCCTGACTCCACGTTCTTACAGGGCGGCCAACCTAGAGCCCAGAACAAGGCTGCCTATCCCCCTCCACTGTCCCTCAACTCCATGGCGGAGGGGCCGAGTAGTCTCACTGGGAAGCGGCAGACCTGTGACATTGAAGGTACTTTGGGGACAGTGGGAGCTAGGGACCAGAAGCATTGGGGACCATTGAAGGTGGGTAGAATCAGAGAGGCTTGAGCTGAGGCCGGCACCTGCATGTCTTTGGGGCTGGAAGAGTGTCCATTGGGGCTGGGGGACCCGAGGGGCTGAAGGGCAGAAGGAGGTTCGGGAGGCTGTGGTCATAGTAAGGGCAGCAGGATGGTGGTGGGCTAGCACCAGTGGGCCTCTTGACTCTATGCCCCCCCCCCAGGCCTGGTGGAGCTGCTGAATCGGGTGCAGAGCAGTGGGGCCCACGACCAGAGGGGCCTTCTGCGCAAAGAGGACCTGGTGCTTCCAGAATTTCTGCAGCTGCCGGCCCAAGGGCCCAATTCCCAGGAGGCCCCACCACAGACTGAATCAGAGGTCCAGCCCAAGGGGGACCCCTTGGACTCCACTGACCACTCGGGCCTCTGACAGCTGCCCAACAGTCCAGGCCGGCTGCATGGCACCTGGCGGGCCAAGCATGCCGTGGGCCCGCTCTGCATGCCCTGTCTTTGACATGAGCGTCCTTGGCCCCTTCCTGCCACGGGCAGGCCCGCAGGAAGAGCTGGACGGGGGTGGAGAGCGGGCTCAGAGGAGCCACACCCCACAGCTACCACCGCTTGGTCCCTCATCAGTTCACTCACCCATCCCTTGCTGCCAGGTCACTGAGGGGAGGTGGGCCTCGCCTCCCCAGTACAGGCATGCCCAGCACAGAGGGGCAGCGTTGGCGGTGCCAGCCCCCCCACCCTGTGCTAAGCCTCAGCAGGGAGCAGGAGGTGGGGCTGGCCCCTCCTCAGGGAGCTGGTATGAGTAAGGCCTGGGGGTGCAGGTGGGCAGCCCCTCACTCTACTCACATAGGCTCTGCTGGACGTATGGATTTTGCAGTTGGCCTGGGGCAGCTGGGTTTGTCCTGGATGTACGATATTGTTATTATAATAGTAATTATTATTCTCCCGTGAGGTGTGTTCCTTGTGTGCCTGTCTACCCTGTGTTACCCCCCCTCCTGAAACTGCACTGCCTCTGTCACCAAGGTCAGTGCCAGGAAGCCCTTGGGGACCTCAGGATGTGCCCCCTGACTTCCTGTTGTCAGAACTTCTCTTCCTGACTGCACAGAGTATTGGGGTGTGAATATGAGAGACAGAGAGAGGGAGGGAAGGAGGAAGGGGGGAGGGAGGGGAAGACCCTTCTGGGGAGCTGTGCCTCTGCCACCTGTCCTCATGCTGCTCCTCAGTCTCTGGATCTGAGTAGAGCACAGCATCTGGTTGTCCTCTGCTTCTAGTGGGGCTCGAGTGTGTCTCTGCAGACATGGCTGTGGGCTCCTTTGGATGCATTAAGGGCCTTGTGGAGGCTCCTGGTTGTTGTGGTGGGGGCAGGTTCTGTCCCTTGCCTGCTTTGGCTGGGTAGTCATCCCTGTCCCTAGGCAGCCCACACAGGGAGGGGGAGCAGGGAGGACCTCCCAGAAGGAGGGCCCAGCATGTGGGCAGAGAAGCCAGACTCAGTCCCGGTGCTGCTGAGACAGAGGAAACAAGGGGACATGGGAACCTCGAAGGGACACCTGGGGAGTGAGGGACCCTCCTGACCCCCTCAGGCAGGTCAAGCTCTCTTCCCCACTCCAGTTCTTTGTGCTTGCTGTCCCCTCTGCCAGGAACTGCGCGCCCCGCTGCCGTGTACCATCATGGCACCTCATTCTTGAAATTCCTGAGAGAGATCAGTGGGGTTTGCTGGCCCATCATGCCTTTCTCCAGAAGTTGGACCCGAGCCTTTCTCGGGGGCCTTCAGCCCTCTGCCCCCTCTGCTCATTTTGCTTGGCTGGGTTGACCAGACCCCCTAGCTGCTGGAGGGGGGCTCATGACCCAGGCCTGGCCAATCAGAGTTTGGTGCAGGGCTGATTCTCTGACCCCAATCAAAATCCCAGTCCTGGTCATCGACCATCTCCCGGGGATTTGAACAGAGGATATGCAGGGAGAGAACCTGCATGTCAGTGAAGCCAATGCAGGAGAGCAGGACTGAGAGATAGAAGTAGATTCTTGACGAAACTTACCTGAACAACTAAATTCACCCAGGCCTGAAGTCAGCCACCCCTAGACATTCTCATTTAGGCAAGCCAACACATTCTTTCTGTGTGCATGTGCCTGGGACTCTGGGTTTTCTAAGACCTGCAACCACAAAAGTTCTGCTTCATCATTCAGTTTGAACACCTCAGCGGAGCCTTCCCTGGTCACCGGATGCTGGGATCTAAACGTTTGTGTCCATCCCCCACCCCCCAACATTCATATGTTGAAACCCCAGTCCCAAGGTGATGATGGTATTGGGAGGAGGAGCCTTTGCGATGTGCTTGGTCATGAGGGTGGAGCCCTCATGAGTGAGGTTAGTGCCCTTATAAAAGAGATCCCAGAGAGCTCCCCCACCCCTCCCACCCTGTGAGGATGGAACAAGAAATTGGCTGTCTACACCCTGGAAGAGTGCTGTCACAGACACCAAATGTGCTGACACCCTGGTCTTGGACTTCCAGCCTCTAGAACTGTGAGAGATAAGTTTCTGTTGTTTATAAGCCACCTAGTCTCTGGTATTTTTGTTATAGCAGCCCAAACGGACTGATACAAGATATGAAGTGCTCCCCAACTTTGTTCTCTACCACGCTGTCTAGTTTTCTTCCTTCATAGTGCTCATCCCACTCTGTAATGACCTTGTTTACTTATTTACACTTGTTGGCTGACAATATGAAAAACATGCCCTGATGGCAGTGACCTTGTCCCTCGTAGTCATTGCTGTATCCCTTTGGCCTAGTGGGAAATGATTCCACAGCCTCAGATAGACCCAGTGAAGGACGTAGGGACAGCAGGGCAGTGGGGTCCTGGGCAGGGGACTGCATAGCACCAGGATCACAGTCTGTGGCCAGATGGGGGTAGGGAGAAAAACCCATGTCCCTTCCCCAATCAGCCGCAGAAACTTCCTTATAGTTCTGGGCCCTGGGGCTTCTCTCTTGGGGGCAGAGACACCTTTCCATGTGCCTAGATAGAGACGTGGGGACACCAGGTGAGAGATGGGTATCTTCCCAAAGTTGGCAGATCCTGCAGGCAAGCCCACCCTTCAACCACCCCTGCCTATCTGCAGACCCAGCAGTGATGCCTACTACTCTTAGGGACCAACAGATGCAATTACCCCATGATAGAGGAGGTCATGGGTCAGGTGGAAGAGCCTACATAGGTGTTAGCTCCTGCAGCGGGGAGGAAAATTCACATCAACTCAGGCCCCCAAGTTAGGCATGCTCCATCCTTTATCTCATTTTTGTCCTCATGACAAAATAGCCTGGTGGGGATGAAACCAAGGCTACAGGAAGGGAAGTGACGAGTCCAGGATCCTGCAAGGAATTTGTTGCTGGAGCTTGACCAGCACATAGGCTGTCTGACTCAGGGACACACACCAGGGAGGAACTCTGATGGGAAGCCGGCACCCTCTTGGGGGAGGATACGTTGATATGGCTGCTCTGGGGAGCAGCTTGGGAGTTTCTGCTAAAAATTAAAAACACACAGCATGTGACCCCAGCAGTATCACCAGAGAATCACTCACTCCCAGGCACAAGGAGCCCCATCCCTGCAGGGTTGTTTATGACCCCAAAACTGGCAAACAGACAAATGTGGGTGGGGGTGTGGTGTGGGGTAACAAAAAGGCGGTGGTGTGTCTATGCTCTGCAATACCACACAGCAGATAAAGAATTGGGTAGAACATGTCCTGCTATGGAAAGTTCTCCAAGATGTGTTATTGTTCGGTAAAAGAAAGTGGGGCAATGCCTATGACATGATACCTTTATATAAACCACAAACAGAGACATACTTATAAGGATACAGAAAGAATAGAGAACATTCTAGAAAGATACATGTCAAGCAGACAGGAAAATGGAGAGGGGACCAGGACTGGGGGTAGTAGACAAAGGACACTTTCACTTAAGCTTTAATGCTTTTTAAAGGATGCTAGTAAAATAATTATAATAACACAAACAACTTCTCAAGGCCACTTCTTTGTCACTCTGGCCCACCATCCCTTTCTCCAGAAGGAGAACCAACTCTTCCTTTGGGGGCTTCAGCCCAGCACCCACCTTGGCCCACTTTGGCTGGCTGCTTTGTCCCTCTGCCACAATCCCCCAACATGTCCCCTGAAGCTGTCCTGGGCTGAGGGAGACCCAGTTCCCTCCTCCCAGCTCTGCACTCTCAGAATCCGTCAAGGTCCTGGCCCTCACTGCAGTGATAGGGGTCCAGGCCCAGGGGCAAAAGGCACCAGCTGGTCAACCCACAGGCCATTTTCAAAGCCCCTGCACTGCATGGAGCTAGACTCCTGGGTGGTTGGGAAAAGCCATGGAAGCTGCTTCCCCCCCACCCCACCAGATGGGAAGCCTGGAGGGGAGTCTGCCTACCCACCCAGCACCCAGTGCGAAGGAGGGGAGAGAACACACATTTGCTGAATGCTCTGCAGTCCCCAGCACCCCCACCTTATGGAGGACACAGGCAGAGAGCGGATGTGACTGCCCTGAGGACGGCCAAAGGACCCAACCTCTGAGAGAGAAACTTGCTACCTGTCTCTGGTCCCCTTACCCTTCTTGACAGTCACGGCGACAGTCAAGCAGATGATATGGGATGGGCACAGGGCAAGCACAGAGCACGCAGTGACCTCGGCCCTGGGCCACGGTGGGGGCAGGTAGAGGCACCAGCTGCTCGCCTGCTGCCGGATGGAAGTGCTGACACAGCGGTGGGCAGATGCTCCCTGGGGCAGCCATCCCTACCCCCAAGAGCGATCACAAGGTGCACCGTGCAGAGGGCCTGGCCGGTGATCAGGTGACTCCAGTTTCTGGGGGATTAGAGGCTGGAATTCAGCTTTCACAGGGAAAGAAAGGCCCGGATGGGGAGGAACACACGTTGAATCAGACGCAGCCCAGGCCCATACGGCTGCACAAAAAACAGGGGCATCATTCATGTCCCTGGTGGTCCTGGCACGTCCAAGAAAAGCTGAAACATGAACACATGTGTGTATCCTGTGGCTCCCGTATTGCCTAGGCAAGGGGTGCTCTGTGACCATCTCAGCTCTTTTATCCAGAGAACTGGCTTGGGGGTCGAACAGAGGCAGAAACCCAAGGAGAAGCACCATAGAACCAGCATGCCACTTCTAGGCCAGCCCAGGATGCTGGCAGCCAGAATGAAGTCCCAGCCAGCTAAGACGGGCGGGCAGCAATAACCCCACTAGCCAAGTAGGCCCCCATCTCCCAGCCTTATTGCTGAGGGGCTGAAGGAATGGAGAAGCCAGACCCAAAACCTGGAGTGTGGAGTCTGCCGCTGGAGCTTGGAGCCTGGAGCCCAGACCAGAAGCTGGAGCCAAGAGCCTGAAGTCTAAAAACTGGAGTCTGGAGGGGCATCTGCCTGGCTCATTTGGTAAAGTGTGAGGCTCTTGATCTTGGGGTTGTAAGTTTGAGCCCTATGTTGGGTGTAGAGATTACTTAAAAATAAAATCTTTAAAAAAATAATAATAAAATAAAAACCGGAGACTGGAATCTGGGATTGGGGGCTGCAGCCCAGAACCTAGAGCCCGATGCCTAGAAGCAAGAGACCCTGCTTGGCTGGACATGGGATGCCTGAAACCGGAGCCAGGAGACTGGAGCTCAGATCCTGGAGCCCAGAACTTAGAACTTGCACCTGAGAATTTACGGTGCAGGGCTTAGAGCTCCAGGCCCAGAACATGGAGCTCAGGACCTGATGTCTAAAGCAGGAGCTCAGAGCTTCAGGTCTGGAACCTAGAAGCTGGAGCATGGGACGGCCATCTGGGAGTATACTGTCACCCTCAGGCCTGGTCCCTGAGGCCGGCATGAAGGCACAGGGCTGGAGCCATACTAGGAAGGGAGCTGCAGGGGAAGAGGTGATTTCTGAGAAAAGCCCAAAGCAACCTCAGCTCTTTTGGCCACAGACTTTGGCCTCATCAGTCAATGAGTGACCGGTGCCTGGGCCACCAGGATTAAACATTACTCAGGGCACTTATCCTTCAAACAAGGATGGGGCATCCTCAGGTCAGCTGCCCCTAACCTGGGTCCATGGATCTAATGTAGCCTGCGGCACCCAATCTGGACAATGGGGCTTGGATGGGAGAACATGGCAGGGCCCTGCTTCTTCTGTGCCAGACAGCTCAGATGGAAGTCCAGATTCTCCAAGAGAGGACAAAGTCAAGAGGGCCAGAGGAGGGAATGCTCTGTTCCCTAAGGAGAGGTGGGAGGTGGCCCCTAGTATGTCACCCAGCCCATTGGTGAGAATGGCTGCCTCGGCCACAGACAGAGCATGCCCTCATGCGTGTGCAATGCATGCTCATATCTGCGTCTGCGTGCAGTGGTGCTGGCCTGAATACTGGGGTGGAGCGTTCACGGCCGTGTCCCCCATGTGCAGCAGCATGCTGGCTCACTGTGGGGCTTATATGTTGGTTGGAGAAATAAACACGTTGGTTCAAGGAGACAGGAGGAGCACCGTTGTGGGATTACACTGGTCGTTAATCAGTTCTCCCAAAAAATCCAGTTCATGGAGGGATGGTCTAGCATGTTAGTTTTTCTTCCCTTGATTGTCCTCAAACCCTAGGTCCTGCAGAAAACTTACATGCAGCAAACCGTATGATTTAAAGGAGCCAGTGGATCTTAGCAGGGGATTACAGAAACAGCTGGTTGTGCCAATTTCCCCAGCTGGCTCCGTTCCTGGACCAATTACTTGTTCTTGGGATCGTTCTCTACTCCGCTCAGCAGTCATGCTGCTCCCGGGGAAACTGTTTTCATTGGCGTGACCAAATTCCCTATCTGTCAGTCTGTCACATTGGCCATGCTGTCTCGGCTCCCACCTCCTGCTCCTTCCCAACCCCTCACAAGCTGCCCCCGCCCCCAGTACTGCCCCAGGACAGCTTGCCCAGGTCACTAAATCCACTCTGTCCTCACCATACCTGACCTCTCTGCGGCATCTGACCTGGCTGATCAGGGTGTCTCCGTCTCAAAACGGGGGTGACCCTGGCTTCTGGGGCATCTACTTTTCTGTTCTTCTTCCCAATCCCTGTTATACCTGTTGGTTTCCTCTCAGGAGTCCCTCTTTTCTTTGCCCTCCCCCCAAATATGGGTGCTCCTCCAGGCTCAGCCCTGGGTCTTCTCTCTCCTCAATGTGCACATTCTCCCTTGGGGTGGGGGGCATCTTCACAGGCCACACCCGAGGCCCTTGAGGCAGGCAGGACACCAAGTCACTCTGGGCCCCAAGGCTGTGATAGGACACTGGTCTTTGTACGAACAGGGGCAGGTTTGAAAAGAGAGGGGTAACATAGTCAGAATTGCATTTTGAAAAGCTGGCTGGCTGCTACTTTGGAGACTGGATTGGGGGGCACAAGGGCAGAAGCAGGGAGAGCATTCGGTGAGAGATGGTGGACCGGACCAGGGAGGCGGCGACAGGCTGAGGGAGCTCCTGCAGAAGGGAAATGGGGAGCACTGGGTGACGGAGGAGAGACAAGGAGGTGGAGGAGAAGGACATGTCAAAGAAGCCTGCTCTGTTTCTGGCTCAGATCAGAGGACCACATGCTGCTCACTGAGGCTGGGAATGGGCGGGAGGCCCCGTCTGGGCTAAGGAGCACGTTGTGTGCCTCAGACCCACAGATCCAACTGCTCACACCAGAGGCACCTCAGACACAGTCTGTACAGATGGATCTTGGCATCTTCCCTCCAAAACTGCTCCTCCTCCTGGGTACCATTTCTCAGTGTGAGACACCGCCAACCACCCGGGCTCCAGGCCCAGAGGTCTGTGGGAGGCCGTGGCCAGAGTACCGGTAGGCAGACAGGGCAGGAGTCAGCGTTTGGGGGACATGCAGTCTGACACGGACTGGGAGGAGGCAGAATGTGAGCGGGAGGAGTCGAGGTGAACCGAGGGGCTCGCCTTCTCCACGCTCTCAGGAGTCCTGGAAACAACTCTGGTCAGCTCCGAGCACTGGCGCTTTCCTCAGTGCTCTAGTGGCCACCCTCCCAAATCCATTCAGAAGTGGTCGCTGTCCACAGCATTTTATAAGGTTGTCTCTTGCAGTGCATTTGATCGGTAACTGCGTCCTTCCCTAAACCCCAAGCTCCATGAGAGCATGGAAGGTAGACTTCAAAATTATCAAAGATCCTAACCTTATTAAAAAGAAGCACCCCTAGTTAATAAGGAGCACCTTGGATACAGCTGCTTCTGCTCCGGGTCTTACCAGAGCAGGGCAGGGGAGAGGAACAGGGCCTGTGGTCTAGGTCCCTGGACCCACTGTGGGTGGGGGTGCCCGGACCCAGACCGCCTTTGAGACCAATGTGACTTTAACAGGGCTTGTGAGCCCAAGGACAATTCTGACACAAGAACTCAGCAATGACCGCCTGTCCCTGGCTCAGAGACTCCCCTCCCACCCATGCACAAACCCCAGTCTTACCCAGATCACTCCCTCCAGTTTGGAGAGTTTCCGGGACACCCAAGCATTCGCTACATAAATTAGGGTTCAGGACAGGACATGATGCAACCATTAAAAACAACATTGGCACTGAGTGTAAATACACAGGGAAAGTAATATGTAATAGTAGGTGGAAAAAGAGCAAGATGCAGTCTTTCATAGACACTAAAATCCAAATAGGTTTAAGAGGTACAGAGAAAAGGAGGAGAGGCAGTGTTCTGTGACAACAATGTGTCAAAGAAGTAGGATTGTTTTTATTTTCCTTTTTCTATGAATGGAGATCTTTCTAGGAAGCACCAGGTGGCTGATTGCCTGCCTCAGTTCTCCAGAATCTCCCAGAACAGGTCATAAGGCTATATGGCTGATTTTCCAAACCAGGGCACTTTTTAAGTGAAAGGGAACTCTGGGCTAGCAGTCATCAGCCAGGACTTGGCCAGGCAAACCAGGACTTATGGTCACTTTCCCCAGAACCAATCCCAGCTGCACCTCTTCCTCCCACCTCTCCCTGATCCCCTAGGGGTATTGTGGCCTAAACTGTCAGAGCCACAATGTGGTGGGGCTGGCATCCAAACCCAGGCTGGCCTTCTTCTCTGCTCTCAACCACTTCAACAGAGACAACTCCCCAGTGTTCTGCAAATTAAGTACAAACTAGTTAACTTTTGTCACATTAGAGGAGAACTGTGCAGAAACGTCCATCTACCTTGATGGGAAAGGCTGGGTCTGTGTCACCCTAATATATGTGAGATATTGAATAGGACTGCAGCTCAGGGGGCCCCGAGCAATCAAAGGGCAACCGGTGAGCCAAGAGGAGTTGTTGACCTGAAATAGGGCTATGAATCTAGAGGAAGTGGGGCCATTCCCTCAGGGGGGACCCTGCAGCCATCCCAGGGACAGTGAGAGGGGCACAAGAGCATGAAGAGAACACACATGCTGAGGGACTCTTCTAGGCACTAGATGGGTCAGCTAGCTCACTGACTTCAACCCACTGCAAAAGAGCTGCTGGTTGCCATTTTTTTTTTTTTTTAAGATTTATTTATTTGACAGGGCGCCTGTGTGGCTCAGTCGTTAAGCGTCTGCGTCTGCCTTTGGCTCAGGTCATGGTCCCAGGGTCCTGGGATCGAGCCCCGCCTCAGGCTCCCCGCTTGGTGGGGAGCCTGCTTCTCCCTCTCCCACTCCCTCTGCTTGTGTTCCCTCTCTCACTGTCTCTCTCTCTCTCTGTCAAATAAATAAATAAAAATCTTTAAAAAAAGATTTATTTATTTGCGAGAGAGAGAGAAAACGAGCAGGAGGGGCCGAGGGAGAGAGAATCCCAAGCAGATTCCCCACTGAGCGCAGAACCTGATGTGAGGCTTGATTTCACAACATCTCACAACCCTGAGATCATGACCTGAGCTGAAACCAAGAGTCAGATACTTAACCGACTGTGCCACCCAGGTGCCTCTCTGACTGCCATCTTATAGGTGAAGTGACTTGCCTCAGCACCCCAGGCTGACTCAAGGATTAGACCAGGAAGAGAGCTGGCCTAGCCAATCTTGGCTCAGCGTAGAGAAGGAACTCAACTAATGTTCTTAGAAATGGATGGATAGACACATGATTGGCTGGCTAGGTAGATGGGCTGGGGGAGGTGGATGGATGGATGCATGCATGCATGGACAGATGGTTAGACAGGTTACTCGGACAATTGCCCAAGCTAGATTTTGAGTGGAACCCACCACAGCTAGATCTGTTCAACCTTCCTCCCGTAGAAGGGAATCTCTCTTCTCATCTCTCTTGTGAATCTGGGCCCCAATTCAGGCTCCAGAGTCCCATGAAAGGGAAACAAGCTTCTCAAAGTCTCCCTAAGAACCATCTCTGGGTTTCAGGAGTTTTGCAACAGACCCCATACCATCATCAGCCTCTCGATCCAGAAACCCAACTGTCATAAACTTCCTCTTTCTGCCATGCTCCTCCTCCCCATTCCACTGCCCAGGTATCCCTGGGATGCATCTTCTCCTTACCCGCCCTGTTCCACTTGATTCAGACCTCATCATCTCTCCTCTGGACCACCTCCTCAGCCTCTTGCTGGTCTCTCTGCTTCCAGACTTGCCCCTTTGACAGATAACCCCCCCTTAAAGAGACCATTCTAAAATGCAGAACAGGCCCTTCCTGATCTGAGCAGAGGCTCCACATTCTCTCAGACGCATCCTGGATTTGTGGTCACGCACTGGAGACCTTCCCTGACTCAACACTATGCAGCCTTTCCAGGTCCCTCTCCTGTTACTTCTTCCATCACATGCTCCTTCTCCTCCAAATGCCCCCAAGACCCACAGGCAGACCCACAGACATCCAGATGCATGGCAAGGCTACTCCACGGGGAGTCCTGTCAGGCAAAAAGGAGGGAAAGGGGCTGGAGCTCCTGGGACCCTGGGAATAAGGTGCCTAAGTGGCATCAGTGTCTCTGCCTGGGGGCAGAAGATGTGCCATGGCTGGGTTTGGGTCTCTTTCAGGCTGAGTTTCAGTGTGGGGAAAGGGAAAGCTTGACCACAGACTCCCCCAGCAGAGCTGACGATTAGTAATTAACTGGGAGGAATCTCAGGGGGGAGGTTAATTGGGGAACAGAGGGAGGGCAGCTAGGGTTTTGGGACTTTGCCCTTGACCCAAGGGTATAAAGAGGAGGGTCCCAGCTCTTTCTCAGGCCCCTGGGGCTTCCTTAAGCAGCTGAGCAGGAGTTGAAACACAGAACCCCAAGGTAAGCTCAGGGCTCCCCCCTCCCAAACCCATCCCCAAGTCTTAGTAGGCAATAACCTATCACCCTTGCTCCCTCTCCTCTGCCCTAACTGCTTCCTTTTCCTGTACCCATAACATCTTGGTCCCAGTCCAGCCTGGCTTACCCCCCCAAAGTAAAGAGGACTCATGCTCTTCCAGGGCTTGGAATTTAGCTCAGGAGCGCCACCCCCCCCCCCCCCCGCCAACCCCACCAAACAGCCAAGGGCCCTTGGGACAATATAGGGGTCTGGGGTATGGGTTGCTGATATAGGCCGGGGTACTCCCACCCCAACAACCAAGAACTCCCGGGGCAGTTCAGGGGGCCCTAAAGCAATCCAAGGGCTTCCCAGATTGGAGATAGAATGGGGAAACTTCCTTACCTAAACCAGTCCTGGTCTGAAACTCATTCGTGGGAGAAAGGCCATCAGTGTTCGTTTGTTGCTGGGAGGGAAGGAGGAAAATGGGGAAAGAAGTTCATTTGTGAGGGGAACCCAGGAACTTGGGATCCAGGCCAGTGGACCCTTCCCTGAGTGCACGTCCAGCTGGTCGCATGAGCCAGGTGTCCAGGGCTCCTCACGGCTCTCAGGATGACCAGAACTCCCACATGCGCAGACTTGGCCCACATCTGCAAACTCTGCTAACACCCGTCCCCTGGGCCCCTGCAGCTGCAGGGCACTCCCAGTTCCTTCCCCTCCCGGGGCCCCTGCACACATGCCCTTTTCCCTCGCCATCCATCGGGCAACTCCTACTCATGTTCAGCTCAGCTTGATTGTCTCTCCCCTCCACCCCTTGCCATGGGGAACTCAGGTGGCACTTGTATCTGTCATTAGAACACTTTGCCCCATTGCCACTTTCTATTTGAGGGATTATTTCATTGACCTCTGTCTCCCTGAGAGACTTGGAGTTTTCTGGGGGCAGGAGTTGTCCTTGGACTTAGTTATCGCTGTACCTCAGCATCTAGCTCAGTGCCTAGGACAGAGGAGATTCTCAAGAAATACTCGCTGAATGAATGAATACATGAATCTGGGCCGAGTACCTGAGTGTGCCTCTCTGGCATATGTGGGGGTAGAGGGTACGCTTCATTGGGTATGTGTTTGGAATCACACACTGTGGGTATTTGTGCATGTAAGTACGTGGGTGTGGATGTGGACGATGGGTGAGTGAATAGGTTATGTGTGAGTCTCCAGGATGCTGTCAGTTAGCATCGCTGCCGCCCCACAGTGTGTGCCCAAGATGATGTCCTATGGAGAAAGGCTGGGGGGCCCGACTGTCTCCCCACTCCCAGTCCGAGGGGGACACATGATGCGTGGGACAGCCTTTGCCTACGTGCCCAGCCCACAGGGTGAGTACAGCTCCCATCCCTGGACCCTGTGTGCCCACAGTTGCTCACGTCCCCGGTGAGGTCTCCACCCCTCTGCTGGCCCACCTCCCAAAACCTGCCTATCCCAGGGCCTCTGGGAACTCCTGACCAGCATCCCTCCGCAGTCCTGCATAGGATCCCAGGGACCCCCGCCTACGCCTTCCCCAGCCTGGGCGCTGTGGCCCTTACTGAGCACAGCTGCCCCTACGGGGAGGTTCTGGAGCGCCATGACACCCTGCCTGCCAAGCTGGCCCTGGAGGAGGAGCAGAAGCCAGGTGGGCCTGGGCAGGGGGTGGACAGCAGGGGCGGGAGCACTCAGTGCCCTGGCCCCTGGCCCCTGTGCTCACGACTGGCCCATCTCCAGAGCCTGGGTTGGCCCAGAAGCTGCGCCGGTCTGGCATGACCCTCCTCAAGGTGCCCCTGATGCTCGCCTTTCTCTACCTCTTCGTCTGCTCCCTGGATGTACTCAGCTCCGCCTTCCAGCTGGCTGGAGGTAGGGCCAGAGGAGGGGACTGGGACAGGGTTCCTGAAGGGCATCAGGCAATGCTGGCTCATGCTCCTCAGGGAAGGTGGCTGGTGACATCTTCAAGGACAATGCCATCCTGTCCAACCCAGTCGCGGGGCTGGTGGTGGGGATCCTGGTGACTGTGCTGGTGCAGAGCTCCAGCACCTCCACGTCCATCGTTGTCAGCATGGTCTCCTCTGGCTGTAAGTTGGCCCACCGGGGCTAGGGAAAGAGTGCAGGGGCCTGCGGGGGCTGGAGGGGGCTGAGGTGGTGTGTCTGGGCTGGCGGCCGGGGGGAGAAGTGGGGCCAGGGAGCTAAGGGCAAGGGCAAGAGCAGGACTCCAGCATCTCCCACTCTGTCTTCTAAGGCATGGCCAGGAGTAGTCTCAGCCAGAAGGAGTGCCTCAAGATCTGGAAAGGTGGCAAATGGGGAGTCCTGCCCCAGGAAGGCTCAGCTCCCTATCACCACATAGTCACTTACTCCATCGGCCAGGGAAACAGACTCTGCTGGAGATATACATAGGATTTATTGCAAGGAATTGGTTTACATGATTGTGGGGCTGGCTAAGCAAATCCAAACTCTGTAGGGCGGGTTGTTAGGAAGGACACGCTGGAACTCTTGGGTGGAAGCCAATGCTGGATAGACTCAGTTTTGCTCTTAAGGCTTTTAATCTCACTGGATGAGGCCCACCCAGATTATCCAGGCTAATCCCCTTTACTTAAAGTCAACTGGTTGTAGAGGTGAATCACACCTGCGGAATACCTTCACAGCAGCATCTAGACTAGTGTTGGATCAAATGACTGAGTGCCATAGCCTAGCTAAGCTGACTCACGAAGCTAACCATCACACTTGTGTACATGTACACACACGAGCACAGATCTGCATTTGCATGCAGGACATGGGCCCTCATATACATATGTGCACACGCAGTGCATCTGCTCACCGTGCACGCACACACATCACATGTGCCCGCATGTACCTGTGACACCAAGGCTGGGCAGCATCGTGGCAGGACTGGGGGCTGGGACATGGGCAGCAGGTCTGGAGGGAGATGTTGCAGGGGCAGGAGCTGGGTGGCCCTCACACAGTTAAGAGGTCCCCTCTTCTACTAGTGCTGGAGGTGAGCTCTGCCATCCCCATCATCATGGGCTCCAACATCGGCACTTCTGTCACCAACACCATCGTGGCCTTGATGCAGGCGGGGGACAGGACTGACTTCCGGCGGTGAGGGGGTAGAGTGGTGAGGGGCCTGTGTGTGTCGGGGGAGGGTGGTCCCAGGTGCCAGGAGCCCCCAGCATAAGTGCATCCTGGCCCCGGCCTGCCCTGCAATATGGCCTCCCTGCCCAGGGCCTTCGCAGGGGCCACGGTGCATGACTGCTTTAACTGGCTGTCGGTTCTGGTCCTGCTGCCCCTGGAGGCTGCCACTGGATACCTGCACCATGTCACTCGACTGGTGGTGGCCTCCTTCAACATCTGTGGCGGCCGCGACGCCCCTGACCTGCTCAAGATCATCACAGAGCCCTTCACCAAGCTCATCATCCAGGTGGGGCCAAGGCTGGCATGCGGTGGGGGCTGGGGGGGATAGTAAGCACCCCCTCTCACCCCCACCCACATCTTGCACACAGCTGGACAAGTCTGTGATTACCAGCATTGCCACCGGCGACGAGTCCCTGAGAAACCACAGTCTCATCCGGATCTGGTGCCATCCAGACCCCACAGAGGTGAGTCTCGGGCCTGGCCACAAGTAATTCTGTGCCAATCCTTCCCAGTCTCCCAGTGGCTTGAGGCAGCTATTACCAATCAACTCGAGTCGCATGTCATCGATCTAGCCCAGTGGTTCTCAAAGTGTGGACCAGCAGCTCCTGTAGCACCTGGGAACCTATTAGAACTCCAAGATATTCAGCCCTTCCCTAGACCTACTAAGGTCTAGGGAAAACATATCAGAAAGAACTTGGGGGGTGGGACGCAGCAGCTTATGTGTCAACAAGTCCTCTAGGTCTGCTCCGTGCTCAAGTTTGAGAACCACTGATCCGGCTCTACCTTCTGGCTTCACAGGTAGAGGACAGGCTCCGAGAGGCTTGCCGGAGCTTGTCCTGCCATTTCAGGGCCCTGAGGACAGGTCTAGCAGTCTAGGGCTCTCTTCTCCCCGCTAGGGTGCCAGGGGGAGTCGTGATTCAGCTGTGCCATGTTTTGAGGCCCAGATAACATGGGGAGGAGGCGGTGAGGAGGTTATGAGGGTGCCTGGGGAAGCTGAACAAGCAGGAACAAGACAAGTGGGCCATGTGGAGACCTCACTGGAGACACGACAGCCACTGTACTCTCGTCGGGGCTCCTTCCCTAGGAGACTGCCACGCATGTGTCCATGAGTCCTTCTGCACCATTTCCCCGGAATGGAGATGTGTTTGGACCAGTAGCACACCTGTGGACCGGCCATGACACCAGGCTCACAAGAAAGCAGGCCATTGGCATACTTTCTCACTCAGCCAGGGAAAGGGAAGTGCTTCATCAAAACCATAATCCACAGTATTTGCTTCTCCTTAATTATCACATACAAGAGGCAGCTCCATTCAGAACAGAGAGAAGGAAACCTGAAGTCCAAGGCTCAGCACGGCCTGGACCCCTCATCCTTCCCACTTGCTACTTGATGTCACCGGCCCTTGATCCCAGCGTGAACAGAGAGCATCCTTTCAACCCGCCCTCTGTGTGGCTCCTTCGCATCTGAGCACCTGAGCATCTGAGCACCTGAGCATCTGAACATCTAGGCCTCTGGGCATCTGAGCACCTGAGCATCTGAGCAGCTCTGGTTCAGCACTTCTGAGAGTTCTAGGCAGTCTGACATCAAAAAGCTCATGCGGGCAGCCTTAGGCTGGCTTTGTGACCCCTCAAACACAGTGCCGCCTTCTCACCAGCCCCCTGGGCACTCTCTGAGCTCTCTAAATTGCCCAAATCCTCTTCACTTCATAGCAGAATCTGGATGACACAGAAATCACACCGCTTGATCTTTACAGGAAACAAGCCACGGGAGGGAGCTCCTGGGCTTGTGGAGTCCCTCCCTCGGCTGACAGAGCTGCTGCCCACCTGCAGCCGCGCCCAGCAGCTCGCCCCTGGCAACATTGCACCGGACGTAGCCTGCCCCTGACGGAATCCTCACGAAGTGTTGGTGAGGTGGACATGAGCATCCCGTCTCCCACTCATGTGAAGTCAGCCATCCAAGTTCACTTGGCGGGGGGCTGTCCCCACTGCGCCCTACGCCACTAGCCTGAGCACTGGCCTTGCAGCCCAGTTCCCCTGGAAGAACAGGTCCTCCAGAGCAGTATCCAGATGGGATTTCCCGGGCTTGAGAGTAGCTGAGGGGTGGCATCCAAGCTCCCTGTTCTCACCCTCTCTCGAGGTCATGTGGAACACGGCTCCGCAGCCCAGTGCCTGCTCCGGCCATGTGTACTCGTGGCTCCTCCTGCACCAGACTCCAGCTTGTTCTGTGGCCACCGAGTCTCCCTTCCAACCTGTCCTTGTGGCCTCCAGCTTTCACCCAACTGGACACCCAACTTCGCCCAAACCAGCCTCCGAGGAACCCAGTCACCAAAGACGGTATTGAGAATCTGACGGTTTCCAGATGGTGGAAGAAAACCCAGACGCAATTTTAATGTTCCAACACCTCTTGACCCTCCAGGCCTACCCCTGTCCTGGGAATTACCTTCTTATGTACTCACACTATGGATTGTCAACCATACTTGCCTGGCTTAAACAAGCATCCTTTGAGGACTTGCAACCAGGGAAATAGGATTTATCACTGGCCCATTTTACAGGCTCAGAGAGGCTTGCCCAAGTCCATACCATTGAGGTAAAATGAAAATCCTGGTGGAATCTGGAGCCCATGCTTCTGAACCCCCATCTCGCTGCCTCTTCCAGAAGCCAGCCTGGTGTCCCACCATATGTGTCCATTTCCCACTCTGCCCATGGGGCCTGAATACCGCCAGGCGACCGAGACGGCTCCAGGGGCGGTAGGTGCTGCTCTAAGAAGGAGTTCTCCTCTTTGCCACCAGATGGCGCTGCTAGCACGGTGATTTCTGCTTCCAGAAAAACAAAGCCCTTAGAGCCCCTCTTCCCCTGCAGGCTGAACTACAGCACAGGCCCACATCCTGTGTGTTTCTCCCCAGGGAAAGGATTCTTGGAGCCTGACAGTGTTCTGTGAGCTTAATCATGTCCTTCAGTTCCTACTGGCACTTAAATCCTAACTCTCTTCCAAGATTCCTCAAAACTAGCCCCTGGGAAGAGGTGGGCAGCGTTATAGACCTCAGGCTGCAGGGAAGGAAATTGTGGCCCAGAGAGGTTAAGTGTTTGGTCCAGTGTCACACAGCTGGGAGTGGCTCAGCTGGGGTTTTAGCTTAGGGCTCCTGGGGCTCATTTATTCTGTTCTTCCCACAGATTTCACCACCCCCAGGCCCAGGAAGGATGGGCACATCTAGGGGTATGTTCCAGACCCTGGGCTGCCCAGTTATTTGTCAAGGCTAGAACTCCCACCTTCCTGACAAGGAAGCCCTGGGCCTGCTCCCTCCCCTCGCTCAGTACCCACCCCAGCCTGACTGTGCAGCCTACCCACTCTCTGGCATCCCCACCCCTACTCCTCTCTCACACTTTTCAGTCTCTGCATCCCCCACCCCCATCCCTATGAGCTCAGCCAGAGCCACACAATCCTGGCAGGAAGGTCAAGTGTCAAAACCCTAGGGGCCTTAGCCCTCAGCCTTGCCCTGCCCTAACACAGCCAGCCCTGAGTGGGACACCCCCCCACCCCCGGGCCCCATGAAGTTCCTCCCCTAAGAGACCCTAGGCCCAGCCAGGTCAGTGGGGCACAAGCTGGTCAGGCACGCATTCATCTCAGGGATTACCTGCCTCCCAGGGCTCCAGGCTGGTTCACCATGGTCTTCCCCAACAGGGCCAGGACCCTGAGACACACCAGCAGGAGCCATTGATCCTGGCCTAGGACGTCAACCTCACACAAACACATAAGCACACACCCTTCCCACTGTTTGATCCTACATGGGCCGAGGGACTGAGGGGATCTAATCCTGATTAGGAGGCACATGTCTTACTGAAGACTTACCATGAGATAAGCCTGCGGAGAGCACTTCACACACATTTTCTCCTGTAACCTTTACAACAGCTCTTTTGTTTTTTAAGATTTATTTATTTATTCATTTGACAGAGAGAGAATAAGCAGGGGGGAGTGGCAGGCAGAAGGAGAGGGAGAAGCAGGCTCCCCACTGAGCAGGGAGCCTGATGAGGGATTCGATCCCAGGGCCCTGGGATCGTGACCAGAGCCGAAGCAGACGCTTAGCTGACGAGCCACCCAGGTGCCCCTTTATAACAGTTCTTATGTCATCCTGCTTTAAACAGGCTCAGAGAGGTGGCATGACTTGCCCCAGGTTGTTGGTGTAAGAAATGGGACTTGCTCAGATCTGCTGGATGGCAAACACACGGCTCTCCCCCTTACACCTGGCTCTCTCCCACCCTTGCAGCGCTTACCACCGATTTTCCAGCCTGCTTTTCCAGCAGAGCCCCCCAGAGACTATTCTCTCCTGGTTTCTCAGCTTGAAGCTGTGGCCTGGGTTTGAGGGTGCCCCCAGGGCCCTGGTTGGGCCAGCTAGAACACAGACGAGCACACTGCCCCACTCACACTCATAGCAGCTCAGGCCCCTAAGAGAAACCAGATTCAAAGCCGGGCACCAGAAATAGTTCTTATCCCTATCATATATTTTATAAATGACATGGTTCGGAATAAACCCTAAAGGAGCCATGGCACTGAAGTGCCGCTACCCCGCCTGAGACACGACCCTCAGCACAGGGGAGGTCCGGGGCTGTGGGATGCAGAACTTCCTGGGACCAGGGCCCATATCAGCTCCTAGAGGCGGCAGAGGGTGAATAAGGAAAAGTTGTAGCTCTGGCGTTTTGCCTGGAGCCCTGGGAGTAAGCATCCCTTTCTGGGGCTCAGTTCTTCCTTTGGGAGATGGTTTCTCCTCATCCAAGGTCAGCCCACTCTCTCCTTTCAAGGCTGGGATCCTGAAGGAAAGATAATCCTCCCCAGTGGCATTTAAGAAAAAAATAATTCCTCAGACCAATGAGGCTGCAAAGTAGTGGTCCAGACCAACCTGGCCCTCACATAATTGTAAAGTATGGGGTTTCTCTTGTAGAATTGGGCCATTTGGCCATGCGGGGCTACTTCCCTGGATGGTGACACTGGCCTGGAGCTGAGGGGCTGCTGCCCCTATAGGCCCAACACACACTCCTCCACCACCCCACGCTTAGCCTGAGCCCCTCATTTAGGCTACCTGCCTGGCCCTGGGCCCTCTGAATTGGGGGGCCTCTCCACACTGAGGAGTAGGTGGGGGATGGAAGAAGTGTGGGGCCTGGACTTCTGCCCACCGATGGTCCCCCCACCCCCTGAACCCTAACTTCTCCCATAAGGATTTTTTTTTTATGATTTTATTTATTTGACAGAGAGAGACACAGTGAGAGAGGGAACACAAGCAGGGGGAGTGGGAGAGGGAGGAGCAGGTTCCCCACCGAGCAGGGAGCCCGATGCGGGGCTCGATCCCAGGACCCCGGGATCATGACCTGAGCCGAAGGCAGACACCTAACGACTAGCCACCCAGGCGCCCCTAATTCACTCTCCTCTTAATCTAGGCTCCCACCCCCATGCCCCGGGCAGAAGCCAACAACAGCTGGACGGTTGGAAATGCCACCATGGAGAAATGTGAGTGCCTGCATCATGGGAGATGTGTGGCATGGCAGGGGCAGAGCTGGGCGGAGGAAGGTCTACCCCCCCAACCCCCACCACTGCTGCTACCGGGCCCAGGAAAGCTAGCTGTCAACCAGCTCAGCTCCTGGGCTTCGGCTAGGCCCTGCTGTTGAAGCTGAAGGAGGCTGGGGTGGGATCTTAGGCTCCACTCCCAAGAGGGCAGCAAAAGTGGGGGGCTGGGAACCAGTTGTAGGCATTCAGCTCTCAGCAGCTTGACACTCCCCCCTGCCAGGCAACCACATCTTCGTGGACACAGGGCTGCCTGACTTGGCCGTGGGGCTCATTCTGCTGGCCGGCTCCCTGGTGCTCCTATGCACCTGCCTCATCCTCCTCGTCAAGATGCTCAACTCTTTGCTTAAGGGCCAGGTGGCTAAGGTCATTCAGAAGGTTATCAACACTGGTGAGCCCCCAAGAACTGGGTGTGCGGGCCCCAGGATGGGACCTTCCAAATCTTACTAAGTCCCACCGCTGCCTTGCTGTGTGATCTGAGTGAAGCCCTGCCATCTCTGAGCCTCGGTTTCTCCCTGTGAACAAAGAAGGGGTTGGGTTGGGTGTAGATCTCAGGCTCCCGAGGTGCTGGCAGCTGGGGATCCGCAGCCGCCTCTGGCTGTGGTTCCATTCGAGTAGGTGGCTCAAAACAGATTCTCAGAGGCCACTGACTCATTCAACAAGTACTCACAACATCCGTGCGCCCAAGCACGGGGTAGTGCCAAGGATACAGAGCTGAGCCACAGAGATGGATCCTACCTTCAGGGGACTCCCAGCCCAGAGGAGGAGATGGATGTACAATGAAAAATAAATGGTCCAGGGGGGATACATTCAGATAGAGGAGTGACCGCCAAGGAGAAAGCAAAAGTGACAAATAGAGAATATGGAAGAAGCTGCTTTCAATGGGCAGTCAGCAGTCTCTGTGAGGGAGCCAAAATGAGGAGTAGTAGTCAGATGTGGCTGAGGGGTGTTCGGTGCGGAGGGAACAGCAGGTGCAAAGGCACAGAGGCAGGGACCAGCTGGGCAGAAAGGTGGCCAACAGTGCGGTGGGAGCTCATTGAGCGAGGCAGGGAGAGGTCGGCAAGGTAACAGGGATGGAGCAGACCACGGGGCCCCCACAGGCTGTGTTCAGAGGCTGGACTTTATTAAGGGTAATGGGGGCCCTTGAAGGATTGGGGCAGGGGAATGACACCATCTGATTTTCATCTCAAGCTTCATTTCAGTCTTTGGGGACAGTGCCTGGCCCTGGCAGAGGCTGCATAACAAATACTGGAGTCAGGTGCCTTTGTGGATTCAGGGGAGCTTAGGGACGGGAGAAACAAAGTTGGCCAGAGGGCCAAGGGTCAGGGAGGGCTTTTCAGCAGCTGTGGTATCTGCACTGAGCCCCAAGGAGGAACATGTAGAAGCAAGAAGGATATTCCGGGCAGAGGGAACAGTCGAAGCAATGATGTGAATGAACCAGGCTGAGAAGGGCCTTTAACCCAAAATCAAGGAGGGCGAGTAGAAGCCACTGCAGTTGAGCAGGGGACTGCACTGACAAGGCCCCACCTGGAAGCAGGCATCCAATCCCCTCCTCCCTAGGGGAGGCCCTGGCTACTCTGTCAATGCCCTCCTACTGACCCTGCTGGGACGGGTGTGTCCTCGCAGACTTCCCCGCCCCCTTCACCTGGGCCACAGGCTACTTTGCCATGGTAGTGGGTGCCGGCATGACCTTCGTTGTCCAGAGCAGCTCTGTGTTCACCTCAGCCATTACCCCACTCATTGGTGAGTGCCCATGGCAAGGCGGAGCGGGGGATGGGCAGGCTGGCAGGGAAAGGGCTGAAGGAGGGGCCTGGGGAGAACCTATCCTCTGCGTCTGCCCCCAGGCCTGGGTGTGATCAGCATCGAGAGGGCCTACCCCCTCACGCTTGGCTCCAACATTGGCACTACCACCACGGCCATCCTGGCTGCACTGGCCAGCCCCAAGGAGAAGCTGTCCAGCTCCTTCCAGGTGCGTCTGGGAGGGTGGCTGCCAGGGGCAAGACAGGGCTGGGACTGAGTCATGGCAGCTGACCCAGGGTGGGACACCATGTAACAAAGTTTTTGACTGCCTACTAGGGGCCACCCACTATGCCAGGCTCTGTGGAAACCACACAGGGCAAAGTCGGCCTGGTGCCACCTCCAAGACCTTAGCACCTACCAGGCACAAATTACTCAGATAATCACACAAACAACAGCTAGTGGGATTTGCACTCTGAGGAAGGGCTGCAGCACGACAGGGGCTGGCCCATTCTTGGGGTCGAAGGACAAGTAGGGGGGGCAGATGGCAAAGGGGTTGCTGTTCTAGGAGCAAAGGAGTAATGACAAGCCTGGGGCTGGGGCCAGGCCTCGGACCAATCAGAAGGCCAGAGCTGCCGAGCCAGAAACTATTATGCATCTCTTTGCTGCTGGGTTTGGGCAGGATCTGCTGGGCAATTTGCAAGAGGGGTCAGTGGGGGGAAATGTATAGCATTAGGGTAGCATTTATTTACCACCTGGTCCAGAAGTGTGTCTCAGTATTTTACTAGGAGCACATCAGCTCTGACTTTCCTGCTGCCCAGGCCAGGCCAGGCTCCGCTTATCTACCCCTGCTGGCATGACGGGGAGCCAGCGCCCACACCCACCTCAGCCCCTCTGCCCTCTCCTCTACAGATTGCCCTCTGCCACTTCTTCTTCAACATCTCGGGCATCCTGCTGTGGTACCCGGTGCCCTGCACGCGCCTGCCCATCCGCATGGCCAAGGCGCTGGGCAAGCGCACCGCCAAGTACCGCTGGTTTGCTGTTCTCTACCTCCTCCTGTGCTTCCTGCTGCTGCCCTCGCTAGTGTTCGGCGTCTCCATGGCAGGCTGGCGGGCCATGGTGGGTGTGGGCGCACCCTTTGGGGCCCTGCTGGCCTTTGTGGTGCTCGTCAGTGTCCTGCAGAATCGCAGCCCCAGACACCTGCCCAAGTGGCTGCAGACGTGGGACTTCCTGCCCCGCTGGATGCACTCCCTGCAGCCCCTGGACCACCTCATCACCCGCGCCACTCTGTGCTGTGCCAGGCCTGAGCCCCGCTCCCCTCCGCTGCCCACCAGGGTGTTCCTGGAGGAGCTGCCCCCCGCCACCCCGTCCCCCCGCCTGGCAGTGCCTGCTCGACACAATGCCACCCGCCTCTAGCCTGCGGCCCGAAGTGCCACTGGGGGCAGGGAAGGGCCTGTGCTTGGTGCCCACTGTGGAAGGGCAGAGGGGTGTGTCCATGCACTGTGGGCATGGGCCTGTCCTTGTGTGGGTCCTCAGAGGTCTGGGCTTGTGTGACTGAGAGTCAGTGTGTGGTGTGTGTGGGGGCATGTTCAGGTGAGACTGTGTGTCATCCTGCATGTGTGGACTGATGCACCTGTGGGGAGCTGTGTGCAGGCTGCGGGGTACCTGGCTATGATTTTGAGTCCTTGACCCACAAGGGGGTCTTGTGGGGAGGGCTGCGCTTGGTTCTCCTGTACACACGTCTGACTCGGCGGAGCGGGAGTAAGGGTGGGTCTGCGGACATGACTTGCAGCTGTTTGTTCGTGCAGAGATGTGGGTGCCTGAGTCACTGGCTGAGTTCTCACCCCTCCCGGTCACCTCCCTTCCTCCATTATACCACTCTCCTCATCCTCACCCGGCTGTTCTGCAGCACCGCCACAACCCCCTTTCCCGGTACTGCATGATGAAAAAGGAATTAAATTCTCATTTTGCATTTACAAGTCTGTGTGCCCTCCATCTGGGGAGGGTGGTAGACCATGGCTTGGGGTTCAGCAGCGCTATTTCCTGCAAGCTAACCCCAACAATCCACCTAACCCTGCCTTAATGAGTCCAACCCCTGATTCAGACTTCCTGGGAGTCCCTCGTAGGGCCTGGGACCACCCCAAGGCAAGTATAAGGAGGGTTCTCTGCGCCATCCCCACCCACCCCATCCAGCTGACTTCCTCTAGTCTCTCCCTGCCTCTGGACTCCCCTCCCCTTTCTGGGATAAGATTAGTGTTCCAGAAAACTAGTGACAGGTGGGGGCTTGTCAGGAGACACTGAGGTGGGGCAGGGAAGGTGAAAATGGGCAAGAGAGGCCATACCCTGGGCCCCAGCACATATTGGGCAGCGACCAGCCACCCTCCCTCCCACCTTTGTCCTTTACCTTTGGGCAATAAACCGAGCCTCACTTAAACCCATCCAAGATTTTCAATTCCTCCTTTTCCACAGGGCCCCTGGAGCTGAGGCCTGCAGAGTGAGGGTCAAGGGGTGGGCGATACCTAAGTTCTTCTTTCTCCAAGGGGGGAGGAAGGCCCTAGGGCCCCAGACCTCATTGTGATGGTCTTGGACATGTGCTCTCCTTCCACTCCCTCTGGGGTATGTGAGAGGAGATGCAAGAAACTGGGAGCCCCAGAGCTGCTCTCCAGCTACCCGCCATGCTCCACCACCCACTCACAACACTTCCAAAGGCTTCCTCCTGCCAAGTGGAGGGGGTGAGAAGTACACCGGCCTCCAGCCTGACTCCCTGATCCCATAGGGCCTACCTGGGGTGCACCTGGGGAGGGATGTGGGAGGGGCTCCCTTTATAGTGTGTCTTGCACAGAGGTGTGCAAAGTTTTTTGGGAAAGGACTCTGGGAAGCCAGGCCAGAGGCCTCTGCAGGGCACTCATGGATAAGAGGGCCATGTCTAGGGTACAGGAGGCTGGGAAGCCTCTGGACTCAGAATCCCAGCCCCATCAGGTACCACCCCCCCCCCCCCGCAAGAATCTTCCAGGGAAACTGGTTTTGTCATCTGCAACTGCCCTGCTCGCAAACATAGGATGAACCAGCCACGCCCAGCAGTTTATTTTGGCCCAGCCGCACGGCACCCTAGCTGTCCTGCTAGGTGCCCTGCATGCGTAGCCCCTTGATCAGTTTATGCACTGTCTTGTTGAGGATGCCCCCGTGCACGCCGCGCCGGCCCATGAGCACGAGGAGCACACGCGGGGTGTGGCCCACGCAGACCGCGCGCCCATCCAGCCCTTTAGTGCGTGCGTCCAGAACTCCATCGCCCTCAGATAGCAAGTGGTCGCGGATGACGCAGCAGCGGCGGCCTGCCACGCTCAGGCCTGACTGCAGGAAGGTGCGCCGGTCAGGACCTGTGAGCACACCCACCTCTTGCGGTGATATGGCAGCCAGAAGGCCTCCGGGGCGCGATGCCCACACGCAGCGATTGTCCGAGTGACCCACGATGGCCACGTCGTCAATGCGCTGGTCCCGCAGCACCGCACTGATATAGCTTTTCCAGTCTCCCATTCCGGCTCAAAGTGCACCCCTGGCGTCTAGGCACACCTTCGCGCGATATCTGGCTGTTCCACGTGCCTGGAACCGCGGATACTGTGACGCACGTCGGGCGGAGTTGTGACACTGAGGCATGGCGATGTCACAGAGAGGCTACGTACACTGGAGAATGTATACGTGGGGTGAGGGGAAGGTGTCGTGAAGTTGCAAAGTTAGCCTAAAAGAGGAAATGCGGAGCGCCTGGGTGGCTCAGTCGTTAAGGGCCCGCCTTCCGCTCAGGTCATGATCCCAGAGTCGGGGGATGGAGACCCCCAGTCGGGCTCCCTGCTCAGCGAGAAACCTGCTTCTCCCTCTCCCACTCCCCCTGCTTGTGTTCCCTCTCTTGCTGTGTCTCTGTCAAATAAATAAATAAATAAAATCTTAAAAAAAAAAAAAGAGGAAATCACCTAAGTCTAAGCCCCCCCTTGAAAAACTAACTTAATTGGCTCACCAAGCACAGTGTACACGTGGGTTTAAGAACAAAAAGAAAGAGAGCAAGTCTGGACAGCCAGACCTCTCAGCCTGGTAACCATTCAACCCCCAGGATTCCCAGTTTGGTTCATTAGACTCTCCTGGAAATCTGTTAAACAGAGTGCTGGGTCCCAACTCAAAAGAGTTTCTGATTCAGTAGTATGGGAGGCAGCCAGAGAATATGTGTTTCTAACAAGTTTCCCGTTGATGCTGTGGGTGGTGGTCCAGGCACACTTTGAGCCCCACTGCCCTAGTGCAAGTTGGGGGGATGGTATCTTCCACATTGCCAGCTCTGAGTCCACACCAGTGTTTTAATGTTAAGCCTTTCTGACCATGGTTCTCAGCCTCCACTGCACATGGAATCACCCGGAGAGTTATAAAAACGTACACTACCCATACCATACCTCATCCCTAGAGATACTGACTTAATTGATCTGAAGTGGATCTCAGGCATAGGTTCAGAAAGCTCCCCAGATGATTCTGGTGTACAGTAGAGGTGAGAACCTCTGTTCTATAAACTTCAAATGTTAATAAGTTAGTTTCAAACAAGGAATAATATATGGAATCACCTTGCTCAGGGTTTGGTACCCAGTACCACTTAGTAAACATCAATTGGACATGAATCTCTAGATCTTGCTTAAGATTTCAATAGATCCTGTTCCCTGAGGGGTGTGGAGAAGTGCACCGGTTTACTGTCTTGGCATTTCCCATCGGGGCCCCTGCAGAGCTGTGCCTCTCAAGCATTTTCAAAAGCACTTTATTGAGTGCCTACTCCATGCCTGGCGCCGGGCTGATGGTGCTAAGAGGAATGGAACACCATCCTTGCCATCCATAATCATGGGCCAGCCACCCTTCCACTCCAGAATCGCCCACGAGGGAAGGATGAGTCCCTGGACGGTCAGGAATTGGTGTGCTCCTGAATCCAGTTCAGGTAGCTGGCCACGTCGGTGTACACACCTGGCTTGTAGCGGTCGCCACAACCCGAACCCCAGCTGATGATACCTCGCAGGATGAGCTGGCTCTCTGAGGCCTCGTCCTCACACACTAGCGGGCCCCCGGAGTCACCCTGGGTCAGGGACACGTGGCTCAGCGCCCTTGATCTGGGGTCTGCACTTGACCGGCTGGAGGAGGGCGTTGAGCCCAATCCGGCCCATTGGCTCACCTGGCAGGCGTCGGTGCCGCCCTCGAGGAAGCCAGCGCAGAGCATGCCGGGGGTAAAAGAGGCTCCGTGCACGTCGGGGGCGGAGCAGCGCTTGGAAGGGATGAGCGGCACCTGCGCTTCCTGCAGGAAGCTGGAATATTCCCCCGCCCCTGCGAACCGAGAGCGCTTTCCTCACACCCCTCGCGACTCTGCTTGCAGCCCACTAATTGGCCTTTATCGCAGCAAGCCCGTGAGGAAGAGAGTTGCTGTTAACACCATTTCATAGACAAGAAAACTGAGACCAGAGAAGAGACGGGATTTGAATGCGCGGGGCGGAGCAAGACTGCTTTGGAACCCCACCCCCACTTCCCACCCAACGACTCAGAACAATGCTCCCCAATTAGTGAACCGACTGCTCCAGCGCCAGGCCGGCATCCTTGTTAGCCGTTGCATCGCAGCGCCCAGAAAGAACCAAGAGAAAGTGTGATTCTCTCTGTACCCCTTAGGAGACTTGGGGACACTGCCCCCCCAGCAGTGAAGCCCAGGCCCTGGCAGGAGGGGACTGCAGAGACAAAAGCCCTTCAAGTCCTCCCAACCCACGAAGTCAACGGCACCTGTCCCTAGTGGTACCAAAACTGCGGGTTTCTCTCGCCTACCCCAGTGGCCAGAGGTGTCCCTGCCGCCCCCAGCCGTTCTGCCTACCCTCGAACTGGTGGCCCCAGCCGGCCACCTCGCAGAGCGCGGCCTCGGGCTCGGTTGGGCTGGTAGCTCCGCTCGGCAGGCACACCGGCTGAACGAAATGCGACGGGAGCGCGCACTGGCCGTCCGCTCTCTCCTGCAGGCGCAGCAGCGCTAACGCAGGCGGGGAGGAGGGTGAGACCCGGGCGCCGAGACTCGGAGCCCTCCCCCTCCTCCCCCCTGGTCGCCACGGCGGTGCCCCCACGCACCCAGGTCGTGCTGGTAGGTGATGGGCGAGAAGGCCTCGTGCAGGAGGTACGCGCGCACGGCCAGCGTCTGGCACTGCTCACAGCTCTGGTTATGGCGGTCCTGGCCGAGCACCACCGTCAGTTCCTCCGGCGCGGGCCTGCGGGTGGAGGGGGTGCGGGGGGAAGCGCGTTCAGAGCCGGCCACTGCCCTCCTACTCCTGAGCCCCTTGCTGGGTTTCAGCTTACTCTTGGGGGCGCTGGGGAAGGGTGGGGGGAGGTAGGGCAAGGGTTCGGGTGTCGCGCGGAAGCTGAGCACGTAGGAGAGAGGAGCTAGGGTCCCGGGCGGGGCGCCGGGCGGGCGGGGACTCGCCGGTCCTGCAAGCAGTGAGCCGCCGTCAGCACCCAGCAGGAGGCGATGAGGCTGCCGGCGCAGAAACTGTGGCGCCAGTACAGCGCGGCGATGTAGGGGTGCGCCCCGGGCAGGGCCACCAGTCCCCCGACAACGCGGCTCGGCGAGGACAGCCGTTTCCGGAGCCGCTGTCCGCAGCCCGAACTGGGCACTGTGGGAGCAGCCCAGGCTGAGTGCTGGGAGACGCACCAAGGGGTGGAAGGTAGTTCGCGGTGCGCCCTCTGACTTCCCGCCCCTTCCCAGCTACCTGGGGTCAGGGGCTGAGGCATCTGCAGTGCTGAAAGCGAGGGCAAGGGAAGGTCCAGGTGCCCAGAGGGGACCCGGGTTGGAGACAGGCTCTGAGGAACCGCCAGGGTTGGGGCCTGGCACTGTGCCAGGCGGCAATATTCCCAGCTCAGCCGATCGCCACTCCACACGAAGCACCACGGGCGGGTGTCATTGTCCGGGTTCCTATAACCACGGGAGGGGGCGCTGTTAAAGCGCGAGGAGCCCCAGAGGGCCCTGGGACAGAGGGGGACGCCCTACCCGCCCCACCCCCACCCAAGGCACCGGCAGAAGGCATGGTTGCCCAGTCCCCAGTTAAGCGCTTGCTCTGCAGTCACTTTCTCATAGGTGGCCTCTGAGGCCCACGGTTGACACCGGGCACCCGAGAGCGCAGTCTCGGCTCTACCGCGGTAGTGAAGCCCGCGGCCGGCGTAGCAGCGCGCCTCGGTGTCTGGGAAGAGAGGAGGCTCCTTGCAGACAGGAAGCGGTATGTTTTCCCACCACCCTCTCAGCCCCTGTCCCCATTCTCCCGACTCCGGCTCCGGGAGCCCTTCCTCCCTGAGGGCGGAGCTTCTGCTTTCCCCAAAGTCCCGACTCACCGACGTCGCAGATGCGTCCAGCGTAGCCAGCTGGGCACCGGCACAGGAGGTGGCCCTCCGCCTCTAAGCAGCTGCCCCCGTTGAGGCACGGGTTGGTGCGGCAGGCTGGCAGATGGAGCGCACTGAGCCACCTCTGGGCTCAGAGACACTCCCCCCACCCCCCAGAGAATTCCCCTTTCCTTGGACACACCGCCCGATTTCCTAACAGCTTCTCCTCCCGGCCTTTGGCCTTCCTCTCAGGCCAGTTCCCGAGCCGTCCACTCACCCTGGGTGGCCAGCAGCTTGCAGTGGGCATCAGGACCCTTGCACTGGCACTTGGCCACACCTGCCGGCTCAAGCCTATGCCATATTTCTTTCTCGTGGAAGAACTGGAGAAGCTGAGGCTCAAAGCACTTCTCTGGGGACAGAGGGGTGGGGGCAGTGGTCTCAAGAGAGGCTGGGATCTTGCCAAGTGTCTGGGGATCCGGAGACCTCTTCTGTAGGCCCAGGACTGCCCTGTTTTCCCGGGGCCCCCTCCCCTGGCTTCTCTGTCCCCTTACCTCTCCGGCAGTGCTTCCCAGTGAAGTGTTCTGGACAGATGCAGTGCGGGCCGTGTGGCGTGCTCACACAGGTCCCTCCCTGCTGGCAGGGGCTGTGTTTGCTGCAGTGGTCTGAGAGACAGACACAGTACAAGGAAGAGTGGGGAGCCTGAGTCAGACAGCCTGGCTCATGGGGGCCAAGTCCCTACCCAAACCTGCTTGTCTTATGACCTTGGCACTCCCGAGTTTCCATGCTTTATTTACCCACCTGCAAAGTGGGGCTACCTTCTAGCTAGAACTTTCCTCTCTGCAGGGAGGGAGGGGTCTGGATGGGCCCAGAATACCAGATGTATAGGGGATGATGATACCCAGGAGAGTAACTAGTGGGAAGAAGAGGGCTCTGGGCCACCCCAAAGGCTGTGTATAGCACCTTTCACTTTCCTGGGCTCCAGGCAGTATGCCCATTGCTGGTCCTGCTCAAAGTTGGGGGTGGTGGCACACCTGTAGAAAGAGATGAAGCTTCCCTGCTCTGCCCAGGGGACTGGCCCATCCTTCCCTATCAGAGCCCCCTCTCTCCAAGCAGGCTTCCTTGGGCAGAAGGATGGGCAGAATCCATCTCCCACAGGCCCCTGCTCCAACCCCTCCTGGGTAGTCTTACCAGGGCCGGGGGCCAGGCCGGCCTCTGTGGATGCATTTATGGTGCAGTTGCCGGTTGTACCGGAAGGGGAAGTAGCAGGGCTCTCCTGTGACCGTGAGAACTGCAGAGATAACACACGCCCTGATGACGTTCTGCATGCCCCCTGCCCAGGTGCCACCCCTCGGGGTCTGGTTGGAAAATAGAGAGACTCTTGAAAAGATCACTATGCCTTCAAGATGGCTTCCTGCTTAAGAGCTTCAGCTCTGTAATCAGACAGCTGGAGTGGACTCCTGATTTCACCACCTACTCACTGGGTGACCTTGGGCAAGTCTGCCTCCCCCAAGAGTGCTTGCCACAAAGCAGGCACTTAATAAATACTAGCTGAAAGTAGAGGTCACTTGACCACTCCGAGCCTTGGTTTCCTCCTCTGTAAAATGACAATGATAATAGTATGGTTGACCCTTGAAAAACCCAAGTTTGAATCACACAGGTCTGCTTATAGGTGGATTTTTTTCAATAAATACAGTACTATAAATGTGTTTTCCTTATGATTTTCTTCATAACATTTTCTTTTCTCTAGCTTACTTTATACAATTTATAATACATTTAATGTACAAAATATGTGTTAAGTGTTTACATTATCAGTAAGGCTTCTGGTCAGTAGGCTATAGCAGGCTATTAGTAGTTAAGTTTGGGGGAGTCAAAATTTCTACGTGGATTTTCTACTGCAAGGGAGGGAGGGCATCAGCTCTGCTAACCTTGTTCAAGGGTCAACCATACAGTTGAAAAGTTTCAGTTTTGCAAGATGAAAAAAGTCTGGAAATGGAGGGTGGTGATTTTGCAGGACAATAGAACGTGCTTAATACCACTGACTTGTACACTTAAAAACAACGATAGTAAATTTTATGTTACGTATATTTTATAATAAAAATCACTTTTAGTGATGCAGATATAATAGTACAGAAAACATAATTTTAAATGAAAACCAAGTTAAAAACATGTCAAATGTGGTCCTATTTTTGTACAAATATATTTACATATTCATAAAAAAGAAATCTAGAAGGACATGCTCCAAAGTTTGTAGGAATTTTTTTTTAGAAGATAGTGGATTATGGAGGAATTTTTTCTTCTTTTGCATTTCTGTAATTTCTAAAGTTCTTACAATGAAAATATTGCTATTATTATTTTTTAAAACAGTACCGTTGAACCTCTCTGTTTGCCGCATTTGCAAATCTGCCCTCTTGCGCAAATTTATTTGTAATCCCCAAATCAATTCTCAAGGTGCTTTTATGGTCATTCACGGACATGCACAGAAAGGTGAAAAATGTGAGGTGCCTGAAACACACATCCCCAGCTGAGGTGAAACAAGGTAATGCTCTACCTCTTGTTTCGGCTCTTGTCCTGTAAAGAAGTGTCCTTTTCATGGCCTATTTAGAGCCATACTTTTTTTTCTTTTAAGATTTTATTTATTTATTTGACAGAGAGAGACACAGCGAGAGAGGGAACACAAGCAGGGGGAGTGGGA
Organism: Zalophus californianus; assembly: GCF_009762305.2. Taxonomy (NCBI): domain Eukaryota; kingdom Metazoa; phylum Chordata; class Mammalia; order Carnivora; family Otariidae; genus Zalophus; species Zalophus californianus. Next base: position 88,990,119 of record NC_045599.1, on the reverse strand, counting down.
GAGGGAGAAGCAGGCTTCCCGCCGAGCAGGGAGCCCGATGCGGGGCTTGATCCCAGGACCCTGGGATCATGACCTGAGCCGAAGGCAGTCGCTTAATGACTGAGCCACCCAGGCGCCCCTAGAGCCACATTTTTGAAATTGCGTGCTTCTGGTAGATGCTGTTACTGTTGAAAATAGCCCCTAGGGTGCTTGGGTGGCTCAGTCGTTAAGCATCTGCCTTCGGCTCAGGTCGTGATCCCAGGGTCCTAGGATCGAGCCCCACGTCCGGATCCCTGCTCCACAGGGAGCCTGCTTCTGCCTCTCCCCCTGCTTGTGATCTTTCTTGCTATCTCTGTCACTATCTGTCTCTTTCTATCAAATAAATAAATAAAATCTTAAAAAAAAAAGAAAAAGAAAATGGCCCCTTGATATAGTGTTGATGTTGATATTCCTAAGTGCAAGCAGACTGTGACAGGTGCTACGAGAGTGTTTCTGTGTGAGATAAGCTTTGTGCAGGCATGAGTTATAGTGCTGCTGACCACAGCTTCGGTATTAATGAAGCAACAATATATTAAGGAAGGCATCTTGAAGGAAAAGCACACATAAAACAAGCTTTTATGTTGAGGATTGATGAAAATGTGACTGGAGCTCACAGGAACCTAATCTTATATTTCCTTTAGGAACAGCCATTCAGTATTTGCTAAATCAGTGGTCTCGGTGACTTTACAGAACATGGCAACCAGGAATGACAAGACTTGACGATCTACTTCAGAGGAGTGTTGTGAAGCTTACATGAGACAATGTCTATTGAACACTTAGCACAGAGTCTGGCACATAGTATGTGCTCAGTAAGCGTTAGCTGCTATTTTGTTGTTAAAGGCACAGTGGCACTTGCTGGGGGCCAAACCAGGAACAGGAGTAAAGGAGGAGAGAGGAGTCTTAAATGGACGTTTAAGATGTCAATGGGATGGGGGCGCCTGGGTGGCTCAGTCATTAAGCGACTGCCTTCGGCTCAGGTCATGATCCCAGGGTCCTGGGATCGAGCCCTGCATCGGGCTCCCTGCTCCGCGGGGAGCCTGCTTCTCCCTCTCCCACTCCCCCTGCTTGTGTTCCCTCTCTCGCTGTGTCTCTCTCTGTCAAATTAAAAAAAAAAAAAAAGATGTCAATGGGTTGGACAGAGGAGGAGCAACTCAAGTAGGTGGTCAGGCAAGGGCAGGGCACCCAGGTTGGCTTGGGCAAGAGAGAGGAAAGCAGTTTGGAAGGCTGAGGAGAGGAGGCAGAGGCTGGCAGGGGGGCCCTAGTGCCATGCTGAGGGGCTGGGCCTGGCCTCAGTAAACCAGGCTTCTCAGGGAAAGGTCACAGTAGTTCACAATTCTAGGCAAATATTGAGTGCCTGGAAGAATGAAGGCAATGGGGAGCTGTGGCATGGCTTGAGGAGGGGGGAGATGCAGACATCCTCCATTCAAAAGGGAGCTTGGTAAATAAAAGCTAATAGAGTTTAATCATTTACCATGCCGCAGTCTGTGGGCTGAGTGCTTCACACGGATTAACTCATTTCTCGTCCACAACCCTAAGAGGTTTTACTATTACCAGCCTTTATGGTTGGGGAAATTGAAGCTTAGAGAGGTCAAGTCACTTGCCCAGAGTCACCCAGCACGTAAGTGATGAAGCCAGGATTCAGAGGCATTAAAGCTCCAGAGCCCTGCCCTGACCCTTCCTTGTCCATCAGGGGCCCTGACCTCTGTGTGGTATGACTGGTGCCCACTGTGAGAAGTACTGAGGGAGTGGGAAGAAGAGGAGAGGCTAGGGAAATGAAAGGAGACTGGCAGGCACTGGCCTGGGCACTCAGATACAGCTCAAGCCCTGCCCTCAAGGAACACACAGTTCACTATCACTCTGGGTCCCCAGTGCCCATGGGCACCAGCCCTGGCGCACAGTGGACACTCTGGTCTGAATGCCAGCCAAAGTGGGGACAAAGTGAAGAGTACCCAGGATTCCTCCCCTTGCTCCAAGGGCCCCAAATCGCCATCTGCACACTCCCCACCATACTCATTCCCACCCAAGGGTCTCTTAGGAGGTGCAGCCAGGGTACTTACCCACTGTGTGTTCATCCATTCTGTGCTTATGCTCCTTGGGGGCTTTCCAAGGTGGAATCTACAAGGGAGAGAGGAGGGCAGGGAATTTTCCCAGAAATCATAGCTTGCCTCTGATCCCATGCCAGTTCTCAGCTTCCTCTCACATCTCAGAAATGCAGAAATTTCCGGGCGCCTGGGTGGCTCAGTTGGTTGGGCGACTGCCTTTGGCTCAGGTCACGATCCTGGAGTCCCGGGATTGGGTCCCGCATCGGGCTCCCTGCTCGGCGGGGAGTCTGCTTCTCCCTCTGACCCTCCCTCCTCTCATGCACGCGCTCTCTCTCATTCTCTCTCTCAAATAAATAAATAAAATCTTTTAAAAAGAATGCAGAAATTTCCTCAGAAGGCCTAGACCCTTCCTCTTCCCTTTGACTCCTTAAGGTCCCCTCCGCCAGAAATGAAGGCCATGTCCTCATATCCACCAGCTCTGGCTGTCTCTCTCTCTCTCTCTCTCTCCTCCACCTGGGCCTTATGGGTTACTCTTGCCTTTCCAAACAGGCCTTCCAGGCGCCCAGACCGACAGGACAGGAGCAGAGGCCAAGGCTGTGATAGGGACGCCCAGGGCCAACCCAGCACAGTCCTCCTGGTTCCCGAAGCCCTCACCAAAAGTGCTGACTCCAGGCTTGCCAGCAGGGACCCCAGGAACAGCAGAGCCCTCATGGTGTCTGTCGGTTAGTCCAGCTGCTTGCCCAGGAGTCCAGATCAATAGATTGGTCAAAGGTCCCTGAGTCCTGGGAAGCAGAGATGGGTCAAGCTGCCCTCCTGGGCCTGGCAGGGCTCAGGCTGTTTGTGGAAAGCCAAGCAGAGCAGCTCCCCGGTCAATAGATTGGTCAAAGGTCCCTGAGTCCTGGGAAGCAGAGATGGGTCAAGCTGCCCTCCTGGGCCTGGCAGGGCTCAGGCTGTTTGTGGAAAGCCAAGCAGAGCAGCTCCCCGGCTAGGCTGCCGAGGGCAGAGGAGTTGGGATTTAGAGTATGTGGACAGAATGATGAGGAGCAGGTCTCCCCATCTCTTTCACAGATAGTGGGACGGGAAGCAAGAAGAGGGATTTTATGTTTCAGGTCCTCCTGAGGGGAAGTTAAGGAAATCCAAAATAGGTTTCCTACTTCAGGGATCTTAGAGTCCATGGGAAATATATTCATATTCTGTTGCTGCCTAAAATTGACCACAAACTTTGCAGCTTAAAACAATACCCATTTATTCACAAATCTATAGGTCCAAAGTCTGGCACTGTGACTGGGCTTTCTGCTCAGGGTATCACGAAACTGATCAAGGCCAAGTTCTCTGGAAGGTCTGGGGAAAAATCCACTTCCAAGGTCATTCAGATCATTGGCAGAATTCAGTTCCTTGCATTTGTAGGACTAAAATCCCAGTTTCTTGGCAGGCTGTCAGCCAGGGGCCAGCCTCAGGTCCGAGAAGCTGCTTGTATTTTTGCCATGTGGCCCCCTCTATCTTCCAAGTCAGCAACAGAGAATCTCCCCCATGTTGACTCTCTCTCACCCTTTGAATCTCCTTTGCCAGTCAGAACCCCATTCCATTTCTGGGCTCACCTGATTAGGCCAGGCCCACCAAGGATAATCTCATTTTAAGGTCAGTTTATTTGGTACCTTCATTACATTTTCAGTATTCTTCTATAGAACATCTAGATTAGTGTTGTATTGAGTAACTAGGAGAAGGTATGCATACACGACGGATCCTCAGGACCATCTTAGAATTCTACCTACCACAGAAAGGGAGCCAAGAAAGTAAATAATCCCATGAGAAAAATGCTAAAACAAGAGCTACAACTAAGATGTGCAGTCGGAGCACAAGGGAGGGAGATGGGGTGACATTATTGTTTCTCCTGCCCAAAAACCATTTACCATGGTTCAGTAGTGACACCCTGATTTTTCCTTTGGGAACCACTCTTCCTTCATCCTCTCTGTGAGTCTCTAGTGCTTCCAGCTCTACCCTCAGTTCTAGGGCTGGGCTTGTGACCTAGGTTTGGCCAATCAGAGCATGGTAACTCTAGACCACAGCTGTTAGTTCGGGGATAAGCGTATACATGTGTGGCCCATCAGAGTCAGCCTTGGGACTTTTGCCAGGACTTTTGGGAAAAAGACACTTTCTTCCCACTGGTGTCACCAGGAATGCGAGCCTGGAGATGTTGGTGGCCATCTTTGTCACCGCTTGGGGAGAGCCAGCCTGAGAACGAAGCCTACACACAGGAAAAGCAAAACAAACAGGGAAGGAAAGATGGAGGGATGCTGTGGGAGTCAGATGTTCCCTGTTGATCCTCACCTCCTGGGATGCATGCCTTTGTAGAGTCTTTTCCCACACTAAGTCAGAGTCAGAGCTGTTCTTTGTGTCCAATAGAATATGGTAGAAGCCCAGGTCATAAAAAGGATTGCAGTTTCTGCCTTGGTTTCTTGGATTGCTCACTCTGGGAGAAGCAGCTACCATGTTGTGAGGATACTCAAGCAACCCTTCAGAGAGGCCCATGTGAGGAAAAGTAAAATCACCTGCCAACAACCAAAACCAGTTTGAATGGGCCACTTTGGAAGTAGACAGTGCAGCCGCAACAACATCTGGCCTGCAACCTCATGGGAGAGAACGATTCAGCTAAGTTGCTTCTGAATTCCTTTTTTTTTTTTTTTTTAGGTATAATTGATTCTTGAACTTCGGAAATAGTGAGAAATGATAATTGATTGTTGTTGTTTTAAGCCATAAGTGTTAGGGTGATTTGTTACCCAGCATTTGATAACTACTACAGATGGATTGATTCCTAATGACTTACCCCATCCCTCAGCTGAGGCAGGAGTGGGAATGTGATCCATACCTGGCCAATCAGAACACTGCCTCTCTCTGTCCTCAGTGATTGGTTCAAAATGAACACCTGACCCAAATCAAACCAATCAGAGGCAGCCCCAGGATTTTTGCTGGAATCTTCAAGGTAGAGGCTTTCTCCTTCCAAAGAAGTTGCCTTATTGGTAAGAAGTGAGCATGGGGCTGCTGACAGCCATCTTTAACATCTCAGACAGTAAACCTGCCTGGGAATAAAGACAATGCAGATTAAAAGCAAAGTCAGAATATGGGAAAGACAAATTTTAAATGATACTATTTGAGACCTGGGATCCAAAGACACATAAAGTCAGAACTACCACCTTTTCTTTTCAGTTACTTGAACCAATAAATTCCCTTTTCTTGCCTAAGCCAGTTTTAGTTGTAACCAGAAGTCCCAACTGATGCAAGACTTCATGTATTGTTACCAGGAAGTTCCTAAAACAAAACAAAACAAAACAAAAACCCTCATGATCACTCTGAAAGTCAATAGCTTAAAGTAGGGAAATAATGACTTTAGAAGCAGGAACTGGAAGAAAAAAACAGCAGTGAACTTGAATCAGGAAACCTTCAATTCCATCTTGGCCACCGACCCCCCCCCCCCCAATGTGACCATGGGTCAGGGGCTCAGCTTCTACGAAACTTTTTTTGTTTTAATTCAAGTTATTTAACATATAGTATAGTATTGGTTTTAGGAGTAGAATTTAGTGATTCACCACTTATGTATAACATTCAGTGCTCATCACAAGTGCCCTCCTTAATGCCCCTCACTCATTTAGCTCATCACCCCACCCACCTTCCCTCCAGCAACCCTGTTTGTTCTCTATTGTTAGGAGTCTCTTATGATTTGCCTCCCTCTCTGTTTTTATCTTATTTTATTTTTCCTTCCCTTCCCCTACGTTCATCTGTTTTGTTTCTTAAATTACACATGAGTGAAATCATATAGTATTTATGGTATTTGTCTTTCTCTGACTGGCTTATTTTGCTTAGCCTAATACACTCTAGTTCCATCCACGTTGTTGCAAATGGCAAGCTTTCATTCTTTTTTGTTTTTAAAGGTTTTATTTATTCATTTGACGGAGAGAGACACAGCAAGAGAGGGAACACAAGCAGGGGGAGTGGGAGAGGGAGAAGCAGGCTTCCCGCTGAGCAGGGAGCCCGATGCGGGGCTCGATCCCGGGACCCTGGGATCATGACCTGAGCCGAAGGCAGATGCCTAACGAGTGAGCCACCCAGGCGCCCCAAGCTTTCATTCTTTTTGATGGCTGAGTAATATTCGTGTGTCTGTGTGTGTGTGTGTGTGTGTATCTGTGTGTGTCTGTGTGTATACCGCATCTTTTTTTTTTTTTTTTTTAGAGAGGGAGAGAAAGAAAAAGGAGGGGCAGAAGGAGAGGGAGAGAGAGAACCTTAAGCAGGCTCCACGCCCAGCAGGTAGCCTGATACAAGGCTCAATCTCGTGACCCTGAGATCATGACCTGAGCCAAAATCAGGAGTTGGAGGCTTAACCAACTGAGCCCCCTGGGTGCCCCCACATCTTCTTTATCCATTCATCAGTCGATGGACATTTGGGCTCTTTCCATAATTTGTCAGCCTCTATGAACCTTAATTGCCACACCTCTCTAGGGAGGGAGGAGTACTCACACTGGCCAGCTTGTTGAGATAGCTGAATGGGGATGCATTTGAAAGGCCAGAGCCTGGGGGCACCTGGGTGGTGTAGTCCTTAAGTGTCTGATGCTTGGTTCCCGCTCAGGGTCCTCAGGGTCCTGATCTGGGTGGAGGCTGCTTAAGACTCTCCCTCTCCTTCTGCCTCCCCCCCCAACCCCGCAGTCTCTCAAATAAATAAATAAGTCTTTAAAAAAGAAAGGAAGAATGAACCAGAGCCTGGCGTATGGTTAGGACTCAATCTACAGAAATTTGCGAAGAAACTTTCCCATATAGACGCACTTCCCTTTCTCAGTAATTTCTACACATCTGCCCCAGTTCTCCCTGCACATCTGGGTGTCTTCCAACAACTCTGGACTAGAGCAGAAAGGCACCATCTTCTTGCCCTGGCTTCTGTCTTTGTACAGTTGGGGCATGGGTCTATGGGATGAGAAGTCGGAAGCCATCAAGTTCCTGCTCACAAATGTATGGATACCCACACACAACACCCCACTTCTCTACAGCAGAGACTTGGGGCATACATTTCAAGAGGTGGCAGAACTGCCTGTTCAAAGACAAGTTTAGGGGATCAGAAGGGTACTCAAGCCTACCATCCTTCACTCCTCCTCAGTTGGTGGCACCATTTTTCTCCGTTATTCAGGGGCTGTCACCATGGAACCTTTGTACAAATGGAAGCCACTCCTTCCTCCAGACTAGTGCTATCTGGCAGAACTTTCTGTGATGATGGAAATAGTCTCTGTATTGTCCAATACGGTAGCCACACATGGCTATTGGGTCTCCTCAAATGTCACACCTTGAGACCATTCCCCCCTCACCCTTTAGTATTTTGTCTTAACGTCTCGATAGCACTTATCACTCTCTGAGACCATCCTGTTTGATTATTTATAGGACTAACCCTTACCACCCTTCTAGCATGTAGGCAGAGAGCTTGGTTATCTTGCTGACACCACTCTATTCCCCAGCACCTGATTCAATACCTGGCACAAAGCTAGTGCTCTGTATTTTTGGATGAATGAATGGATAGGGATCAGAGAAACCTGTCGGCTCCGCCTTACTCTTGCTCGCGGAGTTTGGGCAAGCCTCCGTTTTCTGTCGTGTGAAGTGGGAGTGGAGGGAGTACGATGTTGGCTTTGTTTTCTTCCAAGCTTCTGGCCTCTAGCCAGCCGCTGGACTTCTGACACTGCTGCCCTCCACCTGTAGAATGGGTGCGAGTTCACCCCAACGTCTCCGGTGGGAGCGCTGCCTTATAAGGCAGCAGAGCCGAGGGCGGGCGAGGCCGTGTGGGTGGAGAGAAATCACAACATCCGGCTGCGGGGGCAGGGCGGGGGCTGGAGGCCGAGGAGCCGCTGGGGAGGCCAACCACCTCCTCTGGACCTCTCCCCGCTTCCGATGTGCGCTCTCCAGAACGAGCCAAACCAAAGGAATACGGCTGAACACATGGCTCAAAATAGTTCGCAGTCGGCCCGCTGGAGACCCAAGACAGCAAGTGCATCCTCTACAAACCTTAGAAAAGCCAAGGCTAGTCAAAAGGACCCGGGCCGCACCCCCATCTGATGGCCCAGTTAAAGTGCAGCGATGAAAATGACTGACGCTCCTTTTGTCCAATTAAACATCCGCCCTCCAGGGCGTGACCCAGAGGACCCACCTCAGTTGTCCCAGCAGAGGGCTCGGCCCTAATTGGCAGTTCGCTATCCTACGAAGGCCCAGCAATTCGAACCTAGGGGCTGAACCCCACCTCAGACCAACCAGGAAGGGGTGACGTATTAGGTCCCGCCTCCCTGCTCCTTTGAGCGAATCCCTGGCTCGGAAGGCGGGGGTTAATGAAGAGGCTGCCTAATGGGAAGACGGCGCGGGGAGCTCCCGCCTAGTTATTGGCCGCATAAAGTAAACAGAGGGCAGGGCTGGGCGGGCCGGCGCCGGGGTGGCCCCCGGGAGGGGGCGGAGTGTGCGCGGCGGGCGGCGGCGGCCGGGGAGGCCCGGGAGGCCGCGGCGCGGTCACTGCGAGCCGAGCCGAGCCGAGCCGAGCCGCGCCGCGCCGCGCCGATCGCCATCCGGCCCCGGCTCCCGCGAGCGATCCCGGCCGGCGGCGCGGCCCGGCGGGCCCGGCGGCGCCGCAGCCCATGGAGCTCGAGAACATCGTAGCGAACACGGTGCTACTCAAGGCCCGGGAAGGTGAGGCGGCCAAGCAGGCGGCCGGGTGCGGGAAACACAGGCGCGCGGCCTCCGAGCTCGGCTGGGCGCCCCAGTCGCCAGATCCCCTAGGGCAGCGCGCTCCGCGCCCCGCGCCCCGCACCCCGCGCAGAGGCGAGCCCTTCCGGCCGGTAGTCCTCCGCACCTGCCCCGGGGTGTCGGGGCCCAGGAAGGGGCGGGGGTCAGGCCACCGCCCTCGCGGCGCGGGGGGGTTGGGGGGGGTTGCGGTGAGGAAAAGAGAGAGGAAGGAAGAGGGAAGGGTGGGACCTGGGTCCTTGGAGAGCCTCTCTGAGGCGTCTTCCAGGTGATAGGTGAGAAGATGCCCCAAGAAAGGGTAGCCTATCCCACGTGCCTCAGGCCCAGACTCTGGCGCCCAGCCTGGATCCGCACAAAGTTGGTGCAGGATAAAGGTTTGGAGAATAAATGAGCGGAGCCACTGCGGTACCACAGCCCACCTGGTTTGGGGAAACTTGCTGGTCACATATGTTGCTCCGTGCCTCAGGCCACTGGGGACAGAGGCAAATTGGTCATGATTTTTGCCCTTGGGAAGCCCACGGTGTAGTGGGCTAAATGGGCGCAGGAATTAAGTGGGAGCTGTGCTTTGAAGGAAGAGAGCATGTGGGGCTGGCAGGACAGTAAGTACAAGGCCTGGCAGAGGGAGCAAGTCTGGTGAGTGTGTATTGAGCTCCTCGGGTCTCCCATCCCAAATGTTACAAGGCACCTGCTCTCTGAGGGTTCTGGGGGACACAGAGGACCAGACCTGGTCCTCAATGCCTTGTGGTCGGTCTGGCCCTCACCTGCCCTTGTCCACCTCAGTAACATAATCAGGGAACACTCATTATGTGCCCTGTCCTGTCTAGGGTGCTGGGGACCAGCGGTGAACAAGACCCTTCTTTTTTGAACTCTAGGGCAGGGAGGTCATGGCATGGTCATTTTCCACTCTTTGCTGGGCTTCCAGGCTGAGTCATCTGTTTCACTTTTCTACTCCATTTTATAGGTGGGAAACAGGCTCAGCCTAGGGACTAGCCCCCAAGTCATACAGTGAGACTGTGGTTGACCCAGGCCTAGGACACAGGATGCCCCCAATATAGTCTGTAGGCAGCCCAGAGGAGCCCTCAGATGGCATAGCATCTGGTACCCCCTGCCTGCCTAGTGTGTGTTGCCCCCCGGGAGGTGCTGCCTGGAAGTAGGCATGGCAGGCTGGGTCCTTAGTGCCCAGAGCCTTCCTTATCTCCTGTCCCTTATCGAGTCCCAGGGCTGGGCCTTCCTCCTAGCCTCTGGGGGCATCTGCCGATTCTGTTCTGCCTCGTCATCTAGCCGGCTAGGGAGGAGGGGTGGGGAGAGCCTGGCCAGGCCTCCCTCCCTAGGGCTGTAGCCCGTTCAGTCCTCAGGCCTGCTGAGAGCACTGCCTTGCCTGGCCAGAGAGTGTGGCACCTCCAGACAGGCTTCCTCAGGCCCTGGGTGAGGCGAAGCAGGGTATGGCCGGACCGGGACTGCTGCCTCCCCTGGAGAACCCTTACCCAACCTGGTTCTGCCCCTCCCACCTGCATGCTTCTAGACAAGTTTCTTCTCTCTAAACTTTAGTAACCCTTTTTGTGGAATGGTTGGGGATGGAACATGAAAACTAAAAGAAATGCCTGTTGTCACAGAGTCCTAAACCCTGGCCCATAGACTGGCTGCATTGGAATCCCTTCATTAGCTGGCTGACAGCTTGGGGCCGGGCCTTTGCCACCTTCCCAAGGGATCTGAGGCCCTAAATGGTTTGGGAACACTGGGATGGCCAGCATGGCGGTTTTGGGGTTGGAAAGGAGCATGGGTTGTGGTCCCAGGGAGCTGGGTTTGAATGCTGCCTCTGGCACCTCCAGGCTTTGTGATCTTGGACAAATTGATTCCTCGTTTCAAGACCTCCGTTTTCTCATGAGGTTGTGCCTAGCGTGGCAGCGTTGCTGTGAGGATGAAGTGGGGCAGTGCTGGGTGCGGGGGAGCCCTTGTTTAGTCCTCCCTTCCTTGCCCAGGTACCCAGAGGCATGGGGCGGGGGAGGGGGCAAGCTAGGCCAGGAAGGAGCCCCACCGACCCTGGTGGCATTTCCAGGACAGGATATTTGCATGTGACTCTTGTTGCTGCCTTGATGTGGCTGGGAGGAGGGGGAGGAGGAAGTAACTGGTGGGGGGAGGCCAGCGGATGGAGGGGTGGGGGAGGGACCTGTGGGGGTGGGGGAGGAGTTCCCCTTCTGAGGAGGCCTTGCCCCGGCTTGGGGGTGGGGGTCTGTTGCTCATTCACAGTGGAGCAATGACTGTGGGGTACGCTGGGTGTAGGCCGCCGCAGGGCTGCTAGCAGATTTCCCAATGGGTGTCCTGCAACATTTCCTCCTCCAGGCAGTTTAGGTCACAGAACCCAGGGAGGCACCCAGCTGTGCCCCCTCCCTGGAGCAGCCCCTTCCCCTGTGCCACCTGCCTTCAGCCAGGGCAGATGGAAACAAGGCTGGCTAAACCGAGGGGAAACTGAGGCCAGGCAAGTGAAAGTGGCTGCCTGAGCTTGCCATGAGTTGTTGGAGCCCACCTCTTGCCCCAGACCTGCAGAGTATTAGACACAGACTCTCTGAGTCACCCTGACAACACCTCTGGAGGTGGCTTTGGATCCAAAGTACCTATGAGGATATTGAGGTTCATAGAGGGCAGGGGATGGGCCTAAAGTGTGAATTGGAGATTCAGACCTCTGTCTGTAGGGCTCTAAGACTCGTGCCCTTCCATTTTCTACCTCCTGGCCCATGGGCCACATCTGGCTAGCTCTCTAACATGTTTAATTCATTTGGCTGCAGTGGGTTTTTACAAAAAATATGAACCAGCATTTCATATAACCGTCCAGATTCCCAGCTGAACACCCTAAGCCTGCATTCCTGCCTGGCAACAACCAAGCGGCAGCTGCCCCTGTTCAAAGGAGCATGGATGGCCCAGTTCACCACACTCCTCACCACTCCCTATTGTCTCCCATCTGGCCCACATTTACCATACCCATCTGGCTCTGTAGGCACCTGGGCTGCTACTCTGGTCTCAGCAGCTATAGATAGGGAGTCAGCTAGGTAAAATGAGGCAGGTATCGGGGCCATGGAAGCCCTTGTGTACTGAAGTGTGCATCCCGAATGCCAGCCCTCTTGCCATCACGTCGTCCCGAGTCTCTAATAGCCCTGGTGCAGGGCCAGGTAATAGGGGTCTGAAGCCTTCCCAGGGACCCAGGCCGCCCTGTGCCTCTGGCATGTCTCAGTTATGTTCCACATGTCCTGAAGTCTCTCCCTTCTGCATCTTGACTTACATAGTTCCCACCACTGTCGTGTCCTCTGCTTTCTTCCCCTGGGAAATTCTTACCTGGTAGGAAGCAGCTAAGGCTTCCCAGAAGCCCCCCTCCATACACACCACCCCTGTCCCCCACTCCTGGTGGCCTGTCCCTGTCCCTACCACCCCTCTTGGGTCTTCCAGCCCAGGAGCCTCCCCCCACCCCCCGCAGGAGGGCCCAGGGGACCATGTGTGTCCCAGAGCCCAGTGAGGGCGTGCTGAAGCATGTGGAATGAAGACCTGAGGTGCCTCCTAGAGTGGGCTGTGCCTGGGCTGAGCCCAGAAGACCTCTGGGTGCCCCGAGTGGTGAGGGAAGTGGGTGGCGGTGGGACTGGAGACCCAGTGCCCGTTTGCTCCCACAGGTGGTGGTGGGAATCGCAAAGGCAAAAGCAAGAAATGGCGACAGATGCTGCAGTTCCCCCACATCAGCCAGTGTGAAGAGCTGCGGCTCAGCCTCGGTGAGGCCTGGGTGGAGACTTGGGGGTGCTGGGGGAGCCTCCCCTGAGACCTCACCCTGGGGCAGGCAGGGTTGGGGGTTCTGGGGAGCAGGAAGATTGAGTCTGCACCACCCAACCCAGTTTCAGTTCCTGGGCTTGAGATGGGTGGAGAGCACAGTGTAAACAGGACAGCAAAGGTGGTTGGGGTGGGTGGATGGGGGAGTAGGGCAGGGTCAGATTTGGGGCAGTCGGAGAGAAGCAGAGGAAAGGAGGGTCAGGCCTAGGGTTTGAGGGACGGAGGGCACAGTGGAGGCTGCAGTCCACCTGTGGACTGCATGAGGAGCCCCAAGCCCATGCTTAGCACAGCACAGCCCAGAGTGGGGTGAGTGGCGGGGGCAGCAAAACCTGGACCAGAAGGGCCAGGACCCCAGTTCCTGCTTATCCTGGCTGAGGCCCCAGGTCTGCGCAGCCCCTAAGATTGTCTAGGCCCCTCTGACAGCCTGCACGTGGGCAAGGAGTATACCATGGCTGCTTCTACCGCCTGGGAAGGAGGCCTAGCCTCGAGCTCGCCGGAAGCCACAGCTTCCTCCTGCACTTTCGCCAGGCAGGCAGCAGGTTTGGGCCTAGCCTGGGCCAGGCCGGAACCTCACAAACCACACCCAGGCCCAGTGCTGTGACGTATGTAGGTGGTGTCAACCAGGAGATAGCAGGGGGAGGTGAGGGCCTAGCTCCGGAGCCAAACTCCAGGCTGTGTGACCTTGAGCTAATTACTTTGCTTCTCTGGGCCTCCGAGTCCCAGGCTATGATGGAAATAAGAGTAATGTCGGGGCGCCTGGGTGGCTCCTTCGGTTAAGCATCTGCCTTCGTCTCAGGTCATGATCCCAGGGTCCTGGAGCCCCACGTCAGGCTCCCTGCTCAGCAGGGAGTCTGCTTCTCCCTCTGCCTGCCGCTCCCCCTGCTGTGTTCCCTCTCTGGCAAATAAGTAAATAAAGTCTTAAAAAAAAAGGAAAAAGATAATGCCCCCCTCAGTGTTGTGGTGAGGGTTCTGCAGGAGCTTATGGCTTCCATACCACAGGGCTGGAAGCTGCTGTTGGGGCCCAGGGCCTGGCGGTGTGGACAGGAGGGCCCCGCCAGCAGGCTCCAAGTCTGGGAACCCAGTAGCTCCCACCCCTGCTTGCAGAGCGTGACTACCACAGCCTGTGTGAGCGGCAGCCCATTGGGCGCCTGTTGTTCCGAGAGTTTTGTGCGACGAGGCCCGAGCTGACCCGCTGCATTGCCTTCCTGGATGGAGTGGTGAGTGCGGCCCAGGCCAGCCCCGAGGGTGGGCAGAGGCCCCCAGGTCAAGTGTGCTCCATCTCCCCACACCTGCCATTCCGCCCAGACCCCGAGCTTCTCTGCTTTCCCACCCTGCAGGCCGAGTATGAAGTGACCCCTGATGAGAAGCGGAAGGCCTGTGGGCGGCGGCTAATGCAGAATTTTCTGAGCCACACCGTGAGTGAGCAGTGATGGAGGGAGGACAGCAGTGGGCAGAGCTCAGTGATGGGAAGAGGAATGACCACAGCCTGGGCAGAGAGTGCCCTGGAGCTGCTCCAGGTTCACCAGGCAGACCGGGCAGGGAGCCCAGGAGGGTGGGCCAGGCAGGGCGGCCTCCAGCAGCTCTGCTTCACCCTGCCTCAAAGGTTGCAGTGGACCTGAGTTCAGCAACTAGGCAGGCTGGTGCACCACTAACCTACAGCTGCTCCTAGCATGGGCTTAAGATATCGGCTGTCTCTGCCCTGGGAGGGGGCAGCTAGCCAAGGGAGCCCCCTGCACTGACCTCTTTATTGCCTGTCCCTAGGGTCCTGACCTCATTCCTGAGGTCCCCCGGCAGCTGGTGACTAATTGCTCCCAGCGGCTGGAGCAGGGGCCGTGCAAAGACCTCTTCCAGGAGCTCACCCGGTAAGCCTCTCCCTGCCCACAGGCCTGGAATTGTGTCCCGAGGAGGGGGCTTCTGTGGGCCCGGAAGGCTGTGAACAGCGCAGCAGCTGGTGAGGGAGCTCAGCCTCTCACCTTGGCCTTGCACCTGCTATGTGAGCTTGGGCAGATTGCCTTCCCTCTCTGTAGCATCTTCAGCTTCTGCATGGGTGCACGTCTCCCACCTAGTCCGGTTAGCAAGAGGGTTGGCCGATGCTGCCGCCTTTCAGCCTGAGCGTGCACATAACAGGGGGTCTGGCCCAACAAGCCAAGAACCTGGTGGGTCAGGGGCTGACCCGTGGGCTGGGCCCTCTCAACAGGCTGACCCATGAGTACCTGAGCATGGCTCCTTTTGCCGACTACCTCGACAGCATCTACTTCAACCGTTTCCTACAGTGGAAGTGGCTGGAAAGGTGAGCTCCTTGAAGGCTGGGCCACAGTAGGCCAAGTTGCTAGGACTCTCATGGCCTTGGGCCCCTGCTCAGCCTGTGTTTGCTCTGAAATCCCTTGCCCACAGACAGCCAGTGACCAAAAACACCTTCAGGCAGTACCGAGTCCTGGGAAAAGGTGGCTTTGGTGAGGTAAGCGGCCAGGCCAGAGCCCCTGATGGAGAGGGGAGGTGGGGTACCGTGGGCCCTGGACTGCTAGCCCCCCTCCTCGAACTCCTGTAGCCGCAGAAAGGGCACAGCTGGTCCCTATTTGCCCATCTACCTTGGCTACAGGTGTGTGCCTGCCAGGTGCGGGCAACAGGCAAGATGTACGCTTGCAAGAAGCTGGAGAAGAAGCGGATCAAGAAGCGGAAAGGGGAGGCCATGGCACTCAATGAGAAGCAAATCCTGGAGAAAGTGAACAGTAGGTTTGTAGTAAGTACAGACAGGAGACCCCTCCCTTCCCCCTGGCCACACACTTGCCCTGCCCTCCCCACTCACCAGCTAGGTCTCTTCCTGCCCTGCCCCGTCCCCTCCAGGCACCGCCTTCCCGCTCTCGGAGATGCCTGGGAAGGGCGGGTTTGGGGTGTTGACACCAGGCCTGGGGAGCAGGCTGGGCCCCAAGGAGTGGCACTGAGAAGGATTTTTTGGGCGGCTGGTGCCAGCCTTGCCACCGGGTGGCCCCCGGCCCCTGCTTGAGGGCTTGGGTCCCCTCGGCCACAGGTGAGCTTGGCTTATGCCTATGAGACCAAGGATGCGCTGTGCCTGGTGCTGACGCTGATGAACGGAGGTGACCTCAAGTTCCACATCTACCACATGGGCCAGGCTGGCTTCCCTGAGGCACGGGCTGTCTTCTATGCCGCAGAGATCTGCTGCGGCCTGGAGGACCTACACCGGGAGCGCATCGTGTACAGGTGCCGAGCCTGGGCCTCCCCGCGGGGGGCTGTAGCGGGGCATGGGTGGAGGCTGCCGGAGGACATTGGTGTGCCAGGGCTGCCACGGCATGCAGAAGTTGGTTTGAGCCCTGCCACACTTGCCCATGCCTGGTACACTTGAGAGCCCTGCCACACTTGCCCATGCCTGGTACACTTGAGAGCCTCTGGGTCATCTGAATGCTGGTGTCATCACCCCTCTCTGTGTGACCCTGGGCCAGTCGGCTCCCTGCTCCCTACGCTCTTTCCTTTTCTGGGAAGCAGAGACTTTAATTCCTGCCTTGCAGGTGGTTTTAGGGACCAAATGAGATAATGCAGTAAAGTTCATACTGCCCGGCATGGGGGGCTTGGCAGCGGACAGCTCTGCCTATTGTTATTGGCAGGGATTTCATTTGAACCTCACAACAGCCCCATGGAGGGACAGATGAATAGCCCCATTTGACAGGAAAGGTAGAGTCAGCCGCCAGAGTCGGGGGGGGGAGGGTGGGACCCCCTCAACACTAGTGGTGAGCAAGGCTACTGGCGCTGTCTCCCCAGGGGGGAGCTGCTCTCCACTTACCTAGGGACTCCCAGGAAGGGTCCTGGCTGGACAGATCCTTGGGCTGCTCCCTCAAGTCAGGGCTGCTGTGGGCAAGGGCAGGGCCGTCTCTCAGCCTGGCAATAAACGGCTCCCACACCTTGCTGCACATTCCATCCCGGGAGACAAGTGAGCCAGGAGGTGGTGGCGTCCCATCTGGCTCCTCTGCAAACTGAACAACGTCTGACCCTGCCCTTCTCTCCTCCCCACAGGGACCTGAAGCCAGAGAACATCCTACTGGATGACCACGGTGGGTGGGGGGGGGCCACAGAGGTGGGGTGCCGTGGAGTAGGGCAGGGTCTGGCCCACCTGCTTAGTGGGCCCCCCTGCTTCCCCACCCACTTTCAGGTCACATCCGAATCTCCGACCTGGGGCTGGCTGTGCACGTGCCAGAGGGCCAGACCATCAAGGGTCGTGTAGGCACTGTGGGCTACATGGGTGAGTCTCCCTCCACCCTGACCCCCTTGCCTCCTGGGTCCCCTTGCTGTCCTGGGCTGGGCCCCACCACTTCTGTCTGGGAGTCTTCTGTGTCTTGGGGAGTAGAAAAAGCTGATGTCCCTCTTTTATAAATTAGGACCGGGACTCAGCCAGGGCCCCACACACCTGAGAATACTCATTCATTCACCAAATACTTACTGAGCTCCTGCTATTGGCTGGGCTTGCAGGTGGCTACTAGAGAAGGATGAGAAGGGGCTGATTTGGGGTCTCCGTCCTGCCCTCCCCTGAACTGCCCAGGTTCCGAGAAGGCATGTCCATCCACAGTGCCAAGATGTGCCCCATATTTCCCTTGAGAACCATGTGATACGGCAGACAGAGCCACAGTTACAGGGCCCACCTCTTGTTTGTGGTGCGTCCCTGGGCCTCATACTGCTACTCCCAGCCTCACTTTGCCCAACTGGGAAGCAGTTGTACTGGCTCCCAAAGTTGCCTTGAAGATACAGAGAGGTAGGAGAGGCAGAAATCCCCATGTGCCCAGCCTGGCAGGTGTAGGTACGCAGCAGATGAGTCTCTTCTTTCTATATGAAATCCAGAGATTGCAAACTGGTAACCACACAGGCCTGATGTGGCCTCCATTTGTGTTTAAATCAAATTGTTTTTAAAACACTTGGAATGGGTTGCCAACATTTGATAGGCCAGACAGCTTCACATTAAAAACACGGATTTCTGACTTCTCTTGAAAAGTCAGCAGACCTGGTCCCCTGCAGGGCCACATCGGCTCCCTTTGATGGGGGCATGTGCTGTCCCACACACTGAAGTCCCTGCCAGGCTGAGGGGGGTGCCTGCCGGCATCAGTTGATGCCATACCTGATGTGTGTTGGGCCTTCCCAGGGCCCAGGGTTTGGTTCCTGCCTCCTGGCCCGCCCTCACTCCTGTTCCACCCTGCCCAGCTCCGGAGGTGGTGAAGAACGAACGGTACACATTCAGCCCAGACTGGTGGGCACTGGGCTGCCTCCTATACGAGATGATCGCAGGCCAGTCCCCCTTCCAGCAGAGGAAAAAGAAAATCAAACGAGAGGAGGTGGAGCGGTTGGTAAAGGAGGTGCCTGAGGAGTACTCGGAGCGCTTTTCCCCGCAGGCCTGCTCGCTCTGCTCCCAGGTATGGCGGCCATCAGGAGGCTGACTGGCCAGGCCGGGGGGCAGCGGGCACCTCTCTGGGCCATCCTGACTGCCCCTGCCCTGCTGCAGCTCCTGTGCAAGGACCCTGCAGAGCGCCTGGGGTGTCGTGGAGGTGGTGCCCGCGAGGTGAAGGAGCACCCGCTCTTCAAGAAGCTGAACTTCAAGCGGCTGGGAGCCGGCATGCTGGAGCCGCCCTTCAAGCCCGATGTGAGTGCTTTCCACTTATGCTGAGGGCCGGCTGAGCCAGGGGGGGCTCGGGGCTCCTGGAGGCGCGGTTAGCACACCTTCAGTGCAAGTGTCAGCAAACCCAACTCCAAGGGCTTGGCCAACAGAACATAATTCACTGGGCTCACACAGATGAAAGCCTCAGGATAGATCTCGCCTTCAGCATCCCTGGATCTGGGGCTCTATTGCAGGAATTCTCTCTTCCTCTCCCTGCCGTACCGGCCAGTGTGCAGTCTTCGCTCCCTGGCTGCTCTCCCTAGGGTATGGCCGTGGTGGACCCAGCATTTCAGGTTCACATCCTCCCAGCTCAGCCAGCCCAGGAGACCCAGTGTACCTCTTGCCCAATCATTTCAAAAGAAGTCCTGCACCTGGGTGGCTCAGTTGGTTAGGCAGCTGCCTTCGGCTCAGGTCATGATCCCAGGATCCTGGGATCAAGTCCCGCGTCGGGCTCCCTGCTCAAGCAGGGAGGCTCCTTCTCCCTCTGCCTGCCACTCCTCCTGCTTGTGCTCTCTCTCTCTCTCTCTCTCTCTCTGACAAATAAATAAAATCTTAAAAAAAAAAAAAAGTCCTGAAAGGAAAAGAAAAGAAAAAAAGTCCTAAGGCTAGTACTGATTGCCACTGATTGTTCGGAGGCCCCTCAACAGCCACACTTGGATCACTTGCCCACCCGAACCACTGCCAGTGGGGGAGGTCAGTTTCCTAAAGGAAAACCAACATGCCATTGCCAGCAGGGGTAAGGGGCTGAAGATTGGCTCCCCCTTGTGGAATCTCACCCATTTCCTGAGCATCTCGGTGGGTCAGGCGTTCCGTGGGCAGAGACATCCTTGAGGCAGAAGCCAGCTAAAACTCATGTCCAACACGGAGCTTAGTGGTTCATTTGGCCAGAAGGTCCTAGTGTCGGGCCAACGTCAGGGTTTCATGCAATGTTGCCAGGACTTCATCTCTTGGCTCTGCTTCAGCCTGTTAATTGTCCTCCCTCTGAATTCAGGCTTCTGTGTGTGAAGTCACAGGGAAGGTTGTGAGTGGCCAAGATGAAGTTATGTGCTTGTCACCCTCCCATGTGTAAGAGGACTGGGTCCTGGCATTGACAGTTCACCAGCAGGCCAGACTGATGGCTGTCAGCCACACAGTGACTGTTTATTCACTCAACAAATATCTGAGTGCCCATAAGTGCCAGACCTCGGAGAGCAAGAGGTCAACAGGACCCAATCCTGTCTTCCTGTTATAGTGGGGAGCATGGCGAAGTAAAGCACTAAGAGAAAAAGCATGTCAGGTAATGTGAAAAAAATAAATCCGGCTAAGAGGGAGATAAGGAATGATTGGGGGGGGTGGGAGTATTTTTAGACAGGGTGGTCTCTGGGAACCTGACGGTTAAACAGAAGCCTAAAATATGTGAAAGAGAGAGCCATGCTGAATTTTGGGGTGAGAACAGCCCAGGGAGAAGGAGAAACCTCAAGGGGGATCAGCGAGGAGACCAGTGTGGCCGGAGCGAGCATAGGCTGGGAGAGGCGCAGGGTTTTATTCCCAGTGTGGCGGGGGGCCTTTGGGGAATGTTGAGCAGGCCTGTGAGGTGTAGGGGCAGTGCTAGAGGGGGTGAGTAGAAGCGGGAGGCCAGCTAGGGAGCCGCTGCTGAGGAAGGATTGTGCCTTGTAGACCTCACCAGCACCCTGGGGTGTGGGCCTTGCTGTGAGTGATTGAACTGAGAGCAGCCTGCCTTGGGGCTGACCCCCCCCCCCCATCAAGTTTACCCCTGCTTCCAGTGCACATCATCTCTTTTAACTTTGAAATCATCCCACCGCCCCCGAGTCTTCAAAGATAAAAAATCAGTGCCCCGAAATTTAACTTTTTTTCCCATTATTTTTATTTCTTATTTTTTTCTTTTTCTTTTTTTTTTTTTAAAGATTTTATTTATTTATTTAATTGACAGAGAGAGAGAGAGACAGCAAGAGAGGGAACACGAGCAGGGGGAGGGTCAGAGGGAGAAGCAGGCTTCCCGCGGAGCAGGGAGCCCGATGCATGGCTCGATCCCAGGACCCTGAGATCATGACCTGAGCTGAAGGCAGTCGCTTAACCAACTGAGCCACCCAGGCACCCCTTATTTTTTTATTTTTAAGATTTTATTTATTTATTTTGACAGAGACAGACACAGTGAGAGAGGGAACACAAGCAGGGGGAGTGGGAGAGGGAGAAGCAGACTCCTGGCTGAGCAGGGAGCCTGATGTGGGGCTAGATCCCAGGACCCTGGGATCATGACCTGAGCCAAAGGCAGACGCTTAATGACTGAGCCACCCAGGTGCCCTGGAATTTTTTTTAGATGCAATAGATGAGAAGCAAGTTTGATGCTGATATCATTTTTAGTAGCTTTATTGAGATATATTGCACATACCATATAATTCACTCATTTAAAGTGTGTAACTAAATAGCTTTTGGCATTTTCAGAGTTGGGCAACCATCACCATAATCAATTTTAGAACATTCACATCACCCCTTTCCACCCACCCAACAAAAACCCCATGCCCGTTAGCATTCATTCCCCATTCTCCTCTCCCTGCGGCCCTGGCCATCACTAATCTACTGTCTCTGTATATTTGCCTGTTCTGGACATTTCATGCAAATAGTGTTATACAATATGTGGTCCTTTGTGACTGGCTTCTTTCACTTAGTGGAATGTTTTCAAGGCTCATCAAACTGTAGCCTGTACTTTGTTCTTTTTTTTTTTTTAATATTTTATTTACTTGAGAGAGAGAGCACATGTGTGGTGGGGAGGGGCAGAGGGAGAGGGAGAAGCAGACACCCCCCTGAGCAGGGAGCTTGATGTGGGGCTCGATCCCAGGACCCTGGGATCATGAGCTGAGCCAAAGGCAGACACTTAACTGACTGAGCCATCCAGGTGCCCTACTTTGTTCCTTTTTTATTACTGAATAATATTCCATTGTGTGAATACACCACATTTTGTTTATCAGTTGATGGACATTGGAGTTGTTTCCACTTTGGGCTATTATGAATAATTCTACTATGAACATTGACATGCAAGTTTTGGTGGGGACATATGTTTTCCTTTCTCTTGGATATATACCTAGGAGTGGAATTGCTGGCTAATATGGTAACACTACATTTAACCTTTTGGGGAAATGCCAGATTGTTTTCCAAAGCAGCTGCACCATTTTACATTACGACGTTGTTTTAATTGACATCCTTAATAGTAGGATATAGGAAACAATGAAGATGAAAAAGACAGTGGCCTTCTGGACTGAGGTGGGCTCCCAGGAGGGGCCCCAGGGGTGTGGGGAGTTGGGAGAACCGTTCTAATCCTCTGGTTGCCCATGAAGCTTGAGGGGATGGAGCAGGCCATTGGACATCCTGGGACAGAGGACCTCAGCTCCAGGCCCTGCATGGGGATGCTCAGCTGAAAGGACCAGCTAAGATTCTGCCGTGCGTGCAGTGGTACCCCCAGCCATGTGCGGGTGGAGGGGGTGCCTGTCACTGATTCCTCAGGGCACTGAGGGGGCTGGTTGGCTGCAGCAGGTCAGCTACCATGGACCAGGAAAGGCATGGCCTTTCTGCAGCCTCATCAGTCAGGATCAATGAGGGGTAGTGATCCCCAGTTTACAGAGGGGTAATGACCTCAAAGAGAAGGGACTGCTGTGCTTAGGAAGTGCGTGGGGTACCTAGTTTCTGACTCCAAATTAGAGAGCTGCAAGGGTTGGGGTACAACCAGGCCAAGGCTGGAGTGATTTTCAAGGCTGAGCTGCCTACATGCGTGTAGGTGGGCAGGCGTGCGTGTGTGCCTGCTTGTGAGTGTTGCTCCTGTCTGATTGCTGTTTCCATCCCCACCAGCCCCAGGCCATTTACTGCAAGGATGTTCTGGACATCGAACAGTTTTCCACCGTTAAGGGTGTGGAGCTGGAGCCCACTGACCAGGACTTCTACCTGAAGTTTGCCACGGGCAGTGTGCCCATCCCCTGGCAGAATGAGGTAAGGAGCTGCCTGGCTGGTGGGCCGGGCTCCAGAGGAGCAGCCCCGGAGCCGGCTCTCACGGCTGTCTGTGCTTGGGCAGATGGTGGAGACCGAGTGCTTCCAAGAGCTGAATGTCTTTGGGCTGGATGGCTCAGTTCCCCCAGACCTGGACTGGAAGGGTCAGCCACCTGCACCCCCCAAGAAGGGACTGCTGCAGAGACTCTTCAGCCGCCAGGTAACTCCCAGCAGGGTCCCGTCTTGGCCCCTCGCCTGGCTCCAGGGGACGGTGGGCGGGAGGCAGAGCTGGTGCCCGCGTGTGCTGGGAGTGGGCGTCTTCCAGCTGTGCCACGTGTGCCCAGGGTCTCTGGCCTCATTCCCACCTGTCCCCTACCCCTGGCTGGGCTCACGGCCTCTTTTCTCTTTCCAGAGGTGAGCAGTGTGGGCTCCCCGTGGGTTGGCCTTGCTGCCCGGCCTCGGGGAGCCACGGGCAGCCCTTCCATGGCAGAGGCGAGATGTGGGCGAAAGAAGTCTGGTGCCCGCTCCCCCCTCCCCCAACTACTTCGTTCCCTGCACCCTGGCACCTTCAAGCTGCTAGCCTTGCTTAGCCATCTGTCTCCCCATGCTCTGCCTCCACCATCTCCAGGGGAGAGGGTCTGGACAGGGCCTTGCTCTGGCAGAGCCCGAGATCCACCTGGACCCTCTCACTTCCGCCTGCTGCCAGTAGACTCTGTACTGAGGCCCACACACGTCTGGGCCCCTGGTGCAGAGCCCCCAGCCCAGAGCATAGCTCCAGGCAGCTCCTGGCAGGGCCGGCCTGGCTGGTGGCACTAGTGGCTAATGGCCCTCGCTCTGCCTCTCTCCCTCCGTGTCTTCCCCATCCCTCCAGGATTGCTGTGGGAACTGCAGCGACAGTGAGGAAGAGCTCCCCACCCGCCTCGAGCTCCCCACCCGCCTCTAGCCCCCAGCCTGAGGCCCCCACCGGTGGTTGGCGGTAGCAGCTACTCCGAGCGCTGTTTACAGTTTTGCACAGTGGTCTTCCCCATTGCCCACGCAAGTTGTGGCCTGGGGAACACAGCCGGAGCTGTCCCCGGTGTCCTCTGCCCCTCAGCCCCTGGTCTGGCTGAGTTCGGGCAAGGCCTGGGCTGTCCCTGGGACAAAGGTGCGTCCCTTCAGCTCTTGTCTGTGGAGCTCGGGGCTTTCTGTATTTATGTATTTGTACGAATGTATATATCAACCAGAGTGTTCTTAAGACCCACCCTGGAGCTGGCAGAGGGGCCACTGCCAAACTCAAGGCTCCTTGGGCCCAGCTTGGACAGGCCGAGACTGGGCCAGGCAAGGCCCTGAGCCCCCAGCACTGTGCTCGCCACCGCTGACCTCCGAGTGAGACTCATGCCTGCCTCTGCTGCCTCGGGCTCAGGCCACCACCTCTGGGGTCCAATGCTGTCCCTTCTCAGCACTTGTCAAAGCTGGATCTGGGGCCTCTGTATCCCCTAGGCCTGTGCCAAAGTGTGACCAGAGATTGGGCTGACCCTGGGACCCATCAGTCCACTGCCCAGGTTGTCCCAGATGGGTCTGCCTCTGCCTTCCAGCTCCCAGGGCGCCTCGTCCCTCATGCTGGGCCCTGTCCTGAAGACACCTCTTGCAGAAACGCCCCAGCCCAGGCCTTGGGAAGGGGGGAGGAGGTTGTCCCTGGCCAACTCTCAAACATTCCAGACTCCCATCTTAACAGTAGACACATGTGCCCAGCAATAATCCATCCCTCCCTGTGTGTGCCTGTGGGGTGTGTATGTGAGCGTGTGCGTGTGTGTGAAGGGGGTAGGGTGAGATGTGTGTGTGCCTGCACCCCAGGCCCCAGTTCTGGTCCTTCCCAGATTGTGATGGCCATCCTGGTCCCAGTGTTAGAATAGCATGGGATTACAGGGCCCTGGTTTTTCCGTATTTAAAGCCAATTTTTATTACTCATTTTGTCCAATGTAAGCTGCCACGTGTCTCTGAGTGAATACAGTCGAGCACAAACCTGGCCAGCCGCCCTGTCTGCCTCTTTCTTGCTCCTGTTGTTCCAGGGGTCTTTCCGCTTCCCTCACTCTGCTGGAAGTGGGAAGGGATCAGAGGTGGGCCTGGTGGGGGCTGCCCTTCCCACATGCCCTGGACATCCCCCACCCCCACCCCTGTGGCTGATCTTGGAGTAACCTCTCCAGGCAGCCAGGCCTCAGTGGCCTTTGGGCTCATCCAGTGGGTTTCTCGGCTTCCTAAATGAGAAGAGGCCTGAGGGAAGAAGCCTTGGGTCCCCACTACGGTGCGAGTCTGGCTCTACCTGTACTGGGGAGGCAGGTTTAGCTGGAAGGGTCCCCTCCCAGGCCAGGGTGGTCTGGCAACCAGTTGTGGGCTTGGAGCAGCCTGGGGAGCAAGATGGAAGCTGCTGTTAGAAACATCCGCCAACTCTGTCTTACCTGGACACCTGTTGTATGCTTAGCCCAGGGCCAGTGAATTAAGGCCATCCCTTGGCCCTGGAAGCAGGCAATGTGGCTGGGCAAAGGTGAGACAGTGGTGATGCTGGGAGTTAGTCTGTGGCAAGGGTGGGTGGGGACCAGCCAGTGAGGACATTAGGGAGGGTTCTCTGAGAAGTTGAGCCAGGTCTTAAAGGAGACTTACTCACCTGGGGACAGAGGGGTTGGGGGAGCATTCCATAGCATTCCACCTATGCAAAGAAGGAGATGATAATCTGTTGACAAGTCTGTCCCAGACTTCATAAACCTGTTGCCGCACCATAGTCTCCCAGTGCCCCCAGCCCTCCAGGGATGCTCTGTAACCACAGTAAGGGTTTGTTCCTTGCCTCTGGGCCAGGCACCAGTGCCACGGGCCTCGTGAGCTTTGCAATTGGACAGTTCGGGGTTTGAATCTCAGCCAGGCCACTTTTCACGCTGGCTTTGCATAGGCCCTTCCCTTGTCTAGAAAGATGGGTGTGATACCCATCACCTCACAGGGCAGCTATGAGAATCCATGAAAGCAGCTGGTCACCTCCTTTTGCCCCTTTGTCACTGACAGGACTCTTGCTGATTAGGGGAGTGGGTGCTGGGTGCCAGGCTGACAGCTATCTCAAGGGCATCCAGAGGTTCTAAGCACTAACTTAGTAGAAGGGGCCTCTCTGGTGGTGGCCCAGCTCTTGATAGTTATGTGGAGCGTGTGCTGCTGCTTCCAGTAACTTGAGGGAAAGGTCTTCCAGCTGGTGAGTGGCTGTTGCATGGTGCCAAGGAAGCCAGCTGAAGATGAAGCTGGAATCTAGCCATGATGGGTGATGTTGGGGCCTGAGGTGCATTTGCCCTTCTGTTTTGGTGGGAGAGCAGTTAGGTATCAGTTGGCTGAAGCCCAGCCCTGAGCAGGTGTACAAGGGTGAATGGGTACCAATTGGACCAGTAGGTCCCTGGAGCATTCTGTCTGCAGGTCCCACCAAGCTTCCCCCTTGGGCTAGGTAGGCACCCAGGGAACTTGTTGGCTACAGTTCAGCTCCCTTTAAAACTCTTAGCACAGTGAGTCCAGCTCTGTGGTGGGAGCTGGGGACCCAGATGGAGACAAGGACCCCACCAGTTTGGAGCTCAGTCTGGTAGGGAGACAGAAATGGGAACAGTTAAGACCCAGTGTGATTGGTACTGTGGCAGAGATGATTCTAGAGCTGGTGGGACTGAGGTTCAACACCAAGCAGGGAGACCTCTTGGCCACAAAAGTCACAGAATCAGTGCCCTCCAGGATACAGAACCAGATGTACCTGGGTGGAGGAGCCAGATGGATGATCCGGGGCCTCTAAGTGGCATAGGATGGCTTGGGGTGGGAGGGGGTGGTGATGGGTGGGTGAAGGAAGTGACTGGAGCCAAAGCCCGTGAGCACCATGCAGGGCTTTGAAAGCCATGTTAAGGATGCGCGGCCTCATCTAGAAGGCAGGGGCATCCCTAAAGGATTTCAGCTGGTTGTATTAGGATGTCTGCCTAGTATGTACAAAAAGCACCCCATGTTTACTTTGGGGAACCTTCTGTCTCAGTCCATGTGATTTTGATGGGGTTACAGATCTTTGGTTGCAAGTGACAGAACTGTCCTCCAACTAAGAGTGTTCAAAGGATATGGGGGAACGTGATAGGAAGAACCAGGACTGGGGTACCTCCAGGGTCTTAGTCACAGACCCCATTCTCATCAGGGTATGATCCCCAGGAGCAAAATGTGACAGCCATATCTGTGTCTGCATCATTAAGCCTGACTGCAAACCCAAGGAGCCCAAAAGGCCCAGCTGGAAATCTGCCCATGGGTGCACTGGGGGAGCAGGGCACTTGGGTTCAAAGGCCCAGCATGATGGCACCCATGGCATGCAGTGAATCCCCCTGATGAAATAGGGTGCTTGTACCCAAACAAAAGGAAATGGATACTGGGTGGCTGAACATACATCCCCTCCCCAGGCATGAAACTGGATTGGTTCACCAATGGACGCTAAGCCAAAATGAGTCCAAAAAGAGTCTTTTGGGGGACTTGCTAGAACTATTGGGAAAGAATTGAAGTTCTGGGGTTGGGTGGCAGGATATAAGCCTAGAGCCGTGGGGGTCATCCTTGCCACCACCTGGGAATTTTCAAAAATGATGCAAACAGAAGAAGGCAGAGTGGGGAGAATATACCATATCTGATACCATTGTTGCGACACCTGGAACCAATTGTAATCAGATAAAATCTACATCTGGACTTCCTTGTTACATGAGTCAAACACCTTTGGGCTCAAGCCTATTTATTTTGGGGTTCTGTCACTTGCAAATCAAAATGTCCCAGCTGATATGGTGGTGGAGGGTGTTTTTGGAAGATCACCGTGTGATAGAGAATTTGGACTGGAAACAGAGAACCCAATTAAGAGATACTGATGAACAGCCAGGTTCAGACGCCCTAGACAGTGGGGCCCTTACTAGGCCTCACCTCTATTCCCTGGGGATGAGCAGGGTCCATGAAGACCGGGGCTATGGGTCCAGCACTGAGTTCTTCCTGTGCCATTTCTTAGTAGACATATGGTGCTGTATGCTCACTGGGGACGCACTGAGAGGGGCCGTGAGTTGGGAGGGGGCCATGTATTGGTGAGTTGTAATAACACTGGGGTGCTTGCCTGCTCCGACCCTTGCCCACCGCATGTGTGCAGTGCCCCCCAGGTTGTGGCCGGGGCGTGGACGTGTGTGTGTGTGTGTGTGTGTGTGTGTGTGTGTTTTCCAGGTTGAACTATGTTATGTGTGTGTCAGGGTCCTTGACCTCAGCTGCTTGGCTTGAGCATCCTGTGTGCTCGGCCGATTGTGTACACCCCGTCTGCCTTCGTGCGCCCGGTTGCGGACAGCCTGTTGCCAGGAGCTGTGCGGCGTGGCGCGTGCATCGCCTGTGCAGGGTGAGCCCGGCGCCCCGCCTGCGAGTCTCCGCGCGGCAGGTGGGTGCCAGGTCCTCAGCCTTCGGCTCCCAGGACAGCCTTCTCGGCGGCGAGTGGCTGGGGGTGGGGGCCCTCTGCCGGCTGCCGCGCGCGCGCGCACGCCGGGCTGGTACGCGCCGTGTACGCGCCCGTGCGCGCGCCCCCCGGCTCCAGCCGTGCGCTCGCAGCCGTCTTCGCTGCCACAGTCAGCTCCCCGGTGCCGCCGCCGCCTCCCCCAGGCAGGGGGCTCTGTCCGTGGGGCCCACGCCACTCGCCCCGAGCCAGGAGGACGAGCTCGAGGAGGATGCCTGGGCCCGTGAGTACCGCGGCGGCGGCGGAACGGGCGGGCCCGGAGCGCGGGAGGAAGATGATCCTGGGCTGAGCCCCTCCCCGCGGGCAGCTCCGCGCTCTGGCCCCGGGTCGCCGCCCCGGACCCCCCCGCCCTGGCCAGCCCTTCCCCCAGCCCACTCCGGAGGGAGGGAGGGAGGCAGGGAGAGAGGGAGGGCGCCAGTGAGCGAGGGAGCCAAAGCCGGGCGCGAGCCGCCACCGGTTCGCTTGGAAACGGTTGCCACAGCAACGGGGTTGCGCTCCCCGGCAACGCGGCTGCGGGGCGGCGACGCCCCCTCCCACCCCTCCCCCACTCCGAGCAGCCTAGGGGCGCAGGGGGAGAGAGGGTGCGGGGACTCCCCCTCGAGCGGTGGGGGTAACTTCGCCAGTCTGGGTGTGCCTGCCTCCACAGCTCGTCGAAGATGGGGGTGGAGGGGGTGAGCGGCCCCGTGGGCACGAGCTGGCTCCCACGTGGCTGCAGTCGTCGCAGCAGGGCTCCTGGGGTGGCTGCAAACGTGGGGGCGGCCCAGCCCTTGGGCCTGCCGCGGGAGGAGGAGGCTTGGAGGCTGGGTACGGCGTCTGCGCTCCGACCCCCCCCCCCCACCACCTCTCGCCAGGGAAATGGCCTGACCCGAGTTGGGTGCCACAGAGGCGATGTTCCTTACCAGGGGAGAAGAAAGAAGCTCACATCCCTCCTCCTCATGGCCAGGGCATGTGCCAAACCGCGGCTAGGGCCTGTTGTGGGTTTCTGCTCCGCGTTCCGAGCCACCATTCTCCGGGGAGTGGTGGGAGCAGAGTGGGCAGCAGCAGAGGAAAGGACATTGCTGAGCCAGGGAAGCTGAAGCTCAGGCCAAATGGGAGCGCCCTGGCCCATTGTCTGGATCACAAGTGTCCCTTTCTTGTCTGAGCACAAAGCCCAGACTGTGCTGGGTGGCATGCAGGTTGGCTGGCAGGCAGGCCAGTGCCACATGGAGATGCTCTGTCCTCCAGGGGAGTTCCTCTGGGAGGAGAGCGGCTGCTGAGTCAGAGGAAATGACCTCTGGCTCCTCTCCCAACCTCCCCCAGGCGGCAGCGGCAGGGTGCTGGGGAGAGAAATGGTCCTGCTGCCAGCTGTCCCAGACCTGACTCAGCAGACGCCAGCCTCCAATCACAGACCTTGGACTCAACATCCCAGTGACCACAACCACCCTTGGGTTCCCTCTCCCATCCAGGAGAGTGTCCTGGGCACCAGGGATGACCATCACCCTAGGCATTTGAGGACTTGGCGTAAGATGCCCTTAGCTGGGTGGTGCCCGGAGTCAGTCTTGAGTCCCCCTCCTGCAGGCAGGAGTGCCTTTGGAATTATTCACAGGTTCCCTTCATTCTGTCCCTGTTCTGTACGAGACCTGTGTTGAGTGTTCTGCATCCATTATCCCCTAAGCCTTCCAACGGTTGTACAAGGTAAGTTTATTATCCCCATTTTAGAGATGAAGACTGCCAAGGCTCAGGGAGGTAAAGTGATTTCCCCAAGGTCACACAATCAGTAAGTGGTGGAGCTAGGTTTCCAGTGACGGTTTCTCAGCAGGCACAGCTGCTCTGCCTGCCACACACCATCTCTTGTGACCCAGGCAGAAGAGAACTGGAGGGCCTTCTAGAGGAGCATTCTAAACTTTCTTTCATAGTCTTCCGGTGAGGCAATTCCTCAGGTCTTTCAAGCCTTGGTACACCTTTCCTTCTTCCAGCAAAATCAGCTAGATTCTTGCTCACTCAGATGCTCTATGGGACTGTGATGCTGCTGGACGGGCTCCCTTCCTCCATTTTCTCTCTGGGTGAACCTGAGCAGTGAGGGCTACCTCAGTTACCTGGGAAGCCCCCAAGCCCCTAGTTTTTGGTTTGGGGGCTCTGTGGCCTGACCCGCTTGCAGCCTTGGCTTGGTCGAATTCAGCAAAGATGGGTCTGTGTAGCGCTGGCTATTGTGGGTGCTCACTCTAGCTCAGGGGCTGGAAACCCAAATGCCTCTTGGGCCCAGGGAGCAACAGAATGAGTGAGGTGGGCCAGGGAACTACTCAGCTAAAGTCTGTGTCACTACGTGAGAATGTGGACTAGGAATGACCAGATAATTTTTAAGATGAACCAAGAATCCCGACTTTTATGTGAAATCTCCTGGGCTTTAAATTTGGCAACTAGTCAGAATATTTTAAAAAATTGATTGTGGGCCAACAAAACATGCCCATGAGCTGTGTCCTGCCTGAGAGTCACAAGGCCATGACCTCTGGTCCGTGGTAAAGTGATGGCAGTTTTTGCTGGGCCACTCCCAGCCTTGTGTAGATGTAGCGCCATGGGCTGGTTTCCATATTTGAGCCTCTTGAAGCTGCACAGTGCCGGCAACTGGCTTGTCACGTGCAGCTGTGTACACCAGTCTTGAAGTATTTTCACTCCATCAGTTTTGCTCCTCCCTTGGTGGTGCTAGGCCGATCGCATCATCCCTGTCTCACAAGCAAAGAAACTTCAGTGCGGGCATGGGAACAGCTGGGATGGGGCCATGCAGCCCGACCAAGGCAGAAGCAGGATTTTAAAGCCTGGGCTCTCCCTTCAGTGCTCTGTGTGTTCCACCACGCTGCCTCTCGGAGAGGCCGTCCTCATCTCCCCCCAGCCCGCGAGGTGTGGCCCACTCCCTTGGAAGGACAGATATGAATACGGTAGACACTGAGCCACACAGGGCCTCTCGGCCTACAAGCTCTCTTGAGACCCCAGTCCCTGTTGTCTGTTTGCAGTTTCCAAGCTCCGGTTTCCTGGCCCAGTGCCAGGGTGGGGTCACAGAGGTGCTACCTGTAGGCAAGTGTGCCAGGCCAGTACCTTGGCCTAGCTGGAAATGAGGCTCTGGTCAGCGCTATGCCTGGGCCGACTGGCGGCGGCCCTCTCTGGCCTCAGTTCATGTGTCTTGGTGTGGGAGGAGTGTAAAATTGTTACCAGGGCCTGCCTGAAATGCCCTTCCTGCCAGGACAGTGGGCTTTGCAGTCACCTGGGCGTCACAACCACCTGCCTCTGTGGGCCTAAACTGCCCCAGCTCCTTATCTGGACAGTGGGGAGCCACTTCCTGGGTGTCACTGAGAGACTGAATGTGAAGAGGCCAGCAATGGGCCTGGCATGCGCTGGGCATGGAGGACACGGTAGCAGTAACTTTTGCCACCCCATCCTCACTCTGTACACCACATTTCCCCTCCCTCTGCTGTCCCCTGGTCTGCATCCCTGACCCTTCACTTGACCAGCAGCTCTGGCCTTATATCCAGGGAACCTTATGACCCGGAGCCCCTGCTATCTGGGATTCCCTCTGTCTACTGCAGAGCCCCTGACATATGCCTCCATTTCCTTTTATTCACATGGATGTATGGATGCTTCTCTCATTTGTAAACACCCTACTGGGTGATGGCTTCTCTCTCAGTGACTTTTTGGTGAATGGCTGACATTTCCTAGGAGTGAGTGTGATGCAGACCTAGCTCTAGAGGTGTTCCCTGTCCTACGGCTAAAAGACCAAAGAGGGAAGTGGGCAGCTCCAGTTACCCCAACAAGTGGTTTTGGAGCTGCTGCATGCCAGATGACAAGACAGATGCAACCTCTGGAGTTGCACACAAACAACTAGAGCACACTCTCCTATCCCTGGGCTTCTCATCCAAGCCTGGGCAGTGAGGCGGCCTGGAGCTGACTTGTCCAGCAAAGCGACAGTGAGGCCATGAAGCTGAGTAGTAAGTGTGGGAGCAAGAGCTTTGAGGCTGTGTTGCAGGACCCTCGGGGGAAGAAAGCAGGACTGAGCAGCTAGGATGGGAACACGGGCTGGTTGCAGAGGGAAGGGCACTGAGAGGTGAGGCAGAAGAGGCCTCGGCAGGAACTCATCCCAGAAGCCATGATCTAGGTCAGTTCTCAAAGTGTGCTCTCTAGACCACAACATCAGTATCTGCTGGGAATCTGTTAAAAATGCAAACTCTTGGGTCCAACCCCAGACCTACCGAAGCAAACGCTGGGAGCAGAGCCCCGCACTCTGGTTTGTTTGTTTGTTTGTTTGTTTAAGATTTTATTTATTTGAGAGAGAGCACATGAGAGGGGGAGGGTCAGAGGGCGAAGCAGACTCCCTGCTGAGCAGGGAGCCCGATGCGGGACTCGATCCAGGGACTCCAGGATCAATACCTGAGCCGAAGGCAGTTGCTTAACCAACTGAGCCACCCAGGCGCCCCCGCACTCTGTTTTAACGAGCCCTCCCTGTGGCTCTGCTGCTCATTCAGGCTTGAGAGGCACCCATCTAGACTGTCTTAAAGAGCTGGACTGCCTCCTGAAATGGTGGGGAGCTGCCAGAGGGTTCAGGCAGGAGAAGGCCTGGGGGAAATGGGCAATGTGGAAAGTGGGTAGGCTGGGCAGGGGCACAGCATGGAAGGAGAGCAGTGGCAAGCATGGCAATAGGGGCCCAGGTGAGAGATGATGGTGGCTTGGCCAAGGCGGTGGCAGGGGGACCAAAGGAAGTAGACAGATGAAGGCACAGTGCACTGAGGGTAAAAAGAACAGAATTTACTTTTTTTTTTTTTTTTAGATTTTATTTATTTGACAGAGAGAGAGAGAGACTACAAGCCGGGGGAGTGGCAGGCAGAGGGAGAGGGAGAAGCAGGCTCCCCATTAGGCAGGGAGCCCAATGTGGGGCTTGATCCCAGGACTCTGGGATCACGACCTGAGCCGAAGGCAAACACTTAATCGTCTGAACCACCAAGGCGCCCCTACTTTTTTTTTTCTTAAAGATTTTATTTATTTTAGGGAGAGAGAGCGTGAGCAGGGGGAGGGGCAGAGGGAAAGAGGGAATCTCAAGCAGACTCCACACTGAGCTCAGAGCCTGACGCAGGGCTCGATCCCTAAGATCATGACCTGAACCAAAATCAAGAGTTGGATGCCTAACCGACTGAGCCACCCAGGCGCCCTGTAAAAAGAACAGGATTTAGTGGGGGCGCCTGGGTGGCTCAGTCGTTAAGCGTCTGCCTTCGGCTCAGGTCGTGATCCTAGGGTCCTGGGATCAAGCCCCATGTTGGGCTCCCCGCTCCGCGGGAAGCCTGCTTCTCCCTCTCCTGCTCCCCCTGCTTGTGTTCCCTCTCTCGCTATGTCTCTCTCTGTCAAATAAATAAATAAAATCTTAAAAAAAAAAAAAAAACAGGATTTAGTGGATGGAG
The DNA here is from genome assembly GCF_009762305.2 of Zalophus californianus. Taxonomy (NCBI): domain Eukaryota; kingdom Metazoa; phylum Chordata; class Mammalia; order Carnivora; family Otariidae; genus Zalophus; species Zalophus californianus. The sequence goes on along the minus strand of NC_045599.1, from coordinate 88,956,957 downwards.
TGATTGGTGGGCCCTTTACTGAGATAAAGGATCCAACAGATCTTTGGCGTCTAAGACTGGAGTGCTGGGGTTCATCATGCAGAGGAGCAATGTGGTAGGTGCCCCCAGCAGTGTGCCAGGCCCCAGAATAAGAAATCTGTGTGACCTTGGGGGACCACTGAAACCCTGTGAGCCAAGTGCTCTCATCTGTCAAATGTGAGGAATGCTAACCTAGTTTGTAGGATGCCTGAGAATGATTTGTGATGTCCAGCCCTCAGGCAGAGTGCCTTAAGGACACACACATCTCTGTGTCCCCAGCTCAGAAGCGACCATCGCAGCACTAATGTTGTTGGGCATCTCCAAATCCTTTGCATGAACTAGCTCAGTTTTCATCATGGTTACTGACAAGGAAACTGGCATCATAGGGCTTAAGATATTCACCTCCTGGGGTCTCGTTTTTTGTCCTCCTGCTATACTCCCAGTGAGTGCATGGCCTAAGAAAACCATACAAAGCAATACACTCACAAATTCTACAAATAAATCAAGATGGAATCCTAAAAAATGTTCAAATAACCTGCAAGAAGGTAAGAAAAGAGAATGAAGAAACAAAACAAATCACAAGATGGCAGACTTAAGGAGGAGTCCCTGTGGAGGCACCACCCCTAGCACACAGCTGGAACTGGACAGGTGCAGCATTTGCCTGGACAGTCTGTAGGGGATGGGGAAGGTGTATGGCTGCAGGCAGGGTCTGTACTGAAGGGCTCCCCAGACAGGCAGGAACATGCAAAGAAGCATGGAGGAAGCTTAGAGAAGCCTGGCCTGTCAGGAGGAGCATCTGGGAAGGTCTGAATGACTCTCTTGACATTTATGTATCGAGCACCTACTGTGGATTAGACGAGATGTACTGAGCAACTCCTGTGGGCTAGACAAAGGCAGGAGGGAAGCCTCAGGCGGGATCCATGCTCTCTGGGCCTGACAGAGCACCACTGAGTGAAGTAGCAGCCCAAGATGGAGGGTTTAGCATCAAACCCCTGCCCACTCAAACTGGGTATTGGCACCAGTGTGACATCAGAGCCTTCCTCTTGGACCTGCAGCGGCCTAATCTCTAAAATACGGCAATGGTTACTGCCTCCTGGCTGAGGAGCCATATTGGCACCTTGGGGGTCTTGGGTGTGGCCTGCTGCCATGCACCCTAATGCCCAGTTAGCTGATCTGGGCCCCTCACGCCAGAGCCTGTCCTTTATTCCTTGTTAACTTTGGAGCTGCCATCCCGTTTCTCTACCCTATAGCCTTTTCCTACTCTTGAGCTGAGGGCTGGTGGCCAGAAGTGCCAGGGTCTTGTTGGGAAGCAACAGGAAAGTGTTTTGGCTACAACTTGGCCAGTTGGCCCACTGTCTCTATGTCTGCCAAGTCCTCACGTACCAGGTGCTCACATGCACCGGGCTCTTCATCTACATTCCAGTGGCCACATAAGGGAAGGTATTTTGACAGACTCTGGATTCAGACTCAGGCTAAATCCTAGCTCCTCCCCTTATTAGCTGTGTGACCTGAGGCAGGTCATTTCTCTGTCTGAGCTTGTCTCCTCATCTATCAAATGGGCCCCCGCTGAGCAGGTGGTGTTACGTATCACATGAGATTCTGAATGGAAAGGGCCTAGAACAAGGCCGGACATGCAGTAGACGGTTCTTGGCAGGTATTTCTATTTCTAATTCAGCTAAACTCCATCACCTCCAGCCCCAGAAGTACCTTTCTGATCTGAAGCTGTTCCTGCTGTGCAGGCCAAGGGGCCCCCTAGTCAGTGCCAGCTTCCTCAGAGCATTCCTGAAAATTCCTGTGAGCTCAGGAAAAGGAGAACAACAGATTTAATTAACTCCCAGTGACTGGCAGCATCGTGTTTTTATCTGGGCTGCGTCGCCATGGCAGCCTCATGGTAGGGTTGTGGAGGGGGCGGGTGGAGCTATTGTTCTTGCCATTGTCTGTTCTGGAACACAGGCCCAGGAGAAAGGGACTGGCACGGGGACCAAGTGGCACATGGCACAAGGCAGCCACAGAATCAGACAGGAGCCATCTGGGGAGAAGTGTGGGGTGGCCTCTGGCCTGGCTTCCCCCCAGCTTGCTGTCAGAACAGTCTGAGACAGCTTGATGTGGAGCCCCCTGCTTGGGGCTCAGGCCCACCGTGGCCCCAGAGCTAAATGTGTGTGCGCGTTGGACGTGCTGAGGAAGTGGGCCGGGGTGGGGGTTCCATGGGGCTCTTGGAAGAGGCCCACAGAGTAGCTCAAGCAGCAGCACCCTCCCACCCCTGGTTAGGGTTTTGTGGCCAGGCTTGGGTTCAAATTAAGGCACTGCCATCTGTCATTTACACAGCTAATTGTTCCCCCCCCATCTGTAAAATAGGAATAACTATTATAGTTATCCCAAAGGGTTGTATGTGAAAGCCCTGGGTAGTTAGAAGGCGTTCAAGAAGGGCACACTTCTGTTCTGCGGGGGTGGTGAACAGTCGCCTGCCACCCGTCACTCGGCAGTCAGGGCTCCCTCCTACATACCTCTTAGGATGCAAGGTTCCCCTCTAAACCCTGGCTATGGAGGGGAGGAGGCAGAACTAGACGTGCCCATCTGGAGTGATGAGAGACCAGGTGATACAGTAGCAAATGAGCTACTTTTCCCACCCTCTGCAGAAACGGAAAGGAATTGAGAGGAAGCGATACCGTGCACAGGAGCTAGAAGGGTAGGGCCAAGCGGGGCTGCGAATTGGTAGGAGGCTGGGGAAACGGAGACGGAGCTGGGATCTGACATGCGGAGGCGCCTAGAGGAAAGGAAAAGAGGCAACGGCCCACGCCCGGTGGTGCAGACAAAGGCAGGCCAGTGGCACGCAGTAACAGCAGGAACGACCCCGCCTGAGCCCCCTCTACGAGAGCGGCGACAGCCAGGAGGCCGCAGCGCCGGCCTGGATGTTCCATGCTTTGGGTGGCCAGGGGTAGGAGCGGGTACAAGGCCTAGAGCGCCAGGGGCTGCCAGACGCATGCACTGGGCTGAAGCTGGGCGTCGGTGGGCGGCTTGTGGGGCTGTAGGTGGGCCACCCTTTCCTGGCCGCGCAGCAACCGCCCCGAGACGCCTCTTCAGCGCCCCCGGGGGGTCTATCCACTGGCCTCTGAAACCCTTTCCGAACTGGGGTACCTTCTGGAGTGGCGAACCTCCCGTGCGCACTGAGGCTGTCTGACTTTCGCGCGCCCTCTGCTGGCCCGCCTGGAGTCTCCTCGGCTCAGCAACGGCGGCGGCCGGGTCTCAGATCCGGGAAAACCCTACCGGGGAAACCTCGAGGTGTGACGTCATCCTCCTCGGTGACGTCATCGCCCCCCCCGGGAGTGTGGGGGTTCCCGCAGAGGCGGCTTTCCCGGAACTGCGCAGGGCACCGGCGCGGGCAGGGAAGTCGTCCGGGACTGCAGCGCGCCTTCACCGCGCCCTGTGTCTGTCCTACAGGTCCCGCGCGGCCCCGGGTGAGGCCGGCCCGCGCGCCCACCGGCGCCATGGGAAGGAGCGGGCGCCGCTGCTGCTGTCCCCCGCCGGCGCGCGCACAACTTGAGCCCCGTCGCAGGCAGCCCCCGGCCGCGGGTCCCCGAGTGACGCTGGCGGCGCCTGGGAGCGTGGCGCGGGTCCGGGGCCACGTAGAGGAGCCCAGTGTCCAGTGAAGCAGCCGAGGACCCGCCGCCCCGCCGCCGCCATGGTTATGTCCCAGGGCACCTACACGTTCCTCACGTGCTTCGCCGGTTTCTGGCTCATCTGGGGCCTCATCGTCCTACTCTGCTGCTTCTGCAGCTTCCTGCGCCGCCGCCTCAAACGGCGCCAGGAGGAGCGACTACGTGAGCAGAACCTGCGCGCCCTCGAGCTAGAACCCCTGGAGCTCGAGGGCAGCCTGGCCGGGAGCCCCCCAGGCTTGGCGCCGCCGCCACCACCGCAGCGCGGCCGTCTCGAGGCGCCGGCGCACGGGCATCAGCACGTGCACGTTCACCCGCTGCTGCACCACGGGCCGGCGCAGCCGCACGCACATTCGCACGCACACCACCACGCGCTTCCGCACCCGCCGCCGGCGCACCTCGCCGTGCCGCCGCGGCCTTGGAGCTACCCGCGCCAAGGTGAGTCCCGACTTCCGCCCGGGGCAACGCGGGCCACTGAGGGTGGGCGGGGTCACTGCTGACCAGCGAGGCTTCCAGTGGACAGCCTCCCCGAGAACCTTGGAGGGAGCGGGCTGGGCCTGGGGTTGACGGCTGGCCAAGGCCTCCGCGGGAGGCCGGGGACGGGTGGCCTCAACCTTCGGATCGCTTCCCACTCTGCAGCGGAATCGGACATGTCCAAGCCACCGTGCTATGAAGAGGCGGTGCTGATGGCCGAGCCGCCGCCGCCCTACAGTGAGGTGCTCACGGACACGCGCGGCCTCTACCGCAAGATCGTTACACCCTTTCTGAGCCGCCGCGACAGCGCGGAGAAACAGGAGCAGCCGCCGCCCAGCTACAAGCCGCTCTTCCTGGACCGGGGCTACACGTCGGCGCTGCACCTGCCCAGCGCTCCACGGCCCGCGCCACCCTGCCCGGCGCTCTGTCTGCAAGCGGACCGTGGCCGCCGGGTCTTCCCCAGCTGGACCGACTCGGAGCTCAGCAGCCGCGAGCCGCTGGAGCATGGAGCTTGGCGTCTGCCGGTCTCCATCCCCTTGTTCGGGAGGACTACAGCCGTATAGAGGGGCGCCCGGCGTTCCGGGCCCCACCCGCGGACTCGTGGCCTGACTGCGGGGCTTTTTAAATGCTTCCCTTGGACTGCGGGGGGGTGGGGAGGGAGGGATTTCTTACCCCGTTTGTTACATTTTGAGGATAATAAAGGTGTGTGATCTGGTTTGGTACAAGCGGAGGGGACACCCACTGCTTGCGCCCAAGGTTCTGGTAGCCAGGCGTGCCTGGGCCTTGGTGGGACAGAACCTGAGTGTGCCTTTTGACTACAAACTGGCCTGAGGGTGGGGAACCTAACTTCATAGGCTGGTTCCCCTAGGAGCCCCAGACCCTACCTTCCCTGCCCGTCAGATCACAGTGAAGGCAGCCCCGGTGACCTTGGAGGTGGGAAGAGTTGGGAATCGGGGTCAGGGCAGGCGGCACACCCCAGATCCGCCCCTGAAGGCCCGGAGCAGCAGGCCTGAAGGGATCTGGATTTCTTTATTAACAGACATGAGCACGACCCGTTACAGAAGTTTGTGCTTTCCAAAAAACAGTTACTGAACGTGAAAAAGGAACCCAAGCAAAGAGGGAGGAGTTGGGGAGGGGCCACCCAAAGCCCCGGGCCCCACCAACAGCCCTGACCTGATCCGCGCCTAGGGCCTCCAGCTTGGGACCTGCCCAGCAGGAGGGGGGCAGGAAAGGCCCTGGAAGCTGAGGGGCCCCAGCTGGGCCTGCTTCCTTTGGGCCAGGCGGGGAGGGGTCAAGAGAAGGGCGGGGAGGGGGTCCCAGGGAGCCAGAGCCCACGAGCCATTTATTGCCATGTTTTAAAATTCGTGCAAAATATCTGAAGCCCTGGACAGAGAATACAAAGTGATATTTTTCCAAGAAACATAAAACTAGGAAAAGAGGTGGGGCATTTTCCCACCAGAGCTCCCCCGACGCCAGGCCCCAAGTAGGGTGAGGCCTCCACCCCGGCCAGCTTGAGTTGAGCAGGGAGGACTAAGAGCTACAATCTGGACCGGGCGGGGACGGGGTAGAATTTGCAACAGCGTCTCAACTACCAACGGGAGGAAAACCAGTCAACTGTACAAGTCTCCTATCAATTTTAAAAAAAAGAGAAAAGCTGTAAAAGTCGGGCCCTGTGGGTAGGGAAGCGGCCAAGTCCTGGGCCAGGGCCGGAATCCGGAGTGGGTGCCAGGCGGAGCTGCTGCGAGTGCAGGCGCGGCGGGCCGTCTGGCCAGAGGCCGGCACAGGTGGGCGGCCTTGGCAAGGGCAGCCTGAGGGCGGGCGCCACCGCTAATCACCGCCCTCGAAGCCCTCCTCCTCTTCTGGTACTGGGTCTGCATCCCAGCAGGTGATGTCGATTTCTGTGATGTTGGGAAGGGAGTGGAGTTAAGGAAATGGCCCAGCAGATCCACGGCTGTGTCCCCCAACCCCTGGGAGCTGTGGCTGTGTGTGTATGCAAACACACTCGAACCCAGCACGGCCAACTGATTGTGTGCGTGCGTGCACGCGCATGTTCACGCTTGAACCCAGCAGCCCTACCGGAATCCCCCCATCGCCCACCCCAGTACTACCTGGAGGTTTGTTGTAGAACACAGGAGGCGGGGCCTTTGCGCACGGCTCTTCCGATTGGGCGAACTCCTCCTCCTGTGATTGGCTGAAGTACCCTTCACTGGCCTGCAGGAGGAAAGCTCCAGGTCACTAGGCCCCACCCAGGATGACTAGGGCGGACCTACCAGGCCTGAGCTCGTTTCCCCAGCAACCAGTGATTCCATCAGTGGTTTCCAGGGAAACATATACCTGCCTTGGGCAAAGAAAGCAGAGCTGGCCCAAGGAGGATGAACAGAATGACCCTCCAATAACGGGTCACAGAGAAAGGGGGTACCCCCCGCTAGAACCCTGACCGCCACCCCTCCCACCAGGCTGTCCCTGCCCCACCTGGGTCCCCTCCTTCTGGGTGGTCTCGCCATTCGTCAGCAGGTGGGGCTCTGGCTCTGGCTCCTGATCCAGCTCCTCTAGAGCCGAGGGCAGAGTTGGGACCTGGGGGGCAGCTAGGGGCTCCCCTTCTAGTTCCTCCTCTGGGTCACAGAAGGTAGCAGGCGGCTCAGGCAGCTCATCAAAATTGAGAAGGTTGGCACAGCCTTTGCCGGCCAGTGGCAGTGGCTCCTCAGCCACCTCGTCTAGCAGGGGTACCTCTGCCAGAGTGACCTCGGCACCCGAGGGAGGTGTGGGGACCCGAGGCTCAGCCTGGGCTGTGGAGGCCTCTTCCCCGTTGCCAGGCCATAGGTCAATGAGGCTGGCAGCGGCGGGGGTGACGGGGGCAACAGCGGTGTGAGCAGTGGCAGTGTCGGTCTCTACGGCCTCAGCAGCCAGGGTGTCAGCTGCAGCAGCGCTGGCCACGGCAGGCTCCAGCGGGGCAGCCAGGATGGCTTGCTCTGGAGATGCCGTGAACATCAAGTCCTCCGTGGGGCTGCCTTGCGCCCGGGGAGGCTCCGGTGCCTGTGGGGGCTCCTCCCCAGGGCCGGCCCAGGCCTGAGGGGCTGCAGCTCTGGCCTCTTTGCTGGTCTCTTCACTATCCAGGCCAGGCCCGGGCTCCTGGGTCTCTGTCATAGCACACATGGAGGACAGACAGGTGGTCAGCTCCCCCAGGAAAGGACGCAGGCCTGGGGACAGCCACCCTACTCTGCTCTGCCCACCCGCTGGGGAGTCAGCAGCTTCCAGGGGAGGAGGCTTCCATAAAGGGCTCCATACAGAGCACCTTCCAGCACACCCCCTGGGCCCTGCTGCCCCTCTATCTCCTAGGGTCTTTCAGCTGCTCGGCAGCCCTGGGAGGCCAGATCCCCGTTCCAGAGAGACACGCCGAGGCTGAGAGACGGCAGGTCTGACCACAACACCAGGGCTCCCCCCGCCGGCCAAAGCCACCCCCAGAGCAGTACAACGTGGGTGATGACTGACTCAGATCCCCGAAAAGGTGCTACCATGGCCACGTGGGGGTCCCAGCCCAGGGACTGGTGGGAGCCCTGGGGCAGCTAGGGCGTAGCCCCTCACTCACCTTGCGGGGGTGGCGGGGGCAGTGGTGGAGGCTGCGAGGACGTGACCTCATCCAGAGCCCGCTCAATCTGTTCGGCGACAGGGGTAGAAGCCGTGCTGGAGTCAGATGGGCTCCGGGTGGGGATGGGGGTAGGTGCCATCCTCCGGTGGCTGTCCAGGTGGCTGCCTGTGGAACAAACCCCCAGGCTGGTCAGGGAGGGCCTGGGAGCCAGGTGGGGCCAGGACTGTCCACCTCGGGGTCTGGCCAGCACCTCCTGTGTGGAGTCTGGGTGGAGGCTGGGAGCCCCCCCAGGCCCCTCAGGGGCCAGACCACAGCTCCAGATCCTATAAGCCAGGCCCCTTGGGGTCAGAGCCCCTTCAGGGCCAGGGGAAAGAGGCAGGTAGTACCTGCTCTGGGGACAAACACCAGAGATCAGCAGTCAGGCTGGGGGAGTAAGGGTGGGGGCACTGCTGGGAAGCGGGGCCCTCCTTACCCCTCCCACTGAAGCCTGGGGCTGCTACCTACATGGGAGGGAGGAAGAGAGGTTTGGGGTGCGGTGACAGGTGATATAGGGAAAGGGAGTCCGTGGAGGGGAGGAGGAGGAAGAGGAGGAGGAGGAAGGCCCACTGTCCGATGCCTTTATGAAAGGGCAGTACGGACGACCTGCCGAGAGAGACAGACAGAGAGAGACAGAGGACAAGAGAGGGTCAGTCTCCCCCACCCCTTGCCCGAGGCCTCACCCGCCCCCAGGGCTGGCCCTAGCCGTCCAAACTGCCTTCAGCTAGGGTGCACCGTCAGCCACGCTAGGCCACAGCCCCAAGCCATCAGATGACTCCCACCAGCACCAGGCACGCACAGCAATGAGCCTGCCACACCAAGCCGGTCCCTAAGCATCATGGGACAGCAGGCCCCAGCCCTGGAACCCCAGCACAGGGCCAAGCACACAGCAGGGGCAAACACGCAGAGCAGCAGACAGAGCGGAAGGGTGCTTTGTGGAGGGAGGTGGGAGCCGCACCACGAGAACCCCAGCAGCGAGCACTGGGTGCAGGGTCCCAGGCTGCTCAAACTCAGGCCCAGGGTCAGAGCCCACCCTACATGCATCCGCAGCCCTTCAGGCAAGACCTAGTTCAACCCCAGCGGGGCCGCTCCCTGCAGCCAGGGGGGATGCCTCAGCCCATGCCAGAGCTGCCCGGATGACCTCTGGCACTACCCACTGCCCAGCCAAGGCCAACACCGACCCCGGCCTGAGCCCCTCTCAGTCCCGCCACTCGGAGCCGGTGGGTGAAAGCACGATGAGTGGCCTTGCCTTCTCCAAGGGGTCCTTGGGCAAGGCTTCCCTTCCAAGAAAGAGCCGCAGAGAGGCTCAGTCCCCAAACCTGAGGAGTGGGGGTCAGGTGGGGGTGGGACCTGGGACTACCTGGCCGGTGGTTGAAGGGCGAGGGTGCATCGCAGCTGCCTGCAGAGGCCGATGCAACTCGTTCCTGCTGTTTGAAGAATTCCCGCGGGTTGTCAGGCCGCTGGGCAATAATGGCTGCTGCCTCCTGGGGGCACAAAGAAGGGGTCAGGGCGGGCCCAGCGGAGGCGAGCCCTGCCCACCTCACGTGCCCTCTTCAAAGCTCTCACCTCTACCTCCGACTCGGACTTCTTCATCTGGGTCTCTTCCTCCTCATCCCGCTGGTCACCCTGGAAACCCAAGGGACAGTGTCCTGGGCACCTCACTCCCCCTGAGCTCTTGGCCTTCTAACAGGCCCCATGTTTTCTCCACAACCTGGCAGGAAGGGGCTTGGAGGTGGCACCTCTGCTCCCTTCACCACCCAGTCACATAGCTCCCCCTCCACCTGCACTGTCACTCCACAGCTCTGCGTCTTCCAGAACGAAGTGCAAGGCCTCCTCAGACCAAGCTCTCTCTCTGTAGCCCCAGAAGTGACCTGCTCGCTGCAATCCCCACCATTCCCTATTGCACTGCACCAGCTAACTGCACTGCAGTTTTGAGGCTGCAACCCCAGGAGTAAAGGTAGATGGAGCCCCTTGTTTGTCCCACGTTCCCTTCCCCCTTGTCTGATCTGGCCTGTCACCGCTCTAACACCCACCTCCTGCCCTGACTCACCCACACACCCTGTAAGATGTAGCCACAAAGTCTCACTCAGCACGATGTGGTCACAGTTCCTGGAACAGGCACACCATCTCCCCTCTCCATGCCCCTGCACAGGAGCTCAATCTCTCCTGCCCCAAATGCCCAACTCCCACCCCAGGTCCAACTCTTCCCGCTTCCAGCCTCAGCTTGGGCACTGCCTCCTGGGGAAGAGGTCCCTCGCCCATTCAGGTCATTTCTGGGTCTCCACGAGGCGGTCCAGGCACACACCACAGATTACACTGTAGCCTAACTTCCTTTTTCCGGGATCCTTGCCCCATCCTCTGTGGGTAACACAGACCGAGAAGTCGGATCTGCGTATGAGCGGCCAGCACAAGGTTCAGCTGGCACACAACTGCTCAACTGAACTCACTACAGCACAGCTTCTGAATCAGTGCTGCACCTGCTGCTAGTGCGGCAAACGGGGCGGGAGGGGCTGATGCCGAGGGGAGAATAAGCTGCAGGTATGGTGGGGAAGTTACAGGGCTTCTTTGTTTTGCACACATAACCTAAAAGTTCAACTTTTCCCTCAGAATACATTAAGAGAATGGCCCTTCCAAGCAACCCCCTCGAGACGGTTGTCACTCCAACCACAGCTCTGCGTCTTCCAGAATGAAATCTCAAGTCCTCCTCTGACCGAGCTCTTTTTCCAATCAAATTTGCCTTGCTCCTCAGCCCACTGGGCTCTAGTCAGGCTCCTTGCCTTCCCATAAATTATATCCCACCAGCTTTTGCTGGTATTCCTGCACTACCTAGGCCGACCTCACTAGATTCCTCTGCCTCGTTCAAAAAAAAGGACTAGAGGGGCGCCTGGGTGGCTCAGTCGTTAAGCGTCTGCCTTCGGCTCAGGTCATGATCCCAGGATCCCCTGGGATCGAGCCCCACATCAGGCTCCCTGATCGGCGGGAAGCCTGCTTCTCCCTCTCCCACTCCCCCTGCTTGTGTTCCCTCTCTCGGTGTGTCTGTCTCTGTCAAATAAATAAATAAAATCTTTAAAAAAAAAAAAAAAGGACTAGAGGCAAGCTCACCACAAAAGCCTGAACTACCAACAAAGTACAAAACACTGAAACAAATTAGGGCTACGGGTAGGAAAGTGAGATCAATACGCTCATCATAGGGTCAAAGACACTGCTGGGCCTGAGCATTTTGATACATGGGAGCTCCCTGACAGCCCAGGCAAAAAGGGAACTCAGACAAGGAATGCAATTCTTCACAGAGAAAGCAGAACGACAGCTTAAGCAACGGGAAAGCATTTTATGGTTCTAAATTCCAATGTTCTCACATGGGACCTTCTTCAGAGGGCCTGAAGTTGTACGGTCACCACGCTGACCTGCCAGAACATCCACTGTCACTGTCACACGAGCCACACCTTGAAGGGCCGGATGAGACTATAATACAATGGTGTGAGAGTGAGACTCTATATGTGAGACTATAATACAATTGCCTGAGGCACTGACAACTGGTGAAGATGAGTGATCACTTCAGGGGACTCACCATATTATTCTTTCAACGTTGGGGTGCCTGTGTGTGAAATTTTCTGTCAAAATAAGCTTTTTCAGAGTGATCTTGCTCTGAATGGATAAACAACATGTGGCATATACATACAATGGAATATTATTAGCCTTAAAAAGGAAGACATTCTGACACATGAACCTTGAAGACACTGTGCTAAGTGAAATAACCTAGTCACAAAAAGAAAAAAAAATTACGATTCCATTCAAATGAGGTACTTAAGAATAGTCAAATTCACAGACAGCAGAAAGGCAACTGCCAGGGGTCTGGGGGAGGAGAGAATGGGGAGTGAGTGTTTAATGCAGACAGTGTTTCAGCATGGGAAGACGAAAAAAAAATTCTGGAGGTAAACAGTGGTAACAGCTGTACGATGTGAATTTGTTGGGAATCTTAATGCCACTAAAATGTAATCTTAAAAATCGTGAAGATGGCCCATTCTACGGACCTTTTGGCACAATTCAAAATAAACCTGCTTCATCAATTACTTTTGTAAAAAGTCTTGCCTACCTTGTCCTCCACTGTTTTCTAACCCCTGGCACGTGGCACATGCCAAAGGTGTGCCGAATGAATGGTTGCAGCTGGAGCTCACTAACTGCACGGCATCTCCACCCCCAGGGCTGGCGTGACTTCATGCCTGGGGCTGCAGGGCTGTCTGGTCTCCGCCCTCCCAGCCTCCTGTCTGGGTCCTCATGGCACAACCGACCATCTCGACCGTCCCAGTCCAGAGAACCGCCCACCTCCCATCCAGAACTATACCATGCTCCGGCCTGAATGACCTTCGCTATTTCAGAAATACAAAATTCCATTCAAAGCATGGAGACTCAACTCCCAATACAATTTTGTGGGCCACCCCAAGGTTTGGAGGTCAGACAGCACCCTCGGGACGACACACACATGTGCACAGGTGCTCTGAACGCTGGCCCAAACTCATTCATGGGGCTCTGTGGCACAACTGTGGTGGGGGCCAGGCCTCCAGCCCCCAAAGCACAGGAAGCCTGTCTAATCCACCCCAGCCTCTCAGGCTTCACTGGGAGGGGCGGGGGCATGGGGGGTGGCGCCTGGTCAGTGAGGGTCTGGGTCAAGGAAGATTTTCTCTTTCAGTCTACAGAATAAGCTTCTTCAAAGAGGTCTCCTTCCCCAGCCAGGGAACAGAGACCCACATGGTTGGGTGACAGGCCTGACACTCTATGACACTCCGTGCCCATGCAGAGGTACTCCGAACACCCAGAACTGTCCCCAAGCCCCTGATAACCTTCCCCCCCGCCACTCCACGCCCCCCTCCCAAGGCGCAGGAACACAGGGACCATTCTCACATCCCCTCACCAGGGGACCGGGAGCCCTGGCTAAAAACTCACAAAGATAGACTGCTCCTTCAATCGCCGCTTGGCCTCCTCGGCTTCTAAAGTCTGCTGTTTCCTCCTGGAACGAGAAGGAGCAAGCACACCTTGGGGCGGGTCCGCTCGCGGCTGAGCAGGCGGCCTAGGGCGGGGCAGGGCCAACCTGTGCTCCTCGATCTGCTGCTCCCGCTCACGGTAGCGCCGCTCCCGCTCCTCCTGCTCCTGGCGCTCCTGCTCCATCCGCTCTTGCTCAAACCTCAGTCTCTCATCCAAGGCCTTCTTCCGCTCCTCCTCCTTCCTCAGCTCTTCCTCCTTCTGCAACCCCCCCCACGCCAAGGCAGTGCAGGCCCTGAGCTGGGGCCTGCCCCTGCCCCTCCAGCCCATCCCCAACCCAGGACCGGGGAGGTTCTGGTTCTGGGAATTATGCCTTATGGGCTTAAGGCCAAAAGGGCTCCCTCTTTCAGCTGGGGTAGCACACAAGACAGGGACGCGCTGTTTAAGGGAGGGACTTGGGGACAGAGCCCAGAGCCATGCCTTGGGGCGGGGTCAGGGAGGGGCAGCTCAGCCTGAAAGCTGGGGGCGGGGCCCACACCTTGGCCTGCTCCCAGAACTGCTCGCGGTTAATCCGCTTCATTTCCACAGCTGCATCAGTTTTCTGATAGGTGGTGCCCTGCAGAGTGAAACAGCTTGGCATGAGCGGGCGGGAGGAGCGGGCCGAGTGCTCTGGGAGCTCCCATTCACAGAGTGTGAGGACTGACTGGCAGGGAGGGGGCGGACGAAGCCCGGGCAGGCCAGCCAGCCCCGGACACACACTGACCACCGGCTCGGCGCTGTCATCCTCCCGCAGCCGCAGTCGGTGCAGCACGGGGCTGGAGAGCCGCGCCAGCCCGTTGGAGAGCCGCTGTCCGATGGCACCCGCATCTATGTCTTCCACGCTGCTGGCATTCACGATCACATCGACACCCTGCAGCAAGAAGGCGTGTTCAGGCGGCATGGCGCCATCCCGTGACCACCACCAGCCTGGAGACCCTGCCCCTGGGAGTCTGGCCCCACCCCCACGAGCCCCGGCCCCACTCGCACCTGGAAGAACTCAGCCACCTTAGCCACGTGGCTGGCACAAGCGCATTTTCGGGCATCAGGCACATCTTCACCAACCTGCAAAGTACCCAGCAAAGAGGGGGTCGGGAAAGGACAAGAGCGGGAGCAGCCTGAGGCCCTGGGCTCTCTTCCCAAAGGGCTAGTGGGGCTCTCGCTGGTGGTGTCAGCAGGAGAAGTGGGGAGGAGGGGACCTGTTCTGGGGCCTTTCCTCCCTGCCCCAGCCCACAGCTGCATACCCAGTTGATGAGCACATATTTTGGCAGAGCAGCCTGGGAGTCCTTGACGCTGCAGAAGCCGTACATCACCTTCTGGTTCTCAAAGTGGCCGGAGAGCTCCTGCAAACCCCCATCTGGGGGAATCAGGAGGGTATCAAGCAAGACTCCCCATCTCCTGAGCCCTTACCCTGCAAAGGGCCCGGAACCCGAAAGAAAGACTCCTCTCATGGGCTCTGACAGGCACACCCAGAGATATGGAGGTCCCACAGCTCTGTGCTGGTGTGAATAGGGACAACAGGCAGGAGCAAGCTTTGTCTCTGAATCCCCCAGGGCCCTATTTAGGACTGAGGAAGTGTTTGTTCTTCACACGTCCCATGTCTCACTCATCGCACATCATCACCTCTCACACAGCGCTATGCCCAGTGAGGTAAAATAAAACCCCTGGGCTCTGGAGAAAGTGGATGTGATCTGGGCCATCCCTGCCAGGCCCCTTCCCTCCTGGCTGTGTGACTTTGGGCAAGTCACTCTCCGTCTCTGGAAGCTCAGTCTTCTCATAATCAAAGAGCAAGCAAGGCTCCCTCCCTCCCCACCCTGAGGATCTTCGGGATGGCTGGAGGAAGGACACAGGCAGACAAGTGTGGGTTGGCTGGCTGCAGGCAGGGAGATGGCCCTGAGCCAGGAGGGTGGGGAAGAAAACAACCGGAGGAGGGGGCGGAGAGAAAGGCAAAGGAATGGCTGGAATTCTTACCTCCTGATGCTGCAAGCTTGAGGTCATCTGAGCCATCCTCGTATGTGTACAGAGCCCTGGGGAGAGGGAGGGGTGGCTCAGAGTACTGACAGGGCCCAGGCCGCCAATTTTGGGTGGGGATGGCCCTGGGGAGGAGGAGGGACCCAGAGCAGGCAGGACAGGAGTAGGGGTTCTGGTCCAGCACTGCCATGTCATCATGACAGCAGGGCTAGGCACCAGTTCTGGCTGGAGCCCAGTTGGGAGGCAGCCTGGGACTTGGTAGAGGGAGGCTCGAGTCAGGAGGGGAGTAGGCAAGGGGGCAAAAATCGCTGCCTGGTCGCTGGCTTTGAGGGAGCCCATGTGTCCCGTTCTCAGAGCTCAGGCCCTGGCAGCCTACAACCCAGTGAGCGGGTGTTAGATGGAGACTCCAAGGCGACGGTTCCTTGGTTACCGTTCCCTGGCTACCACGATCCTCAGCCCCCATTGGCCGGCGCTGGGAACCTACCTGGCGTGTTCTTCAAGTACCCACCGCCCCTCCCCCCCATGGCAAGGGAGGGGGAGGAGAACCTGGTGCTCTCTTTGCTGGGCGTCCCTCAGTAACCATGGCAACCTGGCAATTGGCACATGCTGGGGCCCACCCCAGCCACATTCTCCTGAACACAAAAGACCCTGGGGACATGCCCTTGGCCTCAATCTCCACCTCTCAGAAATGGGGATGAGGTCACTGAGGTCACTCTTGCCCAGACTCAGACCCCTGGTGGGCATGTTCTCCTGGCCTCCGGCTCCTAGGCCTCTGCCAGAGCTGAGAAGGCCCTGGCCTCCTGGAAATGCTGGCCTTTCCTTCTGCCTTAGCTTTACCAGAAAGCTGACCCTAGCAGCCTTCCTCCTTCCCCCTCCTCCCTGGCTTTTTCTGCCCTGGCGTTTTCTCCCTAGCCGCACCGGCACGGCATCCATGTCATGGAAGGGAAGGCAGAGACGTCTCCTCCTGAGAACCCAGTGGGGCAACGGAGAAGGGCCTTGTCCCGGAGGCTCAGGAGGTCTCAAGCCCCTTCCCCATGCTTTCCTTTCCCTACTTGCAGGGGAGGTTGGGGGGGGGGCTAGAAGAGGGGGAGGCAGAGTGATGGAGAAAAGAAAGGGAGGGAGAAACAGGGAGAGAGGAGGAAGAAAGAGAAAAGAAAGGAAGGAAGTGAAGGGATGAAGAGAAAAATGAAAGGGGGGAGAGAGGGAGGGAAGGGGGAGGAAGGGAGAGCGGGAAGAGCAGGAGGGAAGGAGGGAGGAAGGGAGGAGGAGGGAGGAGAGAGGGAGGAGGAAAGGAGAAGGAAGCCCTGGCCCAGTCTCATGAGGTCAGCACAAGTCACTGCCAGGGCCAGATGGCCCCCCAGCCCCCACCCCCACCTTCTCCGGGAGGCCTCCCTCCGGAAAGAGACACACAGGTGGACTGTGGGGCTGGGAAGCTCCCCGTCCAACTGTTGCCTGGGCCCCAACCCTGGCAGCTGCTTCTCAACACAGCTGTCCCACCACCTGTCTGGCTACCCTAACCCACCACTGGGAACAAAGGGCCCTCAGAGAAGCAGGGGTCTGCCCCTCTCCACTCCACAGACCAGAAACAGAGGCAAAACTCAAAGACCCTGGGTGCCAGACACTGCTCTAGATAGCACCCCTCCGTGGGACTTGTCAGCCTCTCTGAGGGCCCAGGGACACTGGCCCTGCCAAGGACCCCTTCCATCCTCAACCCTTACCTACCCGCCTCTGGCCATCTTTCCTGCTAACAGCCACAGCCCTGGCAGAAACCAGGCCTAAGTTCAAAGCCTTCAGCAGGCCTTCAAACCCTGAGCTCTGCCCCCGCCTGCCTTTCCAACTAGACCTCCAGATCCGTACCAAACACTTGGGATGCTGGATGGCTCCCTGATCCCAAACACAATTCTAGATGTTTCCCACCCGGGGGTCCTCTGCATATGTGGTTCCTTCCACAGGAGGGCCAGACCTACTTCTCTACCTCCTGGCTCACTCCTGGCTGAAATCCCTCAGGGACCCAAAACCAGCTCCCAAGGAAGCCCTGCCCTAAGCTGCACCTCCCCAGAGCACTTACCATACCCCAGCAGGGATGGCAAGAAGCCTCCAAGCCCATCCCACATCTCATTCGATCTGTGCTTCTCAAACACATCAGAGGCAGCCCAGGCCTGAATGGGTGGGAGCTGGTGAAGCCACAAGGTGTCAGGATGGGGGACCCAGGAATCTATATGTCTCTCCAGCTTCAACCCCTGGAGACAGACAATGCCTCTCACTGCAAGCTGTGTGAGGTGGAGACATCTGATTCAGTCAAATCAACACCTACCACTCACTGGGTCCCGGGGCCAGCACAGGGCAGCACCGGTAGGTATCTGTGATACTGACATGAACTCTGAGAAGCGACCCAGGCCAGAGACACTGGACTCGGGTGAGGTGGGGCTGGAATGTAGCCAGTCCAGGGAGATCCTGCATTCAGCTGAGGTGGGGGACCAAAGGCACGTGGACCCCTCAGGACAATCCCACTCTCAGGATGTCGGAGCTGGAAGGGCCTTGGGGGTCCCGGATATGGCAGAGTCCCATCCCCTTTCTCTTTTCAAGAGGACCAGAGAGGAGCAGACACTTGTGTGTGGTCCACACAGTGAGCAGTGTCACAGCCGGGGCAATGGTCCATTTTAGAGCCTCTGCCACCTAGGAGTGGGCTCCCCCTAGAAGGCAAGGTAAGGGAGGGCAGTGCCAAGCCCCTTGACCAAGACAGCAACTATACCCAAGATGCCCTCCTCTGGCCTCTGAGTGCAGAGTCTGGCCCTGAGTCTTGAGACTCCACTGTACCCCGGGCTCTGTACTGGGCGCTGGGGGCACTCATGCCCCACTCTGCAGGATGTCACACCCTTTTCACAACATGCTATCTAGGCCCTCGGGAGCGAGCAAATGTGTGTGTGTGCGAGGGTACGTGTGTACGTATGTGTGTGTCCCACACACACAACCCAGATGGGGGTGACGCATGCCAATGATGAATAACTTGCTTTGGCCACATGGAGGCTGCTGGGAGGTGGGAGCCCAGGCCTCTGCTAAGCAGAATGTGGCCCAGCAATGGTTGTGTGGCCCTGCACTGGGCTGCCAGAGTCCTGCTGTTGGGAGGTTAGAGGGAAATGGGGTGATGGTAGACAGCAACCACCAGACCAGAGGGCGAGAGGGGGGTTTTAAGGTGGGCTGTGCCTCTCTGCAGGCAAGGCCCCCTATTCCAAGCCTAGCTCCTCCACTGGGCCAAGCCGGCCACTTGTCCTGAACTCCTCCCATGATCTCAACCCCCTTGGGGCAGGGCTGGGACAACGGGTGGGCCGCCTGCCGGCTTAGCCTGTGCTGGCCTCTCCTGTGACTGACCTGGAGGACATGAGAACTTGTCTCCCGCGTCCATCCCTCCAGGCCTGGCTGCCCGCCAGTGCTGCAGTACCATGGCATGGACTCCTGGCCATCTTGCCCGGACTCCAGCCCCCAGGTCAGTGTCCCTGCCCAACTGCCCTCCTAGGATGAGGGTGAAGCCAGCCCAAGTGAGGTCCCTCAGACCTATCCTCACTCTGTGCCTCAGTTTCCTGCCTTCCAAGAGAAGATCAGGCCTAGAGAACAGAATGGGCACCTGTCCCAGGACAGAGTATTTTGGAGGAAGAGGATTCCTGAATGGGGCAGTGTGGGACCCCTTTGCTTTCCTGCCCCTCCAGCGGACTCTGGCCGGAGAGCAGGTGGTCCATGCCCTCCCACAGCTCAGGGGAAGACAACAGCAGGGGAAGGCGGAGACGGTAGTTCAGCTTTTCCCCCACCAGGGAGCTGAGAGCCTCTGGCCACAGGGCCATGAAGCTTAGGGGCTCATTGGATCTACTCACTCTCTCATTCCTCTTTCGGGCCTCCCTCCACACTTGTGCGCCTGAGAGCTTGCCCTCAGGGACCCCAGTGGTCACCTCACCAGGCAGTTCAGTCCCCATGGCATTTCCCAGCCCTGCGGGAGATCTAGTCCCCGCAACCCCCTTCGGGGTCGGGGAGAGGAGGACTCATCTCTGCCTCCTCTGCGACCCCTGAGAGGAACAGGAGTCGCTTGGCGGTTGCTATGTGGCAGTGAACGTCTTTCCATCACACTCCAACTCCGAGAGGCCCCCGGTGGGCGGGGCGCCCCGGCCCCCAGCCCGCTCCGCTCCTCCCCCGCCCTAGCTTTCCTTTGTGCTGTGGCCGGGCCGGGCTGGGCCAGGCAGGCTGCGCTGGCTCCGCTGGCTCGGTCCCCGCCTCGTCCCCGCCCGGTCCTCGCCCGCTCGAAGGTGGCGAAGGTGCCCTTGGCCGCCCCGTGCACACCTGTCCCCCGGGCCCAGGGCGGGAGGGCAGAGGGCGGGGGATGGGCTCCCGCAGGGCCATGCGGCCCCAGGCCACACATCTGGACCCTGCGTCTCCCCGGCCGGCGTCCGGCCACCGCTCCCACCGCGCAACTTGGACCGCCTGTGGGCGCTCGGGGCCCGGCAGTGCCCCGCCTGGCCCGGCCCGGCCCCTCCCCCGGCGCGCACAAAGGCAGCCCCTCCCTGGCCCTCCCGGGCCGCTGCACCATTTCGGAGTCTCCCCCTCCCTTCCCGGCTGCAGGGCGGCGGAGCCGGGTGGAAACAAAGGCGCGGTGGCGGCGGCGGCGCGGGGACAAAGGGGCCGGGGGGCGGGGGCGGGGGGCTCACCAGTCGGCCGCGCTCTCCTCCCGAATCACCTCCTCGTACGCCGCCAGCAGCTCCAGGCGGTGGCCGCTGAAGCTGACGCCGGCCATGCTGCTGGCCGGACCGAGGCCGAACGGACAGACGCACAGACGGACGGACGTCCAGAGGAGGAGGGAAGGAAAGGAGTCGCCGCCGCCGCCGCCTCGAAGCCTCTGCAGTGTTGCGAGCGGAGCGAGCCAGCGGCCGGGGGAGGGGAGCCGGCCGGCGGGGGGCGGGGGGCGCAGGCTCCGCCCGGCTCGCTCCCTCCGCGCGCTCGGTCCTAGCGCCGCCCCGGCCCGGCCCAGGGGGGAGGGCCGCCCCCCCTTCCCGGCCTGCCCCGGGGCGCCCCCACGCCCCTCACCCACAGCCCCTGCGCGCCGCGCCCCGCCGCGGATCTGCCCTTCCGCTCCCCAGGCGTGTCTCACCCACGTCCCAAACCCTCGCCTACCGTGTTCCCAACGTAGGCGCTCACCCTCTTCCCCAGCCCCATACCCCGCGGACTCATCTCTGCCTCCTCCGCAGGCGGTGACCCCACCTCACCGCGATCCCCGTCTGCAGCCACTACCCAGGCCCGGCTTCACCCCTCTCCTTTCCAGCTCCTGGTTCCAGTCCCAAATCCACTTCATTCCAACTGGGCCCAGCCCCACTCCGTGCTTAATTTCTCCCCGCCCCAGCCTCACCCCCCATCCCTGGTCCATTTCCGTCCCAACCCCCAGCCCCAACCCAACTGGACCAGCCACCCTGGCCCATTTGCAGCCCATATCCACCTCTGAAAGGTCCACTCCTAGTCCATCCCCATCACTATCCATTGCCATCTGTGTCTCCACCCCACATCCAACCCATTTCTTTCCCAGCCTACTCCCAACCCCATGATCAGTGCGCACCTCCACACATTCACAATCCGCCTTCGCTAGCAGCACCCTCCTCAGTCCAGCCTACCCTATTCACCTGGGGTTCCCAGTTCCCAATCACACCCCTCCATCCCTGCCTCCTTGACCATGCCCAGCCCCAATCCAGCTCAGTACCCCAGCATTCCCAACTTCTCCGTCCCTGCCCCACACCGCTTCTGGGCACCCCCTCCCTTACTAGTTGCCCCCAGGGCTGTCTCAGATGGGGCCAGCCTAGGAATTCTTTTGCCTTCTCTCCCAAGGCTCAGGCCTCTCAGAGGAATCCCCAGTACAGTTCCAGAAGCATCATCTAACCCCAGACTCCCAGGGCAGGGTTCCTCCAAGGACACTACTGGGCCAGCCTTCTGCACCTTTATTTCCCAAAGCTCTGGGCACAGAAGTCCCCTACAAGGGAGTGAGCACCACTGCCAGGGCCTCCTGGAACATCTCCACCTTGCCAAGGTGGGACCCTGAAACCCTCCCCAGCTCTAAGAAGCCTTTTCCACCTCCTACAAAGCCTCCCACCCCCATCTTCTGGGGGGAGGTGACAGAACCAAGCAAGCTTTACTTGGTCCAGTCTGGGAGATGGAGGAGGAGGTGGTCCCCAGCTGGGCCTCTGAGTTCTGAGTTGGGTAATCAATTACACCAAGAGGAGAAGGAGATCAGTGTGCGGCAATCAGCAGTGAGTCCCAGTGCTTTAGAGTAGGAATAACCTCTTCAAACCCCCTGAATTTGACAGACACCTGCCTGGGGAACTCTGCACCTACTATGCTCATGGATCCCTGGCCCTAGCAGTTTCTCCACAGCCCCCACTTGGAGCAAGGTCCAGGCAGAATCAGTGGGATTCTGGGGAGCAAGGAGACCGGATCAGTGCCGAGGGGTGCCTGGGAGGGCTAGGTAGAGGGATCTCAGGCCTCATTCCCCTCCTGCTCCCCTTGACGTATCCCAGCTCAGAACTCCCCACCACCTCCTCCTCCCCAGCCTCCTGCTCACTCAACTTCACATCCAAAAAACAGAAGTCCAATAAGCATACTCTCCCTTCCTCAAATTCCTGCTTCCCCTCAGCCACCTACAAACTCTCTCCAGCCACCCCACTCTCACCTCTTTGCCATCTATAATTTTAAATAAACTTTTAATTTTAGAACAGTTTTAAATTTACAGAGAAATTGCAAAGATAGTACAGAGTCCTCATATGTCCCATGCCCTGTTTTCTTTATTTTCAGGGAGAGAAAAGAGGGTTCCCTGCTTACATGCCCTGGAGCCTACCCCTTCTGGTCTTCTTACCCTTCACGCTTCCGTATCACCTGCATCCTACGCTTTGTAGCTCTGCGGTCTGTCTCCTCCTGCTCCTGCTGTTCCTGGCACTGCTCCAGCCAGGGGCACTAAGGACCCTTAAGTTGCCAAATTTAGTGGCCCCATCATAGTCTTCATTTTCCTTTACCAGTGGGAGGAAGGTGACCGCTGATCTCCCTCTCCTCCGTGAATCTGCCTTTCTTCAGCCACCTGCTACCCCTGAAACAAACCCATGTGCCCAGCCTTGATGGGTGGGTCTCAGTGCCTCCTTGGAGGTCCACCCACCAGGCTCTCATGTCTCCCACTCCCAGCACTGATCACTCTTCACGTCACTAACATATTGGGTGTCTCCCATCCCTAGAATGCAAGTTCCCCTCAACACTGGGAGGCTGGTCCTGTGGCTGCTGGAGTAGAAGAGACAAGAAAGAGGGAGGATTCGAATCCAGAAGCTGGTCACTGGCTGTGTGACCTTGGCTAAAAGACTTCCCCTCTCTGAGTTTCCTCTTTGATGATTTATAAGGATAAAATGTGACTGGATGGAGGCTTAAAAGGTGCGAAACCCCTCCCCTCCTCCTCAAAGTCTGGCTTTCCCACCTCCCACGCCCATCTTCCCATCTTCCCCTCTTCCTGTTCTGTGCTTCCCCACAACTCTCAGGGAAGGTTTCAAGGCTGACATGTTGGCCTCAGCACTTGGTCAGCACCAGCTGGTAGAGCCTCTCTGCCCTCATCCTGCCTCTGCCAAGTTCCAACCAAGCACCCCTTCAAGGGTACCCATCATCACTACAGGGCTCAATGCATTTCGCAGGCATCGGCCCCTGGCACGGGGCCGGCCACTTGACCACACTAGCTCTTCTCCCGCTAAGTCCATTGCTGTCACTGCACAGACTTTGCCAACCGTATAACCTTAGACTCATTGCTGGACCTTTCTTGTCTCCACTCATCTTCAACTATAAAATGGGGATGATCATGATAGTGCCTACTTCATAGTGTCCGAGGATTTAAAAAAAGTAGAACGTGCTTAAAATGGCAACTGCATGGTTAAGCGACTGCCTTTGGCTCAGGTCATGATCCTGGAGTCCCGGGATCGAGTCCCGCATCGGGCTCCCTGCTCAGCGGGGAGTCTGCTTCTCCCTCTGACCCTCTCCCCTCTCGTGCTCTCTATCTCTCATTCTCTCTCTCTCAAATAAATAAATAAAATCTTAAAAAAAAAATAAAATAAAATGGCAACTGCACATAGTAGATGCTATTGGTGTGTGGGCCGCTATTCCTGTTTTACAGATGGGGAAACTGAGGCTCAGAGAGGGGCAGTGACTTGCCCTGAGGCGTGCAGCTGGTGAGCAACGAAGTCTGGATGGGAACCCAGGTCTGTCCCATGTCACTTCACACCACAGGCTCTCTCCCTGCTTCCCCTCCTAGCACCCTCAAGTTTCCAGGGGGTGTGGCCTAGCCTAGAGTTTGGCCAGAAGTAGTTCCTGAGGTTACAGCTGTAGAGATGAGGGTGGGACTCACGGGGCGGGTGGGGGGTGGTGGTGGTGGTGGTGGTGGTCCGGGACTCGGAGGGGAGGAAGTGTGCCCAGTGCTGTGGATGTCCATGCTTAAGTGTCCCTGTCCCTGTCTTCTGGCTGCTTTTCCACTGCAGGCTCCAGAGGGGAGCATGTAGTCCAGGCCGGTGGGCAGATGCCGAGACTGCTTCAGGGAGGGACACGTCTCCTAAGTCAGTCCAATGGGTGTCAGCTCTAAGACTATTGCTGGAACCATTAAGAAAGGCTCCACTGGGGCTACTGAGCTGGCAAGATGTGGGCCTGGGGCTGGTTGAGGGGCATCTTTGCCAATAATGGGGAGACCCACCTGAGAATACAGCCAGCATGAAGAAATCAAAGCTGAGAGATGGAGAGTGAGGGAGAAAGCAAGCTCAGAGAGACTCCCACTGTCATTGACCTTTCCAGTTAAATGAGACAAATTCTTCCTGTTTTTGCTAAAACTAGTTTGAATGACAGCTGAAAGAGTCCTTCCTAAACTACCTAATCCCCAAGTAGTAGTCATTTTTGTCTGCGGCAAGGACATGGGTGAAAGCTGAGCTGGCCTTATGGTGCCCCGCCCTGCCCCGGCCCTGAGAGGGAGGACCCTCCCTGGCCACTCTGTGGTGACCTCACCGCACAATCTCCCTGGGCTGGCCCCGCCCCCACCCCCACCCCCCCACCCCCCACCCAGTTCTTTCCAGACTCCCAGCAAGCTTCCTGCTCCACTGTGGCCCCTGGAGCCCTGGCCCTCACCTCTTCTAGGCCCCGCTAGGGAGGGGCCCTTCCTCCACTCACAGGGTTGTTGGAATCCCAGCCGCTGGTCCCTGCGTGTTGTGGGGCCCGGCCCTTCAGCCCATGGCCTCAGCTCCCCTTCCCTAGCAGGGCTGCTTGGAGGGGCCCACAGGACTGTGAATGTTCCTAGGCCACGTGGGACCTGGCACTGAGGAGGCAGCCCCAGAATCATCAGTTCTCTGTACTCTGTCCTCCAGTGGAACAGTCCCTGGCCCTGCACTGCCTCTCTCCCCGCTGACTTCAAATGAGCTCAAACTGCTCAGGGCTGGCAAAAGCCCCTCCCCTGCCTGCTGCCTCTCCAGTTGCCCACTCATGCCCCCGCTGTGGGCTCTGCCCCCTCAGTTGGAGACTGTACTCTCCAAGGGCGCTAATGGCCTCCCCTGCCTGGCACAAGGACATTTCCCAGTCCCCATAGCCTCCACCCGCACAGCCTCACATCCCAGCTTTGGAACACCGTGATCCCTGAAGCTCTTTGGGGAGGTGCAGTGGGGAGCACTTCAGCCTTTGATCCTTGGAGCAACAGACCCAGGCCATTCTGGCTGGGGGGCTCTGGACAGGTCACTTTCACTCTCTGAGGCTCAGTTCCCTCCTCTGAAACATGCCTTTAATTGCATCCCTCTTGGGCACCTGGGTGGCTCAGTTGGTTAAGCGACTGCCTTCGGCTCAGGTCATGATCCTGGAGTCCCGGGATCGAGTCCCACATCAGGCTCCCTGCTCAGTGGGGGGTCTGCTTCTCCCTCTGACCCTCTTCCCTCTCATGCTCTCTGTCTCTCATTCTCTCTCAAATAAATAAATAAATAAATCTTTAAAAAAATTGCATCCCTCTTAAGTGATTTTCTGTGATTAAATTATATATAAACTATTGCTCTGTGGTTCCTGGCAGAGGGAGGGAGCATTCAAAGCAGGTACCCCATGCTTGTGTTTACTTCCATCTAGGCTAGCTCCTCTTTCCTCAGATTCAGGCCCCCAGCTCTCTGCTCCTCACCCTCCCCTCCCTGTCCACCCCCTCCCCCAACTTCCCCTTCTTCAACCACCTTCCCTGGGCAGAAGCCTCCCAGCTTCCTCCCTCCACCCATCTGGGCTGTCCAGCTGCCCCTGGCTGCTAGTGGTCCGGCTTCCTCCTGGCCCACCACAGCCAAGCCTCTGAAGAGCTGTCTACACTCTCTCACCTCCTCTCCTCCCACATCTCGCTAGCCCTCCCCATCGTTCCTCTCACCCTGCTGCCCCAGCTCTCTGCTAAACTGATCTGGCAAACATGGTCGCTTTGTTGAGAAATGCCAACGGGGACTCTTTGGCCTTATCTGCCTGGATGACACTGTTAGCAACTTCTGGAAACACTCCTGCCCTGCCCCTGCCTCCCTGCCCTGAGCTCTCCAGAGGCTGTCATCTGTCTGTTTCCTCTGGGATGTTGCTGCTTCCTGGCCTCTCATTTCTTCCCCTGCTGTCCTCATGCTGGATTTGTTCCATGTTTATTATTTTTGTAACAGGTTAAAAAAGAATCGAACTTAATTGCCAACATCCAAAAGCCAGATTTCACATGAAAGTCTGAGTCTCTGGATTCTGTTGGTAAACTGTCAGATTTGGCACAGCTGGGCATTCCTACATGGTGGCCCTTGCTCGGGGCCGAGAGTGGCTGCCCCCAGAAGACTCCCCCTAGACTGCTCCCAGCAGCTCTCACCATCTTCCCCTGTGCTCTTGCTCACCTGTATCCATGGAAACCAAGGATGGACTGAGAGGGCTTCACGGTTCAAGAGAAGTGGGAGAGAGTGCATTTCTTTGTGGAAGCGAAAGATACTGTGATTAATATGCTAGAGATGTCTCCACTGAAAGGACACCGCATCTTACCTGCTTCACTCCTGCATGACCTGCCCGGGCCCTGCTCCTCTCGCTCTCGCATCAATTACATGCATCTGTGACTTCCTGGGCCTGTCCCAAACTCATTCCTGAATTGAATCTGAGGTGAATATGGACTTGAATCTTCATCTACTCCCTGAATTTGTCACATAAATGTCCCACAGGCACCCCATCCAGTCATTCAACATTCACTGGGCATCCACTGTGTGCCAAGCACTGTTCTAGACTCTGGCAAGGCGTGACGAAAATGACACAGGAAGCCCTGCCCTCATGCTCCAGGGGTGCTCAAGAGAACACAACAGAGAGGCCATCTCTTCTCTTGAAAAGGACGGGCCCAAGGACCTTGCTGAGAGTGCCAGCAACTTCAGACATGCTAAAGGTCCTCATGCCAGGTTGTCCTGGCCCTAGTCTGGCTTCTCCTCAGTCTCTCTCCAGTCCAGGCTTGAGACAGGAGGGAGAGATGACAGTTCTCCTAGGGTGGTGGAGGCTATCGGTGGGAAGCAAGAAGCCCCATAGAAAGATGGGGCCACTACCGGAGACTCCAAGTTTCAAGACAGCAGGCAGAAGGGAGCTTCCAAGGTGCACTCGCTGATGAAGGATGCCCAGACTCAGGTCTGGCATCCAGTCTGGCTCATGGCTCAGGAGCTATGAAACCTCGGTCAGGTCTCCTAACCTTTCATCTCCACAGTGAGGGTAGACACCTCCCAGGATGGCTGTGAGGATGGCATGAGATGGTGTGAGCAATGACTGGTATATTCCAGATGCGTAGCAGAGTTGCCTTCCTGACTCTCCTCACCCCTCACATCCCTCAGGCCCCCACTCTAGGCTCCCTGGGTTCCATCTCTGCCGAGTCACTTTCTGCTCCTCCCTTTCCGTGGCCCCCGCCCCTCCTCCTAGTCCCCTTCCTCTGTCCACCTTGCTTACAGCTCTCAGAGCTCTTTTACAATACAAATCTGAACGAGTTGCTTCACTATTTCATGCTCTTCTGTGCCCTGACACCCCCACCTCGCCCTCACGATGCACTCCCAGCTCTTTGGCCTGGCCTCCCAGGCCCCGGGGGCTGTGCTCTCCAGCCCCACGCTCTGCTGTGGCATTCGGCTGGCACCTCTGGGCCTTCACTCTGGCTGTCGCTGTTTTCCACTTCCCATCTCTGCAGATGTACCTCCAACTCGTCTGCTCTGACCCCCAAGCCAGTCCCGATCAGACACCCCTCCCGTGGGTGCTGGCCCCTAGCACATGGGATCCCCCTTGACCTTCTCCTGCTGACCATGAGCTGTCTTAAGTCCCCATCCCAAGGATGACCAGGACAGCCAGCCCTGGGAAGACCATCTTAATCTCCACCCTGCCACGGGCCTCAAATCCCAGCCTTCCTAATGCACAGGCAGAAGCACACGCAGGACATGGCTGGATACAGGTTTATTGTGGCACTGGGTGTGAACAGGGGCTGGTGTGGCCAGCACCGGTGTGTGATGGAGGTGGAGGGAGTGCGAGGGAATGAAGGGGAGAGGGCAGGGCCCAGGGAACCCCAGGCTCAGGCCAGGAGCTGGGGTTGGGGTGACCTCCGCCAGCCCTATCCAGAAATCTGGGGTGATGCCCCTGGAACTGGAGCTCCCTCGGGCTGGGCTGGATGAGACGGGCCGTGGGTGGGAGGCGCTCACACGTGGGAGAAGGCGTGGCTCTTGCAGAGGGGCTTGTCCTTCTTGGAGTAGAAAGTCTTTCCTTCCAGGTTGATCTGGCATATCTGAGGACGGCCAGGCTCAAGCCACACGGGCTTGGGGGTGGCAGGAGAGTCCCCTTCCCAACCTCTCATGAATTCCAGAGGCAGGGAGTGGAAGGGAGGCTGGTGAAGAACCCCGGGTGGGGGTGGGGGAGGGGGACCCGAGTCCAAGGCAGGGGGCCGGGGGGGGGGGGCAGGGGGAGGGGTGGAACTCACCGCACACACAAAGCAAGTGTCATGCCAGCTGAAGCCCAGCGCCTCCAGGAAGCGGTCCCCTGCGTCGATCTTGAAGTCACAGCCCCGGCATTTTGTGCCAAACATCTTCTCATAGTCTGAGGGTGGAGGCAGAGAGTAAGGGGGCCCTGGGTTCTCTCCTGCCCCACACCCCACCCCTTACCTGTGCCCCCCCACCCTTGGGGGGGCCACCTACCTCGCTCGCAGTAGGGTGCGCCTTCCTCCATGTAGAAGGCCCTGTTCCGAATGGGCGTCTTGCAGGCCGCACAGGTGAAGCAGTGCACGTGCCAGGTCATCTTTAGGGCATGCATGATCTCCTAGGAGGACGCTACAGTCACCAGGCAGCTTGGCCCCTCCTCTCCAGAGCTGGGGACATAGGAAGGCTGGCCGTGGGCCCTCTTCCTTCCCAGGGTAAATGTTCCATCTGCACACCCACCATTCCCGCTCTACCTCCGGCCCTGAGGTCTCCCCACGGATGGCCACTATGCCTTTCAGATTTGCCCTGTGCAGAGCTCGGCACCTCACCTCTGTACCCCAAACCTGCTCTCCCACAGCTGTCCCTAGCTCAGTTGACGGCAACTCCATCCTTCCAATCTGCTCAGCTGAGATGCCCCTTTCTCTCATGCATCACATCAAGTTTGCCAGGAACCCCTGTGGGGTCCGTCTTCAAGGTGCATCCAGATCCTGACCAGTTCTCACTGCCTCCCTGATGCGGGATGTGAGCCTCAGGCATTCCTGGCCCGGGGGACGGCCCAAAATTCACCTCTGAGCTCCTCCTTCTGCCTTACAGACTGATGTCAAGCTGAGCGAGTCCACATTCCCCTCTGCTTGAATCCCTGCCTGCGCTGCATTTCCTTCTGGCCTCTGCACCCTCTGCTCTCGCCACATGGCCTCTTGCCCGTGGCTGACGCGCCAGGCATGCCAGTCCTGGGGTTCACACTGGCTGTCCTCTCTGCCAGGTATGTCCCAAGTCTCACCCCTCACTGCCTTCCAGTTTCTGCTCCAGTGTCCCCTTCTCCAGAGGCCTGTTCTGACACCACCAGTTAAGACTTCCAATCTGCTCTTCCAATGCCACGTTCCCAATACCTTTAACTCTGTTCTCCTCGTCCCTCACCAGCTTGTATTAACACAGTACCAGGTGATTTACTTATTGTATCTATTGCTTAGCATTTCCTCTCCTCCCTTCTTCCTGCTCAAATGTAAGGTCCGGGAGGGAATGAGACAGGACTGTTCTGGTAGCCGCGGTACTGCAACAGCACCTGTCCCTGTGGGTGCTCATCAACAAGCGCTCGTGAGTTAACCTGCTCCAATGGACTGGGGAGGAAGCCGAGGCTCAGGGAAGAGTCTGTTCTCTCGCTGGGCCTGGGCTGACAATCCCGGGGACCCTTGGGCTAACCAGGGCCAGCAGCATTCAGATCTAGAGCAGGCAGAGGGCAGTGTGGGGCCTCGAGGCGGGTCAGATCTGTGGGTCCAACCAGACCTTGCTTCTTAGCTGGGTAACTTGGCTAATGGCATTACTTTTTCTTGACACCTGGTTCCTTCCCTTGTGAAACGGGAACCTAATTCCAGCCTTGCAGGTTGTAAGGATGGCCCCACATTTGAAGCTGGGGGTCCCAGACCCCATGCCTGCTGGGGCCAGGTAGTGTACTCCATAGGGCAAGGTGTTGTTGGGGAGCACCCGTAGGGATGGTGCTGAGCAGTTCGTGCAGGAATGCCTGGAAGGCTCAGGTTGAAATCTAGGTGTTAAAGTGAAATCTGATTTTCAAATATTGCCCATTAATTTAAAATGCAAGTGTAGACCAAGTAGGACATGTGCGCAGTCTCTGCCTCTCTGTCGCATCTCACATATAGCTCACAACCACCCCGGCCAGGCAGTGAATGCCACCATTTTAGTGAGGCCCAGACAAAGTGACCCGCACCAGGTCACATAGACAATAGATGGTAGAAATGGGTTTCATGCCCAAGTCTAGCTAGCTCCAAGGCTGGCTCTTCCCACTGCCTGGTGCTGCCTCTTTTCAAGAAGTAGACAAAGGCTCCAGGTGAAGGAACTTGGCTGTGAGCTGGTGGCACAGGGGGCTTGGGCAAAAGCGAGGGTAGCCCAGGGCGGGGTCCAGTATGCGTGCGTGAGCAGGGAGGCAGCTTTCTGCTGGTGTTCAGAAGAACCTGGAAGCCAGTTATCAGTATTTATTTTAATGCCCTAGTTTCCTCAGTGTCTGCGTCTCCCCTCTCCACTGCCCTGACCCAGGCCCCAGCAGCCTGTTCCCCTCTCCAGCTGTCTCCCCCTGCCCAGAGGCAGCTTGCTGCAGCGTAGCTGACCTCATCAGCCCCAGCTCCAAACTCCTAACACGGCCCCCACTAACCTCTTCGGCCTCATCTCGCACCCTTCCCAGGTGTTACCTGGTGACACAAGCTATTCCTTCTGCTAAGTGTGCTCGCTCCTGATCCTTCTCCAAGCTAATTCCTACTCAGTTTTAAAGTTCAGCTTAGAGACCACTTCTGTCCATTCCTTCAAACATTTACTGATCATCCTCTATATCTGGAGCACAATACAAAGCAGACCAGCCCTGGTCCCAGCCCATGGAGTTCACACCTGGGGAGAAGATGGGACAAGAGCACTGGGGAGTAGTGAGCAAACTGTGGGGACTTGGTCTGGTGGAAAGGGTGGGTATCAGGGAAGGTGTTCCTGAGGAAATGATAGGAGTTCTGGATGAGAAGAAACAAGGTAAAGAGGGTGCTCAAATAGTATTCCTGGCAGAGAGGGCAGACTGTGCAAGGGCCCTGTGGTAAGGGAAACAGCACATTGGCAAAATGAAATGGGTCACATGGCTGGAGCACTGGAGAGGGGCAAGTGGTGAGAGGTGAACTTGAAGAGTATAGGGCTTCAGGTGGCCCCCAAACCTGGGTAGGTCCCCTCTAATGTGTCCCTCACGCTGTGCAGTTTCCCTCCAACTCCACAGAAACTAGCTGATTGCCCTGCATTTCTCTCCCCATGCTCCATCCTGATCTCCCAGGGCAGGAACAGTTTTGAGCTCTGGGCGCAGACAGGAACGGAGCGCTTGGCAGGCTGGGGAGGTAAGCCTCCCCCTGCTCTTTCCCCTAGAGTGAGAGTCTGTTCTCTCGCTGGGCCTGGGCTGACAATCCCGGGGACCCTTGGGCCAACCAGGGCCAGCAGCATTCAGATCTAGAGCAGGTAGAGGGCAGTGTGGGGCCTCGAGGCAGGTCAGGCCCTGAGTCCCTGCAAGAGGGGAAGCTAAGGGCTCCTGGGCCTCTGTGGAACATTAGCCTGGGCTGGGGCAGGAGAGGGTTTGCCACCCAAGGCTTACTCCAGGACCTGGGAGCCAGCCAGGCCCTGTTAGGCTTGGCTCCTCATCTGTGGCCGGGGTGATAACCCTGTCCACTCAGGACAGAGGTGCAGCAGGACAAGAGTGCAGTGTAATGCAGAGAGCGCAGTCATCCGACAGTGGGGCCTTGATTTGTAGATGCCCAGCTCAAGAAAGGTCCTGGGATCCAGCCCATTCTCTTAGAATAGCCCAGTGGGGTGTGGCCAGGCTGGCAGGGAAAGGACTATGATCTGGGGCAAAATTCCTTCATCTAGAAAGTGGGAATCACCACACTGACTTCTATAGTAGGACCGTGAACCTGGATGCCCCCCACACTGTAAGTGCTCCACAACACAAACTGTCATTACAAGGACAAAGACTGTGATAATATCCACCTCCCCCTTCCTGTCTACTGATGGAATCTCCATTTTTTTCGCTGGGCACATGGCTGCCCCAAATAGACTGTCTTTCCCAGCCTCTCTTGCAGCTCAGCATGGTCATGTGACTGAGATATGGCCAATGGGAAGGAAGCCCAAGGGTTGAGTGGTGGCATCTCAAGATGGCTGCCATGGGCCGTCCTTCCCTTCTTCCCCTTCCCGCGCTTCCTACTGGCTGAAACGTGGCAATTTTGGCCGAGGCTCATCTCAGACTAAGAGTGTTAAGTAAGCTTGTGCTGAGAATGGCCGAGAAACAAGATACAGAAGCCTAGATCTGCCCATTAGTCCCAGACTGCCCACCCCTGGACTTTTTTAGGTGGAAAGTAAGCTGCCACTGTTTTGAGTTTTCTACTGCTTGCGGTCAAGGTAATCCTTACTAATAGGAACATCACTACAGAGCTCTCTGGCCACATCTGGCAGCTCTGCCTCTGTATCCAGAAATAAGAAGCATGAAATGTCAGGAAAAGCCCAATAGTGTCTGGGACCGCTCCAGCTTAGCTCTCATGCTCTGCAGCCTTGGGCAGTTTCTGTCCGTCTCTGGGCTTCAGTTTCCATACATGTGTGACAGGAACCCCATTAGCTTTTCACCCTGCCTGGTCTGCCCCTTTTTCCTCCAGCTGTGCCCTTGACCCCCTGACACCCTCTGAGTCCTCCCCGCCAAGTAGGAGCTCCCAGGCGCAGGGCCCAAACCTGTTATTTCATGAGGCGTCCTTGAGCAAGGGGCACACTATCTGGCACACTGTCCGCACTTAGTAAGAATGAATGGGGGCAGGTAGATGGCCCATCACTCTATGCTCATGACACAATGAGCCAAACCCCAAGCCTGGCTCCTGTTGGCAGCTGGGTTACCCTGCAGAAAACATGGCCAGGCTCTGCTGTGTCTTTGGCCTCAGTCGGAAGAACAGGCTTTTGAATCACAAATTTGTGTCTGGCCCTCTGGCTTTGGCACTCCATAGTCCTATGCCCTCCAGGCACAGTGAACTGTCTGTCCTCTTGTGCACTGGAGGTGGCACACCTGGTGGGTCAGCCTCCTCAAAGCCTGTCACGACTCCCTTCTGCCTTCTCACGGAAGATGAAGGCTAACATCCTGGGTCTGCCAACTTCCCCTGCAGCTCAGGTGCTCAAAGGATAACAATTCCAAACACTGAGATAAAGATGCAAGGTCCTGGTTTTTCTTCCAGAGTCAAAAGCAAAAACCTTGTTAAAATAAGGCCATTTGGCCCTTCCCTCTCCTTCCGCCTGTAACAAGAACACAAGGCCTGGGGCTTGAGTAGTCTTCGGGTAAGCATGATATGAGAGGCTTGGGGACAAAGGTCTGCATGCTAAGGATTTCGGAGCCAAAGGTAGGAAAAGCCCAAAGGCATCCTGGAGCTGCTGTTTCAGCCCTGGGATTCTTGTGAGTGAAGTAAATAACCCCTTCTGCTGAAACCTCTGTAGTGAGGTTTTATTATCGCCGCTGAATGCAACCCCACTGACACAGCCACTGGCATCCGCGTGGGCCTTCCCTCTTCGGGTAACGTCATCTGTTTTACTTCAGGGAACCGACCCCACCTCACTCTGTCTGTGGTGCGGGTGGGACCGCCGGGTCCGGCGGGTGTCACCCAGGCCCGGCTAATCCGCGTCCTGCGGCTTGAGGCCCGAGATGGGTATGTGACACAGCTGTTGCCATGAGCATCAGCACTGGGACCCCTGACGTGTCAGCTGGCACCGGGGTGCTCCTATTCGCTTTGTGGCGCTAAGCTGCGGAGAGGGAATCCTGGAGCCACTGTGGCGCCACCTTTGCCAGCTTCTAAGTAAAAGTACGCAGGGAACGAAGCCAACACAGACCACGACAACAGAGGCAAGTGGGGGGAAAAGTCCTGATGACCCCAGGACATGCCTTCAACTAGGCCTGAAGCTAGTGCCCCTCAGGCTTTCTGAGTGTTTGAGTCCATGCACATACCTCCTGCTTTTTAGAAGCTAACGATATACCACTTCACTCTTATGATGGACCCTCTAACTGAAAGAAATTTTGCTTTTATAAAAAAGACAAAAAGTGGAAAAGAGCGTTCAGCATTTGTTTTGCAGTGAGCCATTATAGAGGCAGCTCATACCCCTCACCTGAGCAGGGGGCCCCACCCGGCTCCTTCCCCAGGAGCCACACTCGGCATCCCGGCACCAGGCCGCATTCCGGCACCAGGCCGCCACAGCTCGGAGCTGAGTCTGTGAGCATCTGCGCTTCATCTTGATTTACTTTGTGCATCTGCTAGCAAGATGTGTCCAAAGGTACCAGACAAGCCTACATGAGGTTATTTTTTGGGTCTGGGAACGCTCAAATTTTCTTCCACATAAATTAACAGTACTTGCTTCTTCACCACGCCATTTTGGCTTGTGGAAGTTTCACAGGAACGCTCTACTTTCCAGAGAGCCAGGGAAACCTGTAACACTCTTGCTTGCTTGAGCCCCTCTGAGCAGGACTTTGGTCATCGGTGAAGAGGATCTTGGCTAATGTAAAATGAGACTAATATAGCATCCCGTTTATTAAGATGCTAAGGATCCAAAGGACTCCTGAGGGGAGAGCCCCCAGGCCCAAGAGTTCCTCCTTAGCACTCTTCCATGTTGATGGGGTCATGTTCGCCCTCCCCCTGCCCCCCACCAGCCCCACTCACGCCTGTGATCTTCTTCTTGCACTTGGCACAGCTGGGTGCATAGCGCACATCATAGCAGGGTGGGCAGAAGATGGCACCCTTCTCCTCAAAGAAACCGCCCTCTTCCAGGACCTTCCCACACTGGCTGCACACAAATTCCTCGGGGTGGTATGCATGGCCCAGCGCAACCAGGTAGCGGCCCCTGAGGGGGAGGCGAGGGCAGTGAGAGGGAGTGTATGCCTGTCCTATGTAATGTTAGTGAACACCTACTCTGAAGCCTGCAAGGGAAATTCATGCTCCCCGTTGTCCAGATAAAGGAGAAACAGGCATGGGAGGTGACCCGAGTGATGACACAGTGATGAAGCTGCACCGCTCTGACAAGAAATTGTGACAGGCAGTGCTGGGAGGAGGAGGAGGGTTACGCTGGCTGGGGGCTGCTGATCTGGGCCCAGTGAGACAAACCAGAGGAACTGGGGCCCTGGGGGCAGGAGGCCCAGAGTGCCCACGGGCTCTGAAGAACAGTGGGTACCTGAGCCGACCCTGGTCCCCACCCTGTCCCACTTGCCTGGTCCATCTGGCCTGGGGAGGGGCCTGCAGGTCCCACATAAATGTCTGAAGAAGGGGGTTCTTTGCAGAGCCTAAGAGCTGACAGGAGTCAAGAGCAGTGCAGGACCAGGGCTGAGAACTAGCAAGGTTCTAAGGAGCCAGCACGCTGACTCTGGGGGTGCTGTGTGACCCTGCTGGGCCCCAGGGAACAGCACAGGGAGGGAGGGGCCTCGGGCCTGTCTGTCCTGAGAGCAGAGGTTTGGCAGAGACCAAGTGAACAGGAGGGAGAGCAGAGGGGCTGGGAGGGGCAGGCCCTTCCCTGCCCAGAGAGCGGCCTTTCTAGGGGTGCAGCTGGAGTGTGTTGTTGGCACTTCCTCCACGTCAGCAGGGCTGATAGAGGCTGACGTGGGGTGCAGTGGGGGAAGGGATGCAGGATGCAGAATCTGAGGACCTAGCCCAGGCCTCTGCCCCCACCACTACTGGGAACTGAATCCCCATCCTGCCACAGTGACAGCCAGATGAGTGCGGAGACGGTCAGGGGCGCAAAGGTCGGAAAGATGCCTGGGCCAGGCTTTAGGATAGGAAAGGCCAGAGTAGGAAAAGGAACAGGGCCACCCACCGGATGACCTTGTGGCAATGGTGGCACACAGGAGTCTTGCCATTGTTGCCACCGCCTGCTCCCGTGGCCCCTCCAGCGGCCGCCTGCACGATGGAGGTGCGGTTCTGCAGAGGCGTGGGCGTGGCTGGCTGGCTGTGCCGGGTCAGCACCGTGCTCGTCTTGTCCGGGGCGTAGCGCTCAGCAAATGCGGGGTCCACAGCCCAGGGTGGGCGGCTAGTGGGACTGGGGGCGGTAGGGCCTGCCAGGGCTAAGGAAAGTGGCTCCAGGGAGGTGCCCAGGACCCCAAAGGTCAGGGAATTGAGCCTGGGGCAGCTTGGAGGCTCCCCCCCACCCGCATGCCCCTGGAGGCTACCCACCCTTCCCCAGGCCCAAGCCCACTCTCTCTCACCAGGCCAGGGTTCCTGGGGTGTAGCTGAGGCTGGGGCTGGGGCTTCTGTCCTGGGCACCTGGCTGCAAGATCTGCCATTCAAGGCCCTGTATGGTTGAGGCTCCTGGCGTGGCCCCACACCCCCAACCTTGGTCCTGCTGTCCCCATGGGAGATGCCTGGGTGCATGAGAGCTGCTGGGCTGGACTCCAGGTCCCACAGGGGTAGGTATGGGTAGGGCAGTGGCTTCTCCTAGCCAGGTTCCAGCTGGCAGGCCTGTCGTACAGGGCTGGGAGGTGGAGCAGGACTCTCTCCCTTCTGGGGCAGTTCTCGGGGCTTCCTCATCCCAGAGATCTAGCTCTGACGGCAGGGCCTGCTTTGCCAGGTACCACCCCTCATTGAGACCCAGACTGGCATGGCCCACACTGGGTCTGAACCATCTAACACCCCCACACCCAAACCACAAACCAAGCCCACAAAGATAGAAGGCAGAGGCAGAGGAAGCAGGGCTGAGAATGTTTATTTCCATGCTTGAGCCAGCACAGACCTGGCAGAGAGACATACCACAGGGCAAAGAGGGAAGGCAGTGTCAGACAAGGCCAGCCCCTCTGCCAGGCCAGCAGGAGGCTCAGTCCAGGGGCAGGAAAGGAGGGAGTGAGCTAGGCAGAAGCTGCAGCGACCAAGGGGGGGGGGTGCCCTGGGTGGGAGGAACAGAAAGAGAGAGGCAGAGAGGGCAGCCGGCCGGTGAGGGCCAAGCTACGACTGCACGTTGAGCACGTGGGCAGAGCGCTGGTGGTGCCAGTCCCGGAGGCGGGTGTAGCGTGGGCTCTGCAGCTCCAGGACATACTTTTCCCTGGGGGGCAGAGAGAAGGAGGAGGAAGTAGAAGGAAGGAGAGTTGCAAGGGAGGAAGGGAGGGAGAACGGAAGGGAGGAAGGAAGGAAGGAAGGAAAGAAGGAAGGAAGGAAAACGGAGAGCCCTGGCGAGGGACCCTCAGGAGCAGACACAGGGCGGTGGCTGGAATGGGCAAGGCAGGAAGTGAGAAAGAGGGGCTATGGCCCGTCCTTTTACCTTGACTTCTTCAGGTGCTCCTCATCCGGGTCTTGCACTGAGAGGGCAGAGGCAGGCATTGACCAAGAGAAGACCGAGGGCCACCCCAGCCCTGAGCCCCGGCAGAAGGTCACAGGGCACCAGAGCAGGCTCCCAGCAGAGCCCAGGCCCAGGCTGGGAGCCAGCAGGAGAGTCCGCCCTGCCCTGGGCTGGCACTTACTGAACTCGGTGCCCGTGAGGTGGGCAAGGATGCGGAAGGAACGGGACTGGCCTGTCCCGGGCCGAGGCCGCCAGTCCTCTGTGTCCTCCATCAGCCGCTGCTTGCTGGCGTCTGGGGCCAGCGGCCGGAGGGGCTGTCTGTGGGGAGGGTGTGGCTCAGAACCTCATGCAGGCGGGTGGGCAGTGGGGGCAGCCCCTCCCGGGATTGGTGCATGTGGGTTATGGTGCTGGGAGAGTGGGGGAGGGCAAGGCCAGGGCCCTGCTGGGGCGGGGGAGGGTAGCTAAGTGAGAGGAAAGGAGGGCAGCTAGGGTGGGGAGGGGCCACCGCCCAGAATGCCAAAAAGAAGGAAGAAAGGGACAGGCAGAGGGGGCTCACTGACTTGTCAGGGGTCTGCACCTGTGAAGGAAATAGACAGATGGACAGATAAAGGGACAGAGGGACAGACACAAGGAAGAAGAAAAATGGCAAGGGGTCAGAGTAGCCAGGGGCAAGGCTGCACTGAGTATCTAGGGCTCAGTCGCCCGACACCACACCCCAACCCCGGGCCACCAGTTGGGGGGGCGCTGCCTGGCTCAGAGCGCCCAGGTAGCAGAGCGCCTGGGCAAGAGCCACACCCTCGGAGGGGCCCAGTGCCCACAGCCCCGCCCCAGCCGCCAGGGGTTGCTGCCGCACGGTTCCAGCCAGGCTGGGGCGCAATGCAGACTGAGCAGCAGCGCGCTGCGGGGGCGTGGGGCCTCAGACAGATGGCGTGGGCGCAGGCGGTGGGTGGGCAGGACCGACGTACCCATTCTGCTGCAGGGCGCTGTCAGCGGGCAGGGGCGCCCCGAAGGGCCGGGCCGTCTTGTTGAGGGAGGCGCTGGGTGCAAAGGTGTACCGCGGGGGGTCCGCGGCAGGGGCCAGGGCCTGGGCAGAGACAGAGCCGGGCAGGGCAGGCAGGGGCGGGGGCGCTGGGCCGGAGGGGGGTGCCCCCCTGGCGTGGAGAGGACAGCGGTGCTCCAGCCCCGCACCCACACATCTGGCCGGAGGCATGGGGTGGGTGGGGGGAGGGACCTCAGGTTTCAAGGGGCCCATGTGGGAGGGATGATCTCAGCCCACGCGGGCCAAAGGGCAGACGAGCGGGGCTTGTAGCACAGGCCAGCGGAAGGCAGCGGACAGACAGGCAGACATGCGTGGTGCCCAGACCGTGCGGCAGCTCCCAGCCCAACTCCCAGTTTCCCAGACTACCCCAGCTCTGGCGCCCACCCTCTACTTCGGGCCAGGCATGGGGGTAATCAGGGCTCCTTGCTGTGGGGGAGGGCTAGTCAGCTCAGCAGTCTAGTCCCACTCCTCCCACCGCCCAGATGTCATGTTCAGATGTCCTAGGCCTACCTTCTGCGGTTTGCTCTGAGCCGGCTGGGCCCTGGAGGAGAAGGGGAAGGGGTAACAGTAGGCCAGGCCTGGGGGTGCCCCCACCCGCCAGGCAGGCCAGGGCCCTTGTACCTGCTGAGACCCAGGCTGAGGCGCTCCCCACAGGCACGAATCTTGTTCTGGGCTTCAATGTGCGTAAGGCCCCCGGCATTCTCTCCATCGATGCTTAGCACCCAGTCACCCACAGCCACACCGGCCTGTGCAGCTTTGCCTCCAGGAGTGAGCTGTGGAGAGATGGAAGGTCACGGCTGCCCAAGCCTCTGGAGACCAAACCGAGGCCAACATTAGTTAACCCTGCTTAAGCTGCCCCGCTTCTAGAACCCAGAGGCCTCTTCGTTCAACGTATTTCTGGGCAGCTGCAGAACACTAAAACAATCTGGGCGGGTGGGGTTCACCTGAACTTCACAAACACCCGAATTACCCTATTTATTTAGTCATTTGTTCACCTCCATGACCTCCCTCCCCACGGTGCAGAACTGCTGTGACATCACCAAGTAGCCACCTGCAGGCTAAGCCCCAAGCTTCTCAGCTCCAACCACAGCCTTTGAGCCTCCTGCTGGCCTCCTGCCTAGGCGGTTTCACCCACCGCTGGCTTCTGCCTATGGCCACTTCCTACAGGACACTGCCAGGTGCTCCTACTGACCTCTTACACTCCCAGCACCCTGTCCTGGGGCCAGCTACAGGGATCTGCCAGGACCCTGTGAGAGCCAGGAATAGGCCCCCGCCATCTCCAGGTTCCCCGTGAAGTGACCGAAGGGGGCCCGAGGTGTCAGCTGAGGTTGTAAATGAGTGTCACCCTGAAGCCTTCACAATTGCCACATTACCCTCTCCCCCAGTCCTTTGGGCTCTGCCCTGGGAATCCCCGGTTCCTGTGGCAAATGAGGGGTAATAGTGGGCTGGCAGTAACGGTCACCACCAGCATGAACTGAGACTGAAGGACCCAGGACTTGGCCTTGAGGTTAGGAGGGGCCATCAGCCCTTTGAAAGTCCCAGTGGGGTATTTCCCAGAGCCCTGATAGAGGTAACCCTGACAAACCCCAGTGGGCGCTCCCAGCCCTCTAGCCCCTCAGAAAGGGGTGACACAGCTGTTTGTGGGTCTAAGCCCACAGAGCTGCCTGGGCATCTGGCAAGGGGCCTGGCATTAAGTACACTTCCATGGGGAAGTGCCGGAAGGCCAATTCACATTTCAGAGATTGGGGGGGTAGGACTGCAAGGTACTGGCTGCCCGTGGCCTCAGGAGATTCCTCAGGTGGGCTAATGCACAGATTAAGTTGAGGCAGGGAGAGGGGAGGTGGGATGTTCTAGAGAGATCTCCAGAAGGCAGAGACACCAGATGCAGCACTGGGGCAAGAAGGGAGAGCTGGCTCCATTTCACGCTTGGGAGGTTAGAAGGGCAAGACAGCTGGGTGCCTCCTTTTTCATCTGCTACATGGTAAGAAGAGCAGCTGACATTTACTGAGCACCGAGTACTGTCACACGCTAATACCGAATCTTCCAACAACCTGCGGAGTGGAGTCTGAAATTATATGCATTTTACACATGGGAAAAGAGTTTACGTAACTTGCCTCAAGCTGCTCAGCTGGTAAGAAGCAAGGCCAGGTCTGACCCTGACCCTAAGGCTCCACTACACGAGGCTACCTCTGCTGAGTGTTGGGACCCAACTCAGAGGTCATCCTACCTCAAACAACTCCCTAAACCCCTGGCTGGGTCTGGGGCCTAGATCTCCTCTCTAGCTTTTAGTTCAATCCAACAACCCCTTATAGTGAGCATAGAGAAGTGACACTCTTGAAAAGAAGTGACTTACTCAAGGTCATGGTGAGTCAGTAGAAGGGAAACCTGGTCCAGCCACTCCCTACCCACACAAGCTGGCTCCTGGGAGGTGTGGGCTAAGCCTGAGGTAGAGGTCTTGGGGGTGGGCAGGAGCAGCTGGCTCCCAGGGAGGGGTGGGGATTTGGGGACTACTTCCTTTCCCAAGCGAGGACAGGAAGCACAAGAGGGAGAGAGGCGTGGTCAGAGGTGGAGAGGGAAGCAGGAGAAAACCCTGGGTGTGGGGTGGGGGGCTGGAGAGAAGCAAAGAGGCCTGAGGAGTCAAGGAGGGGAAAAGCTAGAGAGCTGGACACTGCATAGGGTGGGGGTGAGTCAGCCTGAGGACTCCAACAGGCAGCCCAACCCCCAAGTCTCAGACATTACCTCATCTCCCAGGCCTGGGCCCACAGCCAGCCCTAGCCCCTCCCTCCTCCCTGGGGTCAGCGGAGAGGGAGGGGCTGGCCCAACTCAGAAAAGACCACCCCACCCGCCCACCCACCAGGGCCTAGGTCCAACTCCAGTGCTGGGCTCAGCCTGTGGCCCCACCCACAGCGAGGGCTGCTGACAAGGGAGCTCAGACCCAGAGTGCCCCCAACAGGCCACATCTTAAAGTCCATCCCTCAGGCTATTATGTTGCCCATCCCCTCCAATGAAGAAACTGAGTCTCAGAGTCCAGCGAAGGCCTACAGCTCCCAGCCACATTGGCTAGCACTTTCCCAGAGAGGGGAATATAGAATACGTTTTCAGAGCTAGCAAGCCTTGACAATTGTAGGGGTGGGTTTGTGTAGTAGGGGGA
Source organism: Zalophus californianus (assembly GCF_009762305.2). NCBI lineage: Eukaryota > Metazoa > Chordata > Mammalia > Carnivora > Otariidae > Zalophus > Zalophus californianus. Next base: position 88,916,012 of record NC_045599.1, on the reverse strand, counting down.
CTTAAGCTACCCAGCTGGCAGGGCAGTTCCCAGGGGAACCCCATGGAAAGGTCCCTGGAAAGAACAGTGACCACCCGCCTGCCCTGTCCACCAAGCCCAACTCCTGTAGACAGACTTGGCCTTGGGGCCCCTCTCAGGCTGGGCAGTGCCTGGACAACCTGGCCCCCTCCAGGCTGTGCTTGCTTTGGGCTTCCTGCCAACAGCTGCCTGCTCAGTGGGCGCCTGGGTGGGCCTCCCTGGACAGGCGGATGTGCAGGCAGGAAGTCCCCGCCCCCTCCTGACCCCCAGGCCACAGACACCAGTCCCAGGGCTGGCCTCATTCTCTCTGGGCGCCCTCTTTGTGTCCCACAACTGACCCTACAGTTGCAGCTATGTCCTCGTGGTCACCAGCTGAGGGGCCCACCAATGGCATTTAGGGGTTCAGGCCTCAACCAGCTTTTTTCAGCTCTGTGGACTCTAGTCCCCAGCTGGCCATCCCAGCATGAGGTTGCATTCTTGGGCTTATAAGGCAATCCCCCTGCCACAGGGAGGAGCCAGCCCCCAGCTCCGCCCCCACCAGAGCAGGCCTTCAGGAGCTGAAGTTAGAACCTTAGAGGCCCAACCCACACCCCTGCTTTGGGTCAGAGGCCACTGCATCCTGAATAGGACCAATGGATGAAGATGGAGAAATCTCACAGAGGCTGGAAAGTGCCCCCACTCCCCACCAAACTGCAGACCATCCCAGTGCCTGAATTCAAATCCCTGCTTTGCCAAGGAATCGCTGTAAAGGCCCCTCTACCTCTCCGAGCCCTGAGTTCCCTCATCTGGAAAAACAGGATGACAATTGCTATTCCCTGGGTGGCAATGAGGCTGAAGTGAGATCCTGCAGTCAAGAATGCCCTGGCTGGGGCTTGGCTCCAAGCACTGCTCCTTCAAGCAGCTTAGATACTTCCCAGAGACCTCAAGCTCCCCTCCTGCAGAATGGGCATTCCCCTGGGGCCTCAGAGGTGGCCCCAGGAGCTTTGTGGAATGGCATCAAAATACAGGGCAATGCTGGGGAACTGTGGGTGCTCCTCTCCCAGTACCCACCTAGTTGGGAGTCTTTGTGGCAGGTGCCCACCACATCTCTGGACCTAGATACCTCCTGCTCTATTGAACCTGGCTCACTCCTGCTCAGACTCCTCCCATCACCAACCGGAGACCTGAACACTCAAAGACTCCTGGGGGAGCCCCTCCCCCAAAGATGGCTCACCCTGGAGATGGAGAGGGGCACATTGAAGTCCTTGCCCCCCTGCAGCCGAAAGCCCCAAGGTGCTGGCCCCTCCAGCACCACCTTGAAGGACTCCATGGTGCCTGCTCCTGGGAGGAAAGAAACGGTGAGTGGACAGCATAGTGGGTGTGCAGGCAGGCCCAGCTCCGGACACCAGCCTTGGACTGGTGCCAGGCAGGCACGAGCAGCCGCTGAACACAGCCAGGGCACCGGTAGGCGGGCACCTTGTCAGCCGTGGCTGGGTTTCTGGCTGGCAGACCTCATTCTGGAAAGGCAGGGGCAACCCCCTCCCCCAGGGACTGGGATGATGAGGGGTTCCCCTCATTTAGTCTTGAGGTTCTTTTCATTCAGAGATGGGCTGCAGGGCTAATTTGACATGGCCGCCCCTCAAGCCAGCCTTAAGCCTCGGACAGACGGCGGGTGAGTCAGGGGCCGGCGCTCTTCTCCCCCGCCCCCAGGTCCCGACAGGCAGGCCGCGCTGAAGCCTGCTCGGGCTATATAAGGCGTGTAAGCTGACACTGCGGAGCCAGCGGAGGGAGCACACGGGGGCTCGGGACGCGAGGGGGAGGGGTGGAAAGGGAGGCGGCTGGAGCGGGTTCTAGCCATTCCCGGACGGGTCGAGGCTGATGAGGACTCCTTTGGGCGCTGGGGGAGACCGGGTGGGGCCGTGGCTCCTATGGAAATCGGTGAGGGCTTGGATCCCAAAGCGTGGCCAGGTAGGGGATTCATTCTGGAGCCCAGCTGGGGTGGTGCCTCCCGCACAGGCCTAGAACCATCCCGACGTGACTCAGTTTCCCCCGTCCCCCGCCCGGGCCCCATGCATTGGCCGAGTCCCAGGCGCAGGAAGCAGCGCAGGCGCCAATCGGTCCTGCCGCAGCCGGCTTCGCCGCAGGAAGGCGGGGGCGGGGGCGGAGGCAGGGGCCCAGACTCGCAGGAGGAAGCGCAGCGCTGGCCTCGACCCCGGTGCCCTCCGTGGTCCCCAGCAGGCTCTTGCCCTCAGCCTGGCCCAGCCCGAGACGCACCGCGCGGTCGCCAGTACCTGCTCGGCCCCGCCGAGGCGCTGCCCGGTAGCTGGCCCCAAAGAACCGCGCTGGGATCGGCCACCCGTGTTCTGACCCCGCCCCCGCGGCCGCCGTCTGCTTTGAGCCCGCGGGAGGGGGCGGAGCCATAGGCCACGCCCCGTCAAAGTCACGCCCACGAGCGGCCTCTCTACGACTGGGAAGCCCCACCCAATCCTTCCGCCCCGCCCAATCACGAAGTCCCGTTTTGCTTGGAGCTGGAAGGCCTGGCCTGCCCGGGACCCCTTGGTGGGGCGGAGCCTGGGCGGGGTCTGGGTAGGGCCTGGGCTGCCCGTCGCGTGGTCTAGGAGTCAGCTAGCAGCTCGCCCTGCCCCTTGCGCCTCCCTCTGGCCGAGCCGAAAGAAAGCGGCCTTCGAAACCAAACAGACCTGGACATCCTGAATCTCAGTTTCCTCCTCGGAAAAATGGGTCAGTAATACTCGCCTTGCAGGTCCATCGTAAGGATAGGCATTGTTTGGCTTAAGGTGCAAGACTTCGGCGTCTCCAGACTTTCTAAATCGGAGGGACTTGCGGGTGTGGAACACCTCGAGGTGGGGTCAGTTGAGGTGGGGTCAGGGGATCTTGAAGCTAGGTTTGTAGAACCCTCTACAAAAGGCAGAAAAAAATGGCAGGGGCGGACAGAGTTGGAGGGGGCCCCTGGCCTGGCTCTGAGCCTGAGCCCAGGCAGTCAACAGCCCTCTGCCCTGTAACGACTCCACACTGTTGAAATGGTCTGTTGCCTGGTACCCCACTCCAGAGAAGGCAGCGCAGGCAGTGGGGATGTAACAGGGTGACTCTAGCAGGGGTGTCAGAGTCCCCACTTTGTCCCTAGAGGTCCTCCCGGGCAGCTAGCACAGATGGCAGGGGAAATTGAGCAGAAGCGGCAGTGTTCGGCTGAGGGAATAGGCATCTACCCCTCAGCTCTTTCTAGGGCATGGCTGAGGCTGTTCTCCACCCCCACCCCCCCACCCCCGCCCTCATCACATTTCCCTCTTGTGCATCATTTCCCTGACTACACAGACTGCTGTAAGAGTTACCTTTAAAGAAATCTTCTCTTGATCCCACCTCCCCTTCAACTATTGCTCTTCTATTCTTTTTAAAATAGATTTTGCTTATTTGAGAGAGAGAGAGAGCATGAGCAGGGGGGAGGGGGAGAGGAAGAAGCAGACTCCCCGGACGCAGGACTTGATCCCAGGACTCCGGGATCATGACCCGAGCCAAAAGGCAGATGCTCAACCGACTGAGCCACCAGGCGTCCCCTATTCTATTCCTTTTGAGAGTAAAATTTCTCAAATGAGTTGTCTGTAACCCGGTTTGCACTTGCTTTCCTCCTGCTCTTTCTTGAACTCACTCCAGTCAGGCCGTTGTTTCCACGAGTCCTCTGAATTATTTCCCTCTTCTCAGGGTCTCCAATGACCTCCAAGTTATCAAGTCAATGGTGATTGGTCAGCTTTCCTTTTGCCCTGCCTGGGAGTAGCACTGGTCCAGGCACCTTCTCCCTTGCCCCTGGCTTCCTACCTCCTCCTGCCACTGGCTAATCCTTCTCTACCTCCTTTGGCGGCTCCGCACCTGCCTCCCAACATGGCCATGAAATGTTCCCGACTACATTCATTCGCCGGGACCCCATCTTGTCCTGTGACTATCAATAACACCTATATGCCAAGGACTCCCAGGTTATATGTCCAGTCCTGACCTTCCCCCCACCCCAAATTCCAGCCTCTAATATCCAATGTCCTATTCAGGCTCTGTTTGGAGGTCTACTAGATATCTCAGCTCATCACATCCCAGTTTAAACTTGTGATTTTCCACCTCCCTAACTTCTTCCTCACCTTAGTAAATGGCATCACCATTCATCCACCTGGCCCAGTAAAAACTATGACGTTATCCTTCCTTTCTCTGTTATACCTTAAATTCTGCAAATTCCACCTTCAGAATAAGAATATGTTCCATATCTGGTCACCAGCCAGCCATTCCTCTTGTGTCTGGATGCCTTAACAGTCTCCTAACAGATCTCCCTGCTTCCACCCTTACCTAATCTAAAGTCTCCATGCAGAAGCTGTGATATTTTTTAAGCAGAAATCACACCACATCACCCTCAGCTTCTGGCATTCCAGTGGGCTCATGTTACACTTGAAATAAAACTAAGGTCCTTAAGATGTACGTGACATTAATAAGCTGAGTCTACCTCCCACTGCTCCCTTCCTTGCTCACTCTACCCCAGCCACTCCAGCCTTCTCACTGTTCCTGCAACACATCAAGCATATTCCTGCCTCAGGGACTTTGCACTTGTAGCTCCTTCTGCTTGGAACAGGTTCCCCTGCTACCTAAACAACAGGCTCTCTCACTTTGTTCAGATCTCTGCTCCGCTGTTGCCTCCTCCAAGGGGCCTTCCCTGATCACCGTATCTAAAACAATAGCTCCTTGACATGTCACTTGCATTGGGCACTTAGTCCCTTACCCTGCTTTACTTTTCCCCATAGCACTTACCACCATCTGACATTATATTGGGTGCTTGTTTCTTCATTGCTCTTTGTCCTCATTAGAATGTCAGTCCCATTAGAGCAGGGATTTGTCTGTCTCGTGCACCATTTCCCCAGTGTCTGTACACAGGGGATGTGAATGAAGAGACGAAGGAAGGATTGAGAAGGTGAAACAGCATGTGAGTAAAAGAACAAGTGGCAGCCTGGGGGTCCTGGCAGTCCTCTAGCAGAGGACACCAGGGTCCCATTCCTTGGCTTGTGCAAGGCTCAGGCCTGGATGAAGCCACCAATGTTCCCTGCAAAGGCAGCACAAGGGGAGGAACAGGCCCCAGGTTAGGACGCAGTGCCCCCTAGTGTTCAGGACAGTGCAGCTCCAGGGCGAGGCCTGAGAATCCTGGAGATTTGTAAAGACTTTCTCTTTTATAGACTGGTTGGAATCTCACAAAAACTGACATAAAGCAAAGAGTCTTAGGTTTGTACTAAAAAAAAGTATGCCAGAACAGAGACCCAGAGTTCTAGGTTCCAGTTCTGGCCATGACCCTAATTCTCTAGGTAACCTTCAGTGTCCTGGGATTTGCTGAGCTGTCAAGGGCTGGTTTGCCACTGTGGGGTGGAGGGGTCCTTGCTGCAGCTAACCGGACTGGGTAGCCTCTTGGCCTCAGCTTGCTTTATGGCCGGCAGCCTGATCGATCATGGGAAGATTTTCCCTGTCATAGGGAAGACATCACTCCCCTCCCATAAGTGGGGCTGAAACCTACCTCCCCCTGCCTCTAACATCCTTCCAGGCTTTTCTCTCTGTGGCCAGCACTGCACAGAAACCCCCTGCCCACAACCTCCTTTCACACATTGCATTTGGAGATGTCTTTCAGACATCCAGGAGTCTGGTGTACAGTTGGATTCTTAAATCTGGGGTTCAGGGGGACAGCTCTGTGCTGAGATGTACCTTTGGGAGTCATGAACATTTAGATGGTCTATGAGATCTGGAAACAGAATTGGCTCACTTATGGCAGTGGTTTTCCACCTTGGACTCACACAGAAATCATCCAGGAAATTGAAAAACTGGACACTGGTACCCAGGTCGCACCTAGACTGAGGAAATCTCAGCCCCTGGGTGCAGGGCAAGGCGTAGGCATTTTTAAAAGGGCTCCAGGTGATTCCGTGTGCAGCCAGGGTTGAGCTACACTGTGTCTGAGGCCGGAGCCCCAGGCAGAACTCTGGCAGATGAGGTGCCAGCCGAGGGTGGGAAGGAGAGATCTGTGAGGAGGGAGGAGAACCAAGTGAAAATGGTGTTTTAAGGAGAGATGTTAGATCCTGCTGAGAAGTTGGGGAGACCAGGTTGCTTTTGTTTTGGGGAACAAGAGGTTGGTGACCCTAATAAGAGTGATGTAATGGATCAGTGGGGCCCACGGGGAGACTTGAGTTGGCGAAAGGGAGAATAGGAGAAAGTGGAAATGAAAGTAATCAACAACGCTTTTGAGGAGTTTCACTGTGAAGGGGAAAAGGGAACGGGGAGGTGGCTGAACCCGAATGCGAGGTCAAAGTTTTCTTTAAAGATGTGAAATTATGGAGCGTGTTTGCATGTGGCTGGAAAAGATGATGGTGATGGTGGAATTCATGGGCTGAGGAGAGAGGACGGCTCAGTTTGCGAAGCTGGGAGGAGAGGGGGGCTGGGGTCAGAGCGCACAGGTTGGGGAACAGACATTTCTGTCATCGTAGGACAGGACGGAGATGGTGCGGCTGCTGGTGCACTTGCCAGTGAAGTGCTGGGTGGTCGAGGGGCTTCGCTGCTGTCAGCTGCCATCTGTCCAGGATATCTTTGAGATGAGAAGGAGTGGGGTTGGAGAGGAGAAGGTGAGAAGGTCTTGGGATGGAGGAGCTCTCCGGAGAGCCTGTCTATCTGAGCTTCGAGATCACGTCATGAGAGAATGTGGTCAGCCTGGTTGTGTGAATTTCTCTGGCCATGGGCAGTTGCCCCCCCGTCCCCCACCAACCTCCCAGCACTTCACTGGCAAGTGCACCAGCAGCCGCACCATCTCCGTCCTGCCCTACGATGACAGAAGTGTCTGCTCCCCAACCCGTGCGCTCTGTGTCCAGCCCCCCTCCCCTCCCAGCTTGGCAAACTGAGCCATCCTCTCTCCTCAGCCCAGGCATGGAGGGTAATTGGGTTCACCTGAGGCTGGGCACTTTGCCAGACAAATAAGATGGAAGAAGAGAGGAGCACAAGGGGTTTGCTCCATTGGCGGAGCAAAGAATCGAAGTTGGACAAGGATGGCGTTGCGGAGAGCAACTGCACAGATGGCGAGGAAAGGGTCCTGTAGGCCAGTGTGGTTGGAGAGGGGCTTTATGGGCCATGCCATTGGAAGTGGGCTGGAAGGAGAAAAGGAGGTGGCCAGAGGTGGATGCTTGGAAATAAGATTGTGTAGAGGGAGCATCACTGTCATGAAGAGGTGCAGGATGTGCCAATGGCATGGGCAGTGGAGGCAGAGTTGAGGTCAAGGGGCTGGGGGCAAGATTCTTGGGGGCATGATGCTTTTGTGCAGGGAGGCCTCAGGCATGGTGACAGGAGTAGCATGAGGGCACCAAAGTCTTCAAGACACTTGTTTATCTCCCTCCGGAACATGAGATCCTTGAGAACGGAACCTCACTGAATTATGGGGTACCTGGGTGGCTCAGTTAAGCCTCCGACTCTTGATTACGGCTCAGGTCATGATCTGAGGGTTGTGAGATCAAGCCCTATGTTGGGGCTCCGTGCTGAGCATGGAGCCTGCTTAGGGTTCTCTCTTTCCCTCACCCCCACCCCCAGTCTCTCTCCAAAAAAAAAAAAAAAAAAAAAACGGAAAACAAAAACAAAAGGACCTCACTGTCTTGAACATGGCGGTGTCCCCAGTGCCTGGCACAGAGTAGGCAGGCAGTAAAACTCTAAGGCATGAATGCATGCCTGGTAGGTAATTTGACCTTTGTCCTTGACGGTTGAGGAGACTGAGGCCCAAGGTTCCCCAGAAGTGTCTGCACATTTTGGAGTCTTATTGGGGAGCAGGTGTTTTGGTTGTGCAAATCTTTGAAGTCCCTTCCACCTGCCCTTCCCCCACTCCCCACCTATTACCTCCTCCCCAGATCAGGCTACTTGGTCTCCAGTTGGGCTCCCTCAAATTTGTTTTCCACATGGCTCCTTCTATAATCTGACTGTGTCTCTCTGCTGAGGATGAGACCAGGCTCACTGCAGGATGGTCAGGCCTCTCACACTTGGCCACCAACTCCCTGTCAGCTCCATGCTTTTCCCTTTATCTCTGGGCCAGTGCCAGACACACCCTCAGCCTGGAAAGACCGGGGGCTTGCTGTCCACCTGGTAAGGCTCCGCCTGTCCTTCACACTTAACTCAGAGGGCACCTCACGCATGGGCAAGCCCGATTTCTCCTCCTGCCTTACTGTCCCCGTTATTTTTGTTGCACAGGACTGACTACATGGGCCCTAATTATCTGCATCCCACCCATCTGCTCAAGTGGACTGGAGCCCATGAGTCGTAGAGGTCAAGTGCAGGCTAGGTGTGTCCCCGGCACCCAGCACAGGGCACTGGTGTTTGCTTCTGGGCACGTGAGTGAGGGTCTGTGTGTCTGTGTGGCCCGGTGAGCACCACTGCCAGCTGTACACTATGCGCTACAAGGTGGGACCAGGAGCAGAGCTGGGAGGTTTTATTATCAGCAAACCTGTACACTGTACACGGCGGTGGGGGGGAGTGGCGGGGCACAGGAGGGGTCCTCCCCAGCCTGCCTTACCCCTGCAGGCCAGAGTGGATGCAGGGCTGTGTCACAGATGTCCATTGTTGGCCCTGGCCCAGGAACAGCAGAGCACCTGTCTTTCCTCCTGCCACAGAGCCTCGCGGGGCTTTCAGGGCCGGTCACAGGGGGCTGGGCCCTTCTTCCGCTCACGGCTCAGCAGCGTCACCAGCTTGGCCTTGAAGCCCGTGTGAGCACTGGGGCGGCCAGAGCTCCCAGCTTCATCACTGTCGCCCAGCTCCAGTTCCAGCAGCCGCCGGTACTGGGCCTCAAGGCTGTTGTCATGGGCAGGGCCCAGCCAGCCCAGGTCCTCGCTGTTGTGGTAGATGGGGCTGGCCAGGGGGCTGCGGCGGCTGGGACCCTCCTGCTCAGGGTCCCTATCCCTGGGCAGCACAGGGCCTGCCTCCAGCAGGCATAGGTTCTCATAGAGGTGCTCGGCATTGCCTGGGGGCCCACTGGCCCGCTTGCACACGGATGCGTAGAGCTCAGACACCGGCTCATCGTGGGGCACCGGGCTCAGCAGTGGGGGCAGACTCTGGGGGCCGGGCTCAGCCAGGCGTGCCCTCCAGGAGCTGGGGGGCTCCAGCCCTGGGGGCACCTCCCGCAGCTCTCCTGGCGGGTCTAGTGAGGGCAGGGAGGTCGCCCGAGGCAGGGGACAGGGCCGGGGCCCAGCCAGCTCTGGCAGCCGTTCCCGCTGGCGGGCAATGGCAGCGGCCACGGCCCTGCACAGGTCGAGGGCTCGGGGGCTGCTGAAGGCAAAGAGACCCTCGCCTGAGTCACAGCGGCGTCCAGCTTCGAAGGAGAACACGTCCTGGACATGGGGTTGGGGGGTGGTATGGGTGGGTTCGTGGCGGAGGGACCTGGGCACCAGTCCACCTGCCACCCTTCCCAGCAGGGCACTCCCTGCACCTCACCTTGTCAGAGCCGAACTTGCGCAGGAAGCAGTAGGGCCAGCTGTAGAGGGCCTGGGGGCTGGAGGGTTCCCGCAGCTGGATGGTATCTTGGTTTAGCACCAGGAGGTAGGGCCCCTTCAGCTGGCAGCGGGTGGCAGCCTCGGTCCTCTGCACCACCACTGGAAACTCGCTTACTGCAGGCAGGAGGGTGGCAAGGGCATCAGGGATAGCTCGCCTGGGTTCCCCAAAGGTCCCGGCCCTGGGTGGAGGACGGCTGAGGCTGCCCTTGCCCCTCCCTGACTCACCTTCTTGCCAGGAGGAGTAGATGGAATTCTCCTCCATGGGGACCAGGCCCCTCTTGGAAGCTTCCACCTCCCCTGGTCCTGAGGAATACTCCGCTATGCCCTGGAGAATGAAAAACAGAAGTTAGAGCCCTCCCCCCACTCCTCTTTCTACATCTTCTCCCTGGGGCCAGTAACCCAGGACTCCAGGCCAGGCAGGAACATCCAGGGACTGGGATGCCACTTCCAGTTCTGTCCCCGACACACTGCACGACCGTGAGGACCTATTTCCGCACCTGCAGCCCCCAGGTGCCCCCTTGAGGGTGCTGAGAGTTGTAAAGTAGCGGCACACAAGAGGAGGTCCCCATTGCACTTGTACTTGGCCAGGGATTGGGCCTGCCTGTGTGTGTCCCTAACAGCTTGGAGTGATAAAGGGGCAGGAGCTTCAGGGGTGGGACACGCGAGTGAATTGGCTTCTCCATCCTTCTCTAGGCCTCTTTCACCATTTGCCCTCACATCCTCTGAGCTCTTTCAGCACTTCCAGCACAACTACCTTGGCCCACGGTGGCATGGCCAGGGTCACATGCGACAGCTTCCTCACTGGTCTCCTTGTTCCTGTTCATTTCCTTTTTTTTTTTTTTTTAACTTAAAATATCGTGGTAGGGATGCCTGTGTGGCTCAGTCAGTTAAACGTCTGCCATCAGCTCAGGTCATGATCCCAGGGTCCTGGGATCGAGCCCTGCCTTGGGCTCCCTGCTCAATGGGGAGCCTGCTTCTCCCTCTCCCTCTGCCCCTCTCTGCTCATGCTCTCTCCCTCTCTCTTTGTCAAATAAATAAATAAAATCTTTAAAAAAATAAAATATTGTGGTAAAATACACAACATAAAATTTACCATTTCACCATTTTAAAGTGTATAATTCAGTGGTTTTAGTATAGTCATAACGTTGTGTAATGGTCACCTTTATCTAGTTCCAGAATTTTTCATCATTCTACCTGGAAACCCATTAGCAGTCACTACCCACTCCCCGCCCCCTCAGCCCCCAGCAACCACTAAGCTGCTTTCTGTCCCATAGATTTGCCTATTCTGGGTGTTTCACATAAATAGACTGATACTAATGTGTGGTCTTTTGTGTCTGGCTCCTTTTACTTAGCATGATGTTTTCCAGGTTCATTTATGGTGTTAGCATGCATCATTACCTCATTTTTTAAAAAGATTTTATTTATTTATTTGAGAGAGAGAATGAGAAATAGCACGAGAGGGAAGAAGGTCAGAGGGAGAAGCAGACTCCCTGCTGAGCAGGGAGCCTGATGCAGGACTCGATCCTGGAAGTCCAGGATCACGACCTGAGCCGAAGGCAGTCGCTAAACCATCTGAGCCACCCAGGCGCCCACCTCATTTTTTTTTTCATGGTCAGATAATATTCTGTTGTATGCATAGACTCCATTGGGTGTAACCATCAGTTAACAGACGTTGGGGTTGTCTGCACCTTTGAGCTATCGCGAATATTGCTGCCCTGAGCATTCTCATACAAGTTCTGTTTGAACACCTATTTCAATTCTCTTGGGTATACACCTACTAGTGCAATTGCTGGGTCATATGGCAACTCTATGTTTAAGTTTTTGAGGAACTGCTAGGCTCATTTCCTTTTGGTCCTTCATAGACCCTGTGAAGCTTTAAAGCTCTCAGTCCCTGGCTCCCCAGAGAATCCCCCTCTCAAAGGCATCTCCTCTCACTCAGAATAAAGCCCCGAACTCTGCATGTGGCCCAGAGTAGTTTCAGCTGGCTCCCACCAAACTCTCCACCTTTGCCTCCTCCTGGGCTCCTTCCCACTCCTTACTCTCCAGCCACGATGGCCTTTCTGCCCCTTTAACACATCAAACTTTCCCCTGCCACGGGGCCTTTGCCCATGCTGCCCCCTCTGTTCAGGACACTCCTCAGACCTCAGTGTCTGGGTCACTCTTGCTTCAGATCTTTGCCTGGTGGGCTATTTGTCCTTGAGGACTTGGCTCACTGTCCCTTCCTGAGAGACCTTCCCATCTAATACCCCGCCATTCATGCCTGGTCCCACCAGCCTTTCATTTTCCCCACAGCATGAATGGCCATCTGAGATTCGTTCTGTGGACTTCAGGGCTATTCCCCCGAAGGTTGCAGGTGCTTGGCAGGTACTTGCTGAGTGACAGGATGGGAGTGAGCATGGAGATGAACAAGGTCAGGGGCCAGGTGGCCCACCTCTGGCCCCTTATGCTCACCTGGAAGGCCAGCTGGCAGATGGGGCCCATCCATTCCTGGCGATGCTGTGCGGCCAGCAGGTGGCTTCGCTCTGTGGTGGTGAGCAGGAAGGCACCAGTGTCCTTGGGGCAGCTCTCGCCGTCAGCCGGCAGCACAGACACACAGTCAGCCAGGCGGATGATCCGCCGTTCCCCGCGCCGGCTGGGTCCTGCAGACCTGTCACCTGCTGGCCCCAGGCCACCATCCCGGACCTCCCAGCTCTCCAGCCGTGCCACACCTGATGGGCTTCCTGCATACAGCAGACCCCATACCTTCCGCCAGGACTTCTGTGGGAGATGAGGATGGAGGAAAAGACCCTTGGGTGGTGGTTCTCCCTGTAGCTCAGCACACGCTGCTCAGCAAGTGCTCCTGGCCACCCTGGCTGGCCTCTGCTTCCCCCAGATCCTCAGAGCCCCAGAGAAAGGGGCCCTGCCAGAGCCAGCCCAGCAGGGGGAAGAGTCTGTGCTGGCGGCCGGTCAACTGTGGGTTCAAATCCATCCCACCAATTGCCTAACTGTGACCCCCATGAGCACTAGTGTCCTCACATCTCAAAAGCCATGAGAATGCAAGGTTGGGGCTTCTACTGGATCATGTCTCTGACGTGGTTGAAGCAGACCCCTGATGCTACCATTGTGTTGGTGCCCCCTATGCCCTCTCCCCAAAGAAAAGGTCACTTGGGCCATGGGACAAGGGCTAAGGCAGGAGGGAGGCCTCGATCTCATGATGGCAAGGAAGGAAACATGCAAATAGCGTAAAGCAAAGGAAACAGATTGTTTATCTGCCTGGGCAGCAGCTGCAGCTGAGCTGTGAGGGTGAAGGGCCTGCTGCCTGGGGAGAGAGGCAAACCCCCCAACTGTGTCCTGTAACAGGGCTGGGAGGAGCTGAGCCCTCGTCTGCAGGCTGGCGCTCCTCCGTCTCAGCCCCTGCCTTCTCCACAGGAGCCTTGGTGCCTCTACGACACAGGGCGGAAGGCTGTTGGGTTAGCCAGCCTCTCAGCTCTGCCCTGCCCCAAGGTTTGGATTCTTAGATCCTCCCCGCGCTTGGCTTCCCCATCCGCAAACAGGACAGGCTCTCCAAAAGGCCCACTCAAGCTGAGAATGGGGCTCTGCTCTACTCCCCAACACCTTGGTTGGGTTCCCCACCCTGACTCCTTCCCCATTCTCCCAGGTCCCGGTGGGCTGAGGCTGGGGCCGCCGCCTACCGTCCTGGGCAAGCTGCCTGGCAGCCAGGGTCCCCACCTTGCCGAACTTGATGTGTTGCTGATAGAGGATGCCGTCCTTGATGGGAGTCTCCCGAGGCTCCATGGCCGCTGCCAGGCCCCGGGACTGCCACTCCGAGGGCCTGATGAGACTGATGACAGGCTGGAGGGGAACTCCACACACTTCCCCTTCTGGCCACTTCCCCCTCCCTCTGTCCAGAGAGGCAGCTGCGGGGCTGGGGGGAGGGGCGCCTGTCTTCAGTAAAGGAGTTAGGATAGGGGGTGGGGACATCACATATTTCTTCCTCAGGGTCCAGCTGGCCCAAGGTGCCCATGTGTGCCTGGCAGGGGCCTCAGACCCCCGGAGGGCGGCTGACCTCTGCCTGCACCTGGGTCAGCTGGCTGTGAGTCATAAGCTCCGACCTCTCCTCTGAGCAGGGCAGTCGCACACCCCGGCACCTGAAGTTCCCGCGGCCCTGCCCTGCCCCAGGACCTCTTCTAGCCAGATGGGCCCGCTCCTCGCTTTCCTCACTCTTGAGCCCTGGTTGGCACCCTCTCAGTGCCACTCTGCTGGTCTTTATCTTGGAAATATTTCTAATATTCACCTGCTCCCCTCTGTCTTCACAGTCCCTGTCCATTACCAGCCTCTTATCTCCTCTTTGAACCACTGCCCGACAGGGCCCACTGTGGTCCTTTACACCAACCCCAAACCAACTCCTCTGACTGCCCCCTGCCCGGGGCTGTAGCCTGGGCTCCTCAGCCCTACACTCAAGGTGCCCCGTCCTGGCCTCCACCTCCCCTCGGCCCAGTGCCTCCCAGGAACCCCTTACTGCTGTGCCACTTGACAGCTGGGCTGTATCTTCCCCCGAGGAGGCCCCCCCTTGACCACCCCACACCGAGCACAAGGGCCCCACCAGTGAGCCCGTCCTCACGGCATGGCCCAGTCATGTGAGTGTGGGTGGCATGCCCCCAGTGGGTCCCTGGAGAGATCACATGCTTTTTTTAAATTTTGCTTCTTGCTAGGCACCCTTTTTTTTTTTTTTTGGCTTCACCTTGCTAGAGGCTGCTATTGGGGCTCTGTGTGTTTGAATTCTGGGGACAGCCTCCTGTCACTCATTCAATGCCACCTTTAGGCAGGCATGTGTAACCAGGCTGAGCAATACTCTAGGGTCGCATATGGGGTGTGGGCAGGAAGTCTTTTCCAAGGGCCTCTCCACCCGGCTTTGTATCCCTTGCAGCCTGGGCAGCCCGAAGCTCCTACAGCCGGACAGTCTGTTCTTTGCATTCTCATTGCCATTTCAATGATGAGGAAATCAAGGCTCAGAAATATTAAGTAACTTGCCCAAGGCCAAACACCAAGTGACAAACATGACTTGAGCAACTGCTGTCCTGCTGGGATAAGCATGTGGTCTTGCACATGAAGTGCCGGGCCCCGAGGAATTGCTGCCCATACTCCTCCTCTGCCCGTTCCTTGCCAGACGTGGAGATCCTGCGCCATGTGCCACCCCGTTATTCCCATCTCCCGTCTCTCCCACTTACCTATGAACCTCCCAGCAGGCGTCTGCCTGAATTGCCTGGATCCTGAGCCCAACAGACAGCCAGGCACAGAGTGAGGTCAGTGAGTGCTAGTGGCCTGAGTGGTGGTCCTGTGGCGTTTGCTGCCCCCTCAGCGAGATGGACAGAGGGTTTTCCACTTGAAGTCTGTGTGGGCAGGCAAGTAGGCAGGGGGCCTGAGGCAGGAAGTCACCTCCCAAGGGGCCCCGGGAGCTTCATACAACTGACAGGAAGAGGGAGGCTGGGGCAAGGTTGGAGATTATAAGAGCCAACCAGAGACCAGAAAACCCAGCCATTTCCCCAGGGCCCACCAATGCGGTCTCTCCCTGAGCCACAAATCCAGCTAGCCCAGAGGAGGTACCCAGAGCTCCCAGCAGGGGGCCCCAGCTACGTGGCTCTCTCCACAACCAAACCCAGCCGGCCGTGTTGGCAGTAGCGGTGGGAGATGCCAGTTTCCCTGCCTGAGAGGGGCTACGGAGGTCAGAGGGTGAGGCCTGTCCAGGAAGCAGGGGTCAGGGAAGGTGAAACACAGAGGCAGGGCTAGGCTGAGACCAGAGAGGCTTGTGCTTTAATGACAGCTGGGGCAAAAGGGAACAAAAATAGTAATTCTGGGGGACACAGGGAGCAGGCAGCCAGGCCCAGCCTGGCCCAGCCCAGGCCAGCTGGGCCGAAGATGCTGGCTTTTTGTCCAGGGGGCTGGTGTGTGTAGGAGGTGGCTGGAGACAGATCTCTTGGAGACAAGGGATGACAGGTGGCTCAGAAGTCCATGGAACTGTGGGCCAGGTAGTCCTTGCGGCCGATGTTGCTGACCTGCTTGGTCTGCATAGCCTCGAGTTTGGGGCAGTCAGTGATTCGATGGCCCAGGCCCCCACAGAAGGCACAGCCACGCTCTCCTGGGGGCATGAGGGTGAGAGTCAGCAAGACTGCAGGACCAGGCTCCACACCCCAGACCCTGGCTTCCCATTAGAGCCCTCCCTCAAGTCCTCTGATGTGCGGCACATACTTAGTTTTGTGGTGCTCTCGTCATGTTCCCCTGCTCCCCCCACCCCCCCACTGCCCCGGGGTCTCCTGGCCAGCAAGTCACCTCCAATGTCCAGCATGGACTCATCCCCACAGTGCAGCACTTGCAGCACAGGGGGCACCTTCTGCTTAGCCTCCAGCAGCAGGGCTTTCAGGTCCATCAGCACTGACTCGTCTGTGGAAGTAGGAGGGAACCATGAGGCCCAACCCTAGGCCCTGCAGCCAGGACCTAGGTAGCCACAGGCAGAGGACCCAGGGGAGAGCTGGGGTGGCCCTGGTGGCAGCCTTACCACAGGCCTTGTTGATGAAAGTGGTGGCAATGCCTGTGTTCCCTGAGCGCCCGGTACGGCCGATACGGTGCACTGCAGAGAGGGAACAGAACCTCTGGCCTACTGCCCAGGGGCTGGGGCCCAGCCCGCACCCCTGACACCTTGCCCCCCACCCAAGCTCCCCACCGTAGTTCTCGATCTCCTCAGGCATGTCATAATTTATGACATGCTGGATGGCAGGGAAGTCCAGGCCCTTGGAGGCTACGTCTGTGGCCACCAGGACATCCTTCTTGCCCTCCCGGAATGCCTCAATGGCCTTGGTCCGTTCCTCCTGGTCTGGGGAGGGTTAGGCAGGAGCTGTTAGAGTGACAGGAATCTGGGGAGTAGTGGCAGGCCTACTAGGCAGGGAGAGGGATTAGGTGAGGGCAGCAATGGCAGCAGAATCCATGCCCACGTGTGCACTACCCCCTGACCTTTGCCCCCATGGATGGCCACCGCCTCGACCCCCTTGAGCAGCAGGTACTCGTGGATGGCATCCACATCTGCCTTCTTCTCCGCAAAGATGAGCACCTGTCCAGGAAAGCCAACTTCAGTCATGGGGGCTGACCCCAACCAGGCGTGCCCGACCTTCTCCAGCATGCTGCCCCCACTCACCCCCTCCCCTTCATTCCAGGGGTCCTCAGCCAGCCTGGTGGGCTGCACTTACGGGTGGGGGTGTTTTCTGTAGGCACTCAAGCAGGTATACCATCTTGGCCTCCTCCTTGACATATTCCACCTCCTGCCATCACAGGAGCCAGGTCAGGTGGGCCTGCAAATGGGCTCACCAGCCCTGGCCCTGCCACAGAGCCTGGGCCCCCAATCTTGGCTGGGAGGAAACCAGAAGCCTCTTGCTATAAAGCACTGGCTGCCCTAAGAATGTTTCCTGCTAAGGGCTGGGGATGTGACTGAAACCCCAGTGCCCACAAGGTGGCCCCTCAACCCTACTCCGAGAGCTTCAGCGCGGCCTGGCCAGATCCAACCCTCACAAGTGAGGCCCCGCTCAGCAGGAGCGCCTGCGCACCTGGATGACATCCAGGCTGGCGGCCCCAGCGCGCCCCACGTTGATCGTGACTGGCTTTACCAGGGCACTCTTGGCAAAGTTCTGAATCTTCTTAGGCATGGTGGCACTGAAGAGTAGGGTCTGCCGCTGGCCCTGAGGAAAAGTAAGGCTACGACTGAGGGCATGTGAGGCCTGGGAAGGCCAAGTAGCTGGGATGTAGCCCCCTGAAGCAGGGGCAGTGGGTGGGCAGTGCCAGGCCTCAGGGCCTGCCACAGTTGAATGGGGTGTGCTGGGGAGGGTGGCAGGAATGCCCTAGCCAGGCAGGGACGGGCACCTTGAAGTAGGAGAAGATGGTGCGGATGTCGCCCTCGAAACCCATGTCAATCATGCGGTCAGCCTCGTCCAGAGCCAGGTAGCGGCAGATGTCTAGGCTGACCATCTTCTTCTGCAGCAAATCCATGAGACGCCCAGGGGTGGCCACCATCATGTGCACACCACTGGGGAGCAAGAAGACCCTGAGCTCAGGGCTACCCGCCCATCCCTGCACCTAAGGGCTGGCATTCTGCTCATTCTGTCCTCTTTCCTGTCCCTCCTCACCTGTCCCTTCATCACGTCCACCACCCTGCCCTACTTGTAAAACATGTCTCTTCCAGAAGGGGCTGCAACCTTCTTGACTACTGCTCTGCTCCAGAGCTCCTCCCCAGCCATGAATCAACCCTGCATACCCTTCCCTCTCTAGAAGGAGGGTGGTCCTGAATCTCCACACAGGTCTCAGTATGTGCTCCTGCAGCCCCCTTTGTAGGCGTTGATGGGCTCACTTCCCTGGAATGCTAAATTAATCTTTTCTGTATCCGAATCTTCCCTGAGACCGGGAATGCCTTGGAAAGAAGGGCCTAAGTGTGGCCTGTCCGTGACTCCAGAGCCTGGTCCCGGGCAATTAGCATTGTCTGCTGGCGACTGCACTGTGTGGAAAGGCCATGGATCTGGCCCTGCCCTAGTGTCTCAGCCTCCATGCTGGACCACACTAAATGACCCTGACCTTCCTGGACATCCTGGGTCCCCCACCTCTGTCTCTTCTGCCCAGAATGCCCTGACCCCTGACCTCCCAGATGCCCCCATTCCATCTGTTGTGCTCCCACAGTACCTGACCACATCCCTCTGTCCCACCCCAACTGATCTCCCCATTAGACAAGGAACTCCTCGAGGACAAGGAAGCTTCTGGAAGGGTCTGCAAGGGTAACTAAAGCAAAAGGCCCTTTAGCTTGTCGAGCGGCTCTGGGGAGGCCCACAGGGTGGGGGTGCTTATGCTCACTGTCGGATGGTTTCCATCTGCTCTTTAACAGACATGCCCCCGATGCAGAGAGCGCAGCGCAGGAGTGGGGAGCTGTCCTCCTGCAGTAGGCGGCAGTAATATTCCAGGATGCCATGGGTCTGCCGGGCGAGCTCCCGCTGTAAGAATAGGGCAGAGGTTGGTACCAGAAGGCAGTCCTGTCTCCGCTCTGTCTCCAGCCTAGTCTGTCTTACCGAGGGGCAGATGATGAGTCCATAGGGCCCTTCACGCTTGGAGAAAGGTAATCTCTTTTCTTGTTCCAGGCAGAACATGATGACAGGCAACGTGAACACCAGTGTCTTGCCTGAACCCGTGAAGGCGATACCTATCATGTCACGGCCAGAGAGACTGTGGGGAGAGGAGAGGCCTGAAGATCAGGTTCAGTAGAATGTAGGGAATGTGTCTCCAGATGGACACCTAGTGACTGCTCCTCCCCATCACCGCCCTCTTCAGGGCCCCCAGGTCCACACTCACATGGTGGGGATGCCCTGGATCTGAATGGGTGTTGGGTGGTGGATGCCTTTCTTCTTCAGGCCTCTCAGGATGGCTACGGAACACAACCTTAGTATCACCCTTGTGTCTCACAGATACTTTATCAGGCCTCCCAAAGCTGTAAAATCGGCACTACTCCCGCTCCCTTCAACTTACAAATGAGGCCCAAAGAAAAAAACAGAGAAAAAGAAGACTTGTCTAAGACCTCTAGGATAACTGGAGGGAAGATTTACACCCAGGTCCCTTTAAGGCCAATGTCACTTGCCCACTGAAGCTCCCTAATGGCAGAAGACAGTGAGCAGGTACAGCTGGGGCAACTGAAATTCAAACCTAAGTCCCTCCATCTCCAATGGCTAGACCCATCGCTGCAGATGCTGAACTCAGGGGGAGCTGGGACACAACCGCACAGTTGTTTGACTACCAAAGTTCCCAGGTACCTGCAGGAAATTTCATTTCCTTGAAGCTCTTGATGGGTGGTGGGATACCATCTCCTTCCACCAGGATGTGGTACTTCTTCCGTACACGTTCATGCCGCTCTTCAGACATGCTCAGGACATAACGGGGGGGTGTCCAACTGTGAGTGCATGGTGGGGGTCAAGAGAGGCCCCGGGCACAACTGGCTCTGGGGTGCACCTGCCAGTCTCAGCCACATACCATTCCAAGTAAAAGCGACTGCCTTCCCACAGACTGAAAAACATACCTCGTTTTGATCGGATCATCATATGTGATTCCCTTGGCCATTTCCTTCACTGACATCAAGGCTGAGGAGACAGACGAGGCTCAGGGCTGGCTCTTGCTTCCCAGAGGCCAGGCCCATGAGATATAACATGCCTGGGGTTGGGGGAGGAGGCTGGGTCCACCTCCCTCCTTGCCTTGGCTACAACCATACCTCGACCCTCAGCCACACTCTCCAGGATCTTTTCCTCTTCTTTCAGCTGCTTCTCCTTGGCAGACTCCTTGCGGGCTGAGGAAAGCAGCAGATGTCAGACACCAAAGCACTGTACCACACTGCGCCTCCCTGCTGCTTTCCAGCCCACCTTCAGCCTTCTCTTTGAGGTGCTGGTGCTGATCCAGGAGGCTGACGTTGGACTGAGGGCCCAGCGGGATATCGTCCTCATCTCCCCGGGGCTCGCTGCCGCTGTCCTGCTGCTCCTCCTCCGCAGCTCCTTTGCGCCTTCGTTGCAGTAGCTTCTGGAGCTGAGGTTCCACCAGAGCCCCTCAGAGCCAAGCCCAAAACAGAGCGGAGCATTGGGTCCAGGGGGCCTGCGTCAAAATCTTGGCTTTTGGGAGAGGGATCTGTACCCTGCGACCTCAGATCAGGTTGCCCGTCCCTCATTCGCCAGACGGCCACTGTCCCGAGTACTGGCAGCTCGCTCCACTGGCGGCCACCCCCCCCCCACGCCCCCCGATCCCACGCCCTCATTCCTCTTCCGAACCCGGGCCCTCACCAGCAGTTGCCGGCGCTGTCGCAAAGGCACGTAAGGCACGTAGTCTTCGTCGTCCTCATCCTCCGTTTCGGAGCGGCTTCCTGTGGCAGTCGCCTCGTCGGTGCGAGCCCGCTACAAATACCCAGAAGTCAGGCTCAGGCCCCCCGCTTTCACTGCCGCTCGCCACCCGCGCGGACCCCTGTCTCGCTCCTACCTTCCGCTCGGGTTCCGAGTCCTCCATCCTTTGCTGCACGCATGCGCGCTACGGTAAAACCCCGCCTCAACTTTTGAGTGAAATCCAATCAGATGTGAAGAAGCGGAACGTGGGCGCCTAGCAACGACCTCTGAATGCCGGATCGCGCAGAGGGACAAACTTTCCTCTGAGACCCTATCAGGCAGCGCGGCGTCAAAGTCCCTTGGGCGGCTGCGCATTTGTTGCCAGGGGCGAGGGCAAAGCGTCAGACAGTGTATTATGGGACGCTGGAGGATTTGGAGCATGCGCTAAAGGCTCAAACGAAGTCTGGTGGAAGAAGGTCCCTAAAGCGGAGATCGGGGATCCCGAAGAGACCGGCCGGCCAGCTGCCCAGCCTCGCTCAGTCTGACGTCATCAGGCACGTCCCGGGACGGGGCCAGCTGGGATCCCGCCCGGGCCTCCATCCCGGGCAGGGGCGCGGGGACGGGGTGTGCCTTACGGAAAAATGAATCAGCTTACACTGCAGCTCTGACTGGCGTCCTCATCTATGTGAGACAGCACGTATGTTCAGAGTGGCGAGGGATAAATAAAATGCTGGTGCCAAGTGTTTTTTCGCTGAGGGTCTGTACACGCATATGGAGCGATTATTATTGTAAATGCTGTGATAGAGCTTAAAGTAACTCACTGCCTGGGGAACCAGAGAAGCCTTCAAGGAGACCTGAATCTGAGCTTCCACAGGTGTAGACTCTCAGAACAGGACTCCTAGACTCCAGGAAGTGGAGGAAAGAGAAGTTTTCTGATTGAGGGTCCTGTAGGAGTGAAGGGCTGGCCATGTGCAAGTACAGATTCCTCAAAGAACAAACAAACCACGTGGCCGGCTCCTGTGGAGTGGGGGTGGCCAAAGCTAAAGCTGGATAGGTAGGCTGGGTGGTCCAGAGCATGCAGGGCTGACTGTCAAAGTAACTTCAACTTCACTGGGTACTTTATTTGTATTTATTTTTAAAGATTTTATTTTGAGAGAGAGCTCGAGCGGGAGTAAGGGGCAGAGGGAGAGGGGGAGAGAGAGTCTCAAGCAAACTCCGCGCTGAGCAAGGAGTCTGACCTGGGGCTAGATCCCACTATGCTGAGATCATGAATTGAGCCGAAATCTAGAGTCAGAGGACTGAGCCACCCAGGTGCCCCTCACAGGGGACTTTTAAAGAGGAGTGATGCGTCAGTACTATTTCTTCCTTCATTCCTGTATTTATTATCAGCACATGCTGGGCACTGTGCAGTGAAGCAGATAAAAAATGAACAAGACACAAACCTGGCTTGAGTTTATGGATTAGTGGAGGAGACAAAAATATAATGGGTCTTGAGGTTAAGGAGAAATATTCTAAGACAGATAAAGTAGTACTTTTGGAAGCACCACAAGGCAGGGCAAACAGATTTTCCTAGTAAAAGTGGCCTTTCAGCTGGAATGTGAAGGATAAGCAGGACACAATGAAGGAAAGGTAATCTGGGAAGAAGGAAACGTGAGCCAAAGTTGGGAGACCTGAGGGTGCCAGGCCTAGAGGGAGACTGAGGTCATCTGGTGTGGCTGGAGTGCTGGGAGGCAGAGGCCAGGCATGGAAGGCTCTGAATGCCATCCACAGGTCTTTCTCTGTAGGTAAAGCAGCTCCTTGATCAGACAGGCAATTTTTGAATGATGAAGCAGAATTTTAGGTAGCTATGCCAGTTCAACTGCAGGGCAGGAGCCTGGTGCAAGAGTTGAAGGGAGAGAGGAACACAGATAGTATGTATGCAGAGACAGGTTTCACAGCGGCATATGCAGACTTCCTTGGGGATTATGAAAGGCCAGGGACCAGGACTTGTGAGCCTTGAGCCTGTCGGCGATGCTTTTTAACTTCTTTAGAAGAGGAAGCTGGCACTGACTGCCCATGGTGGGGTTCAATCTGGGAGGAGGGGGAAGAGGAGGGAATGGTTTCTTTTTTTTTTAAGATTTTATTCATTTATTCATGAGAGACAGAGAGAGAGAGAGAGAGAGAGAGAGAGAGAGAGAGAGAGAGAGAGAGAGAGAGAGAGAGAGAGGCAGAGACAGAGGGAGAAGCAGGCTCCCCAAGGAGCAGGGAGACCAATGCAGGACTCGATCCTAGGATCCCGGGATCATGACCTGAGCCAAAGGCAGATGCTTAACCATCTGAGCCACCCAGGCGCCCAGGGGAATGGTTTCTGATCCTGCTTCCCAACACTCTGTAAAGGGCTCTTAGTGACTGTGTGGCTACAGCCTCCACTGCTCCTCACATAAGCTCAAGTTAAGTGTCAGTTTCAGAAAACGACAAGAGGAACAAGGAGTTGGACCACAAGCGTGTGTGAGGCATTTTTTTTTTTTTTGGCAAACCTATTATGTTAAAATCTGAATTTATGAACCAGATCTGCAGGGGGTGAGAGATAGGAATGAGGTAGTTTACTTTACTTTACAGAAGGGTTCATTATTTGCAACTCTCAAGTACTTAGGCTATATGTGTCATTCCCACTGGAAAGTCAGATCCAATTTATAGAAACTCCATTTACTCCACGTCCCTTGACAATGTCAATAACCCAGGCTAAAGGTGCACAGTCTGTAAAGGCCTCAAGCCTTTCCCAGACCCCTTCTCACAGCAGCTGCACAGAGATCGAGTCTCACTCCTCCATCTCGAAGAGGGGGAAACAGGGCATGGGGAAGGGGATGTTCCAGGTCACATACCAAAGTCCTGCCACCAGGAGAAAGTACACAGATGCTGCTGTTATATGGGCCTAGGCTCTAACTCTGCTCAGCCAGACTGAGTGCACTAAAGTCACTTTCCTGTCTTAGTTTTAATTTCATCTGTAAAATTGGATAACAGCCCCATTTAGAACAGTTGTGGAATTAAGTGAAAACTGCCAAACTGTTGACACATAATATCTGCTCAGTGAGGCTAATGACCAAGGCAGATCCCATGCTTCTGAGTACATTCCTCACCTCACCCCTGCCCCAGACCAGCAAACCATCAACACACTGACTCTGTGTCCAAATGTTGCTTTATCTTTCTGCAGGAAAGATCTTCACAGTATCAAAAGTAAAGAATTGAAAAACAAGAACAAAAACAAAACCAAACACAAAGAGAGCAATGTTGGGCCAGCAGTACCATCAGCCCCCGGCCCACAAGCCAGTCCAGCCCCCAGGCTCTGAGTGAGGAGGCTGCGTAGCACCAGGAAGCGGCTCTGTGGAGGTCCTGAGGGGCCCCAGCACGGCACAGCATCCGTTCAACTTTTGGTTGGTCCAGGATGGTGAGGAGCAGGGAGATCTTGGGCAGGTGGGTAGGGATGTGGAGGAAGAAACTGTAGACCTTCAGCTGGCAGTTGGGGTCTCAGGACACCCTGAAGCAGCTCGACCCGGCAGGGGGCTGAGAAAACAGAGCATGGCCAAACCGTGAGTGAGCCTTTGCCTGAGCCTCCCTGCGCTGGCTCTGGGTTTCCATGGATCCCCATGGGAAGGAACAGCTGCCTGCTATTTTTGCTCCCTGGGCTGAAAATACTGAATAGACTTCCTTGATTACCTTCAGCAGAGGATTCAGGTTAAGACCCTGCCAGGGGACAGCTCCCCTGGCACACATCTATCCGAGCCAGGGTGGTGTAAGAGCCCCGCCTCTGGCCTTCGCTCTCCTGCTGACAGGCAGGGGAGAGGCAGCGTACGCACTCGGGCTCCAGGTACACAGCCCAGGTTAGGTCCCGAATCTACGCCTGCACTGCTTTCTCACATACTCTCCGGGCTCCCAGTCCCACTCTGAGGAGGGTGGAAAGGTCAATGGAGAGCCCTTAGAGTGGGGTGGGGCAGGGAGGGAACATCTCGTGTCTTGGGAAAGAGCTCAACCAAAGAAGGGGTCCCTGAGAGAAGATGGCCAAATGAGGTTTCCTGGCTGGGGGAGGGGTGTGCCCCTTTTTCTCTAAGAAGAGGCAACAAATCAAAGTGCCTGGGGTCCCCATAACTCCTGGATCCTGTGGAAGTGGACAAAAGGGGCAGGAGGGCACCCTGGCCCTGGCAGAAGCTCCTGAGGGTGTGGACATTTCAGTTTGGCAAAAGATGAGGGAGCCTAGCCCCTTCAGAGAGAGGGGCTGAGGTGAGTCTAAAGACAGTCCTGACTCCAGGCAGCCCAAGGTGCCATAGGGAGCTCAGCCCCAAGGGTGGGGAATCCTAAAACCAAAAGAGGACAAGGAAACTCGGATGAGGGTCCAGGAAGTCTGCTGCCCGACCCAGAGAGGAGCTGTCCTGGCACTGAGAAGAGAAGGGGTAGGAGAGGTGAGGACATCCTCCTGGGGTTCCCTGAGTTCAGCTCACCTGCCCCAGTTTCCTGTTGCTTTAAGGGCAGTTGTGTGGTTCCCAGCCAGAAAAGGCCTGATCCCAGGGACAGAGCACAGGGTTATGATAGGGCACTGCACAGCCATTAGGTTGAAAACCTGGCACCGAGGCCTGCCTGCAAGCCACCCTTCTCTCCTGCACTATGGTGCTCAGCCCAGTGCCTTCTCTTGGTCTTCTGTTCTCAGTCCAGAACATCATCTGATATGTCAGTATTTCACACAAAAGGACTTGTGTAGGTGGGTTGGGAGAGGAGCCCCGAGCCCAGCTGGGGGCCAGGTGTCTTCTTCAGGAGGCAGCTTAGCTATTAATTTCTTCATGGGGCTTCTCCTGTTTGGGGTGAGCACTTACCAACTTCTCCATGCCTAAATGACCTCATCGAGGCCTTGGTCTAGCTCATCTGCCCTCTCACTGATCCTTTGGGGCTACCCATTTCTTGCATGGCTTTAGCTAGGAAGCACCTGGGTAGCCTACCAGGCTGGGCAAGCGAGATTCAACCCTGAGGCTAATATTGTCAGGGGTGGGGGCAGTCCTCTGGGGATTAAGGCTGCCTAAGCACTTGAGAGGCAGCCAGTAAGGGAAGTAGAGGCCTGGTGGAGATAGCCCAGGGATGGAGATTCAGGAACATAGGAGGGCTCCCAGGAGGCTCTGGCCCAGGAGGTAGTGATGAAAGGACAGAGGCCTAGGGGTGAGTGGCCATAGGAGAAGAGATGGGGCCTGTGTCTGCAGAGTGCATAGCTGTCACTGTGGAATGCAGGGGCCCAGGGCTGGCAAGCCACTAGCCCAACTCCATGCCCCAGAGCATGAAATGGTCTGGTGGGGACACAGAACGTGACAGAACTTGGGGCGAGGGAGTACATGCAACGCTTGGGGGTCTCCATACCTCACTGAGCTGTGCTGGGAGTGGTTTTCTTGAGGCTGAAGTTGGTCCAGTTCACAGCAACTTTCTGGCGAGTTTGCTTTGCAGAATCCAAACAGAACCTATTAGGTTTGAGAGACAGCAGAAAAGCATAATCAGAGGTACCCTCTCCCTGCTGGACCCGACTTCTAGACGCATGTGTCTTGGTCACTAAAGGAACCAAGTCAGCTCTGTACAACCCCTCTGGCTCCAGGGTATTGGGGTCTAGCAGGTTATGAGAGCTTTGCTGGCTTTCTGGACAGGGTGCCCACGAGCCCAGGGAACAGCGTATGAAGAGAGTGACACTGCCTCGGGATACAGGGTGGCTCCTCATGCTGTATTTTACTCTGGTTACACTGGGTGGCCTTCTGCTCCCCTAAGTACTGTGTGTTGTTTTCAGCCTGAAACCTCTGTGCCTACCATCTCTGCTGTCACAAAGGCCCTGTTTGACCTGGCCCACTGGTTCTTACTCCTCAGGTCTCAGCTTGGTTCCCACCTCTTCTGGGAGCGCTGCCCACCCCTACGTCTCAGCTGGGTCTGCAGCCCCATGCCCTTACTCCTGCAACAGCACTTATCCCTGGACTGTGTGTTTATGGCTCTCTCTCCATCTAGACTGTATCTCATTTGCCTCCAGCCCAGAGCTCAGCCCAGACAGAGCAGAGGAAGTGCAAGTGAACACACAAAGGGAATAAAGCTGGAGAAAGCCCTGGTTCTTAGGGCCTGACGTGCCTCCTTCTCCCCGTCCCTTACGCCTTCCCAGATGGCCTGTCCTGCCGTGTGGCTACCTGGGTTCCAGCAGATAGACTGGAGGGAGAGAGCCTGGAGAGGCTCTCCTTCTGAGGGTGTCAGGCTGAGGGTGAGCCTGAGTGAGGGTGGGCAAGAAGGCATCCCCACACCTACCTCTTGAAGTACTCCACCTCCCGGTCAGTCTCATCCATCTCCACCCCATCCATGTCCTTGGGCAGGAACACATCGTCTAGGAAGACACAGCCAGGAGGGCTCAGTGCCCACGGCGAGGCCTCTGGGGTCATGCTCTTGGGGCAGCACTGCCCACACCGAGGACTACCCTCCACCCTGTGGCCTGGCGGGGTGGGGGGCTAACCACTCAGTTCCTGGTGCACTCACCCAGGGAAGCGGCCGTCTTCTCCTGCTTGTTGCGGCTCCGGCGGCTGCGGCCCTTGCCCTGCGGCAAGCTCTGTGGCCTTGCTGGGCCTGGGGGCTGCATGGACTCCTGCTCCAGAGGCCGTGCTTTGGCCTCACCTGGCCAGTTTCGCCAGGAGCTGCCCTTCTCGTCGGCTTTGGGGCTACCAGCCCAGCCTGCTCCCGGCTGGCTCCCCCGGCTCCCCTCTCCAGCCTCGGCACAGCTGCCCACTTTGGGAGGCTCTGGGGCCTTGCCTGGCTGCTTGGAGCTGGGGGTCTGGCCCTTGGCACTGGGAGCCTCAAGACTGGCTGGGGACCGGGGGGCTGGGCTCGCCTCGTTCTTCTTGGCCTGACTGCCCTGTCTCTTGCCCTTCCGCGGCTTCCCACTTGAGGCCACAGGCTCGGGCAGCTCCTGCTTGCAACTGGGAACCTCCTTTGGGCTTGGCTCCTCAGGGCTAGGGTGGCCTGGCTTGGGTGTCTTGACCCAGATCACCCGGGAAAGGTTGGGCACGGCGTTGAGTCTCCTCACTAGCCCATTCTCAGGGATGATACCGGGAGGGGGCCCCCTCACCTCTGTCCATGGTGGGTGAGAGCCTCTCATTTCTGTCCACGGTGGGGCTGGCTCACCTGGAACTCGTAGCGTGTGGTTCTGAGAGGACCCCAAAGTCAAAGGGGACAGGTCAAGGTTAATGTCAGGCCGTTGCTCTGAGGAGCCATTGAGGTTTGAGGGGGATAGGCGCTGGGACTCTGGCTCAGCAGCCCCCTCCTTAGAGAATCCATTGCTGTCCATGTTGAGCTCACACACACTGAAGCTGGCACGGATAGAGTCCTTGACAGTGTTCTTGATCTCTTGCAGACGGCTGCTCAGGAAGCTGTTGACCCGATCCAGCTCCCGGTCAGGCCACTCCAAGAGCCTCTCCCTGGCAGGCCTTGGCTCCCGGCTTCCAGAAACACTACGATTCACCTGCTTTAAAGCTTCTGCTGCCAAGTGGGCCTTCTCCTTTTCCTGTCAATATAAGCAGCAGTTTCAGCTAGGGCCTGGCAAGTGCCAGGCACAATGTGATACCTGACACATCGCCTGGGGCCCGGCTTTACAGCTAACTGGCTAGAGGCAGGACCTTGGCCATTCAGGCCTGCTCACCCACCCTGCAGGAGTGAGGATGAAATGCAATCAGATGCATGTTCTGGGGATGGAGACAGACCCACAGAGGATAGGTTTTTATAGCTTGTTCACTCAGAGTCCCAGTGTGAGTCCTAGGGCCTAAGACCCACTAGGACTCAAAGGGATAGGAATGCAGCTAATTGCACCTTGCCTTCCAGGCCTGAACTTAAGCAATTCATTCATTGGCTGAGTCTCAGTGGACTCATCTGCAAAAGGCAGACAAAAATTCTGGGGTGAAGACCAAAGTGGGGATGCAAAGCGAAGGAGATGGCTGCTACAGAGGCATTCTCTCCAATTCTGCTGGTAGTAGGGGAAAAAAAGCTGTGACATCATGGGAGGCCTTTCAAGAAGTGAGACGAAGCTGTGAGACCACCGCAGTAGGTCAGACTACTCTGGGTGGCAGGAATTGTGTATGGGTGCTATGGAAGAGGGAGAAATTCCATATAAAAGCCACTCACCACTCAGCTGCCTCAAGTAATCAAGGCCATGCCTAAAGCATGCCCAGTGGACAGCTATGTGGGGCCCTCCAGCAAGATATAAAAGCAGCCCCTCTGCCCAGGTGAGAACTGGGGGGCTGGACTCAGTCAGTGTTAACAGACCTGGTTCTGGAGAATGAAAGTGAAGTCTGTGGGCTCTGAGTCACTCCATCCCTCTGCCCAACCTCCACACACCTGCAGACCAAGGAGGCCTTTAGAGGGAGATGAGAGACAGATGTCAAAAGCCCATGGGAAGGAGATGGTGGTGCTGGGCCAGGGGTTGGATGACTTCCACCATTTCACGTATTTCTAGCTGATTTGGGAATGTAGGGAGAGAAACAGGAAAAGGAAACTGGGGAGAGAAAAAGAGGGCATGCCACCACCTTAGAGTCAACTTAAAGAGGGTGACCCTGTGCCCCAGTAGGGCTCTGCGATGGGCTAGGACCACCACCGTGGGACCTTGGACAAATCACTTACTCTGAACCTTACCGTCCCCTTTGGTGTATTTGGGAGAAAAACTGCCTACCTATACCTCCCAGTGTTGCCCGGAGGACACCTGAGAGGGCACGTGTCCCTTTCCCCAGGTGCTGACAAGGCTGTGACTTGGCACTGTGGTGCTCAAGTGGGGAAGCAGCTCGATCTGGGGCAGGGTTTCCAGCCTTGTGCCATGGAGGTCAAGGCCATCGGGAGAGCTCTGAGGCCATGGGGATGAAAGAAGGACTGGAAGGCCTTTCACATCACTCCTCCCCTGTACCAGCACAGCTTTTTTCTGTTAGGAATGGAGGTTCCATGCAGGACTTCAATCGCAAAAAAAGAGTTCTGCCGCTAAACAAAGAAGTCTGAAAACAAAGAGTTAGAGGGAGTGACATGGAACCACGTGTGATTTGGTAGTGAGAGGAGAGCACAGAACACAGGCTTTCTGTTATGTGCCACGAGCCTGATCCTTCCTACACGTTGTCTCTTTTAATCCTCACAACTGCCCTTGTTGCGCCATTATCCTCAATGTGCAGACGAGGACACCTGACTTTGGCACAAATAGGGAACTGGCCCAAGGTTACACGGCTAGAAAGTGGCAGAGTTGGGACAGCACACCCAGGTGTGATCTGCAGTTTCTAGGTCTTTCAGTCCTGTTCGACGAGCACTTCCTGACCAGTGACCATAAGGCACGGGGCTGGGCTCTGGGGGATTCAGCTGTGCATGAGAAGTCTGCTTGCGGACTTGGGTCTGCTGGGGGAAACGGACATGCAAACAGGCTGTTTAATTCTGAGTGACAGTGACAAGAACTACAGGGCAGAAAGCACAAGATGCTCTGGGAACTCAGACTGGGCCATCAGAGGTGCTTCCCAGAGGTGGCAGTAGCTCGCTGGGCACTGGAGGGTAACTGGGATCATCCTGGAGAGTGAGACTAGCACTTTTTAGGCAGAAGGAAGAGCAAGTGACTGGGGAATGCGCACATATAATCTTTAGGGAATGCAAACATTCACAGGGAGAGCTGGGGCCCAGGTTTCTTTTAGGAGTGGTGGGGAGTGGTAGGCGGGAAGGCCAGGGAGGAGAGATGGAGAGATGAAGCTGGCAAGCTAAGCAGGGGCTGAAGAGCCCTGCAGGCCAGGTTCAAGTCTGGGCTTGATGCTGAGGGCAATGTTTGGCCATTGACGGCTTTTTCAGTAGCAGTAGTAGAGTGGAGAGAAGTGGATGGTTTGAGCTCTTTGGGAGGTCTCATGGCCAGGACTCGGGGACAGGTGGGGAGATGGGATGAGCCACAAGAACAATACTGACGACCCCTGGCGTGGCTGCCGCTTCCCTGACCAAGTGCACTCTGTTGAGCCTTTCTGTGCATCACTTTGTTTCATTCCCGTAACCATCTGAGTTAGGTTCTACTGTTATTCTCATGTTGTGGATGAAGAAACTGAGGCTTAGAGCTGAAGTGATTTGCCCAAGGTCATCCAGCAAGTGTGGCAGAGCCAGGTTTCAAACTGAGGTCCGATTCCAAGGCTCGCTGCTCTCGATCACCACGACGCATTCCTCCCAGGATGGCACCCTGGGTTCTGGTTCAGGCAACTGGGTGGATGGTGGCGCCATTAACTAGACAGACAATGGAGAAGGAAGAGCAGGCCTCCTTGGAGAAAGAGAACAAGCTCAGTTTTGGATGTGCTCAGTCTGAGTACCAGTGGGGCATTTGTGAGGAGGTGCCCCATAGCAGCAGGAGTTGTCAATGTGAAGTGCAGGGAGGAAAGAGGTAGAACCTAGTGAACCAGGAACAACACTATCTAGACAGCTTCTCTTTGTCAGGGAGTGGGCCTTGAGGTTCCGGGAGGGTCAGAGGAAAGGAAGAGGAGTCCACGAAGGAGATAGAAGTCAGAGAAGGTGAGAAATCTAGAGAACACGGCATTCCCATTGTTCTTCCCCTTGCCCACCTGGCCGAGGACAGGGGAGCCAAAGAGAACATGTTTGTAAAGGAAAACCAATACAAAATGTGAGATATTGCCTAGTGGACAGAGAAGATGGGACAGGAGGGTATGATTTAGCAACAAAGATGTCACTGATGGTTCTGTGGAGGGGAGGGAGAGGAAAACAGTTTGCAATGAGCTAACAGGAAAGACAGTGAATGCAGACAAGTTTTCAAGAAATCTGGCTGTGATGGGAGGAGAGATGAGGCGAGGGAGAGAGGCTGTAGACTCAAGGCAGTTTGCTTTCAAAAGATAGTATAGTGGGCACAGTGAAAGGCTGACAGGAGCCAGCCCAGGAGAGGCCAGAGCCAGAGCAGGAAGCCGAGCTTAAGACTGAGGCAGCAGGAAAGAACTGCACAGCCTTAAGCAGAAGGGGTAACTCTTCCCTCATGACAAGAAGAAAGTCTGCAGGTGGAATGGTAAGATGTTTGAGGGAGTGCCTGTTCACTGGCTTTTTTTCCCTTGTTGATACAGGAAGTGAGCTCATCTGACAAGTAAGAAAAGTGGGGTGGGGAGAGCGTGGGGATTTGAGAAGAATCTGGAGGTCTGACAAAGGGTCTGTGGTGAACAGAAGTGATGAAGAACGAGTAGACTAGAGGCCTGCTAGGCAATGTGAGGGCTCAGGCAAGAGGGAGATCACGCGGCCTGGGTGCCACAGATAGATGTGATCCAGCGCTTTCCTAGAGGTGTGGAAGGGGAGAGGCAGGGAGGGGTCAAACCCAGGGCTGCGATTTTTCTGAGTGGGTGTAAATGGAAGGGCAACAGGGCAAGGAATTGAGACTATTGGTAAGACAGTGAGTGAATTATCGTCAGGGGATCTCTATGGCCTGGGAAGAAGAGAAAGGGGCAGGTGACAGCCTTCAGTGGATGAAGAGGAGTGGCCAGGAGACTTCAGGTGACAGAGCCAGGGTCAGTTTCAAAGGAGTAGGGTTTAGTACATGAGGGACAGACAGTCACGGTCTGGAAATGGTGTAAGGGAGCAGAAAGATACTCAGCTTTATTGGTCTCCTGAGGTGGGAGAGAATGAGCAGTCTCCACTGGATGGCTCCCAGGGGAAGCTATGTTTTTGGTGGACAGCCAGACTGTGGTTAAGTCTGAGAGGTAGAGGAAGGACACTGGAGAGGAGGCTGATGCATAAACAGATAATGACCATGACTGCCTATCACATGACCTTGCAACTGTCTGGTGCTGTGTTGTACTCTGGCCTCCAGACTGGACTGGGCAGACTGAAGCTGTGCAGCAAGTTTCTGAATGAGTGCATGGAGTGTGCGAAATGGCAGCTGAGAGAGATGTGCGAGGTACAGTGGCAGTACCATCGAAGGAGTTACCTGAGGAAGTCTGAAGGAAGTTGCCAGGAGGAAAAGGAGGGGAGAGAAGAGTTGTTACTGGCATTACCAGCAAAGGGGTAGGGATGTGTGGGCACAGATTTTATGGAAAGCACACCAGGCCTGGGAACTTCAAAGTGTGCCTGCTCGCTGGGAACTAACTTAAGAAGCCAGGGAAGGCTAAAGAGACCGCTGTTGCCCACTGTACACTTCTGGTCAGGCAACACTGGATGGGAGAAAGAAAGTGCTGACCACTTTCTGAAGGCAGCAATGGGACCCCTTGGCTCACTACTTCAGGCTTCAGGGAAAGGGTCCTGGTTTGTCCTTTGGGCTGGAAAAAGATGTAGAATTGCTGCCGCTTTCCAGAGCACCAGGGCTGTTTGACCACCCAGGACCTGGAGCTAGCTGGTTGTCAAACCCAACTCTTCCGCTGCTGGGCTCCCAAGTGTGGCGCTGTGCAGACGCAGCTGGGGGCAGGCAGGTGAAGAGGTAATGAGGTGGCGGGGGACGAGCTGCCAAGCCCTGGGGCTTGCCTGGGAGCAGGGCTGCCCAGGAATAGCTCACTGGGTTATCTCCTCAGCCCTCTGAGGAGCTCACTCAGCTCATGGGCTGGGTCATTCCCATGGCTTCAATTATATCTCCAAGCTGGCAACTCCCAGCCCCACACCTCCATCTCCACTTGGAGGTCTCCTGAGAATCTCTGAGTCAATGCTCCCCAACTGAATTCTGTTGTCTTCTGCCAATCCCATCCTTGCTCGGTGAAGGGCACACCATCCTGCCAGTCACCCAAGCAAACACCTGGAAGATATCCCTGACTTCTTCATCTCTGTTCCACAACCAGATCGCCAAAGCCAGTCATGTCTGCTTCCCTTGCTCCAGACCCACTATCAATCAGCTTTCCCTGGGCCTCAGTATCCCCTCCGGGAGTTTCACCCCTCCAGGCCACCTTCTATATTGCCAAAGTCATGGTGGCATGCAGATTTGATAAAAGCCCTGCAGTGACTCCCCCTCAGCTATAGGATCAAGTCAAAAGTCTTCAGCGGGACCTCTACTAGCTGTCCTGCCTCTCCTCTATTTGAGCTTCTGCTACCCCAAACCGCTGTGAATGTGCTATGCCTGCTGCCAGAACAACTCTCCTGATGAAACTGAACTCATTCCCTGCCACTCAGCTCTCAAGTCAGCCTCTTGGTGAGCCATTTCCAGCGTGCCCAGGCAGGATGGGGGCTTTCCTCATCCCAGGGCTTGTCACATGCTAATGAGCTCGTCCGGTTTTGTGTCAGTCTCTCCACTGGACTGAACTTCTCCAGGGTAAGAACTTAACTGCATCATGCTTTGGCTCTCAGTATTTGCAGAAGTGTTTGCTGAATGAATAAATGACTGACTGACTGAAGCAAGTCCTGTGCCTTGAGGAATCCAGCAAGCAGCTTCTGAGGCCAGGACTCGTCTTTCCTCCAATCACTGGCCCCAGGCTCCCTGACCCTGATGCCTCCCAAAAGCATTCAGACCTTCCCATAGCAGTGAGCTGTGCCAAGGCTTCTGGCAGCCAGCACTGTTCATGCCCCACAAGTCTTGGGGGGTTGGGGCAAGAGATTCCTCAGGGAGGAGAGGCGGTAGAGCTAGGCTCCCCCCCCACACCCACCTTCTTTTTCAGCTTGTGCCGGGCCCGCTTGGCGGCCCTGGCGCTGTTGGGGACTTTGGGCTCCGTGCTGTTGATGAATTCCAGCAGCTCATCCACATCCCGGTGGTCCACGGCGGGCTCCCCAGGGATCCCGCCCAGGGCGCCCCCCTTCACGGGCAGCTCCTCTTTCCGCCTGGTCAGCCTCGAGCGGAGCTTCTCGCGGATCTCTGTGTAATTCCGACTCGTCGGGGCAGCGGGTGGCTGGGGGAGGGGAGGTGCTGACGTTACACCCTGGGCCTGGGAAGCCCGGAGCACTCCCACCCGCTGGCACCGAACGTGTGGTGAGAAGCCAGACAACCGTTCTTCCTACCATAGCCACAAAGGCCGAGTGGCTTCAGCCTCGGCCAGGCCCAGAGCTGAGGCAGCTGTGGGCGGAGGGAGTGGGAGATACGTAACAGCATTGTGAGCACACTGACTCGGGAGCCAGGAAAGCAGGTTTGAGCCCGGGCTTTGTCACTTGTAAGCTGTATGACCTTGGGCAGGTCACTGAGTCTCTGTGTGCCTCGATTTTGTCATCTCTAAAATGAGAATAATAACCCTTAGCTTAAAGGTGACTAACAATGTAATTACGTTCATTTCTTCTGTCCTCAACTGCTCTACCCTAGCCGGCGGCCCTTTCCTCTTCACTTTATGAGACTTCTGAGCTGCTTTCGCCTTCTGTCCAGAGACAGCATGTACTCTGCCCTGAGCCTCCTGCCTGGTGCCGTCTGTGCTCACGGCCCGTCCCTCGCTGGCTCACGCTTGGGGGACCGAGAGCCTCTGCTTCCACTGTGCCTTCATCACGCACAAGTGTTCGCTTCTCTGTGATTACACACGTATGCATGCTCATCAGAATCATAGCTTTCTCTCTGCCATTTCCTTTCCTTTTGCCTAAGGAAAAAAAGTCAATCTTAAGGAGAAACCATGAAAAGAGCAAAGGTAGCAAGGTGTTTAAAAATCCCTACCTCACAAGCGTGCTATAAGGATCAAGCGAGTGAACACAGGCTGTGAGGACTCAGAGGGTCCCGGTGTGGTTACTATACCCATGGGGGGTGGGGTCTCTGGGGAGAGCAGGTGCTCCTTTGGCTCACCTTAACTGGCCCCCAGCCCTCTCTGGCCTGGGCAGGCTCACTCACCGCATTGTGGCCGAAGAACTCACAGTAGCAGCAGTCACAGAACTTCCCATCTCTCTGGTGAGCGGAGGAGGAGGTGCAGGAGCTGCGCTCTGAGCTGCTGTCCTCTTCCTCACCCAGGCCCTCATCTGCCTCGCAGGGCTGGGGGAGCTGGCAGGCCAGGCCGCTGTGCGTAAACCTGTGCCCCTTGCACCCAGGGTCCCTGCTGATGTGGGAGAGAGACAAGCCCACAGGTGAGGGAGGACAGGAGCAGGCTGCAGCAGGAGCCTGGGGACGCACTGCTTCTGATGGCCACTGCTGCGTGGACTACCCTTCATCTGCCTCATCCCATAAAGGCCAAGGCAGTCACACCATATCGGTGCCTCTCACAAGAGCAGGGCCAACATGGTCACTGTCCCTCAGGGCCCAGCTCAATGGCATTGGCATTATTCTGGAAAGGTAGGAACCTCATGTCTCCCATGCCCGTACCCACTGTGTGACCCTCCTGGACTCAGAAGGAGGGTCACAGAGCGGGTGTGTATACCTCCCTATCCTACTGGAGATCACACTTTACTTTGACGGTCTGTTTGCCCACCTGTTTCTGTGACCAGACTGTGCATTCCCTAAAGGCAGGGACTGTTAATTCTATTTTTGGGTCCCAGTGGGCAGCATAACAACAGTGTATACAGCAGGTGCTCAATAAGCAGGTATCTGAACAGTTTAGTGGGCTGATGGCTCTCCTGGAGCATCCGAAGGAGGCTGATGAGGTCAATTTCATCCTCTAAGGTTCTTAGACTGAGTCTGCCCCCATGTGTTGAGCTGCCTTAGTGTGGGGCCTTAAAGTTAGAAAAGTAAATATGCTTTGTGGGCCAGACTCTAAGAACTACTTAACTGTTTGGGTCTGGTACTCTATTTAGCATATCATTTCTAAGCGTCTCCCAAGTCCTGCAAAACAGATGTTGCTATCCCCATCCTCCACTAGAAGTAACTTAAGGGTCAGAGTGCTTAACTGCTTTGCCAAGGAGTATCTAGGACTCAGCCTGTGCCTGTATGCAAAGCTCATGCTCTCCCATTGTACTGCTTTGCCTCTGGACTTTAGGAAGCACTGGGGGCATCACATAATATAGCTTATTTTCCCAAGTAAGAAAAGACTTGGGCCCACAAAGTCCCGTAACTGGAGCCAGAAGAGCAAGAGCACTGGGTTGGCCAGAAGCTGGAGTGCCCTGAGGCTGGGGACATGGGGTGGGAGCTGGGAGAAAGGGCAGGATGAGGGGGAGTGAAGAGGCTTGGCTGTTGAGCAAGGAGTAGAAAAGGAGGGGCAGGAACCATTACCAGTGGTACTCAGAGAAGCTTAATCCAAATTGACCATTCTTCACCCACATTAGCAAAATTAAAATACCCACTGCTCCGGAGAATATGAAGAAACTAGCATCCTAATATTGGTGGTTACATCAATTTGGAGAGCCCTTTGAAAAGCAATTTTTCATGTGTATTAAGAATCCTTTTCAAAAAGACATCCTGACATCCTTTAAACTTTTTTCATTCTGAGGGATCTATTCCAAAGGAGTAAAAACCCAAAAGAGTGAAAAAGCTTTAGGCAAAGACATCTTTAGAGAGATTATTTACAGTGTTAAAATACTGGAATGACTTAAATCATCAGCAACTGGAAAACAGTGAAGTACACTACGGAGAATATTCTTCAGCCTTCAGCTGAGGCCCAGAAGACCACATAGGAACCAATGAATGCTGAGTGAAATAGGACAACGAAAAACTGTAAACTTTATAGACACCACCACCACTGGGTGGGAAAGACCTGCAGGGAAAACTGCCAACAGTGGTGGTATTAGGGTGGTGGGATTTTAGAATAAGAAAATACAAATGCATACTAAACACAGATCTGATTTATAATACAAAAATGCACATTTATCTTCTCCAAAGATTTTTATCTTCTACATCTACATTAATATAAACTTCCTCAGTTCATATTAGAGTTACTTCAGGGAATCCTTAAACCCATAATTCCAGACTCAAATACAGATTTGGGTGCAAGGATGTTTATTACAGCCTTGTTTTTAGTGGCTAAAAACTAGAAATGCCTGGGGGCTCCTGGGTGGCTCAGTCGGTTAAGTGTCTGCCTTCAGCTCAGGTCATGATCTCAGGGTCCTGGGATCAAGCTCTGCATCGCTCCCTGCTGAGCAGGGAGCCTGCTTCTCCCTCTGCCTGCCACTCTGCCTACTTGTGCTCACACGCTCTCTGTCAAATAAATAAAATCTTAAAAACAAAAACTAGAAATGCCCCAATGTCCAGGAATACGGGAATGATAAAATAAATTTATGCTAGAAGTATACAATAAGACATTTTGCAGTCACTTGAAAGTTTTTTGAAGAATTTTAACTGAGGAAATGATATATAATGTTAAAAAATAACTACCACAAGAATGTATAAACGTGGACCTAATTTATATACAGAAACATCAGAAACAAAATATACTGCAGTGTTAGAAGTTTATCGTTAGGGGCACGTGGGTGGCTCAGTCAGTTAAGCAACGAACTGATTTTGGCTCAGGTCGTGATCTCAGGGTTGTGAAACTGAGCCCTGTATTGGGCTCCGCGCTCAGCGGGGAGTTTGCCTGGGGATTTTTTCTCTCTCCCTCTGCCCCTCACCTTGCTCGCGCACATGTGCTCTCTCGCTCTCAAAATAAATAAATAAATCTTAAAAAAAAAAAAGTTTATCAGGGCATCTGGGTGGCTCAGTTGGTTAAGCAACTGCCTTCGGCTCAGGTCATGATCCTGGAGTCCCGGGATCGAGTCCCGCATCGGGCTCCCTGCTTGGCAGGGAGTGCTTCTCCCTCTGACCCTCCCCCCTCTCATGTGCTCTCTCTCTCTCTCTCTCTCGTTCTCTCTCTCAAATAAATAAATAAAATCTTTAAAAAAAAGTTTATCTTTAGATCATGAAATTTTTTCTTCATTAGACATCTCTGAATTTTTCCAAGTTTTTTAAAAAACAATAAAACACTTCTTTTATGATCGTAAAAACTATACAAAAGATTGAGTCTACCCTTTTTTTATTTTCTAAGATTTACTTACCTATCCTACAGAGGAGAGAGAGCGTGAGTGGGGGGAGAGGCAGAGGGAGAGGGAGAGAGAGACTCTTAAGCAGACTCTGTGCTCAACACAGAGCCTGATGTGGGGCTCCATCCTGGGACCCCGAGATCATGACCCGAGCAGAAACCAAGAGTTGGACGCGCAACTGACTGAGCCACTCTGGCGCCCCTAGAGTCTCCCCTTTAATTTCCCCCGCAAAGGTATGGTTTGTAAAGTTTCTTCGAACTCAAGGTTGAAGTTAGCAGGGAGTATGCCCCTCATGCCACTTACTTACCTGTGAGTGCTAGGGAGTTGCTGAGAGCTGGGAGGTGGGAGGAGAGGCCCGCTGCAGTGCCCGCTGCAGTGCCCGCTACAGGGGTGGCTGCACCCCGAGAATGGTGGAGGCATCTTCAGGAGCGGCATGCTGGTGGAGGGCAGGTGGGGGGTCTGACATGCCCCTGGGGTGTGGGGGGCGGCAGCAGTGGCAACAGGGCATTCTGAAGCCTGGGCAGGGAAAGGCGCTGCCGGGGTAGCAGGCAGCAGGTGCGGGTGGGGTGGTGAGCCGAAGGATCCGGGCTGAGATGGGCTCAGCGATGCTGGCTGGGGGTGGTGGCCGGTGGGGCTGTTGGGTGGAGCAGTGAGGTCTGAGTGCCGGTGGTGCTCCGAGAGAGAGAAAACCTCACCTGTGGATGGTGAAGAAGGGGGTCAGAGTGAGAGCCAAGACCCTGGGAAGCCCAGGCTCACTGTCACAACATCCTGCTTACTGTGATCAGAGGGAACCTCAGCACTGTGGACCAAGTCTAGCAGTGCCTCGGGCTGGAGAGTTTTCCCTGCAGGGAGCAACTTGGCTGGACAGACTTGAGGAGCCCAGATCTGAGAGAAGGACCCAGGAATGCCCGTCCCATGGAAGGCAACAACACCTCTGCTGTGGCACAAACAGGGGATATGTGCTCCGTGTCTTGGGGTCTCTCTAGGACTTGCGTGCTTGTAGGCACTCCTCAGGCCCAGGAAAGGGTCTATAGAAGCCAGTGGAGCAGCAGGCCAAAGCTCTGCCTCTGGGCCATGAGGACTGAGGCAGCCAGGGTATGCCAGACTCCCAGGTGGCCCCAGATATCAGAGAAGTGGGAAAAGGCTCTGATGAGTCCTCTTTGGCTTATACATCAAAATAAATGGAATTCTACTCAACTCTCACAATTCTCACAAAGGGGAGCAGCACCCCTTTGGAGAACTCAGGCCCTCAATTTTTTATTCTTCTTATGTATTTTAATTCCAGTATAGTTAACATAAGAGTGTTATACTCATCTCAAGCCCTCAATTTAGAAATAGACAGTAATGAGTATTTACATAGTACCTCAATAACTTAAGACTTTTTCTTTGGGTATCTAAGGGTTAATGCAGGGTATAAAGGCAGCTTATATAGCTGTGAACTTCGCTAATAATCCTAGCAGTTTGTGCCACCAACTTCTTGTGCTTTTTATACGTGCCCTTAGGTGAAGAAAAGGCGGCTTAGGAAGACAAAGCACCCGGGTCCTCTGTGCTGCTGCAGGGGTCAGGTGTTAGGTGGCTGATGTCCAAAGGAGCACTCAGGTGGCTGAGTGTCCTAAGGACACTCCCAGACTCCACTTTCTGTTCAGCCGGTGTTTACCACATCCCCTCCTGAATCTGAAGGGAAAGCTATCAGAGCCAATGACCATATTTTTCAACTTCAGAGCTCTGGGGAAAGGAGCGCCATGGAGACAGCCAAGGGCTAGGTACCCCTGCTTCCATCAGAACAGTTCCTCTTGTACTTATTTTAATAAATGACCTGATTTGTCTATCGAAGTGGTTAGAAAAACATAGCTCTCTACATTTACGTGGCCTGGCTCTCCCCCGAGCTCAGAGACTCACCAGGGATGGTAGGAGGACTCCCGAGTGAGCTACCCGGCACGGCCCCACTGGAGTGCGGAGAGTTCCAGAGGCCCGAAAGCTTATGTGCTGACAGGAAGGAGCTGGGGTCCCAGTCCCCCGAGTTCCCATGGCAGGAGGAGGAGGACGAGGACGATGAAGAGGAGGACGAAGAGGAATGAGAGTCACCCCCACAAGACTGTGATTTGCAGGATGTGTGTGACAAGGAGATCTGGAGAAGGGGGAAGAAAAAGGCTCATGGTAAAACAGCAAACATGAGAGCTGACCCGCTGCTGCCGTAGCTTACTCAGGAGCACCTCCTCCTCCAGGCCCTATGCCATGGCCAAAGTACAATTCTCACAACTCCAGGTGCACGGGCAGACATGGGTCAGGCCTTTGCCGGGAGGAGCAGTGATGCTCCCAGTGAAGTGAAGTGTGTGGACACTGGTGAGAAAGAATCTGGTAGAGATACAGACTGCCTGTCAGCTGTGGGCCTCTGGGGAGTCCTGAGAG
This sequence comes from Zalophus californianus, assembly GCF_009762305.2. NCBI lineage: Eukaryota > Metazoa > Chordata > Mammalia > Carnivora > Otariidae > Zalophus > Zalophus californianus. Next base: position 88,875,436 of record NC_045599.1, on the reverse strand, counting down.
CTGCCAAGGAAAGGAAGGGTCTTTAAGTCAAAAGTCCTGAACCTGACATGATCCTGGGGTAAAAGAGGGGCTGGAGGGGAATGAGAACCAAGGAAAGTCTGACTGCTGTGATTCAGGAGATGCCACTTAGATGGCTCCTTCTAACTGAGGCACATGGTCGACCCTCAAACCAACCTTTGCCATCCGTCACATACTGGTTGGCTTTTAAGCTGTCACAGGGCTGAAGGCAGCACAGTGACACAGAAGGGGCAGAATCTCCATCGACAACACCTATAAACAGGCACTCACACTGCACAGGCTCTCCTCAGGGGGAAGGGGGCTGCCTGCAGCCTCTCCGTTCTTGCCCCGAGTGTGAACCCAAGCCACTACTGCTGTGTGGATACAGCCCAGCAGCCACTCAGTGCCTGGGTGCAGGGGTTGCCGGAGGAGTGCCACCTGAGAGGGCAGGGAAGGAACAGCTCAACAGCCTGATCTCTCTGGGCAGGCAGCCCACCTGCATTCAGGGACCCCCTTCTCAGCCGTTACCTACCGCCACTGCATGCTCTCGACCTGTCTGCCTTTCATCTTCCTCCATGCTCTTTCGGCAACTCTGGCAGACCCATAGAGGCATCTCGCCTAGGAGATTCTTGACAAGCTTTGGCATGAAGTCAGGGGGCAGCTTCTCACCCTGCAACACCAGTCCGTTTTGGGAAGGGCCTTCTTCCCAGCCTTTGCGTTCCCGATGACATAGCAGGCAGCAAGTCTGCACAGACTGGGTGGAGGTGGGGGGAACCTGTCCAACAGACAGAAACAGGGTTTCCCAGGAGGGGAAAGGCTCTGCTTAGAAATAATATTAACCATACTAATAACTTCACTTATTATATGCCAGGCACTGGGTTAGGCACTTTCTATACATAATTTTAGTCCTTGTAATAGCTCTGCAAACTAGGTGTTACTTTGTTTTATTTTTTAAGACGAAGGAACAGATTTCGAGAAGTTAAGCAACTTGCCCAAGGTTATAGAGCTAGTGAGTGGCTGAATTAGGAGTTGAACTCTGGTTGACTTCAAAGCTCATGCTCAAATGCCCTACAAAGGTTAAAGGAAGGTCCCCTTCCTTCTCTGATATGTCTGGGAAAGGCCACAATTCTTGAGCGGTCTGTGCAGTCCACAGACCAATCCCCACCTGGGGGTTGGGGAGATCCTTCCAGTTAATGTTGAGTTTGGGAGAACGCGCGTGGCTTTCCTGAAAGCCGCACAATTCCATTAGGATCACAGCAGCATTTTGGTGGAGGGGTGTGCATAATTCATCAGAAAGCATTAATTCAATAGAAAACTGAGTTGGAGAAAGGGTAAAACAGACCCTGGTGCTTCTGAGAGGCAGTGAGGTATGGTGAAAAGACCTGGGCTTTGGGGGTCAGACTGACCCACATTCTAATGCCAGCCTGAGCACACATTAGCTGGGTGACCTTGAGCAAGTTATTTGACTTCCTGAGCTCTGACTTCCTACCTACCTTGCAGAGTTGATACGAGACTCAGTGCATAAACAGGGAAAGTGCCTAGCCCCGTGCATGCTCAAAGCATAGGCCCAATACCCAGTAATTATTACTTGGACTTTTTTTTTCCTTCTAGGACAAATGACAAAGAAATATAAGACTACAGGTTTTTATGTCATATTGAGGGGTACTGACTGGGAGACTGATTACATTTAATGACCCCAATTCGTGGCTTTCCTATATTCTGCAGCTTCGGAAGGCAGCTATGCTCACCACTATACCACGAATGCCACCGCTTCCAGGGCTATTCTGTAACTTCGTAGAACCCTCTCTGACACTGGGGTTGGTCATGTCACTTTCTTTGGCCAATGGGATGTTAGCAAATTTGATGCCAGCATAAGCTTGAAAAGTTATGTATGCATTTCTACTTGCTTCTTTGCATAGCTGGGCTTGCTCGCTCTTGCACCTCTGCCTGCCATGAGAGCATGACCAGGCTAGCTGCTGGAGAGATGTGAGAGACGTGTGGAGAAATCTGAGTCTTCCTCGCTGATGGGCCAGTGGATCACATACATGAGTGAGGCCAGCTAAGATCAGCCAAGCCGGCCCCGATCGACAGAAACGCCCAGTTAACCCAGAGACTCATGAGAAATAATAAATAGTGTTGTTTTAGCCACTAAGTTTTGGGGTGGTTTGTTACATGCAATAGTTGTATTAACTGATAGACCTTCCAAACTTACCCACCACTAGGTAACAGATGTTTGCAGAGGCCTAAGCAAAGGAATAAGGGTACCATCCTCATCCTACCATGAAAATAAATGCCATCATCTTTCTCGAATAAAATCACCTTCTCACAATAAATTGGCATCAGGGTATCCTTAAATCTGTAATGTTACAATTACACTGACCTGGGTCTCTGGTTTCTAGAAAAAGAAAGGAACCAAATAGTACCAGAAGCATAATGAAACATCTGGGGAAGAACAAGAACACTGGAAAAGAAAAAACCAGAGAGAGAGAAATCCTATATGTGGAACCTATGTAAGATACTGCCTAAAAGGTTTCTGTCAAGGGAACGTTTCAGTGGACAAGGCAGCTGCTTAACTGCAACTGTAAAAGGATAGAGCTTCTAACCCACTGGTGGTATCTCATGGAAAGGGCGGGAGATTGATGGAGAAGGATGGTATTCAGAGAAGTCAAGGAGGCCTTTTTGAGAAGTGTACCCAGGAAACTTTTCATAGCTATAAGGTGCCATAGTAACTCCAGAGGGAGGAGATGAGGCCAACATCCAAGTCCCTTTCCCTGTGCTGATGGTGACCATATTCTTAAGGAAAACACCAGGACGTGTAGTTTTGCTACAACAGAGTTTCATTTCATTCGGGTATTAGGTTCTAAAGTTACTACATAAGAGGAAAATCTTGTCTGAGTAAAATTATTCTGAAATTCTTTGTATGGCCTGTGATGTACAGTACATATAGTTTTGGCACAACCAAAATATCAAGTGTATAACATATATGGCAATGTTCAATAAGTGTTTTTTTTTCTTTTAAAAGCATACACAGAATTCTTTATAAGTTGAACATGTGATCAGTGTGATTTGTACCTAGTGCTAAAGTGCTTGTGGGAGGCACCGGGTACAGTGGAAATGACACTGGCTTTGGCACTCATCTTGGGCCTCCACCACTTACCAGCTATAGGATGCTGGGCAAGTTCTAGTCTCTGTCTCTTCATCTGTAAAATGGGATTAAGTTCTACCTTGTAGGGTTGGCTGTGAACTTGGAATGGACAAAGCACCTAGTCCAGTGCCAGGCCCGTAATACGATGCCTCAACATATGTTTCTAATTATGAATATGATGGGAGTGATGGAAAACATTTAAAATCAGGACTAGGCTTGAAAAATATAGAAAATACGGTCACTATATTTTGTAAGAATGCAACCATCTTTCGTGTGGAATGAATTTAAGGTGACTTTTAGACATCTTGATCTCCGCCCTCTACCCCATAAAGTCATTCTTTAAGTTCCCCAAATATTCTCTGTACTCTCCTATCCCTACCTCATGCCTTTGCTAATGGGGATCCTCTGCTTCAAACCCCTTCCTTCCCAAGTTTACCAATAAGTAGCTGGGCAGGGCTTAAACCCAACCTCATCCAAGCTTTCCCAGGGAGTCCCTCTTGTAATTCCTCTCCCCTCCCCATATCTCCACGGCACATTATGCCTTGCTTACAGCCTCTGTGCCTTCCACTTTATTTATTTACCTGCATTTCCTGTCCCTTCTATTACGTTGCACTCCTAGAGGGCAAGCATCAGGTCTGATTCTTCTCTGGATCTCTCACAGTGTAGCACAGGGCATGGGATCAGCTGGGCACATAGTGGCTAAATCAGATTTGTTAAGTATCACTATGGCAGTACAGCTTAGCAAGACACTGCTTGAAATTTTGAAATTTTTGCTTCTCACAGAGAAAGGCCATCTCCCTACCCTGGACCTTCACCTGGATGGTTCCAATCTTAAGTGTGGAAGAGTGGAAGATCATGTTCCTTGGGGATTACAATGAGATGGCCTCATTCATGGAAATAATGTGGCTCTTCCTAGAGCCAAACTGGTCCACATAATAAATGAGATTAGCCATCAATGGAAGCAAATTTACAGGACAGGCTGTCTTTCCAGTTAAAGGGAGAAAAAACAGGGCCTGGCAAGCTAATTAAGTCCTAACTGAAGCCGGGATGATACTACCTACACTGCATAAGGTTGCTCAAAGAATTAAGTGACATTAGAGATGCAAAACTTAGCCCAAGGGTTCCATGCAGTAGACAATCTATTACCTATGCCCTTTGGCCATTCTGTTCTTAATAAAAAGCTACACTGGAATCTAGTTATTCACTGTCCTGAGTTTGGTATACCTGAGCTCTTTCTGGGCCACAATTCTTGGGGCTACTCCCAAAGCTGTTTTAATCCTAAGTCTTGGTGTCTGCCCCTGGTGGGGCCCGGGGATTTTTTTCTCTGACATTTTCATTTTTACTGACAGAGGGTGGTGAGAATCCCGAGACCTGGAGATGTTATATTCAGTCAGTACTACCACTATTTCTGCAAATTTTTGCTTTGGCAGAGAAAAGCTCTTGGTTCAGAATTCCCTGTGACTGCAATCTCCTGCCATTTTTCAAATTCCTGGCAATCATGATCCCTTATGCCCTGAAGTCAACTCAGGCTTTCAACTAGCTATTCTCAACTGGCATTTTTAACATCAGGCATGGTATTCCCACACAGGAACATGAACAATAAATGTTTATCGAATGAATGAAACACCCAACCATTTTTCTTCATCACAAAGCCTAGGGAACTGATCCTTAAACCCAGCAGCCCTGGGCAACAATTACTCCTTCTCACTTCAATTTAAATTTCAGAGCCTCTCCAGATAAAGGTCTAGTCCTAAGTATAAGATGGGGGAAAGAGCAAGGAAAGATTCTAGGGTTTTCTAGATTTAGGATCTGCTCAAAAAAGCTCCAAGATTAAATTCTGCTTCATTCTAGGCAAAACCAGCATCTCTGAGAGTGTGGGGTTACTCACACAGGGGATCCATGTTTTAGCATGCACATCCCCAGGGCAGTCAAGGAGCCAGGTGAACCCTAGACTGTGGCCACTCCCAGCCCAGGGGACTGGCATGTGCAGTCATTAAAATCATTATCTCTGCTCCTTCACTTGACCAGGCCCAAGACTTTTCTGTCTTGGCCTGAGAAACATGCTACAGTATTCTAGATTTTCCTGGATAAGAGTAGTTAAAATCAAAGGAAAAGGAAGCCAGTTTTTCTCATGGAACATCATTTTTACTCAAAAGAATGACTGACAAACTGGTTATTCAGACTTGGAAACTGCCAGACATTTTCTCAAAAAATGGAACAAAATGAGCCCGTCACTTCAAGGAAAACAACTTTTTATTTGTGGCCAATGACAAAATTCAAGCTTTCAGGCAAAAATCAGAATTTTGGAAATTTGAAAATTAGAATTTTGTATCCATCATCATGAACTTAACAGCTTCCCAATACTTAAAGACTTTTCTGGTGAAAATGGTGGTGATATTAACAAATGTAGTCTTTTAATACTGTAAAATGAAATGGAAAAACATTTGGAAGAGCTGCATAACTCAGTGAACCTATTTTCCAAATGAGCAAAGCATGATGTTTTAGAATCATGCATTGGTAAAAAAAAATCCATTCAAAGTGCTAGATAAACCAACAGATTTTTAATGTAAATGAGTACAAAGACTTCACTGATATAGTCTCAGATTCCATATTGCAAAGAATATCAGCGATCACCTGGAAAGGCTATGAAAATACTCCTCCCTTTTCCAACTACATTATCTGTTTGGGGCTAGATTTTTGAAAAATATACTTCAAAACAATGTACTGCAACAGATGGGATACAAAAACATATATGAGCATCAGCTCCTTTTTATTAAGCCAAAGAAATCTGCAAAAATGAAAATGAGACCATTCTATTTTTTTTTGGAAAATGTATTTTCATTAAAAAATTATTCATGTTAACATGATAGGCTTAATACTGTTATTCTTAAATGAATCAGTCAACAAAACATTTTTAAGCTTTCTCAGTTTTAATACTTAATTTGGTAAATATCAATAGATAAAACCAACAAAAGAAAGCTCTTTGGGGTCCTCAGTAATTTTTAGGAGTATAACAGGGCCTCAGACCAAACACTTTGAGAACTGCTAATGTAAAGCCTCTAATGGTGCCTGTCACCTGGCGGGTGCACAATTAGCAACAGTGATAGTTAACAATGATACAGTTCATGGCATATCTGGACAGCTCTTTAGGGGCATGAATAAATTTTCCATCTCACCTTTCTGTCCACAATTTGGGAACTGCTGGGGAATAATCCAGGTCACTAGACCAGGCATCTATCAAGGTCTGCTCTGAAGCTGGATCTAATATCCAGCACTAAACTTGCTCTTATTCCTCTCATGGATTCCTTTTAATCCCAACAGTATGTATGTTTGTAGAGGATTCCCCCAAGACATACGCTGTATCTAACCAGTGGCCCTGCAACAGCTTCCAAATTCTATTCTGAAATGACCCCATTAGAGCACTCTATTCTCAAGGCACCCAACTCCAAGAGCCTCCCTGTCACCAAGGCAGACAGGACAACAGAAGCAGCCAAAATTCCCTTCTAGAAGCAGAGAAAAATGATTAATCCCTAGCCTAGCAAAACTCATCAGCCCAGTCATTGCCACTTACTCTTCCATCCACCCATTCATTTCCTCATTCAATGAACATGCTCAGAGACCATTCTCATTGTGTTAGGTGCTGGGCAACATCAAACAATATAGAATCCCTGCCTTAAGAACACATGCTTAAACCAGGCAGGTTCATGCATGGGGTTGTTAATGCTCCCAACTCCTAGACGCCTCATTTTGGAGAATCAGGCAGGAACACAAATTTAAAATAACACACAATTAAAATTAATGTAACAAAATAATATACAAATTAAAATAACCATCCAACCAGGACAATAGGCTTCTCTAGTTCATGTAAGCTTATTATGTGCCTTCTCACGTACTTAACCAGTTTGAGGATCTCCTTCCTTTAGCTCCTCTTCCTACCTTGTTCTCTCTTTAATCTGGCTCCTTTCTGGTTGAGCTCACTACCAGGACACCTTCTGGCTCCTGTGTTTCATGACTTGGCCCCAGTTGACCTCTCCATGCTTCATTTCCATGTGTAACACCTGACAATCTTAGGTTCTATCCATACTGCTCCTCCGATACACCTTGCCCTGCAAACCTCAGTGTCTCAGTTCTACTGCTCAGCAAATCTGTACTCATGCCCTAAGATCTTGATCAAAGGTTAATGCGGTTTTTGCTGGACCAGGGTATGCAGAACTAATTCTTTTAGTATAGCACCTATTACACTGTGCCACAGACACATTCTGTCTGCCCCAAACCCCTGGCGGAATGAGAACTCCTTGGGGGCAGGGAGTGCATCTTAGTCATTTGAGTGTGCCCAGGAACCTAGGCTTGGCATGGAACTGACACATGGTAGGCGTTCATCGAATAAATGAACAAATGCTTAAAGCCCACCTGGCTCCATTTCAGTTGCTCTACACAAAGGGTAGAATCTAAAGACAGCTGAACTAGCCCTTTCCTGGATATGCCATGCTAACAGCATAGCTCTGTCACTCTGGGTCACTGATGAAAGGGTATCAGTGCTAAAGTTAATTCTTAAGAAGGTGATATAACTGCACCTCAGTGCCCTGGAGCTTTCACCCAAACTCACACTCAGGCTGTTGGCTCAGTTCCTTCCTGAAAGAACAGCTGTTTTACACCAGCTGGTTTGTGCAGAATCCTCTCTGGTTGTATAAGCTCAGTCAAGGATAGGGCAGTGAGTCTCTCTGACCCCAGTGGTCTTCCATCCCCCTCCCCCAAAGGCTGGCTCATCTGTTGAACCTGCTTCCTGGGTACAATCAGCCACCGAAAGGCCTAAACTACAGTTACTAACGTAGAACTTCAGGCAAACCATATTACCTACTCTGTCACCCCAGTACAGATTTCGCATGGGTGGAAGAGTATGAACTTTGGAGACAGACTGTTGTGAGTTCAAATCCCAGTTCTGCCATTTCAGTAAGATCTTGATTACTCAATTTCTTTGAGTCTCAATTTCCTCATTCATGAAATGAGAATAAAACCATACTTCACAGAGTTGTGAGGACAGAAGGAAATAAATTATGTAAAGTACCTGGCCTGGGCCTGGCACACAGTAGGTGCTCAATACCCGTTAGTTTCTTTCCTCTTCTGTCCTGGAAGAAATGACAGGGAAACTTACTAAGTGAGACTTGCCCAATCCAAAGTTATTACTTGAAGCACAGGACAGAGGACTAGACAGGTGACCTTCAAGGCCCCTTTATACCCCCCCATCCACGATTTCTGGCTACAACTTCCTAGTAAGACCCTTCAGTATTTTAGGGCCCTTCTTTCTACCTTAAGTTTCCCTTTATCACTTTTCAGAGTAGATGAAGAGGCCTATTCATTTCAGAATGGAGGGGGAACCACAAAGGGAGATGGAGAGCTGAGAGCCTTGAGGAGGGACTAAAGGGAGATGACCTAGGACTGCAGCATGTTTATCCACCTACAGGTTGAAGGATGAGGGGGCGGGGAGCATGGGCACAGAACCAAAGGGTGCAAACACAGGGCCATTCCTGGGACGTAAGACCTCCTCTCCTCAGTCCTTTTCTGCTCTGCACATTCTGCCAGGAACAACCATTAACCACTTTTTCCCCTAATACCCATTTCTTTCCCCAAATACATAAAGCACTCACACCTTCACTCATGCTGTTCCCTCTGCCTCTTCCTTTTTAGGCACAGTTTGGGTGTTACATTCTCCTAAGTCCATAGGCAAAATTAACTGTGCTTTGCTCTGGAATGTCCTAACATTTCTTACATATCTCTTGAATAGAGCTTATCATATATGTATCCCAGTTTTTGAAATCTGTCTTCTCCACAACACTAAGAACACTGAATGGCAGGAACTGTGCCCCATGACTGACTGCATCCCAATCGTTCAGCAGAGATGGCAGCACCAAATGGGCATGGGGTAAGCCTTTGGATACACAAAGGAAGATTAGCAGTTGGAGAGTATCATTAATGGGGCAATAACTGGAGAACGGGGAAAGTCTGTTTTTTGTTTTTAAAACTAAGGCTGTTTCTATTCCTGCTTATGGAAAAGCTCCCCTCTCTGGGAAGCCCCATTCTTTGAAGAATAGCCTAGGCTTCCGCTAAGCTTCCCCATGCCACCCTCAACTCAGCATTTCCCAGACCCAGCCACACAATAGAATCACCTGGGGCAGTTTAACAACCACAGATTCCTGGGCTCCAGACCTAGAGACTCTGATTCTGTAGGTCTCGGACAGGGTCCAGCAAAGCACTGGGGATCTGATGATTAGTTACGCTGGGGTGAGGGAGAGGTAGAATCAAGCAATCACAGCTGCTTCTTCACTGAGACTGCTTTCTCTCATGCTATCAGAGAACACCCAAGATCATGTTCACTTTCTTATTTAAAAGCTTTCACTGATGGGGCGCCTGGGTGGCTCAGTCGTTAGGCGTCTACCTTCAGCTCGGGTCATGTTCCCAGGGCCCTGGGATCGAGCCCCACCTTGGGGTCCCTGCTCCGCGGGAAGCCTGCTTCCTCCTCTCCCACTCCTCCTGCTTGTGTTCCCTCTCTCGCTGTGTCTCTCTCTGTCAGATAAATAAAATCTTAAAAAAAAAAGCTTTCATTGATTCTTCACTGTCTGCATGATAAAGCCCAAATTTCTGGTGTGGTTTTGTAGAACCCTGCTAACCTCTCCAGCCTGACCTCATGCTACTCTGCTGGAGTTGGGCAGTTCTCGCCTCTGGGTCTCTATATTGCTTTTTTTTGTTCAGGTACTTTCTCCCACCTTCTCCTCTAAAGGAACTTCTACTCAACCTTGAAACATCAGTTCTGAGAAGTCTTTAGCTATCATCTCTGTGCCTCTTTAGTACCAAGGATCTATAATAATCATGATTACCACTTGTGCTAAGTGCTTGACATGCAGTACTTGCTGCCCTAATGGGAGCCTGGCATCACCGTCATACATGTGAAAAAACAAATTAAGAAGGCTAAAACTCTTTCAAAGGCCACATACTAGGACCTGGACTTGAACCTTAACTCAGAGGAAGTGATGCTCTTCTAGCCTAACTACAATTAATATATACATGTGGGCAGGGACTGATTCACCTCTGCATCCCCAGCTAGCCCAGGGCCTGGCACAGATCAGGTGTCCATTAGTGTTTGCAGAATAAATTAACACCAGGTCAGGTGAGAGGGAGACTGGGTGTGGTGTGTGCGTAATGGGCCTAAATGAATGAATGATGGCCAGCCTGGCCCAGCAGTAGAGGCTGGTAAGAACAAAGTGGAAGACACCTAACTTTTACTTCTTTTATTATAATTTGGTTTAACAGCCACTTATTGAGCACTTAAGGACCATGCAACAATAAATACCCCACAAATGAATTAGAACATGGCCCCTGCTCTCAAAAATTCTAGGTTCAGTATATAAGGTTGTCAGGCTACCAGGTATTAAGCTTGTAATTTTAGCAAGTAAGTCTTCATCTTCAAAGGCCTTTTAGGGGCGCCTGGGTGGCTCAGTCGTTAGGCATCTGCCTTCAGCTTGGGTCATGATCCCAGGGTCCTGGGATCGAGCCCTGTGTCGGGCTCCCTGCTCGGCGGGAGGCCTGCTTCTCCTTCTCCCTCTCCCTCTCCCCCTGCTTGTGTTCCCTCTCTCGCTGTATCTCTGTCAAATAAATAAAATCTTAAAAAAAAAAAAAAGGCCTTTTAGCATTTCTACATTGTGAATCTCTACTGGCTTACAGAGAAGAACCAGAGGTGGCAGGGACTCCCCCCCTCGGTATCATCTCCTACTACTTGCAATGAAAGTGGCCAGGCTGGGTGGGCAGTGATTTTAAGGGGGAGGTCCCTTGGTATAGGGACTATCTTATTCATCTGTGTGCCCGAAATAAAAGGCCCTGGCACAGAGGTCATAATGCTTGTTGAGTGGATTAAACATAATGAGATGGTTTCAATAAAGATACTGACTGATCCTCTGTTCCAGTCTCTTGAGGGAGCAGTTTTAACTCTGAGCAGTGGGGAACCAGGTCTCTAGAGTCTCTCTAAACTGTGCTGGGCAGGACTCAGCAGGTGCTGTAGAGAGATGAGAGATGGGAAGGGCAGGATGAGCTCAAACAGCTCCAACTGCTGGTTTACGGTCTGGCATGTCTCCTGAGGGTTTACTGAGTATGCACCTGGACTGCAGGCTGAATGGTCCAAGAGAGACCAAAAGACAGACAGCAGAATTGGCAGGTGAGAACACTCAGGCTTTGGATGGACATCTGGCAGTTCCCACTATCTGACTCCTGCTCTTGCCTCAGGAGCCTCGATGTACTAGGTGCTACGTGGGTTGCTCCACATTCTCTTATGATGTTGCTGATGAGGCTTAGAGAGAGGAAAAAACATGCCCAGGGTCACAAACCCAGAGACTGAGCTTGGGAGTTCACCCCAAGTCTGGAATACTAAACACTATTTCTCACTACTGCCTTATTCAGCTGCTTTAAGTTTTTTTTTTTCTTTGCTAATAAGGCAGTAACTGTTTTAGTCTTATTTAGGAAATGAAGATTTGGACTGTTCGCGAACAGATCAATATAGTTTAGTGACCTGAAACAAATGGAAGTAGGGACTTTTGGGATCCCAAATAGGCCAGCTCAAGGTCCTGCCTTTATATGTGAACAAGTTATGCAAATAAGCAAAGGGGACTGGATGGAACCAGCATGGCTTCAAACCTCAACTCAGGAATCACGGCTCTTCCAGCCTAACTGCAATTACTGTATACATGTTCTCTGGACCATGAGCCCTTTGTGGGCAGGGACCACATCTGATTCACTTCTGCATTCCCAGCTAGCGCAGAGCCTGGCACAGATCAGGTGTCCTTCGTACCAGGGGCAGACACTATTCAGAGACTGCAGATTACTGCCTTACCGCAATGTGGGCCCAGCAGCACCAGATTTTGAGAGTTTTAAGAAATGGCACAAGTCCAGTTTGTGGGAATCTTTTGGTTTTTAAAAAATTGCCTTAAATCAAAACAAAAACAAAACAAAGTGTGACTTGGGACTTTAGAACTTGTCTGTGGACTACAAGTGGTTCTGTTTGCCATCTTTGGCTTCAGTTTGGCCTGCAACACTGAGTTTCCCCTTACATATGTACCCACTCTGTGTACACAGAGAATTTTAAGTGGCAGTGGGAGACACAGATCCTCACCAAAGGCACGCTAGTGGGCAGAACAATGACCCCACCCCTTTCAGCGGGTGCTTTTCACCAGGGCACAAAAGCCTGCTTCTGGCATTGAGAAACCCCCTCCCCAGCAAAAAAGTGGGGTACAATCAGAAGAGACTTTGTCAGTTTGTTTCACCTCTTTGTGGCTATAGTATTTAAAAAAAAAAAAAAAAGCCTTGTTAAATCCCGCACAGTACAGAAGAGTGTCCTTTTTTGGAGGGGCACGAGGCACCGGAGACCTACAGTGGGAGTTATTTGAGCAAATGCTTGCTGAGTTTCTGTTTCTTCATCTGAAAAATGGGGAAACAGTACTTATATCCTTCAGTTCATTCATTAAACATTTGTTAATCACAGGCATAGGGGTACAATAGTGACTGACGTGGTTCCTGCACTCTCAGAGTTTATGTAGCAAAAGCAGACCAATAATTAAACCAATAGTTAACTCATCACAATTGTACTAAATGCTGAGGAAAGAAAAGGGCTGGTGGGAAGATTAGAAGTATGGTATATAAAGTGTCTGGCATGAATAAATTAATGGACTGGCAGGTCAAGCAGTGGAGCAGATAATGAAGTTTATAGCTCTTAGGAAAGCTGTGTCCTAAATAAAAACTAAAGAGTTAAACCATTATCCAAAATTCTGGCCATGAATACTATAGCCTAGCTAAGTGGCAGGGGACCCTAAAGTTTTGCTGGTGAGTGGAAAGGAGAGAAGACAACAGCTCCCCTGGCTCTCCCTACCTTAATGCTCCCCTTTTGGATAACAGCATTCCCAGGGTGGCCCAGAGAAGAGAAAGAGGAAAGCTAGAGGGGGAAGCATGTTCAGGGTCTAAAATCAGACCAGGCAAGGGCGGAGTCCAACCTGGTGAGTTGTATCCCGGGGTAGGGGGTGGGGGTGAAGGTGAGGCTTCTGACACTAAGTGGTGACATTTTCATTAATTAAAAATCTTATCGTGATATGAAACACAAAGGAGACCAGCATTGAAACTGGGTTACAATAAGCACAGGTTCTCAACGGATTCATTCTCTCTCTCATTCACCTAGTTATTTCTACTCAGTGTCAGCAAGGCCCAGGGCTAGGCATGGAGGATCAGAGATAGATGACATAGTCTGTGCCCCCGTGGAGTTCACAGTGCAGTGCAGGAACAGATACATCAACAGAATGTCTCAGTGAAGAATGGGGAATGCTACCAAAGGAAGCACAAGGGGCTGTGGGCACAAAGAGGGCACCTCACGCAATTGGGAAGGTAGGGAAGGCTTTCTGGGAATGGTACCCCAAATGGCATCCCCACTCACATGCACAATTCCAGAGATTCTACTAGAAGGCTGTCAAGAGCCATGCCTTCTGGCTGCACCAGCCTCCCAGAGTCCCCTGCTGCCCGATGCAGTGTCTGCAGAGCCAAACGCATCTTCCGCCACGCCTCATCCTCATCCGGCGCTGCATCCGACCCTCCAAGACTCCTGCAGGAGCCTGCCTTCCTTGGCAGGCTCAGCCAAAAGACCAACTCAAAACTCTTTTGTCAGAGCAAGCTTAGGGCGAGCCACCCAGCCCCAGGTGCCACAACCCTCCCAGAGCAACTGTGGCTCATGCCACCCCGGGCTCTCAGTGAACACTAGCAGGGTACCTCCCATTAACTCCTTTGCTCAAAATAAAGTGACCTTCTTCCAGGTGACAAGCTGGAAGCTTTGCTGAGTCCTGCTACTGCTCACTCGCGGCAGGATTCACCAAACCCAGGGATCTGAGGGTTGGGGTGGGCCACCTTGTTGGTCAGAGGTATACAGGGAAGAAAGGGCAGGTTTTGCTAGTTTACACTTCGGTGCAGGCGCCCCACCAAATAGTCTTCTGGGCAGGGAGAGGCGGGAGGCCACAGGAGACATATGCTGGGGGCACACAGCTGCTCAGGGGGCAGTGGCTGCAGGCAGTGAGGGGAAAGGGTGGGGCCGCTCCCGGGGTGGGGAGAGGGAAGAGGCTGCAGCCTTCCAGGCCACAGCGCCCCAGGCTGGCCTGTGGGTAGGTGGGGGAGCAGGTGGGCCCAGGGGGAGGTGAAGGGCAGAGAGCCGAGCTGTGGCCTCAGGAGCACAGCCCAGTCCCAGTGTGGGTATACGACCAGAAGGTTTAGCCCCTGCTCCAGCCCGGAGGCCCCGGGAGAGGGCAGGCAGCTCTGGTCACAGGACAGGACGGACCATGCTTCGGCTTGGAGAGAAGGGTCCAGCCTCCACTCCCGCCTCAGGGGAGATAGCCTCAACCCCCAGCCAATGGAGGATGGTCCATCCCCAAGCTCACCCCGGCCCCGCTCCCAGGAGGGGAAAGTGCCGGAGCAGCCGGACTCCCCTCGCTCGCTCCTACCTGCGGTCCGGGCGCCAACTTGGGCTCGTCCTCCTCCCTGGGGCCGTCGCGGTCCGGCTCCACGGGCGCCGCCGGGGGCCCTGCACCCGCTCCCGCTTCCAGGCTCGGCGGCGGCGGGGGCTCGGGAGCCTGGGGCTTCTGCTGCCCCGCGGCCCGCATCCGCTCGCGCCGACCCGCGCCGCCGCTCGGCCTGCTCCGCCTCCGAGTCATGCTGCTGCTCGCGCCGCTCCCTCGCTCCACTCGCGCCGCCGCCGCCGCCGCCGCCGCTCCCCTCTCAGGACAACAGCCAATATGGCGGCGCCCGGCTCCCCCCTCTGCTGCTGCCAGCAGGTCATAGGGCGCGGCGTCCGCGCCGCCGCACTAGCCCCCGAGGCTGCCTGCGCCATTTTGAATAAGGTCACCACTTAAAGTTCTGTGAGAGTAAGAACCTGGCGGACTCGCGGGATGCGACCTGCGCCGGGGAAGGGTGGGCATTGTGGTAACCCTACGGCACGGCCCTGGGCGCTTAATAATTGTTGAATGGATGAGTGAATTAATTAACTTCTAGAGTACTTTCACACCCACCATGTGACTCCTCGCACTCACGCGGCAAGGCGGGTACGGTCGTTCCCATTTTGCGGCGGACAAAATCGAGGCTACGGAAGGCGAAGGGGCTGCTCAACATTAGCCAGCCAGAACTCATGGGTTCGTGGATGGCCTGAGGTGAAAGGGGTGGAGGAATGGTCTAGGTCTTTATTTGCAACGTATGGTCGACTGGGGAGTCCAGTGTTCTGCGCTTGGGACAGCAGAGCTCAGACCCCGCTCCTGCCGCAGTCTGGTGGAGAAAGTGGACAGTTAGAGTTACAATTAGTGTGATGAAGGTGAGATGACTGGGGCACATACTAGGTCAGTGTTTCTGCAAAAGTTGTATGTGCAGGAGAGGATTTTGAGTGGTACACAAAGGAACATTTAAAAAATGTGATAATTATGTATGTAATTGTTAAAATGAGCTTCCCCCTCTCTTTTTTTGAATATATGAGACATGCACATGGTACAACTTTTAGAAAAAGTTTTGAGTGCAATCGCTCATGCCAGGGCCAGTGGTACCCTGAAACTATATGGCGGTTATATGTAGAGTTGCTATTGATATCAACAGGCCAGAATTATGACATTAGCCTAATTAATGGGAACAAGGGCTATTTTGAGAAGAAGGGCTGCATGGCCCCGGAGCTTTCCTTAACTACCAAGAACGTAAATGAAAAATACTTCATCTCATTATAGGGATTAGTGCCATCATCAAAGATTTGAAGGATTCAGGGTAATTCCCACTACATGAACATTACTTCTTAGTTTGGCCAGAATAGAAGATGGATAGTATTTTTTCCCATTTCTTTATTTTTATTGTGTTAAAATATGCCTAACATAAAACTTAACAATCTTAACCATTTTTGAGCATATAGTCAAGTAGTATTAAGTACATTCTCATTGTGTGCAACCGTTACCCTCATCCCTCTCCAGAACTCTTTTCATCTTGCAAAACTGAAACTCTATACTGATTAAATAACTCCTCATCCTCCCTTCCCACAGCCCCTGGCAACCACCATTCTACTTAAAAACAAACAAACAAACAAACAAAAACCCAACCTCTTTTTCTTCACACTGCAGCCTCTGGTACCACTATTTTACTTTCTGTTACTGTGAGTTCAGCTTCCCCTCCCCTTAATATTCCACATATAAGTTAGATCATGCAATATTTGTCTTTTTGTGACTGGCTTATTTCACTTTGCAGAGTGTCCTCCAGAGTCATCCATGTTGTTGGAAATGGCAGGATTTTCTTCTCTTTCAGGGATGAATAATATTCCTTTATATATATTATATACAGATGCTTTGTATATAACATATATTCTTTTTTTTTAAAAGCTTTTATTTATTTATTTGTCAGAGAGAGAGCACAAGCAGGAGGAGCAGCAGGCAGAGGGAGAAGCAGGCTCTCCGCTGAGCAGGGAGCCCGATGTGGGACTTGAACCCAGGACCCCGGGATCATGACCTGAGCCGAAGGCAGCTGCCCAACCAACTGAGCCACCCAGGCATCCCTATAATACATATTCTTATACTAATGTATTTTATATATATTTCTTTCACATATATGTATGTATATATATGTGTGTGTGTGTATGCCACATTCTCTTTATTGATGGAGAAGATAGATGGTCCTGGAGAATGACAGAGCATTATGGCAGACTTATTCTGGTAAGGACCCCAGATGTGAGCACTTTTTCAGAGTGGTCATTTTTGGAGCATATGGGTGCAGTTGTTGGCCTCTAATAGACAACTATAGTTCTAGTAAATGCTTTTCCTTCTATACCAAATTTTAGGAATAGTTTGTGTTCCTCTGGCAGGGGCAGTAGTAAGCCTTTACTGTCTTGCTTCAGGGGTATGTCACTCTCTGAACACACTTATTTTATAGGAAGTTTTGACCAAATCACCATTCCATTGGCTACCAGGCTAATCTACTGTGACACTGATGACATCATCCTGATGGGCCCCTTCCTCCCCTTGAGTCTTGGAGTTGGGCCTCAGCCTAATTAAGGACTTTTTTTTTTTAATTTTTTTATTTTAAAGATTATTTATTTATTTGAGAGAGAGAGAGTGTGAGTAAGAACACAAGCCAGGGTGGGGGGAGAGGCAGAAGAAGAGGGAGAAGCAGACTTCCTGCTGAGCAGGGAGCCTAACTTGCGACTCCATCCCAGGACCCTGAGATCATGACCTGAGCTGAAGGCAGGCACTTAACTGACTGAGCCACCCAGGCACCCCCTAACTAAGGACTTTCTTAACACTTTTTGAGGGAGGTAACCTTTTTGAGGGAGGGTCTCCTTCCTTCTCCCTCAATCTACCTCCCTCTAAACTTGAGAATGGACTTGCACCTTCGGGCAGGAGGGCCTGGGAATGACTCACCCCACTTCCCCTGAGAGGGGGAGAGGGTTTAGAGGAGAAGGAATAAAGTGGGAGAGGATGAGAGATCCAGCATGAAAAGGTCTTGAATCCCAGGTTGAGATTTGGACCTTCCGTGAGGGTGGTGGAGCCTTGGCACAGGGGAAGAATGAAATAGGGAGGTCCCAGGTCCCAGAAGAGGTGCTCTGGGAGGGGAAGTACATTGCTGTGACCTTTTCCAGGCCCTACAGGCCTCATTGTTAGAGTGACTATAGTAGAGTCTGCATGGTGCAATTCTAACAGATACTTTTTCTAGGTAGTAAATAGAAAATGGCTAGTTAAGTAGGTGGCTTTATTAGAGCAGTTGGTTATTGTTCCTAATCATTAATTGAGTAGGCAAGAACGATTGAACCTATGTTACAGGGCCCTGGGAGAAGACCATCAGGGGAAGGAGGCAAAACTTTGCAGACACTATTGAAGAACCTGAATTAGCCTGGGGTGTTTGGGAAACAAATCTCTCAAAAGGAAGAGAGACTTCCTCCTCCTCACCACCCTACCATCCATCTGACCTCCAAGTCTTGTTGATTCTGCTTCCAAAATATCTATCCTAGCAAGGAGGAATCTCTCTTCATAAATTCATCTGTGCAAGAAATATAATTAAAGTTTTTTAATAACTCAACTTAATTTCTATTTTGAACTCCCATTTTGCTGGGGTGGCAGAAACTTCATCTCAGCTAATGGAGGGTTTTACCCCTTCCCTGGGGCTTATGTTTAAGCCTCTGGAGCCTCATCTAGTACTCGGGTGTGAGTGTGTGTGTGTGTGTGTGTGTGTGTGTGTGTGTGTGTGTGTGTTGGGGGATCTAGTTCTCAATGTCATCTGTCTACACAGATATTTGTGGAGATGTCAGTGGTCCCACTGGTTGCTGTTGAGACATGGCTGTTCTCACACGTCTGCTAGAGACCCCAGCTCTCTTCCTGCTGCGTGCCACTATTGCCTGTGGGAATCTTGCTGAGCTTAGCTAAGGTCTTTTTTTTGGCTGGATGCACCTCAGAGCCATCTCCATGATGGGGGTTGCTGCTTCCCTCTCTGCTCCTGGGTTTTCTGCCCTGTACTTCAGCCTCTGTGAACTTTCATCACTCCCCTCCGTCCTCCTCTTCTACGCTCCCTTTTCTCCAGACCTTGGAAGCCCTTGTTTTGGGGTCTCTGGAGGACTCCCAATAGTTGGCACTGTCTTACTGACGAGGGTTCTAAACATACTGGAAAATGAAGCAAAGGAGAGGCAGGTGAAGGCCAGGACATTGCTTTATTGCTGACAAAGGCCAGGGTGGAGCATTCACCCAGTGTGGGCAACTGAACCCTGAGCTCGGTAGACACCCCCTGTCCCCAGTCATGGCAGTGCTCAACTGGGTGGGCCTCCCTCCAGAGCCCCTGGTGGGGCAGTGGATATGGCAGATCTGAAGAGGAAGAAGAGCAGAACTGAGCAGAGCACTGTATGCTTCCCAAATACACAAATCAGAGGAGTTTTTCTCTCTCCCAGGTGCAGAAGTATCCTGCTGGCAGAGCCTCCCTATCTCCGTTAGCTCATGTAGGTTCTTGAAACTTTTCAGCTACGTCTGAGATGTCTCTCCTTGTCCCTAAGTCCTTTTTGAACCCAAATCTAGCGGTACTTAAAATTTTTTAAGTAAAACTTAGAAACACAGACAAATGTAAACAATTCTATAACGAATCCCTTGCAGCCATCATCCAGCTTCCACAGTTATCAGCTCGTGGCCAATTATGATTCATCTATAACTGCCCCCGACCCCCAACTCCTGTATTAATGGAAACAAGCCCAATACATCATACCAGAAAGACTTGTTTTCTGTCCTGTCACATCCCACTCCCAAGGGGCAATGAGCACATAATGGACTAGCTATTTGAAAGGGGCTGGGGGATGAATTACCAGAAAAAGGAAAAACAAAGGGTAACATTATAAAAACATTATCCTGCCAGAGCAGTGAGGCTGTTTCCATTTTCCTTACCACTGTTGGAGTTCAGGACTCATCATTTGTCTCTGGCGACAACCTCATAATTAGTTTCCTTGCTGCTCCTCTCCCTCTGGATTACTGGTGTTTCTTCCAGTGATGACTCACACCAGAATCCCTCGTAAAATGTTGAAATGCAGATCCCTGGGCCTCTCTCCAGCCTGGCTGAATCACGCACTTGGAGTGTGGGTTCCAGGTGTGTTTTATGAGCAGCCTGGATGATTCTGATCCACACCCATGCTGGGAACTGCTGTTCCAATTCAGCCTCCATGCTGTCCCCAGATTTCAAACACTGAGTCTGACTCAGTGAGATATCTCTGAGTATATCTCAAACACTGAGATATCTCCCCAGCTGAGAACAACCCAGGACTCCCCCACCCCTGAGTAAGTTCCAAGACCCCAGGCCTGGTATTTAGGGACCTTTGTGAGCTGGCTTTTGCCTACAGCAGCCTCTTCCCTCACCCGTTTCCCTTGAGACCTGGGTTTCAACCCCATCTTACAACCTTGAGGTGCTCAGCACTGTATTCTCTCCTTTACTCCTCCTGGGTCTGATAAACTTGTACTGATCATTGGAGGGCCAGTCTAACGGTCTCTTCTTCGAATGTATCTGACTCACTCCTCTGCACATTGTAGCGGAAAGTCATGGGACTCAGACGGACTTAGATTTTGCCACTTACTGGCTATTTGACCTCAGGAAAGCCCTTAATGTCTCTGGGTCTCAGTCTTACCATGTAGAGAATGGGGATAAAAGCAGGGTCCCATGGGATTTTGATATACAGAGACCATAGCACTGTAGGAGTGCAAAACTTCACCTCCATCCTCTTAGGGTCTCCAGCTGGGCTAGAGAACTAAATTGACATAGCACAGATTAATAGGAGAAAAGCATGGAGATTTTTACGTGTGCATGGGAGCACCCACAGGAAAATGGAGACCCAGAGAAGTGACCAGGCTTAAGTGTTTATATACAAGGTTGAACAAAGAGAGTCAGTTGTGGAAAAATAACTAAAATATATGGGGAGACTAAAGATAAGAATTATTTTAACAAAATCTATTTGTACAGATTTCTCTTGGCCTCCACTCTTTGTTTCTGGTGATAACATTTCTCTCTTCCTGGTATAGAGAGACCATCTTTCACATGGGATGTTTATCTCCTGATTTCAGGAAGTAAAGGGGAGGTGGAAGTTCCTTTCTTGTATCTGCTGTTTTTCAAGTGACTTTAGCTCAATAATCCTCTGTCAAGAGGCATATTTTGGGGGTGGCATATTCTGCTGCCCTTCAGCTTGGCACATACTGTAGGGTGTTTGTAAACAAAGGGGTCCTAACAAGGCCTTGGCCAAGAGAGAGTTAAAGTCCACGGCATCTTGAAATACTGTGATAACTAATACAGCCTGCCCTGTCAGAATTCAGCTAATACAGTGATTTATTATGGAAGCAACAATGAGGTCATCACAACAATGAGGTCATCACTATTCTGTTGGCCAATAAAAGCTTCACTGCAGTGCACTATGACTCTGAGTTTGCCCCTCCATCCCCCTGCCATCCACTGCCCTGTAATTTTCTAATAGTATGATAGTGTTGTAACTCAGGGTTTTATTTTATTTTATTTTTAAAGATTTTATTTATTTATTAGAGAGAAAGAGCACAAGTAGGCAGAGCGGCAGGCAGAGGGAGAGGGAGAAGCAGGCTCCCCGCTGAACAGGGATCCCGATGTGGGCTCGATCCCAGACTCTGGGATCCTAACCTGAGCTGAAGGCAGACACTTAACCGACGGAGCCACCCAAGCGCCCCATAACTCAGGGTTTTAGTAATTTCCGTTTCCAAAGTGGCATCCCATGTCTGTGCTTTTGACTTAGGCTCTTCCCGGTTTCTTACTGAAATAGTCAAACTGAAGTCATAGGAAGAATTCTCCATCATTGGAAATGTGGAAGGGTCTCATGCGCATTCTTGAGAATATATAGTACTGGTAGGGAATCATTCAGATTAGGGCAGAGTGTGGATGGGGCGTCTTCAGGTAGCAGCCCACTCTCACACCCTCTAGTCCCACTGTTATTTCTTAGTTTAATGTGGGGCCAGCAGATGAGAGGACTAGTAGTCTCCAAGGGATGAACTCCAGTGGGCTTGGAGCCCACACCTAGGGATCCAAGTATGTGGGGAGTGGGGATCCTACACTGCTCACATCCGCAATGCCCATGACATTGGCTTCTTGAAGAGTAGTTAATGTAGGGCGGCTTCCATCTAGCCACACAGTGGGTATGTGATGGAAGCTTCTGCCCAGGATGCAGGCAATAAGGGATGTGTCTGCAGAGAATTTAAAAACAACACCACCAGTTAAAAGTTGGTCTGTAAAAAGGTGGCTTCTCTGGAGTAGATAATTTGTTTTAGTAACAAATTATACCAAAGCTTTGTGGCTTAAAACAAAAATAGACATTATCTCACATCATTTCTCTGTGGGTCAGGAATTTGGAGCAGCTCAGCTGGGTGTTCTGGCCCAGGGTCTAGCATGGGGTGCAGTCAAGATGTCACTCAGGACCGCATCATCTGAAGGCTTTGATGGGGCTGGAGGATCTCCCAAGGTGGCTCACTCATCTGGCTCTTGGCAGGAGGCAGTTCCTCACCATGTGGGCCTCTCCACAGGGCTGCTGGAGGTCCTCCTGACTTGGTGACTGACTTCCCTCAAGTAAGTGATCCAAGTGAGAGCAAGGCAGAAGTGTAATGCCTTTATGACCCAGGTGTGGAAATCACGTGTTCTCATTTCTGCAGCATCCTATTGGTTACACAGGTCAACGCTGTTCAGTGTGACAAGGGACTATGAAGGACTATGAATACAAGTAAGGAAGAATCTTGGGGCACCTGGGTGACTCAGTTGTTAAGCGTCTGCCTTTGGCTCAGGTCATGATCCCAGGGTCCTGGGATCGAGCCCTGCGTCAGGCTCCCTGCTCCGCAGGGGGCCTGCTTCTCCCTCTCCCACTCCCCCCTGCTTGTGTTCCCTCTCACTGTGTCTCTCTCTGTCAAATAAATAAATAAAATCCTTAAAAAAAGAAACAAGTAAGGAAGAATCATTCGGGGTCATCTTGGAGGCTGGCCACTCTAGGGTTGCTGTCTCATGCATCCTTGGATTACCAAGATGGAGAAGAGTGGAGGTCCCCCACTCCAAACACAAAATATACGAAATGTAGAAACATTGTTCAGCTTGAGAAGAAGGAAGGGGCATCTTCAGGGCCAGAAGAAAGAGGCACATCATTGTAGCAAGTAAGCCTTGAAAGCCTGTGAGCAACAATGAATGAATGAACTTTAGGGGCTAGAGTTCACATCTGACCTCATGCTGTCATAGGATATATCCTGTCTCTGGGCAGCAACTTAGGGCACAACAACCTTGACCTATAGGGCATTATGCTGATCTACTAAATGGATGATGTCATGGTTATAGGTACAGCTTAGATTCCTCCCCATAAAAAAAAAAAAAAGTTGCATGTCTTTTAATGTTCCTCTTAATTGGCTTGGGGCCCTAGTCACCATCCCAAGAATGTCTTCCTTCCCACAGTGGGTCCACAGCTCAGTTGCCCTGGCCGGTCTTGGCTACAGGTGTTTGCAGGATAAGACTCTGGAAAGCTTGAGGAATCTCCAGAAGCACCGTGATTTCTCTGGCGGCTGTTGCTGCCAGAGCGCCACTGTGTGGCCAGAATCCACCAGCGGGGAGGAAGTCTGTTCTGGTGTGACTGGAGTGCCCTTAGGAAGCTGGGGCTCTGCCACCATCGCTCAGACTGTTACCACTTCTGTACCATCAGTGGCTATGTGAGGGAGAAAGCAGTGGGAAGGTCCAGGATCTGGCTCACCCTGGCCATCTTCTTGAGGAGAAAAGCAGTTCTACTCCTTTAGAGCCTCTAGAGACTCTGATATTGGGCTGGACCACACTGGTGGCCTTGAATTTGGCGCATTTTCTTTTCCTCCATTCCAAAGCCCACCCTCATTTCCTAGCCCAGAGGTGGGACATCCCTAGAAGAGATGACAGGAAACTAAGCTGGCTACATTCTTCTCTGTAGATAAGTCTTTGTAGTTAGTTACAAGGGTGACAACCTCCCTTCAGAAATCTTTTCTTGGAGAGCACCCTGTGGTAGAAATGCCCTGTGCTTCTAGCCTCGTCCTCCAGGGCTGAGGATTTCTGCATCCAAGATAGCTTTTCACAGAGCCTGGGTTGTGGAAGAGGCATTTTCTCATTGCCTCATCTGGCAACCACTGCCTGTTCTCTGGGCCTCCGTTATATGGGTGATACCCTTATCTCCCATGGGTGAGTCCTCTGGTCTCCCAGCTCCTCAGATCCATCCAGGACATGTCAGTCCTCAGCTAGACCTCTGCACATCACCCAGAGTGAAAGGTGAAATCCTCAGTGTGGTCTATAAGGCCTTCCCTCATCCTCTCCTACTTCTGAGCCCCTCCTCTCCCCCTTGCTGGCATTGTCCCAGCCACTTGGCCCCTTGCTTTTCATGCTCCCATCCTGGGGCCTTCGCACATGCTGTTCCTTCTGCAAGGAATGTGGCGGCTGACCAAGGATGGGTAATGGAAGCCTCCGCCCAGAATCTAGGTAATAAAGGGTGTGTCTATAAATAACTTAAAAACAGTAACACCAGTTGTAAGTTGGTCTGCCTTTTATCATCGCCATACTGGCAACTCTAAATGATGTTACATAAGGTACTACCCCCACTCCGAGAAAATATCTTCTGCAGATCTAAGTTCTAAACAATTGCTGTGGTTCTTGACGAGTTTTAATGATACACGAATGTGTTTCAAATCAGCATGTTTGTATTACTTATCTTCTAATAAATATAAACGCTGTGTTCTACACGGAAGTTAACTGAGAGAACTCCCGGTTACACACATCACAATCACAGTTACCCTGCCTTGCCTACCCCCCTCCAAGCACAAGCCCACGAGCCTTCTTTGCAAAAGGAACACTTTAACATTTTGGAATTGTTGGAGCTACATTCAAGAGCAGTCCGTGTTTTCAGTCCCTGTGGTAGTATATATTCTTGGATTTAAACAGAACATTCCAAATAAACGATGATAGCCTAATGATTTTTTTTTGATAGCCTAATGATTTTAAAGACCAACCGAACTTGAGTTATTTCATTTCTGCCATTCTATATGTTACCACATTTATTTCTGTTTATTTTTTTATTTAAGTTCAACTAATTAACGTATAATGTATTCTTAGTTTCAGAAGTAGAGGTCAGTGATCCATCAGTCTTATATAATACTCAGTGCTCATTACATCACACGCCCTCCTTAATGTTCATCACCCAGTTACCCCATCCCCCCACCCTCCTACCCTCCAGCAACCCTCAGTTTGTTTCCTATGATTAAACGTCTCTTACGGTTTTTCTCCCTCTCTGATTTCATCTTGTTTTATTTTTCCCTCCCTTCCCCTATGATCCTATTTTGTTTCTTAAATTCCACATATGACTGAGATCATATGGCATACAAATCATTGATTTATTTTACTTAGTGTAATGCCATAATGCCTTCTAGGTCCATTGATGTTGTCACAAATAGCAGTATTTCATTCTTTCTTACGGCTGAATAATATTCCATTGTATGAATATACCACATCTTCTTTATTTATTCATCCATTGATGGACACTTAGGTTGTTTCCGTGTCTTGGCTGTTGTAAATAATGCTGCAGCGAACATGGGGGTGCAGATATCTTTTTGAGATAATGATTTCATTTTTTTCAGGTAAATGTCCAGTAGTAGAATTTCTGGATCACATGGTAGTTCTATTTTTAATTTTTTGAGGAACATCCATGCTGTTTTCCATAGTGGCTGCACTAACTTGCCTTCCCACCAACACTGTGCAAGGGTTCCCTTTTCTCCACATCCTCACCAGCACCTGTTATTTCTTGAAGATGAAAAAAAATTTTTTTAAGATTTTATTTATTTGTTTGACAGAGAAGACACAGCGAGAGAGGGAACACAAGCAGGGGGAGTGGGAGAGGGAGAAGAAGGCTTCCTGCTGAGCAGGGAGCCCGATGTGGGGCTCCATCCCAGGACCCTGGGGTCATGACCTGAGCCGAAGGCAGACACTTAACGACTGAGCCACCCAGGCGCCACTTGAAGATGAAAATTCCATAGGTAGGGATGGGCATAAGCCAGATAAGTCTGTTTTCCAGCTGGCCCTATGGTCCTCTGGACATGCTGTGTCTTAGGTCATCATTTTTTTTTAAAGATTTTATTTGTGAGAGCAAGCGAGAGAGAGAGCACGAGAGAGAGCACAAGCAGGGGGAGCTGCAGGCAGAGGGAGAAGCAGGCTCCCTGATGAGCAAGGAGCCTGATGCGCTGCGGGGCTCGATCCCAGGACCCTGGGATCATGACCCAAGCCAAAGGCAGATGCTTAACCGACTGAGCCACCCAGGTGTCCCTTAGGTCATCATTTTAAAACCTTGTAAGGATTTCTTCTTTGATCTTTGTCCTTATGTCACTGAGAACTATTTTGTTCAGTTTAGTCTGCCTGGATTTAGGAGGTTGGGTCTGGCCCTGGTAGGTGATAACTGATAGGTCTTTGGCCAAGCTCCAGAAAAATAGAGTTACACATGCACCATCCTTTTAGACTACTCAGTTCAATAGCTTCTTTCTCATTTAAAACTATGCCTATTCCAGGTCAAACACTCCTTTCCTGCATGTTTTCTCACTCTAACACCACCAACTTGTACCCTTAGTTCTCTAAGTGGTACAATTTCACCAGTGACAGTTGGAATTGCAGTGGCCACTTGGGGAGATTTTGACATTGAAAAGATTGTTCATTTAGGACAAAAGATTTAGAACAAAGATTGTTCATATCTTAGGACAAAAAGCAAAGAAACCCTCATGAAAAGATCCTCTTGTATATCAAAAAGATAGTTTTATTTAATGCAGGAAGCACACCACTCCTTCATTTCCATACCTTGGAGATTAATAAGGGCTGGCTTTTTAATTGTATGGCTTGAGAAAATAGTCAAGCCCAAGTTACTGTCTAAACCAGATGTAATGTGGTTTCTTTTTAAAAAGAATTTTTATTTATTTATTTTGAGAGAGAGAGAGAGAGTGTGTGTGTGTGTGAACAGGGGCAGAGAGGGAGGGGGTGAATCTCAAGCAGATTCCACATCGAACATGGAGCCCAATACGGGGCTTGATCCCACCATCCTGAGACCAGGACCCTGAGACCATGACCTGAGCTGAAACCAAGAGTTGGACACTTAACCGACTGAGCCACTCAGATGCCCCAAGGTTTCTTTTGTTTCTCTACATCTGAACTTTCTTCTCTCCCCTTGTAGAAGAAATGTAAGTAGGTTTTTTTTTTTTAAGATTTTATTTATTTATTTATTTGACAGAGAGAGAGAGAGAGAGAGAGAGACAGCAAGAGAGGGAACACAAGCAGGGGGAGTGGGAGAGGGAGAAGCGGCCTTCCTGCCGAGCAGGGAGCCCAATGCAGGGCTCGGTCATAGGACCCTGGAATCATGACCTGATCCGAAGGCAGACGCTTAATGACTGAGCCACCCTGTAAGTAGGCTTTTAAAAAGACAATTTCATTTTGGTCTAAAGCCAGGTGCTTCTCGCTCTTTTTGTTCCTCTCTCCTCGGTTCTCTCTTTTGGGAAATTCTAAAGATTAGCTATTTAAAAAAAAAAAACCTGCAAAAATCAAAACCCCCAGAACATTCTTAGTTATGTGCACACAGGAAATATCTAATCCCCCCAAAACAGTAAAAGATATCTAAAACAAAGAAAGAAAAAGTTATCAATTGTGGTTTTTGATATGTGTGTGGACACTCAAAAACTTATGTTCATAATAGCCTTTGTTGCAAGATAAGAAAAAGCTTTAATTCCAAGCTAAAACAGCTTTTTGGCATGATTGAGTCTTTAAAAAGTAGTTTACCATATAAAAATAATGTTAGCACAATATTTTGGTTTGTATAAGACCAAGGTTAAATTTCTCATGAATTAAACTTTCTAAATTTCCTGATTGATTTTATGAGTTAAGTAAGTTACCACTGTTCCCATAACTTGTTTTAAATGAAAGATGATATGTATACAATTTTAACTAAATGAAGTAATAATAATGGACTTTTTTATTGTGGTAATATATACACATATATATAAAACATAAAATTTACCATTTTAGCCATTTTTTAAAAAGATTTATTTATTTTAGAGAGAGAAAAACAAAGAGGGGAGGAGCAGAGGGAGAAAGAGAATCCCAAGCAAACTGTGCACTGAGCTTGGAGCCTGAAGTGGGGCTCAATCCCATGACCCTGAGATCACGAGCTGAAATCAAGAGTCGGAGGCTTAGCCAACTGAGGCACCCAGGTGCCCCAATGTTTTTCTTTTAAAAAAAAAAACTTTATTTTTAGAGATAGGTTCACAGCAAATTGAGGGTAAAGTGCACAGAGTTACTATAAACCTTCTGCCCCCACACATGCATAGTCTCACCCACTTTCAACATCCTACAACAAGGTGGTACATTTGTTCTAATTAATGAACTTACGCTGACACATCATTATGGCCCAAAGTCCATAGTTTACACTAGGGTTCACTATTGGTATTGTACATTCTATGGATTTTGATAAATGTAGAATGATATGTATCGATCATTATAGTATTATACAGAACAGTTTCACTACACTTAATATCCTCCATGCTCTGCCTATTCATCCCTTCTTCCCTCCCAATCCCTGACAACCACTGATCTTTTTACTGTCTCCATAATTTTGCCTTTTCCAGAGTTTCATATAATTGGAATCATACAATATGTAGCTTTTTCAGATTGGCTTCTTTCACTTAGCAATATGCATTTAAGGTTCTTCCATGTCTTCCTATGGCTTTGAGCTCTTTTCTTTTCAGCACTGAATTCCATTGTCTGGATGTACCACAGTTTGATTCATTTACCTAGTAAAGGACATCTTGGTTGCTTCCATGTATTGTAATTTTGAATCAAGCTACTATAAACATCAGTGTGCCTATTTTTGTGTGGACATAAATTTTCGACTTGTTTGGGTAAATACCAAAGAGCATGATTGCTGGATTGTATGGTAAGAGTATGCTTAGTTCTGTAAGAAACTGCCAAACAGTCTTCCAAAGTAGCTGTACCATTTTGCATTTCACCAGCAATGAATGAGAACTATTGCTCCACATCTTCACAAGCATTTGGTGTTTTCATGTTCTGGATTTTGGCCATTCTGAATGTTGTGTTGTGGTATCTCGTTTTAATTTGCATTTCTCTGACGACATGATATGGAACATTTTTCCATATGTTTATTTGCCATTTGTATATCTTCTTTGGTGAGTTGTCTGTTCAGGTCTTTTGCCCCCATTTTTAAATTGATTATTAGTTTTCTTTTTTTTAGTAGATTTTTAAAAGAGTATTTATTTATTTATTTATCAGAGAAAGAGAGAGAGAGAGAGAAAGAGTACAAGCAGGGGGAGTGGCAGGCAGAGGGAGAAGCAGGCTCCCCACTGAGCAAGGAGCCCAATGCGGGACTTGATCCCAGGATCCTGGGGACTTGATCCCAGGATCCTGGGATCATGACCTGAGCTGAAGGCAGGAGCTTAAGTGACTGAGCCACCCAGGTGTCCCTGGATTGTTAGTTTTCTTATCGTTGAGTTTTAAGAGTTCTTTGTGTGTGTGTGTGTGTGTGTGTATATATATATATATATATATATATATATATAAAAGCATTTTATTTATTTATTTTTAAAGATTTTATTTATTTATTTGACAGAGTGAGACACAGTGAGAGAGGGAACACAAGCAGGAGGAGTGGGAGAGGGAGAAGCAGGCTTCCCGGCTGAGCAGGGAGCCCGATGTGGGGCTCCATCCCAGGACCCTGGGATCATGACCTGAGCTGAAGGCAGACGCTTAACCGATTGAGCCACCCAGGCACACCTCTTTGTATATTTAGGATAACAGTCCTTTATCACTATGTCTTTTACAAATATTTTCTCCCAGTCTGTGCCCTGTCTTTCCGTTCTCTTGACAGTGTTTTTTTGCAGTGCAGAAGTTTTAAATTTTAATGGAAATGAAATTATTATCAATGATTTATTTCAAAGATCATGACTCTGGTGTTGTCTTTAGTAAGTCATTGCCATATCCAAGGTCATCTAGATTTTCTCCTATGTTATCTTCAAGGAGTTTTATAGCTTTGCATTTTACATTTAGGTCTGTGATCCATTTTGAGTTAATTTTGTGAAGGGTGTAAGGCCTGTGCTAGGTTCCCTTTTTTTCTTTTTCTTTTTTTTTTGTCTATGGATTTCCAGTTGTTCCAGCACCATTTTTGAAAAGACTATCTTTCCTCCATTGTTTTGTCTTTGCTCCTTTGTCAAAGAGCAGTTGATGATATTTATGTGGGTCTATTTCTGGGCTCTCTATTCTGTCCTATTGATGTATTTGTCTATCCTTTCAGCAATACCTCACTGTCTGGATGACTGTAGCTTTATTGTAAAGTTAGGTGGGGTTAATCCTCCAACCTTGTTCTTTTCCTTCGATATTGTGTTGGCTATTCTGGCCAGCCCTTTTGCCCTTCCATAGAAACTTTAGAATCAGTTTGTTGATATCCACCAAATAATTTGCTGGGATTTTGATTGGGATTATATTGAATCTATATATCAAGTTGGGATGAACAGACATCTTGACAATATTGAGTCTTCTTACCCATGTATATGGAATATCTGTCCATTTATTTAAGATCTTTGATTTTTTCATTAAAGTTTTATATATATCTTTATCTAAATCTGGTATATATTGGGGCACCTGGCTGGCTCAGTCAGTAGAGCATTCAACTCTTGATCTTGGGGTTGTAAGTCTGAGCTCCATGTTGGGTGTAGAGATTACTTAAAAATAAAATCTTGAAAAAATCCTGTATATATTTTGTTAGATTTGTACCTAAGTATTTCATTTTTGAGGACACTAATGTAAATTATGCTATATTTTTAATTTCAATTTCCAGTTTTCACTGCTGGTATGTAGGAAAGTGATTGACTATTGTATATCCACCTTTTATCCCACAGACTTGTTATAATCATTCATTAGTTCCAAGAGTTGTTTTGTTGATTCTTTTGGATTTTCTACATAGACTATCGAAGTTCATTTGATTGAACAAAGTTTTATTTCTTCCTTTTCAGTCTGTATATTTTAA
Organism: Zalophus californianus; assembly: GCF_009762305.2. Classification (NCBI taxonomy): domain Eukaryota; kingdom Metazoa; phylum Chordata; class Mammalia; order Carnivora; family Otariidae; genus Zalophus; species Zalophus californianus. Next base: position 88,844,687 of record NC_045599.1, on the reverse strand, counting down.
TTTCCTTTTCTTGGGGTGCCTGGGTGGCTCGGTCATTAAACATCTGCCTTCGGCTTGGGTCATGATCCCAGGATCCTCGGATCGAGCCCTGCATCAGGCTCCTTGCTCAGTGGGGAGCCTGCTTCTCCCTCTTCTGCTCCCCCTGCTTGTATTCCCTCTCTTGCTGTCTCTCTCTCTGTCAAATAAATATATAAAATCCTTAAAAAAAAGAAAAGAAAAAAAATTTCCTTTTCTTATTGCATTAGTGAGGATTCTAGTACAATGTTGAAAAGCAGTGGTGGGAGGGGACATCTTTGCCTTGTTTCTTTTTTTTTTTAAAGATTTTATTTATTTGACAGAGACACAGCAAGAGAGGGAACACAAGCAGGGGGAGAGGGAGAGGGAGAGGGAGAAGCAGGCTTCCCATGGAGTGGGGAGCCTGATGCAGGGCTCGATCCCAGGACCCTGGGATCATGACCTGAGCTGAAGGCAGACGCTTAACGACTGAGCCACCCAGGCACCCTATCTTTGCCTTGTTTCTGATCTTAGTACGAAACCTTTGAGTTTCTCACCATTAAGAATGATGTAGGTTTTTTGTAAAACCTTTATCAAGTTGAGAAGGTTTCCCTCTATTTTGCTGAGAATTTTTATTATGAATGGATGTTGGATTTTGTCAGATCCTTTTCTGTACCTATTGAAATGATCATGTAATTTTTCTTCTTTAGTCTGGTGATGCATACACAGGTGGAGATGTTGTGGTGGAATTTACCTTGGCCCAGTTTCTCGCTGCCATTTCACCAGGGAAGGGAAATTAACAACCAAAGACTTATGCCTTAATTCCTTTTGAGCCCCCAATCTCTCCCTCAACAGTGACAGGCACCTATATTTGAAAGTTAAGAACGCTGTTTTGTATACTTGTTTGTACTAGCATACCTCTTTACGAAGGAAACTGAGCAACTACTATCTGCTAGGTGCCTCTTTTGGAATTATAACTTTTGGGCAAAATAGTATGCAAGGAATATCGCATATGTGTATGTAAAAATTCAAACAACTTTATTGTGAAGTGTATCATACACATAGAGAAGAGTACGTAAAATGAATATTTACAGTTGGAAGAGAAATAATGTGGATAGCTACATACCGATCAATCAGGTTAGGAAATAGGCTGGTCCCCGAACCTTAAGTAAGGTTCTTAGGGGCACACCATGTCCCCCACATCCTCCCAGATAACCTCTAGCCTCACTTATTAATTAGTATTGGTCTTCTTTGCTTTTCTTTGTAGTTTTACTACAAATAATGTACTCCTGAATAATGCACTGTGTAGTTTTGAAAACCCCAGAAGCAAACTTTAACCCATTTGTGCAAGGAAAAGGCAGTATGGTCACTATCAAATGAAGTTCCAGGAGATAAACTGAGCAGAGGTTCTGGGGCATAGCCTTGGCCTTCGCTGTCCTTGAGAGTTTTCAAGGGCCCCTCTAAGGAAGTCAGTGGGCAAGATCATGAGTGAGGCCTGGATGGTCTCACCGTAGTTGGGATATCCCACAGGGCTAACAGAGTTCACAGGTGCTGCACATCTGGCAGCAATACGATGGGAGGAGGGGTATTTCTATGCAGTGGACTGAGCATCCCCAGCTGATGCAGACAGCAGGGCATGGAGAGGAGAGCAGGAACTTTTTCTATACAAACCAAGTACAGATGAAAATTAGGATCAGGTTCAGCTTGGCATGTGTCTTCTGGTTATAAGATGATTCAGTGAAGGTGGGCACCCAGGGATTCTCCTTCAACATTCTCCTGGGGTTTCCTTCACTTGCCTCTGTGTTAGATCTTTTGGTTCTATTAACCCATCTCTTCCTCTTTCTTGTTTTTATCTTTTGTTTTGGTGAAGAACATCTCTCAGTAGCCTTTCAAGAAAAGGTGTTTGGGAGGTCCATTTTTTAGACCTTGCATGCCCAAAAACATCTGTATTCAACCTTCCCACTTGATGGATAGTTTGTCTTGGATACAGAATTCTAGGATGGAAATTATTTTCTTTCAATATTTTGAAATTATCCCGTCTTCTTATCTCCATTGTGGTTGTTGATAAATTTAAAGCCATTCTGACTCTTGATCTTTCTGTGTGTGTGACTTTTTTTTCCCTCTTTCTCTTCAAGTTTTAGAATTTTCCATTTGTCCCCAGTGTTCTGAAACTTCATAGTAACTTTCTCTCTTGTGGGCCTGTAGATTTTTGAAGGGTTCTTCCAACCTTCCAACCTTCCAAGCTTCCAAGATATTCAGTTCTGGCAACATTCCTTCAATTACTGTTATTTGTTGTGATCGTTGATTATTTCCTCCCTTCCATTTTCTCATTTGGATGTTTGAGGAGAGTTGCTCTAACTTTTCTCATCTTTTTTCTCATCCCTTTTCTTTGCTCTACTTTCTGGGAGATTTTCTCAAATTATCTTGCAACTTTTACATGGCATTTTTCTTTTTAAAACATAATTTTATTTAAATTCAATTTAGTTAACACATATACATTGCATCTTTCCATTTATGCTTTCAGGTTTTATTTACTTATTAATGATTTATTTATTTGAGAGGGAGAGGGAGAGAATTTCCAGCAGACTCCCCACTGAGCACAAAGCCAGACGCAGGGCTCAATCTCAGAACCCTGAGATCATGACCTGAGCCAAAACCAAGAGTCAGACACTTTATGGACTGAGTCACCGAGGCGCCCCATGCTTTCAGGTTTTAAATTCCCTCGGGGAACCTGGGTGGCTCAGTTGTTTAAGCATCTGTGTTTGGCTCAGGTCATGATCCCAGGGTCCTGGGATCAAGTCCCACATAGGGTTCTCTGCTCAATGGGGAGCCTTCTCCCTCTCCCTTTGTCACTCCCCCCACCTTAGGCTTGCTCTCTCCCTCTCTTCTTCCCTCTCTCTCACTTTCTTTCTGTGTCAAATATAAATAAAATAAAATAAAATAAAAATTCCCAAGAGTGTTTTTTTCTTCTTTTGACTGTTTCTTCCTTCTTCCTTTTTTCCCTCCCTCTTGGCCCTTCCTTCTATCCCTCTTCCCTTTCTTTGTTCTTTCTTTTTAGAAATAGCATCCGATTACTGTTTTAAAGATATATATTTAAATATCAATGATAGCTTAAAAAATCTTACTCAGTTTTAAAGTTTACATAGTAGTATTCACTCATTGGGTGTACAGTTTAAAGAGTTTTAACACATGCATAAAATGTTCTTTCCCAGCATGGTGTCTATTTCCTCCAGGTTGTTTTTTTTCTCTTTTGTTTAAATGTGTTAGACATTTTTCTCAGATGTCTGGCAACTCCTGGTTCCCTGTTCAGGATTAAAACTGGGGACTAAGAAAACATAATGGGAGCTTCACAGCTGATGATGATGCGGACCATTTGTTGGGGGTCAGAGTCTCCAGGAAAGAGCCCTCCAATCTCCTGCCTAGAGGGAGGGGTGTGGCTGCCACCTCCTGGGCCCCCGAGGTGGGGTTGGGGAAGTAGGGGCCATCTTTGCATTCAGCATTTTGTATGCATCTAGTTACTTAACCACCTGTTTTTGGTATGCCACCCTGTCTTAGTCCCTTAAGTATGTCTTTATTTGCTTAGATGAGTATCTATTTACTCTCCTGCTGGGAAAGATGAGAAAGTCAGCATACTTGCTCTCTCTTCCACCACTTCTGAAACCAGTTTCTTTAATTATTTCTAAGTTTATGTTCTGGAGCCATAAATGCTGCAGTCGTCTTTCGCCTCCCTTGTACACTGAAATGCCTTCAGTACGACACCAGTGACTTTGTTGTTGGCGTAGTCGCTAGTTCTCCTGTGCAGCTTTGGCTGAAAATCATCTTCTAGGACAGTGCTTCTCCAACTTTTATGTTCATAAGATTCACCTGCGGATCATGTCAAACTGCTGATTCTGGTTCAGCAGGTCTGGGATGGGGCTCGAAAGTCTGAAAGTCTGACTGGCATTGCTCAGGCAAGGCTGATGCTGCAGATGACAGTGCAAGTAGTGAGATTCTAGCAGTTTCTTCATGAGTTCTGAAACTTCGAAAACTTCTCTCTGTTGCCTTGCTACTGGTGTGATATTTGGGCATGAAGTTGGGTCATATTTTTTTCCCTCCATGACTTTGTAGACATCGCTGCACTGTCTGCTGATATTGAAAGTTGCTTGGAGTTTCGGAAGGCAGCCTCATCTACCCCTTGCAGTTGGCTCGATTTTTGTATGCTTGTTTCTTTTTGGCTTGGATGCCATGAGATTCTTGCTTTAATCTTTGAAATTCAGTGTCTTTGCAGGCAACGTCTCAGTGCTGACTGATGTGTGAGAGCTGTTTTCTGGGATATGGCAGTAGTGCCCTTTTGAATGTGTGGATTCAAAGTTTCTTCTCTTTGGTAAGAGTTACCTGAGTTTTCTGTTGTTTTCACCTGAGTCATTTTTTAAAAACTAAGACATAATTCACATCCCATTATTATAGTATATTTATCCTTTGAAAATATACAATTCAGTGGTTTTTTTTTTTAAGATTTTTTATTTATTTATTTGACAGAGAGAGACACAGCGAGAGAGGGAACACAAGCAGGGGGAGTGGGAGAGGGAGAAGCAGGCTTTCCGCCGAGCAGGGAGCCCGGATGTGGGGCTCGATCCCAGGACCCTGGGACCAGGACCTGAGCCAAAGGCAGACGCTTAACGATGAGCCACCCAGGCGCCCCCAATTCAGTGTTTTTTAGTACATTTGCAAGATTGCGCAACCATCTCTACTATCTACTTCCAGAACATTTTCGTTGCCCCAAAAGGAAACCCCATACCAATTAGGGGACATGCTCCATTACTTTCCTCTTCCAACCAAGGACAGTTTACTAGCCTACTTCTGTCTCTATGGATTTGTCTATTCTGGACAGTTCACAGAATTGGGATCATACAACATGTGACATTTGTGTCTCTCTCCTTTCACCTAGCATAATGTTTTCAAGGTTCACCCATGTCAAAGCATGTATCAGAATTTCATTCCTTTTTTTTTTTAAATGTTTTATTTATTTATTCATGAGAGTCAGAGAGAGAGAGAGAGAGAGAGAGAGAGGCAGAGGCAGAGGGAGAGGGAGAAGCAGGCTCCCTGCAGAGCAGGGAGCCTGATGTGGGACTCGATCCCAGGACTCTGGGATCATGACCTGAGCCGAAGGCAGACGCTTAACCATCTGAGCCACCCAGGCGCCCAGAATTTCATTCCTTTTTATGGCTGAATAATATTCTATTGTATGGAGAGACCACATTTTGTTTATCTATTCATTAGCTGATGGACACTGAGTTGTTTCTACTACCTGCTATTTTAAAATCATTTTTGAGTATTTCTTTTTCTTTTTTTTCTTAAGATTTTATTTATTTGACAGAGAGAGACACAGCGAGAGAGGGAACACAAGCAGGGGGAGTGGAAGAGGGAGAGGCAGGCTTCCCGTGGAGCAGGGAGCCCGATGCGGGACCCGAGCCTCGGATCATGACCCGAGCCGAAGGCAGACGCTTAATGACTGAGCCACCCAGGCACCCCAACAATAAAATCTTTTTGAGAGATGTTCTTCACTTGCTGCTTTATTTATCCTCTATCTTCCTCCCTGCCCCCCCATATAGATTCTTTGTCTATTCATTTTGTGGTTGAAATTCTTCTCGGATTAGCTGTTTTCACAAGGATGGTGTTGGGGAGAAGCCAGGGTATTTGCACTATCTCATGGGGAATCCTAATAAGGTGCTTGTGCCTAAGGCATCTAACCTCTCCTTTGCTGAGCTGATCAAGAGCAGCGGCTTTGGGGCTGTTACCTCTCCTAGAGTCCTTTTCTGCTCCCTGTGTTAGCCAAGGTAGTGGTTTGCTAGGTGCTCTATGCAGCCTCTTATCTCTCTGACCACCGTGTCTCTTTCCACTCTACTGTATCAAATGTGTTTGCTTTGTTGGCCCCAGATCTGTCCTGTGTCCTGTGCTGGCTCTGCCTTGAAGGTATCCCTGGATGCCCAGGTATTCTCTGCCCTTGGCAGTCTTTCTCATTGACTTTAGAGTTTGGAGTTAGAGGTTTTCCCTCACTTTGTCAAAGACGGGGAGTTGCTGTTTCTCATTTTCTATGTTGCTTTTCGTGGGTTTGGGGGAAGAGGCAGAGAGGAAGTCATGAGGAGTAATTTCTCATATGTGCTTCTTGATACAAGAACTACCAAAAGCAAAAGCATAAGAAGTAATAAAGATTTGGAGCTACCAGTCCCTTCCTGATTATAAAATGAAGGCAAAATTGAGTACATGTAAATTCCTGAATTTAGCTCAAAATCTTTACAGGGGTACTTACCCCCCCCCATACATACGCTGGTTTATGACAGTAAAAATATATGAAATGCTCTAATGCCTTTAAAACCAAATTTCAAATGTATTATATAGTTCATATTTTAAGTCAAGCCATGCCAAACATTGCTTTTGAATTTGGAGACAGTCCAGCCATCTCCATAATGTGGTAGCAAACAGTTATCTTATAGGAGGGCAGAAATACGACTGGATACAAAGGAGCAATGGGTGTTAAACACTGGGCAAACTTGTTGCTCCCGTTTGAAATCAACATTGGGTTTTTCTCTCTGCTTCATCTTCTCAAATCAAATCATATCAGGAACCTGTCCAGGTTGTACTCCTGTGGGGAAATGGAGCCCTTCATCAGGACTGGGCCCTCAGGAGGGTAACTGGGCATCTCTCACCAGGTGCTGTGCTGGGCCCTTCCAGGGTCTGTGTCTACTTGACTGTGGTTTGGGCCTCTCTCCTTCTGAGCATTATGATCTGGAAGGGCCCACAGGTCTTTATAAGGCTGCTGGAGGCTCGTAATTCCCTGAAGTCACCATCACCCAGGGCTCTCAGCCTTGCTGTTTTCCAGCTCAGCCTTTAAAGCCAGTTCTCCAGATCATCTGGCCTCTCGCTCCACTCTTCCTAGTGTTCTCCACCTCTCCCTACAGGCTACTGCCGTCCTTATGGCAATCTTCACAGCCTTCCCCTGGCTTAACTGAAACCTGGCTCCCTCCCTTGTTGACCCCTCATTTTCCCTTGCCTGAAACTCTTGGTGCTAAACAGTAGGACTCAATGGAGTCACTAAGCCCCACGTTAGTAAACCAAGACTTAATATCCAACCTAATCGCAGTTTCAGTCCCTCCCAGGAATGTAATCTTAACTGGGAAGTACTAGTGAGTTAGTCCACCTGATAGATCTCTTTTCTTCCCTAAAGGAGGGTGACCTTGCCTGAAACCACTCATTTTCCTCTTCTGCCTGTAAAAGCCTTCCATTTTATATAGCTCCTTGGAGTTCCTTTCTATCTGCTAGATGAGATGCTGCCCTATTCATGAATTGTTGAATAAAGCCAATTAGATCTTCAGATTTACTCAGTTGAATTTTTTAAAACAGTGCCTAAGCTGAGATTGGAGTGTCCCCATGCTGTAGCCACCTCCCCGCAATTCTGTCATGCTGTCCCTTTGAAATCCTCACTGTTTGAGCTCATTACCCTCCCCCATATTCCTCGCCCCTTCCCTGGAAGCTCTGGGGCTGTGGCTCTTGGCTTCTTCCGTAGGCCTGGGAGATTTCCAGGGCCCAGTCTGCTGTGAAGGTTATCACCATGCTTCCCCTGGATGCCCACAGCACATCATTCACCCCGCCCCCCGCCCCATATGGCCCTGACCCCTGGGCATAGTTCTGTTTATGTGAGTGTCTCTCCCAGCCCACTGGAAGCTCCCCTCCTAAAAGAGAGTCTTACTCATGGGTGTTCCCCTTGTCAAAGTTAGAGTCAAGCCCTTGATCAGCCCTAGGTCTGTTTTAAGAATAAACATAAGACTGTAAAGAAGGAAGGCAGAGAAACAGCCTGCTCTCCTCTGCTGTCCGTCGTGCTCCAGCTACCACCTGGAAGCCTTTCCCCATCTGCCAGTTCTACAGGACACTTCCTTCCTCCTCCTCCTTCCCTTTATAGCCCTCATCCTCCAGGACAAGTCCTCCTGGCCCTGCTTCCTGTTCTACTTCTTCCTTCTGTTTAGGTTAAGGGAGGCAGCTGGAGGCCTGAGCCGCCTGTGGCCAGTAGAGGGCAGGCATCCTCCCATTTGTGTGAATTGCCTGTCTCTCTCAGTGCCTGTGGCAGGTCAGGCAGGCACAGGTTAGATTAATTAAGGGTGCGTTGGTGCTGAGCCCTCGGCCATCCTGGTGTCTGTACCTGGTGCCCTGCCCAGCAGCCTCTGCAGGGAAGGATTTGACCACTGACTCGTGGGTATCTGCTCTCCTGAGGAAGTCTTAGGTAGGACAGGGAAGGGATGAGTCTCCGGAGAAGGTGGGGTGACTTGACCCTCCATTGGTGAGAGACTCTGGGGACTGATGGGGAGGGAGGCCAAGCAGGGGCGTGGGAAGGGCTGGAGAGGGAGAGTTGGGAAGCCCAGGTTGGTGGTGCCCTCTGTGCAGGTGCTCATTGCTGCCTGCTGTCCACTTTCCTGTTCCCAAGTATCACAGACAGACAGAGGGAGAAGACTGTCTAGGAACTTTCCTGGAACTGGAAAAGAGTGGGTGGTGGGTCAAAGAGTTGTGTTTGACCAGATATGATTCTTCCACCCATTTATTACTTTTTTTTTTTTTTGGAAGATTTTATTTATTTGAGAGAGAGCAAGAGTGAGAGAAATCACAGAGGGAGAGGGAGAAGCAGACTCTCCGCCAAGCAGGCAGCCCGATGTGGGGCTTGATCCCAGGACCCCGAGATCACCAACCCGAGCTGAAGGCAGATGCTCAACCGACTGAGCCACCCAGGTGCCCCCCCATTTATTACTTTTACGTTATTATGATGGGCGCCTGGGTGGCGCAGTCAGTTAAGTGTCCAACTCTTGGTTTCAGCTCAGGTCATGATCTGAGGGTTGTGGGATCAAGCCCCGAGTTGGGCTCTGAGCTGATCATGGAGCCTGCTTGGGATTCTGTCTCTCCTTCTGCCCCTCCACCTTGCATTCCCACTTGTGCTCTATCTCTCTCACTCTAAAAAATAAAAAATAAATTTTTATAAAAATCTGCAAACATAAACAAGTACAGAAATTCAACAGTGGACTCACATATACTCATTTTATTTTAAAGATTTATTTATTTTTAGAGAGAGAGCATGTGAGCAGGGGGAGGGCAGAGGGAGAGGGAGAGAGAGAATCCTCAAGCAGACTCCCTGCTGAGCACAGAACCTAAGGAGGTGCTCTACCCCAGGACCCTGAGATCATGACCCGAGCCGAAGGCAGATGCTTAACCGACTGAGCCACCCAGGCACCTCTCTTTAAGTCTGTTTTAATGGAGAGCAGTCTCCCTTTTATTCTGGTCAATGACCTGGGTCAATGGCTGGTCATCCTGTAGAATGGCTCTCAATCTGTAGAGTAGACAATGTTGCTGCCCTGCCCAGCACCCCTTACTGGCACATCCAGTCCCTGGCTGCAGTGAATGTTGGCAGCTAAGGGCTCACAGCTGCCCCTATTCAGAATTGCTTGTAGAGAATTGCTTCTGGAGAATTGCTGTTGGCTAACCTGAGTTCACCTTCTTCACCATGGCTGGCAGGCAGTGAGACTGATACAGGGGTACTGAAGCCTAGAGGAGGGCCATCCTGTGGTGGTGGTCATCGTCTAGAGCTTTGGCAGGGGCAGGGGGTATTAGAAGGAGCCTAGGCTTTAGCTGAAACCACTCATACTCTTAGCTTCTTCCCCTGTCCTACTCTGCCTCCCTCACTTCTTTGCAGGTTTCTTTTTTTTTTTTTAAAGATTTTATTTATTTATTTGAGAGAAAGAGAATGAGAGATAGAGAGCATGAGAGGGAAGAGGGTCAGAGGGAGAAGCAGACTCCCTGCTGAGCAGGGAGCCCGATGTGGGACTTGATCCCGGGACTCCAGGATCATGACCTGAGCTGAAGGCAGTCGCCCAACCAACTGAGCCACCCAGGCGCCCTGCAGGTTTCTTTTTTGAGAGTCCTTGCAAAAGATTCCTGGTGTCAAACGTGCTTTGTAGAAGACCCAAACGAAGATAATTTATTTGCCTTCTTAGAGTCATTTAACTTTTACCTTGATTTCCTGAATATCTGTAATGTCATCATTTCCTGACTTAGTTATTTTTTTCTCGTATAGTATGTAATAAGATATTGTTAACTCTAGTCACCACACTGTACATTAGATCCCAGGACTTATTATAACTGAAAGTTTGTACTCTTTGACCTACCTCTCTGGGGGAAATTGACCATTGACCTTCCCCCTCTGGGGGAAATTGACCATTTCCCCCACCCACCAATTCCTGGCAATGACCAGTCTACTCTGTTTCAGTGAGTTCAGTTTTTTAGGTTAGTTTGCTGTAGTCCCATTTAATGAGTTTTGGTTTTTGTTGCTTGTGCTTTTTGGTGTCCTATCAGAAAAATTGTGGCCAAGCCCAATGCCAAGGAGTTTTTCCCCTATGTTTTCTTCTAGGAGTTTTACAGTTTCAGGTCTTGTGTTTAAGTCTTTAATCTATTTTGAGTTAACTTGCAAGTGGTGTAAGATAGGGGTCTAATTTTATTCTTCTGCATGTGATTATTCAGTTTTCCCAACAGCATTTATTGAAGAGATTATCTTTTTTCCATTGAGTATTCTTGGGGTCTTAGTTGACCCTAAATGTGAAGGTTTATTTCTCAGTTATGTTCTATTGGTGTATGTGTCTATGCCAGTATCATATTGTTTTGATTACGATAGCTTTGTAGTATAGTTTGAAATTAGGAAGTGTAATACCTCCAGCTTTGTTCTTTATTTGTTTGTTCCTTTATTTATTTATTTTAGAGAGAGCATGTGTGTGCATGAGTTGGGGGAGGGGCAGAGGGAGAGAATCCCAAGCAGACTCCCCGAGGAGTGCAGAGTCCCATGTGGGGCTCAATCTCATGACCCATGAGATCATGACCTGAGCTGAAATGAAGAGCTGGACACTCAACCAGTTGAGCCACCCAGGCACCCCTGTTCTTCTTTCTTAGGATTGCTTTGGTTATTTGGGGTCTTTTGTGGTTTCTGTGAATTTTAGTATTTGTTTTTCTGTTTCTGTGAAAAATGCCATTAGAATTTTGATAGAGACTATATTAAATCTATAGATGGCTTTGAATAGTATGGAGATTTTAACAAGATTAATTATTCTAGTCCATTGGACACTTGGGACACATTCCCATTTATTTGTGTCTTCTTCAATTTCTTTCATCAAAGTCTTACAGTTTTCAGTGTACAGAATGGATCTTTCACCTCTTTGGTTAAATTTATTCCTGAGTATTTTGTTTTTGATATCATGAATGGAGTCATTTTCTTTCTTTTTTAGGTATTTTAATGTTAGTGTATAGAAATGCAACCAAAGGGGGCACCTGGGTGGCTTAGTCGTTAAGCATCTGCCTTCGGCTCAGGTCATGATCCCAGGGTCCTGGGATCGAGCCCCGCATCGGGCTCCCTGCTCAGCGGGAAGCCTGCTTCTCCCTCTCTCACTCCCCCTGCTTTTGTTCCCTCTCTTGCTGTGTCTCTCTGTCAAATAAATAAATAAAATCTTTATTAAAAAAAAAAAAGGCATGCAACCGAGGGGCACCAGGGTGGCTCAGTTGGTTAAGTGCCTGACTTTGGCTCAGGTCATGATCTTTGGGTCCTGGGATTGGGCCTCACTTTTGGCCCTGCCCCTCCACCTGTTCATGCTCTCTCTCTCAAATAAATAAATGAAATCTTAAAAAAAAATGCAACTGATTTCTGTATGTTGATTTTGTATCCTGTGACTTTAGTGAATTTGTTAATTAATTCTTTTTTTTTTTAAGATTTATTTATTTGAGAGAGAGAGAGAAAGCGTGTGTGTGCACAGGGGGGAGGGGCAGAGAAGGAGAGAGAGAGAGTCTCAACAGACTCCCTGCTGAGCATGGAGCCCCATGTGGGGCTCCATCCTACAACCCCTAGATCATGACCTGAGCTGAAATCAAGAGTCAGATGCTTAACCAACTGAGCCACCCAGGCACCCTGAATTTGTTGATTAGTTCTAACAGTTTTTTGGTGGAGTCTTTAGGATTTTTTTTATATATAACATCTGTAATATATATAACATCTGCAAAGACAATTTTACTTCTTTCCAATTTGTATGTCTTTTTTTTTTCCTTGCCTAGTTGCTCTAAGACTTCCAGCACTATATTGACCAGGAGTGGTGAGAGAGGCACCCTCGTTTTGTTTCTGATTTAGAGGAAAAGCTTTCAACCTTTCACCGTCAAATACAATGTTAGTTGTTGGCTTGTCATATATGGTCTCTATTATGTTTAAATATGTTCCTTCCATACCCAATTTATTGAGAGTTTTTATCATGAAAGGTTATTGTATTTTGTCAAATGCTTTTTCTACATCTATTGAGGTGATGGTAGGATTCTTATCTTTCGTTCTATTAATGTGATAAATCAAATTTATTGGTTTGCATCTGTTGAATTATCCTTACATCACAGGGATAAAACCCACTTGATCATGGTGTATGATCCTTTTAATGTGCTGTAGAATTTGATGTGCTAATATTTTGTTGAGAATTTTGTATTTATATTCATCAGGAATATTGGTCTGTTGCTTTCTTTTTTTTAGTGTCCTTATCTGGTTTTGGTATCAGGGTGATGCTGGCCTCTTAAAATGAATTTGGAAGTGAGTGTTCCTTCCTCTTTAATTTTTTGGACATTCAAGAAGTATTGGCATTAATTCTTTAAGGGTTTGGTAGAATTCTCCACGGAGAATTCTGGTCCTGGGCTTTCTTTGTTGGAAATTTTTAATTACTGATTCAGTCTCCTTACTTAATTATTGGTCTGTTCAGATTTTCTATTTTTTTCATAATTCAGTCTTTGTAAGTTGTATGTGTCTAGGAATTTATCCACTTCTTCTATAGTTAAAGTCCAATGTTTCCTTACTGATTTTCTGTCTGAATGAGCTATCTTTTGTTGAAAGAAATATTCTTTATTTCTCCTTTCAGATCAGTTAGCATTTGCCTAATATATTTAACTGCTGTGATATTGGGTACATAAATATTTGCAACTGCTATATGTCCCTGAGGAATTGATCCTTTTATCATTATATAATGACCTTTGTCTCTTGTTACAGTTTTTGACTTAAGTCTGTTTTGTTTGGTATAAATATAGTACCCTGCTCTCTTTTGTTTCTACTTAGATGAAATGTCTTTTTGTATTCCTTCACCTTGAACCTATGTGTGTCATGAAGCTGAAGTGAATTTCTTGTAAACAGGATGTAGTTGGATCTTGTTTTGTTTTTGTTCGTTTGTTTTTAATTTATTTGACAGAGAGAGAGAAAGAGAGAGAGAGAGAGCATAAGGAGGGGGAGTAGCAGGTAGAGGGAGAAGCAGGATCCCCACTGAGCAGGGAGCCCGATGCAAGGCTTGATCCCAGGACCCTGAGATCATGACCTGAGCCAAAAGCAGACACCTAACCAACTGAGCCACCCAGGGGCCCCTATTTTTTTTGTTTTTTGTTTTTTTCCTTTCTTAAATCCATCCAGCCATTCTATGCCTTTTTTTTTTAAATGCACTCCCATGTTTATTGCACCATTCACAATAGCCAGGATTCATGGGAATAACCCAAGTGCCCATCAACAGATAAATGGACAAAGAAGTTGTGGTATGTGTATGTGTATGTGTGTGTGTGTGTGTGTGTGTGTGTGTGTGTACATATATATATATGTATACACAAGTATATATATATATTAATATTAATCAGCCATGGGACAGAAGTAAATCCTGCATTCTTTGACAACATGGATGGAACTTGGAGGCATTATACCAAGTGAGGTAAATCAGACCATGAAAGACAAATACTGTATGATATCACCTACATGTGGAATCCAAAAGATCCAAACTCATAAAAACCAAGACTAAAATAGCAGTTACCATGGGCTGGGGTGTGGGAAAATGGAGAGATTTTGCTTAGGGTCCAACTCTGCAACCAGTAGGCAGGAGAAGTCCTGGAAATCCAATGCACAGCATATGGACAATAACATTGTATTATATTAATCAAAATTGATAAGAGACTAGACCTTGGTTGTTCCCACCACAAAAAAGAAATGAGAACTATGTGACATGATAGAGGTGCCAATTATCACCACAATGATAATCATATTACAATATATAAATGCATCAAATCAACCTGTTGTGCACTTCAAACTCACATGTTTTATGTCAAATGTAATTCAATAAAAAAAAGAAAGTTGATTTCCATCTTTTCAGGTTTCAGAATTGTCTTTGTCCCAGCATCACCAGAAGTAGGCAAGTAGTATATCCCAAACCTCAACCAACTCAAAGAATGTGGGTAAATTGCCATAAATCTCACCCTAAGGGATGCAGTGGAAGACACCTTTGGAATGGAAGGATGGAAGGAGTCTGACTACAAGAAGAGTGAGTACAGTCTTGCTCCTGCTAAGAGCATAATGGTAATTTAATGCCTTTATCTTCCCAGACAAAGGTGAAGTATATTTAACTTGAAGAGTCTCTTGCCAAGAGGGTAACTATAAAAAGTAAGGCTCACCCATGCTGTCCTACTACTGATCCAGAGTGCCCCTCTGGCCCCACCATGAGGATCATTTTGTTGCTCTGACTCCTGGTGGTGGTTCTGTCAATGGTTTTGAAGGGCCCAGCCCTGGCTTAGGCAGCCCCAAGACCTTTCTAGCACCTTGGAGCACATCCTGGATAAGCTGAAGGAGTTTGGAAACAAGGATTGGGTAGCCACTAAAAGCATCAGACAGAGTGACATTGCTGATGTTGATCAGCTTTCACCTGCGGGATGACTAGGGTCAGTGTCTCGTCTTTCACGAAGGTGATGTAGCTCTCCAGCTAGCCTCAAACATACCCAGCTCTCACATATACAAACATGTGGAGCTCATAGTTAATGAGCTGGGGATACAGGTAGACAACATCTCAAGTTTCCGTGGCTGCCGGGTAGCCCAGGGTCATTTTGGTAGTGGCTGTTGATGATGTTTTCTGAAGGAAAATCTTGTTGTGGATGATAACTCTGGTGGATTTGATTCCCAACCACTTCCTTCTCTTCCCACAGAGGGTCCTGAGGAAACCCAGCTGCTGTCAGTGTAGACATGGAGACAAGTCCACTCTATGCCTTTTGATTAGAGTTTATGATGCAGTTAAAAGAATCCATGTTTTTTTTTAATGCCCCCCCAGGAGTCCTATTTGCTGCTCTCCCAGCCCCAGTCATGCAGCTCATGAGTCTGTACCCTGGATGGGGTGAGAGAGAAATGAGTCTCTTTGGCAGAGTCCTGAACAGCTAGGGAAGCCAGGTGCTCACTCACATGCTCTCACTTTCTACCCTGCTGGAGAAATCATGGGCTGAGAAGGTGATTTCTTGGCACTGAGATGTGTATCTTAGGGGACAGGTGATATGGGCAAAGTCAAACTGTTCCTTACCTTCTCTGATGTGTCCAAACACACATAGAACTTCTCCTCTGGAAAGCTGGTCTTATACGAAGACTCTCTTCTATAAGAGTGATTGTCTAAAACAGTGATCTCCAGGGGTTCCTGGACCTTGGCTGATGGGGGCTAGAGCTGGTTCATGGGCCATTGCAGGCTCACAGGTGTCACTGAGGTCTATAACTTGACACATGGGTGTGTGAGACTTCTCTTGGGTCGCTTACATATGGTGCTGGACCCCACAGCTCCCATAAAGGCACTTTCATATGTGGATGGATGTCAAGTTGTTGTTGTTTGTCAGGGGTAGATATCAGTGAGGGACATTGTATTGGACTATGTTGCTGATGTCACTCTAAGCTCTCTTCTGTACCCCATGTTGCTTCCCAGGGATTAAAGTGAGGGCAGAATTGGACATCAACCTCAGAAGAGGGGGAAAATAATCTGCCTTTTCCCAAGAAGTTTTAGAGGCCACTTTAGCACCAAGTATCTTGTCCTTTCCCTAGGATTTCCTATAGGCATAAGGCAGGGTTATGCACTTAAGCCTTCTCTACCCTACTCTGAGTAGGGCCAAGGCTCTTCAGAGCCTGGCATGGGAATGGGCTGGGGGAAGGTCCAGCCTCTAGATAATTCTGCCTTTTTTTGCCCTGGGCTGATCATAGCCTCCCATCTCACCCCAGGTCAGTGTGGAATTTGGGGATTCCTGGAGGATGGGTAGTGAGAATATGTGAAGCTGCCTATGTCCAACTCTTGATTTCGGCTCAGGTCATGATCTCAGGGTTGTGAGATTGAGCCCCACGTTAAGCTGTTGTGGAACCTGCTTAAGATGGTTTCTGTGCCCCTCCCCCCACTCTCACACTCATTCTCCCACTCTCTCTCTAAAAAAAAGAAAAAGAAAGAACTCCACCAGTCTAAATTGGATGCTTGATTACCAGTCTGAGAGCCAGCATTGAACTAGACATTCCTCCTTGCCCCCATATGATTGTTGCTCTGGGTAATGTTTCAGCAAGACTTGTCATATGCCTCCAGGGAAAGAGTCAAGATGCTCCCACACAGTGAGTGGCAAGGGGCAGGAGGTAAGCCACAGACCCCCTTATAAGAGCTTTCTGGAGCATAAGAACATTAGAGGGAGTGCCCAATGATTATGCAAAGGGATCAACCAAATTGTTAACCTCAGCCTTGAAAAGGGATGTTGGTCTCCGCTTTGAATCTACAGTGCCCTTCTGCCCCATTGTCTGCCCAGGGATGGAATGGTGGTGCCCAGAAACCCACAGGAGGGAGAGTGGGAAGGAGGGGAGCAGCTTGGTTTAGAGACTTCTGGATCTGAGAAGGTGGCAGAGGAAGGCAGGCAGGAAGGAGAGAAGCCTTCAGTGGCCTCAGGTTGCATAGGGGAAGGGCTGCTCAGCTGCTTTGGGACCCAGCCCCCAGTGCCCCATTCTTGAGACAAGATAGGGCTCAGAGATCAGACCTACCAGGAGGTCATCTGCAGGTTCTAGAACCGTGAAGATGGAAAGATGCCCCTTTCATATGGGTTCTCCATCTCTGTGAAGGCTTCAGAGGCCATGCAGGCTGAGGAGTTTGCTGGGTTTTGGCCAAACTCAGGTATGGGATAGTCTAGGAGAGGAGAAGGAAGAAATTCACTGAGATACTATTATGTGCCTGGATCACCCTCTCTCCTCCACCAGGGAAGAATACAATTATACCTCTCAATCTGCAGTTGAAGCAACAGACCCTGGAAATAGAATATTTTCATACCCAAATTGTTAAAACTAAGTGGAAGATACATGAGTGTAGGTTTTATTATTTTCTTCCCATTTCTATCCATCCAATAAATAATTACTGTGCACCTATTGTATTCATAGTAAGTCAGCTCTAGCATCTCTCATTTCTGGACTTAGGCTGAAGTACAGAAACACGAGAAAGAAACCAAACTATGCAGGCACATTTAAAGCCTGCATGCTTGTCACAACCACCTGCATCCCACTGGCCAAAGCGAGTCACAGGCCAAGGCCAAAGTATACTCCTACTCTGTTGGGAGGCTCTGCTAAGCCACAGGAAAAGGGGCATGAATGTATTCTTCTATTGCTAGGAAGCCATGCTCAAGAAGGGAATAAATAATTGTGAGCAAAGAATACAATCTACCACACTTGTATCTATCTCTTGAGCTTGGAACAATGGCTTGCACAAAATACATGTGCAATAAATCCTTGTTGGATGAATAAATGAATGTATTTTCTTCTTTGTTTGACTACTAGAATGGGTTGAAGTAGTGGTTGCAAACTCAAATGCCAGTTAAGTCCAAACATTCAAAAAGGGGAACGGGAGGTAGTGCCAATTTGTGACTTGTTGCCCTATTAATGTGTCAGGATAAGGTCTCACTTCCATGAAGGGGGCCAGGTACCCCTGAAAAGGCTGGTCTTCTGGGGTTAATCACTGGGAAAGAGGCAAGTCCGAGACAGACAAGGGAGGAGGGGAGACAGTGGCAATTTAGAAAGGCATGTTCCATCCAAGGATTTCAGCCAGTTGTGGACATGAAGGAATGAAGACCCAGCAGAGCCAGAAATCTTTACTTCTTTTACTATTAAAGTTAGTAGCAGAGCTGTGGGACAGCCTGGTGAGGCCTACTCCTTCCTCATAAGAGATTAGAGTGACACAGCCACGAGCCAAAGAACACCGGGAGCCACCAGAAGCTGGAAGATAAGAAGGGAGTCTCTCCTAGAGCCTTTGGAGGGAGTGTACTTCTGGCCTTCAGAAACATGAGAGAATACATTTCTGTTGTTTTAATTTACCAAATTTGTGGTAATTTATGTCAGCCACAGGAAACAAATACATTTCCTATCCATACTGCTTACTCTTTAAAATCAGTGAATCTTCCCTCCCTGTGTGGGGTCTTTCCTCTATCTGTAGAAAAGTAGCTGTGACAGAGAAAAGAATGCCAAGAATTGAGTTGAATCGGCCAGATTTTAGAATGGCCCACCCCCTCCTCACTGGCTGTCTTCTCTAGAGCTGGGACATGTGCATTTTCCTCTTCAGGGACTGGGAAGGACACATGCGGAGGTGAATGAGGAGACTGATATGAGGGGGGCTCCATTCTACTGTGTGTGCAGCTTTCCCGTGGCCTTCTGTTGCTCTTTTGTTTTTTTTTTAATTTTAATTTTTTTAAAGATTTTATTTATTTATTCATGAGAGACAGAGGGAGAGGGAGAAGCAGGCTCCCAAGGAACAGGGAGCCCGATGCGGGACTTGATCCCAGGACCCTGGGATCATGACCTGAGCCGAAGGCAGACGCTTAACCATCTGAGCCACCCAGGCGCCCTCTGTTGCTCTTTTGTAACTTGTTGACCTATTGAAGTGTCAGGATAAGGTCTCACCCCAATGGGTAGGGAACAGAGTCCCCCCTGAAAAGGGTGATTCCCTGGGGTTAATCATTGGGGAAGAGGCAAGTCCTAGACAAAAAATTATAATTTGGAAGGCAGGCACCTGGTGGTCTGTTGATTGTTGATTGTTTCCTTTTATTTTGATATAGTCTCAATAGTTTATTTTTGCTTTTATTTCCCATATCTTGGGAGACACATCTAGAAAAATGTTGCTATGGCTCATGTCAAGAGATGTTATTGCCTGTGCTCTCTTCTAGGATTTTAATGGCTTCAGGTCTCACATTTAGGTCTTTAAACCATTTTGAATTTATTTTTGTATGGTATAAGAAGTGGTCCACTTACATTCTTTTGCATGTAGCTGACCAGTTTTCCCGACACCATCTGTGGAAGAGATTGTCTTTTTCTCATTGCCTAGTTTTTCCTGCTTTGTCAAAGATTAGTTGACCATATAATAGTGGGTTCATTTCTGGGTTTTCTATTTTGGCCTATTGATCTATGTGTCTATGTGCCAGTACCATACTGTTTTCATTACTACAGCTTTGTAAGTCCGGAATTGTTATGCCTCCAGCTTTGCTTTTCTTTTTCAAAACTGCTTTGGCTATTCAGGGTCTTTTGTGGTTCCATACAAATTTTAGGATTTTTTGTTCTAGTTTTGTGAAAAATGCTGTTGGTATTTTGATAGAGATTGTATTAAATGTGTAGATTGCTTTGGGTAGTATAGACTTTTTAACAATATTTGTTCTTCCAATCCATGAACATGGCATCTCTTTCCATTTCTTTGTGTCGTCTTAAGTTTCTTTCATCAGTGTTTTCTAAATTTCAGAGTACAGGTCTTTTACCTCTTTGGTTAGGTTTATTTCTAGGTATCTTATTATTTTTGGTGCATTTGTAAATGGGATCGATTCCCTGAGAAGAGATGAGTTTTGACTGGCAGGCGGGAATTCTACCACTGAACCACCCATGCAAGATGAGTTTTGATTGGAAAGGAATATGAGTTTTATTCAGGAGGCTGGGCACCTGGGGTGAAACAGCTCCTGGTTTCATTGATCTATTGTTTTTTATTTTCTATATCATTTATTTCTGCTCTAATCTTTATTATTTCATTCCTTCTGCTGGTTTGGGGTTTCGTTTGTTACTCTTTTTCTAGCTCCTTTAGGTTAGGTTGTTTTTTTGAGATTTTTTCTGGCTTCTTGAGATAGGCCTGTATTGCTATAAACTTCCCTCTTAGAAGCAATGGGGGCATGGATGCCTGGTCATTTACACCTGTGTGTACATGTGAAGATTGAGTTACAGGGTGTGCTAAATATAATGGAAACAGTGAGGTTCTTGAGGTAGGCCTGTATTGCTATAAACTTCCCTCTTAGAACTGCTTTTGCTGCATCCCAAAGGTTTTGGACCATTGTTGTTTTTATTTTTTTTAATTTTATTTATTTATTTATTTATGTTAATCACCATACATTATGTCATTAGTTTTTTTTTTTTAAGATTTTATTTACTTATTTGACAGAGAGAGAGAGATAGCGAGAGCAGGAACACAAGCAGGGGGAGAGGGAGAGGGAGAGCAGGCCCCCTGCTGAGGAGGGAGCCCGATGTGGGACTCGATCCCAGGACGCTAGGATCACGAACTGAGCTGAAGGCAGACGCCCAATGACCGAGCCACTCAGGCGCCCCATGTCGTCATTAGTTTTTGATGTAGTGTTCCATGATTCATTGTTTATTTTTATTTGTTTCATGTACTTTTTGGTTTCTTCTTTGATTTCTTGGCTGACCCATTCATTGCTTAGTAGCATGTTATTTAACCTCCATGTATTTGTAGTCTTTCCAGATTTTTTCTTGTGGTTGATTTCTAGTTTCATAGCTTTGTGGTCAGAAAAGATGCATGGTGTGACTTCGATCTTTTTGAATTTGTTGAGCCTTGTTTTGTGGCCTAATATGTTATCTGTTCTGGAGAATGTTCCATGTGCATTTGAAAAAAATATGTATTCTGCTGTTGTTGGATGGAATGTTCTGAATATATCTGTTAAATCCATCTGTTCCAGTGTGTCATTCAAAGCCACCGTTTTTTGTTTTTGTTTTTTTGTCAATTTCTGTTTGGATGATCTGTCCATCGATGTAAGTGAGGTGTTAAAAGTCCCCTACTATTTTAAAAATGTATTTATTTCCTTATTTTATTTATTTATTTTTTAAAAAAGATTTTATTTATTTGACAGAGAGAAAGAGAGATCACAAGTAGGCAGACAGGCAGGCAGAGGGAGAGGGAGAGGGAGAAGCAGGCTCCCCGCTGAGCATGGAGCCCAATGCAGAGCTCGATCCCAGGATGCCAGGATCATGACCTGAGCCAAAGGCAGAAGCTTAATGGACTGAGTCACCCAGATGCCCCTGTTTATTTATTTTAGAGAGAGAGTGTGGGGCAGGGAGGGACAGAGGGAGAGAGAGAATCTCAAGCAGACCCTGCTGAACCTGGAGCCGGATGCAGAGCTTGATCCTACAACCCGGAGATCTTGACCCAAGCTGAAATCAAGAGTTGGATGCTCAACCAACTGAGCCACCCAGGTGCCCCAAAGTCCCCTACTATTATTGTATTACTATCAATTAGTTCCTTTATGTTTGTTATTAACATAATTTGGCTGCTCCCATGTTGGGTGCATATATATTTACAATTGTTATATCTTCTTGTTGGATTGTTCCCTTTGTTATTATATAGTGTCTTTGTCTCTTTTCACAGAATTTGTTTTATTTTAATTTTTTTCAAACTTTGTTTTAAAGTCTATTTTTCTGATAAAAGTATTACAAATGGATGTCAAAAAAAAAAAAAGCTAGAGTAGCATTATAAATATTTCTCCATCCCCTCACTTTCAATCTGCAGGTGTCTTTAAGTCTGAAATGAGTCTTTTGCTGGGAGCATATAGAGGGTCTTGTTTTTTTTATCCACTCTGTCACCTGTGTTTTTTGATTGGAGCATTTAGTCCATTTACATTCAAAGTAATTGTTGATATATATGTATTTATTGACATCTTGTGATTTGTTTTGTGGTGGTTTTTGTAGTTTTTCTCTGATCCTTCTCTTTTTCTCTTTTATGGTTTGCTGGTTTTCTTTAGTGATATACTTGGATTCCTTACTCTTTACTTTTGTATATCTATTACTGTTTTTTGATTTGTAGTTAACATTCAGTTTATATATAACATCTTTTGCATATAGCAGTTTATATTAAGCTGTCACTTAATTTTGAACTCATTACTCCTCTCGCCTCCATGTTTGAGATATTTATTATCATATTTTATATCCTTTTATTTTGTGCTTCTCTTGGCTGATTTTTACAAATATACTTATTTTCACTGCCTTTGTGCTTCCCATTTTTCTTACTCTTACTTATGGTTTTTGTTTTCCACTCACAGAGTCCCCCTTACATTTCTTACAGGGCTGTTTAATGGTCATGAATTCTTTTAAATTTGTGGGAAACCCTTCATCTCTCCTTCATAGCCTTGCTGGAGAGAGTATTCTTGGCTGCAGATTTTGAATACATCATGCCACTTTCTTCTGGCCTGCAAAGTTTCCGCTGAAAAATCATCTTCCTTTAGGGCTTCCTTTTGTGCTTTATCCTCTGGCCAGAACAGTCCTCCTTCAGCTAACTCCTGTTATGAGTCTTGGTTCTAAAAAGCAGCCTTCTTTGATCATCTAGACTAGGCTGGGACTCCTGTCATGTTGCCCCTGGCCTGTGCCCTTCTCGGAAATATGCATCACTCTTATGTCTTGTTCAACCTTCTGCCTCATTTGGTGTCAGATCACAGGCTCTGTGGGCAAAAATGTGCCTGTCTGGGTCACTGTGTTTCCCCTGCAGTGGAGAGCAGAGCACCACACTCTCAGCTTTAGGTGAGGGAAATGGATCCTAAGGTCACATTGATCAGAGGTTACTCTACAATGGTTTCCACCCCTCTTCCTGAGCCTTCAGGTAAGTCCCGTTGATACCTTCAGAGACCATTGTAGCCAGACCCACAAATGAGCAGCATCCCTGAGGCTTGCAGTCATTCCTCAAGAGTATCCCGAAGGTGAGTCTATCTCAGGCCCCAAGAGCTGGCGCTGTCATGTCTCCCCCTCCTCATGTGGAATCTCCCTTTAATGACATCCTTGGCCTTGACAATTTGGACTTTTGTTGAGGGTACCAACCAGTGAATTTCCTTATAACAGAAAATGTCAAATTCTAATGAGAGATGACTATATTCCAAAAGGGCAACCAGCACAGTCTTGATAAAATGTGGGCAAGATCAGGCAGAAGCAATGGGGGCATGGACGCCTGGTCATTTACACCTGTGTGTACATGTGAAGATTGAGTTACAGGGCGTGCTAAATATAATGGAAACGGTGATTTAGAACCCTATAAAAGTGAGCATTTCCTGAAAAAATTTAACCAATGACATCATAGAGATCCAGATTGTCTGAAAAATAGTAGGAAAACCAACATGCTCATCTGATCTCCTGGAAAAACCCAGAAGTCAGGGTGACTGGAGTGGAATAGCACATGAATCTGACTGGAACCCAGAGACAGGCACAGGATCATCACAAGTGCTCAGGTTATCCAAAAGATGGGCCCAAATTGGACTTTTCTGGAAAGGTCTCTCCACATGTTGCCAAGGCTTCTGGGTCACATCCCTTTACCCCAACCATTGTGGAATCAGTCCCCCACCAATGCATACAGGGCTTCACATCAATATCTGGTTAGACACATAAAACACCAGAATGAATTGCAGAGTGGGAAGCAATAAACGTTTAGGTTAGAAAGCAGTTTATTTTCCCTCTTATTTCTCCATCTTGGGACAGTTCATCCACCTGTTTAACACAGGGGTTGGGAGCACCTTCACCCCTTTCCTGCTTAGCATCACGGAGTCACAAAGGAGCCCACAGCTTCTTCTGTCCAAGTGTCTCCAACTGGAAACCCATCCTCTCCCCAGTGCTGGCTGAGAAACCAGTTCAAAGAGATCCTCTGTCGCCCTGCAAGTAGCAAAGAAGCCCTGTGGGGTTGGGAGTGATGGGGAAAGGCAAGAGATAGACCAGGCCAGGCTGCTTCCCATCAGTCAACAGAAGGATAGTGAGTGGATGCTAGGTCTCTGGGGCCCATCTACACCAGCTTCTTGGTTTTAAGGAAGCTCTTGAGGTGCTGCATCTGCTAGATGCCAATGGCCACAAGGATGAGGTCCGTAGAATGGACCACAGTGGCACTCACTGATTGGTGTTCTTCCTGGTCTGCCAGAAGTGCTTCTCTTGACACTGTGCTAGGGGAGAATGGAGAAGGTACCGGGCTAGGACTGAATCCCACCCTCCTCCAAGAGTTGGAAGACTTGCTCCCTGGGAGTTACACATTCCCTGTCTCAACTGGGGCAGCCAAGCCCCTCACCCTCCAGTATTCCTGCTTCTTCTGGATCTGCTCTGTCTACCCCACCTGCTCCACCAGCTGCCGCATGCACAAATGCTGCAGGTCAGCTTGTTGTTGGCCACAAATTCCACATAATCACTGGTGTGTTCACCCAACTGCATGTCCAAGTGAACAGTCTGGGGAGCAGGGAAGCCAAAGGTGGGGGTGAGGGACCCTGGCTCCATGCACCTGCCAGAAACCCAGCTTCCATGCCCCAGTGTGGGCCTGAACTGGCAGTTTGGTTCCTTACACTCACTGACTTGGGGACTGGCTCTGCTCCAGATGCTGAACACCAGATCAGGACCTTGCCTACGTAGAGTTCCATGTTCAAAAGACAGAAGGGATGGGGCAACATGTGCAGAGAAACAGAGGTATAATTCAGTGTTTGAGACAGGCTATTACTAGAAGTTCTGTGTTGGTGGGAGGTGACAATGGAGAACCTAGGAGCACTGAGATGCAGAACAGCTCTGAATTTCACAATATGAAGCTTGGTCTTTGCCCTAGGGATGTCAGGGAAACAAGGGATGATTTTAGGTTAGAGTGATTCCCTCTCATCCTCACCCCCTCATCCTCATCTCTGTATGCTTACTTCCTGTAGAGCCCCAGCCCTCCTCAGTAGGCATCACCTTCTTACCCCGGGAACTGAGATGTTGAGCCCCTGAAATTGTGGACCTCTTGCCTGCCACATTCACCAGCTTGCCAATATAGAGGAGGATGAAGTGGATGGGCTTTATGTGAAGGCAGATTTGGTAATCTTGAAACTGGGAGGTAGGTGATGGTAAGCTGCCCTGAGGGCAATACTGATGGACCAGAAGTTTCTATAGAGGAATCAGCTTCCAGTGAGCACATGTACCCACATCTAGGAGAGGAAATCTGGGGGTATCCTAGGTCTAGACCCCCATAGGCCAGGCCAGAGGAGAGGGTGTAAGGGAGATGGCACCAAACTTCAGGCAGTTTGGACTGGAAAGTCTCAGACCCCAGGATTGCCAATACACAATATTCTGTAGTTTGCAAAGAGCATGGCCCTCATTGAGCTTTCTTGCCTGTGAGGAGACAGGCCCTCCTTTGAGGAGGACTAGGCATTGATGCTGAAGGCTTGGGAGCTACGGGCAGTCAAGGCCTGCCTTACCTTGTTCTCAGTGTCCTTCACAAATATGAACACATTGATCCACTATGGAGAGGCCTGCTACTTTTCTATAGTGGAGTCTTAGAGGTCAGTCTTGTAGTTTCTTAATGGAAAAATAGTATGGAGTTTCCTCAAGAGATTAAAAAAAGAACTACCATATGATCCAGCTTTCCTACTTCTGGGTATATATCCAAAGGAAATGCAACTATTATCTGGAAGAGATATCTGCACTCCCATGTGCATTGCAGCATTATTCACAATAGCCAAGGTATGGAAACACCTGAGTGTCAATGGATGAATAGATCAAGAAAATGTGATATATGTATTCTCTCTCTATATGATGGAATATTATTCAGCCTTAAAAAAGAAGGAAATCCTGTCTTTTGCTACAACATAGATGAAAGTGGAGGGTGTCATGCTAAGTGAAATAAGCCAGAGAAAGACAAATTCTGCATAGTATTACTTAGATGTGAAATGTTTAAAAAATAAAAAAGGTCAAGCTTATTGAAACAGAGTAGAAGAAGGGGTGCCAGGGGCTGTGGGAAGGAGAAATAGGGAGACTTGGGAGAGGAAGGAGTCATGTTCTAACATGCCCATGAGTCACTACAAAGGAGTGAGCCCTGCTGTCCTAGAAGAAAACAAAATACACACTCTGGATGGTTTGGGAGATCCTAGTACAGAATGACATGTGCTGCATCCCCAGGTGGAGCCCCGGGGAGACAGGCCAGGAAAGAATGGTGGTGTGGTGTGCCAAGGCAAGTGGGGCTCAGTGGGGTGTAAAGCAGCAGGTGGGGTGCAGAATTGGCAGTTATACACCAGACCTGAAGGTTTCTTGTGGCTGGGGACAAGCAACGGAGGACACAGAAGTGACTTACGTTATTTGACAACTGAGGATCAGAAACGCCTTCTCACACTTCCTGATGACTTGACACCCTTTAAATCCTCCAGAATTTAGAATCAAGCCTAGGGATAGACTAGGGGACCCCTGGATTGACTGAGATTAGGTTAATTAGAGAGAAATTAAGTCCTGCGCATCTGCGGAATGAAATCTGTTCCTACCACCTGAGGTTTAAATAATTGTAAAATTTCTTCCTGCTCTATCATTTGTTACATACGTAATTATATATGCATTGAAAAATGCATATTTTGCTAATACTCTGTATATGTACCTACAGATCTAGCTACGTAGTCATCAGCTTAAAATGTGTATTAATAGGTTAGCCACAAGGTGGTACTAGAAAGCTATCTTTGGCTTTTGGTCACAGGCTTTGAAAGTCCCTGATTTTGCTACACAACTGTGAACCGCTGTATAATGGCAGTAATCATAGTAAAAGTTTGAGATGAAAGCAATTGTGTTCATGTGAAGCAGTGTTTGTATTTAAAAATCATAAAAATAGACTCTCTGGAAGATGCTTTCAACTAGTTTGTACTCATCCTCTTTTTCTTATCCACTGTCATGTCATTTTAGAGTAATCAGATCATTACCCAAAGCATCAAACACTAGCACGTTCAGTACTCCTACAGCTCTCTGAAGCCTTAGAGTTTAACATTTAAATGAGTATTTTTACAAGATGTGCCTCAAAAACATCTGGAACACTCTTAAACCATCTCTCAAACACGAAAAAGCTCAGCCCCTGAATGTGAACACAATGGGTTAGCAGATGCATTGTGTAACTTCTGGAGCACTTACTCTCATGCTGTGAGTGACTGAAGAGAGGAAGAGAAGCACCTCTTTCTGGGTTGTCTCTTCTGTTGGCTTTGTTCACTGTTTTGTTTTTTAAATTCTTCACATGAGTGTAATCACATGGTATTTGTCTTTCTCTGATTGGCTTATTTCGCTTAGCATTCTACTTTTTAGCTCCACCCATGTTGTCGTGAATGTCCAGATTTCATTCTTTTTTATGGCTGAGTGATATTCCATTGTATGTATGTACCACATCTTCTTCATCAGACTCTTAACTCTAGGGAACAGATGGTTACCAGAGGGGAGGGGGATGGGTGAAATAGCTGAAGGGGATTAAGAGTACACTTATCTTGATGAGCACTGAGTAATATATGGAACTGTTAAACCGCTACATTGTACACCTGAAACTGATATAACACGCTATGTTGATTACACTGGAATTAAAAGAAAAAAAGAGTACCTCTTTTAGGCAGTCTTGATAGGTTCCTCCCCACAAGTAAATGTAATTTTAAAGAGATGTACAGTAAAAGGGGAAGAGAGGTTAGGAAAAGCTCACAGGGAAGAACTTTCTAAATACAAGGTTGGTAGAGAAGAGAAAGTACCATGTCACAACCTTGAAGACCACTCACTGGGAACATGGAGAGGTAGGCTGAAGGAGACGAGGAAAAAAGCAGTGACCCGACGTGATCCATGGGAGTCTAGTCTCTGGTCTGGTAGCAAGGGAAATTTACTTTCCCAGGAACTGGAACCACTCTATGGATTTAAAGATAGGAGTGACATAAGTATGTCACCTGGCATATGTCCTTGCAGAATTTTAAGGAAACCATGCTGTTAGGATGTCAGTCAAGAGTAGACTCTGAAAATCCAGTGTGGAAATGATGACACTTCGAGAGTTTAACTGTATTTGTAAAAAGGATCAGATGGGAATCTGTGGGAGGATGCAGCAGGATTGGGGGAATGACGCCCCTAGGTTTCTCCCTCAGGAGACTGCTAAAAGAACTGGGATATGAAGAAGGGGAGTCTGTCTGTCCATGGAACCCTCTGTCAGGAACCCTTTCCTGGGGTCCTCTGAAGAGAAGGAAACATCAAAAGCCCACTGAAAGAAAGAAGGTTTATCCCTGAATATTTAATGTTTCCATTTTATTAAAGAATAGTTTTAATTTTTTAAATTAAATTTTTAATTTTATTTTCCAGTATGGTTAACATACAGTGCTATATTAGTTTCAGGTAGACAGTGTAGTGGTTCAACCCTTCCATACATCACCCAGTGCTCATCCCAACAAGTGGCCCCATCACCTATTTTCACCCATCCCCCATCTCTCCCCACTGGTAACCATCATTCCTCCTCTATAGTTAAGAGTCTGTTTCTTGGTCTGTCTCTCTCTCTCTCTTTTTAACTTTGCTTGTTTGTTTAGTTAAAGAATTCAGTTTTTAAAACTTAGGTCAAGGGATGCCTCGGTGGCTCAGTTGGTTAAGTGTCTGCCTTTGGCTTGAGTCATGATCCCAGGGTCCTGGGATCAAGTCCCGCATGAGGCTCCTTTCCTGGCCTGCCACTCCCCCTACTGTCTCTCTCTCTCTGACAAATAAATAAATAAAATCTTAAAAAAAACTTAGGTCAAATTTACCCTTGTATGTAGTTGAAGAAGGATTAGATATGTTTTCCTATAGCTCGATAGTGTATTTATACCCCACAAAATAATGAGTTTCTTTCCCCCATGGCACACTTACTACTTTGCAGATATAATACTTTTTCTCTCACTGTGTATTTTTCTTTAAAATCTTCACAGGCAATCACTGAATCTGAGTGGTGAGTATGTGGATGCTCTTTACGCTACTCTTCACTTTTGGAGCATGTTTGAAACTGTTGATAATTAAAAAAAAAAACCATTAAAAGCCTTTCAACTTTTCCAACACGTATCAAGTTAGTAAACCTATTTCACATGTGGGACAAGTTAAGTGAGAGGCGTTCCTTTAGGAAATACAACCACCTTGTTTGATTGGATCATCCAAAAGTAGTCAGAAAACTTCTCGGGGGCGAGAAGTGCACTGGATACATCTAACAGCACCAGCTTGGTAGTCTCCAGGAGAGGAATAATGTTTAAGAATATTCCCTTGCCAGATGTTTTGGGGACATTTCTTTCATGCCTGATTTAACAGACTGACTCATGGCTAACACTGGAAGGGAAGGGGGCCACATGATTAAAAGGAGACTGTATTAGTCCGCTTGGGCTGCTATGCTAAAATACCCACAGAGTGGGTGGCTTAAATGACCAAAGTTTATTTTCTCACAGTTGTGGAGGCTGGAAAGTCCCAGATCAATGGCTGGCAGCATCCAGTTCTGGTGAGAGCTCTCTTCCTGGCTTACAGATGGCTGCCTTCTTGCTGTGTGTTCATGTGACCTATCTTTGGAGAGTGTGTGTGGCGAGGGAGAGAGCAATCTCTTTTGTGTCTCCTCCAATAAGGTGCTAATTCCATCATGGGAACTCTCCTAGCCTCATCTAGCCCTAATTACCTCCCAGAGGCCCCATCTCCAAATTCCATCAAAGTGGGGCTTAGGGTTTCAAGGTGTGGATTTGAGGGGGACACACATTCAGTACCCAATGCAGATGTAAGTAACTTTGGAATCATGTGCTAAAATTCAGGTTGACTGCAACTGAGTCAAGTCTCCCCAAACTATTCTCTAACCTTATTCCTTTCATAGCTCCTTTCCTGTGCCAACTGGTCTACCACTTGGGGTAGTGGAGCCCAAGAAGTGCACTGGATTCACATCAGTGCCTTCACATTCTTCTTCAGTCCCTTCTCCTACCCACAAGGCCTGTCTATCTAATGGACTATTTCTACAAAGTTTTAAATCAATGCTTAGGGCTGAGTAGTCTTCCATTTTAATAGGGTGTCTTAAAGAGGAACCTCCAAAATGCAAAGAAAAAAATCTCTTCTGTAATTTTAGGAAATGCTATAGCTAGTGAGGAGTTTGCAAGCTTGGGATTTCATCTCATTATGCCCTAAGTCACCGCATAGAAGTAGTCACTATTCTCTCTGCTTGTGAGACTGACCCTTGTCAAGAACTAGGTAACACATGAGCCGAGGACAATTCTACCTTACCAATAACTTGCCAGTAATGGGTGAATGAAACTTTATGGCAAATAAATAATGGAATTTTAGAAATATCAGCCAGATCATGTTACAGTTGAGGAAATGAAAGTATAGCATAGCTGGGTGGATTGCCCAATACTGCATAGCTACTTGAAGATCCAAGACTAGAACACCTTTCTACTATATCATTTCACGTTAGTGCTCCAGGTCTGCCTCATATCATTAGACATCAAGACCAGCCTTTTGCAGCACACCCTCTCTCTGGGGCTGTTAATGAGGAGGTGGATGAGGGGACCATTTTCTCACCAGCAAGCCTTTCATTTCTTAGCCCTGAGCAAGTAATTCTATGGGTTTCATGCTGTGTTGAGCCTCAAAGATTAGTTTGTGGCTTCCTGTTAAAGCAAACCACACATGTTGAATTGTCAGCTGTTGCCACCCCACCCTCTCTATTCATAATTTGCAATGTCAGGCAAGGTACAGGCCTTGCTGCCTCCTTAATTATGAATGCAGTGAAATAACAAGCATAAGTCTCTTCTACCTTCACAGGTTCCTGGGAAGGTCTGACTTCAGAGAGATCTAGGGGGTCAATGGAGAAATGCTGGATTTAGTACATGTTTCAGACACAAAGCCACCATCTCCATCTCTTAGATCCCTTCTGATTACCAAGTGTGACTATGGTAGATCGGCCTCTCCTGGACCATCCGGTCTAATGCGACTTCAGTACTTGGCTGTTGCTAGTGAATTCATTGCTTCCATGTTGTTGAGTTTATGAAGAAAAGATCATATTAGCCCTTGGATGGATTAATAACAAGAAGGGGTGTTAAAGGCATTGTGAGACATTTGTAGAAAATTTCATATACAAAGTAAATAGAGTATAATGAATCCCCATGTACCTTTCACTAACAATCTGCCGTTCTTGATCTGTCCATACCTTTATACACTTCCAACTCTTAATTATTATCATTTTAAAATTAAAATATATGTACATTGAAATGCACAATTTTTAGCTATATAAGTTGGAAATGCATACACCCATGTAACCCATACCCCTGTCATCTCCTTTTGGCACATTTAAAATATGTAAATTGGTAGATAAGGAAATAATTTGTATGTTTTAGCTTTTCTAATTTCCAAATCATGAAACATTGCTGTGGATGTTCCTCACTTTGGGGATTCTTCTCTTTTGCCTCCTGTCCTCCCATTTCAGCACTGCAAGATCAACCTTTCCTTCCTCACCCTTGTTTCTGACACTGTTTTCCTCTGCACATTGGCTTTGGATTTCTGCCTACTTCCTTGGATTTGAGGATCCAAATGAGATTTCTAGTAATTTCTTTTTTTTTTTTTTTTTAGAGATTTTTATTTATTTGAGAGAGAGAGAGTGCACAAGCAGGGGCGGGGGAGGGGCAGAGGGAGATGGAGGAGCAGGCTCCCCACAGGGCAAGGGGACATGGGGCTTGATCCCAGAACCCTAGGATCATGACCTGAGCTGAAGGCAGACGCTTAACTGACTGAGCCACCCAGGCGCCCATCTAGTAATTTCTTCATTGGCTCCACCTGTCTCAGATAAGAAGCCTGTTCCAATCCCCTCCCAGAACCCAACAGCCTAGTTCACTCTTGATTATTTTGCCAGCTAGGAGAGAGAAATGGAGCAGTCCACCCTTAGCCCACCCAGGGCACCAACTGGAAGGGAGAAGGGGCATAGAAGGAACAGAAATAAAATGCATTCTTCTTGGAAGGCAGCTATGCTCACCACTATACCACCAATGCAGACAAAATGCATTTTTCTTGATTACCCCAAGTCTAATGAATACAAGATGAATGAAATGGAAAGGAATAAGAATAATGCCTCAAGCTATTCCTGATAAAAAGAAAGGAAAGCAAAGTAAGGCTTTTGGGCTGAGTGTCAGGGTGGTAATTCTTGCTTTAAGTATCTTCCCCCTAAGGCAGTATATTTCAGCCAGATACACAACCAGCTACACACTCATTTTATATTATACCCCAGAAAAAACATACATTCACAAAAAAGTTTTCTGAAGCAGTATGTATTTATGTAATATATTTCTCTAGCTCATTAAAAAAAAAGCTTGTCACCCTCCACTAAAATGATTTTGTCACCCTTAGATAGGTTACCGCCTACAGTTTGAAAACCATTGCCCTAAAGTCTTTGAGATGTTGGGTTGGGGTTTCTCTCTCTGGTGTTCTGGGCCTCACTATTTCCTTCATGGGGACCAGTTTGATCCCTCAGAGTATGGTTGCTCAGCTTGAATCCAGGATACCTAGACTCCTTTCAAGAGATGATATTTGCCTTGGGATTATTTAAATCCGACTAATACTGAGTACCCACTAGAGGGAAGGCTCCTCTTCACAGCCTGCCAAACCCAAACCCACCATAGCTGGGGTGGAGGCAGCTGGAGAGCCAGCCACGGTCTGAGGTAATGAGCAAGTGCTGATGCTTCATAGCCATGCACATGCTCAGCCTGCCCCCTAATTCCCTGCTGTGTTTGCTGTATCCTCCAGCCACAAGAAGAAATTCAAACCTCTCACTGGGGGCTGTGTGTGCAAAGAAAGTACC
Source organism: Zalophus californianus (assembly GCF_009762305.2). Taxonomy (NCBI): domain Eukaryota; kingdom Metazoa; phylum Chordata; class Mammalia; order Carnivora; family Otariidae; genus Zalophus; species Zalophus californianus. The sequence continues at coordinate 88,812,042 of NC_045599.1, read as the reverse complement.
AGGCCCGGGGCGCCTGGGTGGCTCAGTTGGTTAAGCGACTGCCTTCGGCTCAGGTCATGATCCTGAAGTCCCGGGATCGAGTCCCACATCGGGCTTCCTGCTCAGCGGGGAGTCTGCTTCTCCCTCTGACCCTCTTCCCTCTCATGCTTTCTATCTCTCATTCTCTCTCTCTCTCAAATAAATAAATAAAATCTTTAAAAAAAAAAAAAAAAAAGAAAGTACCAGGCCCATTCTTCAGAAATTTGAATCTAAATACTGTAGAGCTAACTTCCTATATCTGAACCCAGAAAGAAAAATACTTAAAAAAAGGTCTGATGATATCAGCTATCCCACAATAAAGGTCTTAGAAATATTATGGTGCATAGCTTGATCCAGATTTTTTTAACTTTTTTTAAATTGAAGTATAGTTGACATACAGTGTTACATTAGTTTCAGGTGTACACCATAGTGATTTGACAACTCTATACATTATTCAGTGCTCACCATGGTAAGTATAGTCACCATCTGTCACCATACAACATTATTACAATATTATTGACTATATTCTCTATGCTGTACCTGTTATCTCTGTGACTTATTTATTTTGTAACTGGAATTGTGTACCTCTTAATCCCCTTCCTCTGTTTCACCCATCCCCCTCCCCTCCCCTCTGGCAACCACCAGTTCTCTGAATTTATGAGTCTGTTCCTGTTTGTTCATTGGTTTTGTTTTTTGCATTCCACATGTAAGTAAAATCATATGGTATTTATCTTTCTCTGTCTGACTTATTTACTTAGCATAATACCCTCTAGTTTCATCCATGTTGTTGCAAATGTCATGATCTCATTCTTTTTATGGCTGAGTAATATTTCATTGTAATATTTCATTACCACATAATCTTTATCCATTCATCTACCAATAGACACTTGGTTTGCTTCCATATCTTGGCTATTGCAAATAATGCTACAATAAACATAGAAGTATATTTATCTTTTTGAATTTTTGTTTTCATTTTCCTCAGGTAAATACACAGAAGTGGAATTACTGGGTCATACGATACTTCTATTTTTAGTTTTTTGAGGAACCTCCATCCTGTTTTCTATTAGTGACTGCACCAACTTACATTCCCACAAATAGTGCATGAGGGTTCCTTTTCCTCCACATCCCACATCCCTACAAACACTTATTTCTTGTTTTTTTTTTTTTTTTTTTTTGATTTTAGCCATTCTGACAGGTGTAAGGTCATATCTCATTGTGGTTTTGATTTGCATTTCTCTGATGATGAGTGATGTTGAGCACCTTTTCGTGTGTCTTTTGGCCATCTGTATCTCTTCTTTGGAAAAAATGTCTATTCAGGTCCTCTCCCCATTTTTAAATTGGATTATTTGTTTTTATGGTGTTGGGTTGTATGAGTTCTTTATATATCTTGGATATTGACCCCTTATTGGATATATCATTTGCAAATATCTTCTCCCATTCAGTAGGTTGCCTTTTCAATTTGTTGATGGTTTCTTTTGCTGTGCAAAAGCTTTTTATTTTGATGTAGTCCCAATTGTTCATTTTTTCTTTTGTTTCCCTTGCCTGGGGAGACATATCCAGAAAAATATTGCTAAAGTTGATGTCCAAGAGGTTACCGCTGACCCGGTTTTATGAAAAAAATAATAATAGTTAAGTTTCACTGGGCTCTTTCTGGCGATCCATATAATGTATTTTACATGAATTATATCCTGGAATTTTTACAATAGCCCTATGAAATAAGTAATACCCCTATTTCACAGATAAGGAAACCAAAACTCAGGTCAAGTAATTTTCCAAGATCACCCAGGAAGTAATCAGTTTAGTCAGGGTTTGACTTCAGGCTATCTGATTCTGTGTGGGCACAAAGATGTGCCACTTGATTCCCCTTTAAGAAAGGGCTTGTGGCTTCTGCCTTCTGCTGCCGGAGGGCTCTCTGTGGCAGCCTTCTTCTGTCAAACTGTTTAGGGATTGATTCAGCCTCAAAGAAACACCTTGACCAGAGTCACAACCTTTTTGGAGCAGTTTATATCCATTGGCTGGTTGAGGTGGAGATATAAATGCCCAGCCATGACAGGCCAACACGAGACAACTCTGCAAGATCAGTTTAGCTCCAGAGCTCCCTGTCAGATCATCTAAGTTTGTCATCACATCTATACCCAGCTGTACTTTTCTCTCTGCTCAATCTTGCTTCTTTCTCTTTTTCCCACATTCCATTCCAGCAGATTCCTTAATAGATATGTTACCCACCAAATTCTTTCTCTGGGTATGCTTCCCTGAGAAACAAAACTGAGCAAGTGAAAATACTCCTAATGGGCAGATCTTCAAGTTGTCATCCACTTTGTATAGAGAGAAATGGCCCAAAGTTAGAATATATACAGACTCAGAGGTAGTGGCAATTGGCTTAGCCAGCTGGACAAGAACATGAAAGGAGGAAGAATGGAAGACTAGGGAGACAAGAATGACTGGGTAGAGACGTGAATGGACATAAGACAGTGGACAAAAAATGTGTAGACCTTTCTATCGCATATTAAAGTCCAGCAAAGAGCATCCACCACAGAAGAGGCACTAAACAAAAAACTAGACAAAATGACTCAGCCAGATGTCAGCCAGACCCTGTCATCAGACACCCCAGTGCCAGGACAATGGGAATAGAATAAAGTAGCATTGGTTACAGAAATGGAGGCTCTACATGGGCCCAACAACACGGGCACCAGTTTAACAAGGCTGATGTCACTGCTACTGCTACCGAATGTCCAACCTGCCATTAACAGAGACTAATGCTGGGCCCCCAATATGCCACCATTCTCTGAGGAGACTAACTGACCATTGGATGACAAGTTGAGTACATTGGGTCACTTCTCTGAAAGGACCAGCAATTCATGCTCACACTATACACACATTCCTGCTATAGGTTTGCCTTTCCTACCTGCAGGGCTTCAGCCAATATTACTATCCAAAGTCTTACAGAGTGTTACTCTATTGACATGAGGTCCCACATAGCACTGTGTCAAATCTGGTAACCCACATTACCTAATGTGTAGGAGTGGCTCATGATCATGGGACCCACTGGTCATATCACATACTGCACCACCAAGAAGCTGCTGGAAAAAGTGGAACAGCTTCCTGGAAGCACAGCTGAAGTTCCATCTTGAAGGTGACACTTTATGAGGATGGTGAGCCATCCTCTACGGCACAGCATGTATGTTGAATCAAAGACTTCGTATAGTGCTACATCCTCGATAAGAAGTCTATATGGGTCTAAAAACCAAAGGGTGGAAGCAGGAGTGACCATACTTGCCTTAACTCCCTATTGGGAAGTGATCCATTTGGGAAATTTGTGCCTCTTGTCCCCAAACCTCTTGCCTCTGCAGGGTTAGAATTCCTCTTCTCCAGTGGAACACCACCTCCACCAAGGGATAGATATCAGCAGGCAAGAAGAGTCACTATCTTGGCTGAGGTAATTTACACTAATCATCAAGAAGAGGCAGTGCTATAATTACACAAGAGAGGCGAAGAGGAATATGTTTAGCAAACAGGTGATCTATTTGGGCACCTCTTTATTCTCCCTTCGGTTCTAACAGTAAATGAACAAGTGCAGCAATCAGAGATGAGAATCTTGGTTGTGTCACCAAGTAAACAGCCTAGACCAGCTCTTGAGGGTGAGGGGATCTAGACTTGCTCGTGGAAGAGGGAGACAGTAGGTAGCATTTGGGACCCTAGGACCGACAGCAGTGCCGGGGATTGTAATTTTTTCACACTAACCTTTCTCTTCTAAGATTCCCCCTGAAAGGGAGGCCCATCAGAATCTTGAAGGAGAGGCTCTCCAAATATATATGAAGTGGATCAAGTGGCTCAAGGAGTGGCCTGTGATGAACATGGAAATGTACCACACGGTTCTCCCCTCAAGACAGGATTGTTGCCAGGTTTCTAAGAGTGCTGTCAGAAGACAGCCTTCAGCTGTCAGGCCATCGGGAACTGACTCTTTACTTGGGCATGCTACTCTTAACATTTTTTGGATTTGCTTCCTCTCACTTGGCACCTCCTACCCCACAAATAAGGATGATAAATACCTTCCCTACACGATAGCATTAAATAAGGTATTTAAACATTTAAATCAGTACTTACTGATTTGTGATAAGGGCTTAATAAAAGTTCAAGGTAAAGCTCAACTTTACCTTATTGTTTTCTCTCAGGAATTTACAACCTCATTTAATAATAAATAATTGGTACTGTGGGTAGGGAAGGCTCCAATGATTCTATCCTCAAAATGTGTGCTTTAAGCCAAGAGAGCTCTAGAACATTATTGTGACCTGGGGAGGTAAAGGAAGGCTTCTTGAGGGATATAGGAGCTTAGCTGGGCTCATAAAAACACCAACAGAGGGAAAGGTGGGCAGAGAGCACCGGGGGTGCTGGGCAGGTGTGCATGTGGTCCTAGTTTAGGTAAACAGAATTTGGAAAGGCAAATACCAGGTAATTAAGTTTGCACAGTGTTGCAATGGTTTTATTTGTTTTAACTGGTGACTTTAGACACAGAGGACATAATATCTCATAATGTATACAGTGTATTTTGAAATGTATGATGAAAATATGAACTGTTATTTTTTTTAAAAGATTTTATTTATTTGTCTGATGGAGAAAGACAGTGAGAGAGGGAACACAAGCAGGGGCAGTGGTAGAGGGAGAAGCAGGCTCTCCGCCGAGCAGGGAGCCCAATGCGGGGCTCGATCCCAGGACCCTGGGATCATGACCCGAGCTGAAGGCAAACGCCCAAAGACTGAGCCACCCAGGCGCCCCAAAATATGAACTGTTATTATAACCAAGAGGAATCTGAGAAAAAAGATTGGATAAGGATGGTGTTGAGCTATGTACTCATCTCAGATAAATACATAAAACCTTTGAAATTATGATATAACCAGTACTGTTAGATTTATGGCCATGGGAATTGCTCTCATTCCAAGCTCCTACTTTACATTTATCATCTTTCTATTCATCTGGCATCTCTATTTTCAATGTCTTACAAATTTCTCCCTCTCCTAGTAACCTTTTCAGCTGAAATTTCATATGCTTCATATCAGCTCAGAAGCAAATTCTTTTCTGGAAGGTTGAATCTGTCTGTTCAGCCATTTCTGAATTACCCAAGCATGAGCAAATGTTGTTTAGGAAATTTGTCAAGATCCACTTTTTGTGTGTTTAGATTTAATTCAAGATGGTTTAAATTTAAACCTCCAGAGCTGTCATGCACATATTCTCTCAGGAGAAAAACATTCTTTGCTTTGAAATATAATTGGTTGAGGTTTACACTCTGCTTTCTGTATATATGGAGTGTGGTTATGAAGAGTTATACTTGAATCCTGGAAAATCGTTTGGGTTTCCAGACCCTCCATACATATGTATTTAGAAAAACTCTTTCTTTCTTTTTCTTTCTCTCTCTCTTTCTCTCTCTCTCTTTCTTTCTTTCTTTTCTTTCTTTCTTTCTTTCTTTCTTTCTTTCTTTCTTTCTTTCTTTCTGTCTTTCTGTCTTTCTGTCTTTCTGTCTTTCTGTCTTTCTGTCTTTCTTTCTGTCTTTCTTTTTCTTTCTTTCTTTCTTTCTTTCTGTCTTTCTTTCTTTCTTGTCTTTCTTTCTTTCTTGTCTTTCTTTCTTTCTTTTTCTTTCTTTCTTTCTCTGTCTTTCTTTCTTTTTCTTTTTTCCTTTCCTTTCCTTTCTTTTCTTTTTTAGCCGCAAACCATCAGTTGTCTCGGAGGATTTAAGGGTAACAACTCCTGTCTGGCTATACTGTCAGACAGTAATAAAAGTTTTATTCTATGAAAAATTAGAAAAATAAAGATTCTAAATATTTTTTAGAAGCTTCAACATTGGTCCTTGTTCTATTGTAGATAAGAATATTTATGTTGACAGTAGCATCTTTTAAGCAAATACTATTGGATATATTGACAGAATTTTTTTCTTTTTTTTTTTTAAAGATTTTATTTATTTGACAGAGAGAGAGCACAAGTAGGCAGAGCAGCAGGCAGAGGGAGAGGGAGAAGCAGGCTCTCCACTAAATAGGAAGCTGGACGTGGGGCTCGATCCCAGGACCCTGGGATTATGACCTGAGCTGAAGGCAGCCGCTTAACCGACTGAGCCACCCAGGTGTCCCTTGACAGAATTTTTTAAGATGACATCCTATTCATTGTATGGATCATAAGTGCCCTGAAGTCCTGGGAACTTACAGATTTAAAAAGAACTGAAGTAGGAAGGGGTGGATGGGGCAGAGAGGGGAGAGAAGAGGCAAAAACAGCTTCCTTCTGACCTGGCAGACAGTTTCAAGACATATGGACGTCTTCTGGTTTTATTGCTGCATGACAAATGACCTCAGAACAGTGGTTTAAAACCACAACAATCCTTTTATTATTGCCATTGTATCTCTGGGGGTTGTCTGGGCTCAGTTGGACAATTTTTGTTCAGGGTCTAGAATCGTCTGAAGGCTCTCTCATTCACTGGGGTCTGGCACCTGGGCTGGGAAGTCTCGAACAGCTGAGGTTCCTTGGGCATCTCTTTCTGTCTTTACATGGTCTCTCCAGCATGGCAGCTTAGTGTGGACTAATTTCTTTCAAGGTAGTTCAGGGCTTCCAAGGTTCTTGTCCCAAGCGAGAGAGCCAAATGGAATCTATAGTGTCTTTTCTAGCCTGGCCTCAGAAGTTAAGAGAATATTCACAAAGTCCCCCTCAGGTTCAAGGGGGAGGCAAACAGACTCTGTCTCTTGATGAGAGGTGCACCAAAGAATCTGCAGATGTGTTTTTAAAACTACCACAGGAATTTTCAGACCTCTGACAGAAAGTCTGGGACAGAATAATGAGTCATTCCCTAAACCACAAATTGGTTCATTGTGGTTCCCTTTCTGCTGTGGTGGAAGGATACTGTTGTGTTTAAGGGCTCCTGCTTTGGAGTTAGGCTGCCTGCCTGGGCTTGCCTCTGCCCTGACACTTACTAAGCCTGGAATTTTAAGCAGGTTTGGGTGCCTTAGTTTTCTTATCTGTAAATTGGGGATAATGAGAGCTAACATTTACTGAGTACTTAGTAGGTATCAAGACATTGTCCTAAGTGCATTATGTACTCTCTTATTTTTTTTTTAAGGGTTTAAAGAATCAATTTATTTAACCCAAAAGAGGCTTAAATGCTAATTCACCCTAAACTTTCTTCCCATTCCGTACTCTCTTATTTTATTACCAAGATACCCTATGAAGTAGTTACCTACCTATCATAGGGTTGATAATTATAGAGACATCTTTCAGGTCTGCAGTGAAATGAGAGCAACTATTATGTTCGCTCTTGATGTTATTAAAACTGTTGGGTCAAATAGTAGTGATGTCAGGTCAGGAGCCGTCTCCAGAAATGGATCAAACGTACACAATGCCACACCGGAGAGCAGACTGTTTACAGTATAGTGTGGAAGACCAGTCGGAGCTAAGGAGGTTCAGATTTCTTGACAGGTGTTAAAAATGCACAAATCCCCCGCCATTCTGGGTCTCATTTGTTGGTTGTGGGTTATAGGTACAGAATCCAGCGCAATCTTGCAGACTGAGACTGGGAGTATCGCTTTGAGTTTGCAAAACGGGAGTGTTTATCTTTCTTCTGAAAAGAAATCCACGACTCCCGGCAGCTGGAGGAGTTCTGCCGGTAGCACACTCGCCTCTGCCTGAGTCCTCAAGTGTCAGAGGTCCGTGTTGTGGTCGGATACGCGGAGTTGACACCCTTCCAGGGGACCTCCTGTGTACTCTGCCACACTTCGCGTCCCCTGGCGTCCCCTCGGCATCTTTGGCTCCCCGACTCCACGATCTACCTTCCCCTCCTCCCTCTCCACTAAGGTGCCTACTCCCGCGATTGCAGAGCGCCCATCTTCCCAGCCTGGGCAAAACCCGGAGAGCTGGAATCCCGCGCCCGGAGCGCCCCGGCGGCCACTGGGCATGCTCCGTTGTCAGGCAGGTTCGGGGCTGCGAGCCGCTTTTGCGCCTCGCAGATTCCTCCCGCGGTCGCTCGTCCTCCTCCTCCCGAGCAGGCAGCCGGCGCATGATGGCGGCTGCGGCGGCGGCGGGGAGCGCCAGCGGCGGTGGCAGCAGCGGCGGCGGCGGCAGCGGCAGCAGCAGCAGCGACACGTCCAGCACCGGCGAGGAGGAGCGGATGCGGCGCCTCTTCCAGACGTGCGACGGCGACGGGGACGGATACATTAGCAGGTACTGGGGAGGTACGCGAAACCGGCTGGGGCACAACCAGCCTCTCCGCGCTGCCCTTGACCCCTCCTCTGCCCCCTCGCCCCAACTTCCAGCAAGTTGCTCAGAAGCTCACCGAAAAGTTGGCTGCGACTCTGAGAGCGCGTCGCCGGCTCAGCCACGAAGGCCGAGGGGCTGAGCCGCTCGCCTTCTGGTGGTGCTAGTTGGTCCAACTTTTCCCAGCGCTGTCTTTGTCTGGGCTTTGGGAGACATCTCTTTAGGATGCGAGTCCTCCCCGGGTCTTGGAGCATTCATGCCTCTGCTGAAACGGGTTCTGGCCACTTGTCCCAGGTAAGAGGGGCTGCCCTGCAGCCTCCGGCTCCTGGTGAGATGCTATCGCACCGGGCAGCGATCCGTCCGGCTGCTCAATGGACAGCCCCGCGACTGGACCAGGATAGGGATGCTTTCTCAGTGACAGAGATTGGGCATGAAAACAGGCTGCGAAGAACTTTCGGGTGCTGCAGAGCCCCTGTGTTCCAAACTGCGGAACCCACAGAATGGACATAGCTTGCCACCCAGTACTGATTTAAACCTGTTAGCCTGAGGGAAACCAAGCACGCAGGCACAAACTGGGGGTTTAGAGGTGAGTCTGGAAAAAAGACCCGACTCCCTACCTCCGCGGGTCAAGCTAACCAGGTGAGTCTCCAGTGGGGTGTGAGGGCGCTTCTGCGAGACCACTTAAAACCCTCAGTGTGTTTGCTTCTAGATTCCCTGTGTTGTGGCTTCAAACCGCAGGGCTTGGCAAAATGATTACTTCTGCCCACATTTTTATCACTTATCACACACAGATGGTGAAGAAGGCACTCGTAATGTTTTATGGTATGCTTCTTTAAAGGGTTGACACAGGGCACGGAAGACCTTCGACGCTGAAATTTGAATTGCCTTCTAGGAAGGCCACCTAAGTTGTATATTACATATTAGTTTAGCCTTTGTCTTGATGATAGTAAAGATCTCTGAAAATCCCAGGCTGCCTCCTGCTGATTGTCCTTGCCTACTTAGAGAAAAAAAGAGTAGGGAATCCCCCCTCAATTTTTTTAAAAGATCTCTAAAACAGGTGATTTGACATATAAGATTCTGACAATTAAAAAAATAACTTATTTGGGACTCGATTCAGTTATGATGACTCTTGACTGAATTTTATTACTTTTCTAGAGTTTCATTGGAAAACATTAGAAAGATATCAGAAAACTTTATGGAGTAATCCTATTCTGAAATGAAAAAAAAATGTAATTCTAGTTGACTCCACATGATTTTCATCTGGAAGTCTTCCCTTTTTGGGTTCTGTGATAAAAAATTTCATCATATAGTTTAGATTTTTTTCTTGCTTGAACAGCCTACTTGAATTTCCTACTTGAATGCCCATTATCTTATTTGTGATAATAAAAACAGTCTGCATTCTTCACATTAGGATGCACAAAGAATTTAATTTCACATGGGCAAGGGTACATACAGAGAACTAGCAGAATTCTCTCTTTTCCTTCCTTTGATTTGGCCTATTAATATGTTGCTTTATCTGAACTACACTTTCTGTACAAATGTTCGTATTATTTTGAATGCTGGCTGTATCTGCCCTGAAGAATAATGAATTCTGTAGGCATAATCTGAGGACTTTG